>NW_027362769.1:307009620-307727027 GCF_046119375.1 Phyllobates terribilis
TGCAGGTTAACAACAGCTTAGATTAGAGACCAGGTCAATGCCACACAGGGTTCTAGCAGCAGACACATCTCTACAACAACTGTTAAGAGGAGACTTTGTGCAGCAGGCCTTCATGGTAAAATAGCTGCTAGGAAACCACTGCTAAGGACAGGCAACAAGCAGAAGAGACTAGTTTGGGCTAAAGAACACAAGGATTGGACATTAGACCAGTGGAAATCTGTGCTTTGGTCTGATGAGTCCAAATTTGAGATCTTTGGTTCCATCCACCGTGTCTTCGTGCGACTCAGAAAAGGTGAACGGATGGACTCTACATGCCTGGTTCCCACCGTGAAGCATGGAGTAGGAGGTGTGATGGTGTGGGGATGCTTTGCTGGTGACACTGTTGGGGATTTATTCAAAATTGAAGGGATACTGAACCAGCATGGCTACCACAGCATCTTGCAGCAGCATGCTATTCCATCCGGTTTGAGTTTAGTTGGACCATCATTTCTTTTTCAACAGGACAATGACCCCAAACACACCTCCAGGCTGTGTAAGGGCTATTTGACCAAGAGGGAGAGTGATGGGGTGCTACGCCAGATGTCCTGGCCTCCACAGTCACCAGACCAGAACCCAATTGAGATGGTTTGGGGTGAACTGGACCGCAGAGTGAAGGCAAAAGGGCCAACAAGTGCTAAGCATCTCTGGGAACTCAAGAGAATGCCAAGAGTGTGCAAAGCAGTCATCAAAGCAAAAGGTGACTACTTTGAAGAACCTAGAATATGACATATTTTCAGTTGTGTCACACTTTTTTGCTAAGTATATAATTCCACATGTGTTAATTCATAGTTTTGATGCCTTCAGTGTGAATATACAATTTCATAGTCATGAAAATACAGAAAAATCTTTAAATGAGAAGGTGTGTCCAAACTTTTGGTCTGTACTGTGTATATATATATATATATATATATATATATATATATTACATATTACCCCTTTTCAGTTTATTAATTTACTGTTTTGATGTTAATACATTGTAGGTGGAGAGGTACCCTGAAATATGGGACCGTTCAACGGATTTATATAAAGACAAACAAAAACTACGAGACGCATGGCACTCTGTCGTGCGTGAAATTTATCCCATGTGGGAGGATGCTGATCAAGTGGTCCAAAAAAAATTGGTAATTTTTTTTTTTTGGAAACATTTTTTAATAAACAAAATTAAACATATATATTTTTGAAATGCAATACATATTTATGTATTTTTTTTAAATTGCAGTAGAAGATCTTCAAAAAAGGTGGCGGTCGGTCACCGACCGCTTCATGAAAGCGGAGGCCGGGCGAAGCGGGTCATCACCCCTCCGTCGAAAATTTCCATATGCAGACCAGCTGGCCTTCATTTTGACCAGCAGGAATTTGCGGCGGTAAGTTCACAATAATAATTTGTAAACAAAATTTCTTTCAAACTGTTGTATTAACATGCCTTTTTTAACTTTATTGTACAGCTCTGAAGGCAATGTTCCAACACCAACAATACACCACGAGACCAGCACGGAGCAGGGAGGCGAAGAAGATTCAGAGGACTTTCTCCTGTGTTCTCCGGATCCTCACGGTGCTGGTCCTTCGTGTTCGCCTGCCTCTGCATCCTTATTTGCTGCTGGCGTTGCGCTGGGGTCTGGTGCTGATGCTGCTCCTGAAGGTAGCTCTGCTGTTGGTGCGTCTAGGCCCACTGGGACGGGGGCGGGTTCTGCCTGTCCCGTGGCATTGAGAAGGGCTGGAACTAAAAAGCCAAAAAGCCAAGAGGTTGCGAGTAGTGCCCTTGAAGCCCTCACTGTTAGAACCTTGCTCTTAGGTTTTTTCCTTTGCTGGTCACATGACCTTGTTGGCCTATTTAATCCTGCTCCGCCCTTCTGGCTTTGCTGGACTTCATTGTATAACTACTTTCTAGCTAGCCTGTGCTCTGTATCTAACTCTGTTAGTTTGCTTGGTCTACGGACCTCAGTGTTCTATATATTTTGTTTGTTTGTCTGTCTGCTACTATTTCTGTTAGGAGGTGTCCCATTTTCCTCCCAGTCCTTAGTACTTGTAGGGATTCCTTCCCCACATCTATAGGTCTCCGTACAGACTAGCTTAGGACTTTAGCAGGTCTGATCGCAGGATCGGGTCCCCTGTTACATCGTAGGGATTCAGCTGAGTTCTATCGTAGGGACAGATCTCCTCTCTTTCCTTAGCTCTGGTAGCAGAACATAACAGTAAGTCCAGCCTGCAAATTCTCTAAGGAAAGATTTTTTCTGTTCCATCATGGTGTCGGTTCAGGATTTGGCTCATCGCCTGCAGGGACTCTCTCTGGAGGTGGCCGAGCTCCGTCAGCACGTGAGTAACTGTCCTGGAGCACATTTCTTGGAGCCTAAGGTATGTTTGCCGGATTTATTTTTTGGTGAACACCGAGAATTTTTTTCATTTAAAAATGCTTGCTTATTGTATTTTCGTTTGAGACCCAAGTCCTCTGGGGATGAATCCCAGCGCATAGGGTTCATAATGTCACTTTTGCGCAAAGAGCCTCAGGAGTGGGCCTTTTCTTTGCAACCTAGTGATACATGCTTCAGATCAGTGGATAGTTTTTTTTCTGCTTTGGGACTATTATATGATGATCCTGACCGTGTCGCATCAGCTGAGACTGAGTTGAGACGTTTGAAACAGGGATCAGGTAATGTGGAAAAATATTGTACTCATTTCCGTCGATGGTCTACTCAAACAGGGTGGAACGATTCTGCTCTGAAAAGTCTATTTCTTGCTGGGCTCAATGAAAGGGTTAAAGACCTGCTAATTGCTTATCCTACACCTGAAGATTTGCAACAGGCTATGCAATTAGCTATACGGGTGGATAGGAGACTGCGTGCAAGGGTTAATGAGAGCAAATCCTCTGCTATTGTCAGTTTCTGGTTATGAGAATGTGTGTACTAACAGTGGTGAACCGATGGAGATTGGATCGGTGGCACCTCGCTCTCAAGAAAAAGACCGTAGATTTTTTGAAGGCTTGTGTTTCTATTGCGGAAAATCTGGTCATTTGATTAAAGACTGTGAGCTTCGTATGAAGAAAGAAAAAAAAATGGTCAGTCATGCCCGTATTGCCTGTTTAAATTCCAAGGGTGTATTTTTAGCTGCTTCCACGATTGCTCAGGAAAAATTAATGGAATTTCGGGTGTTTGTCGATTGTGGGTCTACTCTGAATGTAATTGATGGGGGATTCTTGGAAAGACTCAATTTAAAACCCGAACCTTTATCATCCCCCATTGCTGTGGTTTCTGTGGATGGTTCCTCTTTGAAGAATATTACTCTCAAGGTCTGTGAATTTCCTCTCACTATTAATGGTGTTCATCATGAGAAATTGGATTTGGTAGTTTTGAATAACTTGCCTTCTCCAGTAATATTGGGATTGCCCTGGTTAAAATTTCACAATCCTGTACTGGATTGGTCTACCAGTGAAATTAAATCCTGGAGCCATAAATGTTATGACAAGTGTTGTAACGGGCGTATTGCAGCTTTGGATAGGGGAGAATTGCCTGTTCCTATTCAGGATTTTTGGAGAGTTTTTTCTGAGAAGGAATCGCAGGTTTTGCCTCCTCATAGAGACTATGATTGTTCTATTGAATTTGTCCCTGGAGCGACTCTTCCTAAAAGTCGTTTATTTAATCTTACTATTCCTGAGAGGAAGGCTTTGGAGGAATACATACAGACAAGTTTGGCCGCCGGTCACATTAGGCCCTCTAAGTCTCCTGTGGCGGTTGGATTTTTTTTTGTAAAAAAAAAAGGACGGCGGTTTACGTCCTTGTCTGGATTTTCGTGAGATTAACAAAATTACTGTACGCAATCCTTACCCCCTGCCATTGATTCCTGATCTGTTTAACCAGTTAATGGGGGCCAAGTGGTTCTCTAAAATTGACCTTAAGGGGGCATACAATCTGTTGCGCATGAAGGAGGGTGACGAATGGAAGACTGCTTTTAACACTCCTGTGGGTCATTTTGAGAATCTGGTTATGCCTTTTGGTCTTACTAATGCTCCTGCATTTTTTCAGAATCTTATTAATGACATCCTTAGACCTTTGATCGGCAAAAATGTGGTTGTGTATTTGGATGACATTTTGATTTATTCGCCGGATCTGGAGTCTCATTGGCGGAGCGTACGTGAGGTATTACAGTTGTTAATGGACAATTCGCTTTTTGCTAAGCTGGAGAAATGTGAGTTCGCTGTACAGAGAATTAGTTTTTTGGGTTACATTATCTCCAGCAAAGGTTTTGAGATGGACCCGGTTAAAGTTCAAGCTGTACAGGAATGGCCTAGGCCTATTGGTTTGAAATCGATACAGAGGTTTTTAGGTTTCGCCAATTATTACAGAAAATTCATAAAAAATGTTTCTAGTATTGTCAAACCTCTGACCGATCTCACCAGGAAAGGTGCTGATGCGGTTCAGTGGTCTTCTGAGGCTATTGAAGCTTTTGTGTATCTCAAGGAGAGGTTCACCTCTGCTCCCATCCTTATGCAGCCTGATGTGACTAAGCCGTTTTTGGTTGAGGTTGATGCTTCCTCTGTGGGGGTTGGCGCAGTATTGTCTCAGGATAACGGGGATGGATTACATCCCTGTGCCTTTTTTTCAAAAAAATTTTCGGAGACTGAACTGAATTACGATATTGGTAATCGGGAATTATTGGCTATTAAACTCGCATTTGAACACTGGCGCCACTTCTTGGAAGGTGCGGAATTTCCCGTTCAGGTTCTTACGGATCATAAAAATCTGATATATCTTGATGCTGCCAAGCGCCTGAATGCCCGTCAGGCTAGGTGGGCACTGTTTTTCTCGCGGTTTAATTTCTCCGTTACTTACATCCCTGGTACTAAGAATGTTAAGGCGGATGCCTTGTCTCGCAGTTTTTCTCCCATAGTCGGTGCTGAGAAAGAGGAGAACATTTTACAAGAAGGTGTTGTGATAGCTGCTTTGGACTCCGTTTTGGAAGATGAGATTCTTAAAGCACAGGAGAATGCCCCATCTAACACTCCTCATGGGAGGTTGTTTGTGCCTGGGACCTTTAGGAGAGATTTGTTTGTTGAGTGTCACGAATCTCAGTTGGCAGGTCATCCAGGAATCTCTGAGACCAAGAGACTGGTGGGTCGCAGTTTTTGGTGGCCTGGATGGCAGAAGGAAGTCATTAAGTGGGTGCGTCAATGTACTATATGTGCTAGATCTAAGTCCTCACATACTCCTGCTGCGGGGTTGCTTTGTCCTTTGGAGGTTCCCAGTGCTCCTTGGACACATTTGGCTATGGACTTTATAACTGACCTTCCCCCCTCTGAGGGTTTTACTGTCATCTGGGTGGTCGTGGACCGTTTTAGCAAGATGTGTCACTTGGTTCCCTTCGTCAAACTGCCCTGCGCTAAAACTCTCGCTAAGGCCTTTGTCAAGGAAATTGTCAGACTTCATGGCGTTCCTACTGACATTGTTTCTGATAGGGGTCCTCAGTTCGTGGCTCGTTTTTGGCGTGCCTTTTGTGACAGGTTGGGAGTTCATTTGTCGTTCTCGTCCGGATATCATCCTGAATCTAATGGCCAGACAGAAAGGAAAAACCAGGATGTTGAGCAGTTCTTGCGTTGTTTTGTGGCAGACAATCAAGAGGGGTGGTCTGAGTTTCTGCCACTTGCTGAATTTGCTCTGAACAATCATACATCTTCTTCTGCTGGTTGTTCGCCTTTTTTTTGTTGTTCTGGGAGACATCCGTCGTTTGGGTCATTCTCCAAGTTGGGATCTGCCGTGCCTGAGGAGGAGAATTTTTCCGGTGATTTGGAGAGAGTTTGGACGGATGTGCGTGGTAATCTTCAGGAGGCCAACAGAAAATCTAAAGACTACTTTGATAGGAAACGACAGGAGGTTTTGTTCGCTGTTGGTGACATGGTTTGGTTGTCCTCCAGGAATCTGCGGTTGAGGATTCCTTCTAAGAAATTGGGTCCCAAGTTTGTATGGCCCTTTAAGGTGCTTCAGGTTGTCAACCAATCTGCTGTTAGGTTGGAGGTTCCTACCTCCTGGAGAATTAATCCGGTATTTCATGTCTCTCTGTTAAAAAAAGCTGTTGTGTCGGATGGTGACGCCTCTGCCTCTGTTCCTCCGGTGGTGGAGGACGGGGAATATGAAATTTCTCGCATCCTTAACTCTAGACGGTATAGAGGTAGTTTGCAGTATCTTGTGGCCTGGAAAGGTTTCGGACCCGAGGATAACTCTTGGGTGAGGTCAGATTATGTTTCCGCGTCCAGACTTATCAGAGCGTTTCACAGGAGATTTCCTGATAAGCCTGGTCCTAGGGGATCCGGAAGATCCTCTTAGAAGGGGGGGGTACTGTTAGAACCTTGCTCTTAGGTTTTTTCCTTTGCTGGTCACATGACCTTGTTGGCCTATTTAATCCTGCTCCGCCCTTCTGGCTTTGCTGGACTTCATTGTATAACTACTTTCTAGCTAGCCTGTGCTCTGTATCTAACTCTGTTAGTTTGCTTGGTCTACGGACCTCAGTGTTCTATATATTTTGTTTGTTTGTCTGTCTGCTACTATTTCTGTTAGGAGGTGTCCCATTTTCCTCCCAGTCCTTAGTACTTGTAGGGATTCAATCCCCACATCTATAGGTCTCCGTACAGACTAGCTTAGGACTTTAGCAGGTCTGATCGCAGGATCAGGTCCCCTGTTACATCGTAGGGATTCAGCTGAGTTCTATCGTAGGGACAGATCTCCTCTCTTTCCTTAGCTCTGGTAGCAGAACATAACACTCACTACTCGCACCCTCAGTCTTATGGACAGGGTCCAGAACGAGGATCACCTTCATCATTTTTGTTTATCCCTAGCAGGCCACCTTAGATCCATGCCACGGGAAAGGCAGAACGTGTTTATGGCAGCAGTCAACACTCTTGCCATGGCAATTGATGTGCCCTCGCCTATTCCTTTGTCACCAGCCATAATAAATGGTATTTTGAATATTTTTAATCCCAGTGGGCCTCCACCACCACCAGCAGCTGCAACCCATCGTTATGGGCAGGTTGCAGCATATCGGCATGAACCTTCAGAGGCCCATGGAACTTACGGCTGCCCACCAGCGCCTGGAGTGGCTTACCACCGTCCTGGCCCATCTCCGAACAGCAGTTTCTCCCAGGATATGTTCCAAGGGTATGGGTACGACCCGAACTTCCATCAGTTGCCATAGAATAAATTACACCCTGTCTACATTTTTGGTCCATAAAAAAATGCAGACAGCACCTGTATGTCATTAGATACATTTTTTTTAAAAAAAAATTAAAAAATACCTTTTCTTTATAGTCCTCTACACCAGGCTTCAGGTGTAGGTGACTGTAAGAAAAGGTGTTTAGTTTTATATACTGGAACGAACTACAAGTGCTGCCTGTTCTTTATGGACCAAAACTGTTGACAGCTTGGCCTGGCCTCTGAAGTGTTTTGTTATTACATTGTAAAGTTATGGACAATGTTTGTCCAGATGTTTGTTTCCCATTTTTGGGCTATTTTTTTAGTTTCAAGTTGTTTCACATTTTTAGATATGTTTTATTAAAATAAATTAATATTTATAACAAAATGTCCATTTTACTTCAGGTAAAATTTAGAGTATATATAGTATATCTGTTTGGGTAGTGTCAGTAAAAATTTCATCTAACTAAAAAAAAATGGGCACCTGACCTGCACACATTTCAGGGAAACAATAATTTGTTAAAGTTATTATGACACTTCATGTTCGGCTGTCTGTATTTAGCCGATTTGATTTATAATTAAAAAAAATAAATAAATAAATTATATGACTTGACGACAAAGGGATGAATTGTCACAACATCGTTCTTTGCTTGTTCTGCTCAGAGCATAAGCAAATGACAATGGTCTGTGCTGATTTTAGCAGCCAGTATTTGGGAAGAGCGCTCTAATAGTACCGCCGATTCCCAGGGACAGGTTTGAATATCTCAGTTTTTTTTTTTTTTGGGGGGGGGGTTCAAGTATCTGAAATATCTTCATGGGTGCTGCACTGGAAAGCCATCTTATGCGTAGATGTATGGTCATAAAGCCACACATATAAGGTGATCACTGAATTGAATTGAGGTGAACACAAGATTGTGAGTTAAAACAAATTTATTCGTTAAGAAGGTTTTATCAATTTTGACAATAATAACTTTTCTCGAAATTCTTCTTTTATTGGGCATCAGATCTTCTCTGCTGGTCAGGCTGCTCAACACCAGCACAGGAGTATTGCCAGTGCACGGCACCTTCAGGACTCATGAAGTAGTCAGCAAACGTTTCTCGCACCCTGGCACCAGAGTTAGATGGCCTTCCCGGAGCCAAGTTGACCTCTGGAATTAATTCAGACAGCTGTGACTCCTCATCTATGTCTGTGCTGTACTCACGAGCATAGTTGTGGAGTACACAGCATGCCTTAATTACAGTGTCAACCATCTCCGTATCCAACTGGATGGCAGTGTGAAAGATCCTCCACTGACTACACATGATTCCGAAGGTGCATTCCACATATCTGCGTGCACGACTCAGCCAATAATTAAAAATCCTCCGCCGGGCATTCAGTGCCCTTCGTGGGTATGGGCGCAGCAGGTTATTCATTAAGGGAAATGCCTCATCAGATACCATCACAAAGGGAACTGGATCTGTGGAACCTGGCAAAGGTCTTAGGGCTGGGAGCGTTCCACCATCTTGAAGAAATTGCAGCCCAATCTGTGATGATCGCAACACCCGAGAGTTCCCAGGACTGCCATAAGCACCAACGTCGATGGCAACAAATTTGTAATTTGCATCAGCCACCGCCATCAGTACCACAGAAAAATACTTCTTATAATTAAAGAAGAGTGATCCTGATCGTGGTGGCTGCTGAACTCTCACATGTTTGCCATCGACAGCACCTATGCAGTTGGGGAAATTGGCCACAGTTTGAAAGCCTGCTGCGACCTGCAGCCAAGTCTCCTCGGTTGGGGAAGGCATCACAATGGGCTGCAACTTCTGCCAGATGACGGTACATGTGCACCTCACAATTTGGGAAATGGTGGATTTACCCACCCAAAATTGGAGGTGCAGTGATGTATAGCTCTCTCCTGTGGCCAAAAACCTGAAAAGGAAAAATATAAAATTAGAAAAGACACAAAAAGAAATACAAGACAACATTATAATCCCACAATAGTAATTAGTATAGAAAAAAAAATGACTAAAATAGTTTACAGCACTGAGTGCATGTCTTGTAGCTTTGGTTGGACATTTGAAAGGTATTTTTTTTGTTTTTACATTTTTTTGCTAGGTAGTTCTCACATATGTAGTCACTTGTCATTGGCTGTGTTTGCCTCCATTGTTTGCTCATCAACAGGTCACACATCAATTCTATTCAGTGACCTTATCACTATCCCCTTGGTATGACCCAGCTAATCTTATGTACAGGAAAACATTATAGACACATAGGAGCCGTCACCAGAGGATGACTCACCAAGGTAAACCTGAAGTTAGGGGTGGTCTGTTGGGCACATTCATGAGTGGTGGAACTAATCATGCCAGTTTGAAAACGTAAGGAGTGGATAATTGTCCACTCCAGATTTTTTATTTTCAATTTGACAATGTTGTAAGGAATACAACAAATTAAATTAAATTTTTCATGTTCCTATGTGATTATTAATAACAAAATGGACAAGTTTAGGGCTCTTTCACACGTCTGTTTCTCCAGTACGAGTGGTGGCAGAGACAACAGACGTAATGATTGTTATTTCATTCTTAATTTTACATGTGGGGCCACACTAACCCCCTCATCATGATCCCTTATGTTGCTGATCAAAGTGCCGGCATAGAATCATGATTAAGGCAGCGGTCAGCAAGGACTTGGTGAATAGTGATAACTGTACCGCTGACTCACAGAAGTCTGTCCATGTGATCCAGGTGCGGTGCATGTAACGCACACTGTGCTATGATATTTCCAGTACTTATGGTGCTGGAGATATCTGTACGTGTGAAACCAGCCATATAGTCAGTATTCCATCAGTATTTTTAGTTAAGAGTGTGAGTCAAACCAGGAGTGGATGATAAATGCAGAATTGGTGACGGGTTTCTATTTAATTTCTCGCATTGTTCCTCACCTGGTTTTGTATCCAACTCCACAGCAAATATACTGGGTGAATACTGAGAAAATATTTGGGGAGGTGACAGCATATGTTGATTAAGTTTTATAAAATATTAATATATACATATATGTAGACATAGATTTAAAATGTTCAACTTACCGCAAGGTGATGAGCAGCCTTTCCTCAGCAGAGTTGGCCCTCCTCATTATGGTGTCAGTATAGTCGAGGTCGGGCGCAAGAAGACCCAGCAGCCAATCAAAGGCAGCAATGGTGAGCCGACAAAATTTTTGGAATTTTTCGGGATATCTGTAAAATTAAAAAAAAATATTAGGTTCACACCGATTAAAATATAATAAAATTATATTATTTGACAAAAAAAAATCATTTAAAATATAAATTAGGTACACACGGATGACGAGATCCTTTTTTCCCCATATATCTTACCTCCTTAAATCCTGGTACAGCACATTGAAGTGCCCCTTCTCCGCCCGCTCCTGCACAATAGGGTGCACCCACAGCTTTTTGGGTCTTCTCCTTCTCCTCATAGACCGCTCCTATGGGAGAATAATAGGTTAGTGCATACATACTACATGCAATAAACGAAACCTTCAACTTAAATTTATCTTACCTGATCGCTGTAGTGATGCATGAGATTTATTGCAGTCGCCAGCAAAACAATCAAATATGGTTCACTGAGACGCAGGGGCTGCAGTTCTTGTGGCATCCTGAATACTTCCAAAATGGTGAAAAGAGGTTGTACTAGGAAATGACATCAAATTGTCCTTTTTTTTTTTCCACTAACTTCATTTGTCTTCAAAAACGCTTTGAAAACGCATCAAAAACAGTGTGAAAAACGCATGGAAAAACGTGCCAAAACCGCGTCAATAATCCGCAAGCGTTTTTCTGTCAAGGAGATGCATAAATGGCCAGGAAATTTTCTGCTTCATTTCTGCATCGTGTGCACATAGCCTAAAAGTAATGTAAATAGAGCAATAAAGCTCAATATGCCCTGCTTGTCTTCACACAGCTACAGTGTAGCTCCATATGCTCACAGGCACCTGTACTAACATTCTAGGACAGGTTTCTCTTAGTGAAACAAGGTGACAGTCATTTTAATTTCATAGTTATTACCTCTGTGGATAAAATGACTGATTTGATAATTAAATATACTTAGGAATTTAACTGTAATGGCATTACCTTCAGATATTTTTTTTTTCTCTTCCCGGAAAACCCCCTTAACCCCTTTTTAATTTATACGAATCAATTTGTGAAGCACCTGGGGGTTCCAAGTGCTCACTATGCTGAAGTGAAATGCTCGAGTCCCCGCCCGCATGTTTCACGGTTATTAGACACCCCAAAAAAAACATGCGGGGATCGCTCGTGCATGGCAGGCAATCCCCGCAAGGTTTTTTGGCCGTGAAGCATATGGGGCGGAGACTCGAGCACCCGCGATACTCAGTGCATACCAGAGCACCCGATGCAAACTCAAGTAGCGAGCACTTGCATTCAACACTAGTCGCCATATCGTCATCATTTTTTTTTTTTTTTTTTTACTTTTGAAAAAAAAAAACAACCCTAACATTAGCACAACCCCAACCCCAGCCCTAGCGTTTATTTTTTACGCCGTTCCTCGTGCAGCATAAGTGATGAGATTACTTTATTCTTCGGGTCGGTGCGATTACAGTGATACCAGAATTATATCGGGTTTTTATGATTGACAGCTGTCACACACTAAAAGACGCATTTTGTAAAATCTAGTTTTTGCATTGCCATATTTTGGCCTACAGAGTCATGTGACGGCTTGTTTTTTGCAGGATGAGTTGATGTTTTTATTGGTGCCATTTTCAGGCATGTGACATTTTTTGATCGCTTTCTATTCCAGTTTTTAGGAGGCAGAATAAACAAAAACCAACAATTCAGGAATTGTGTTTTTTTACATTTTTTTATTCTACTCCGCGTGTGGTAAAATTGATAAGGTAGCTTTATTCTTCGGGTCAGTACGTTTACAGCGGTACCACATTTATATCGTTTTTTATGTTTTGGCGCTTTTACACAATAAAAGCTATTTTATAGAAAAAATCATTTTTTTGCATCGCTTTATTCTGAGAGCTACAACTTTTTGATTTTTCGGATGATGGAGCTGTATGGCGGCTTGTTTTTTGCGGGACGAGATGACGTTTTCAGCGGTACCATTTTTATTTATATTTGTCTTTTTGATCGCGTGTTATTCCATTTTTTGTTTGGCGGTATGATGATAAAGCATTGTTTTTTGCGTCTTTTTTTTTTTAACCGTGTTCACTGAAGGGGTTAACTAGTGTTACAGTTTTCTAGGTCAGGTCGTTACGGACGCGGCGATACCAAATGTGTGTACTTTTATTGTTTGTTTGTTTTTTTTTCATAATATTTATTGATGGGTACATTATATTTTTAGTGGATTATTATTATTATTATTTTTATATATATTTTTAAAATTTTTTTTTTTATTTTTATTTTTTTCACTTTCTGGGAGTTTTTTTTTACTTTTTTACTTTGTCCCACTATGGGACTTTCACTTTTTTTATTCTGATCGCCTGCATAGCATAGGGATGGAGCACCATCCCTGTGCTATGCAGGCAGTCAGCGCTGCACAGTGATGAGATTGTTTTGTCATGCACTGCGCATGTCCAAACAATCTTACTGCTGTCTGGTGACCCGGATGTTGTCAACACCCGGGAAGCCGTGGCAGACAGCGCTGGAGGCCGGAAGGGGTGAGTATACCGATCACCTCCTCTTAGCCACCGCAATGCTGCGATCGACTTCGATCGCAGCATTGTGGGGGTTAATGTGCCGGCAGCGGTGCAGGATCGCTCCCTGCACATAGTACCGGGTGTCAGTAGTGACAATCAGCTGACACCCAGCGGCGATCGCGCCCGCACAGCCTGTGTGCGCGCGCGATCGCGATGACGTACTAATACGGGTCAGGCTCTTAAAGCCCAGGGCACAGACGTGTATTAGTACGTCATGGGCTTTAAAGGGGTTAAGTGAAAAATGTTATATGCATGCATTCACCAACTAAAAATGTACTGAGGCTTGTGATGACACATCCCAGTCTGTAGAAAGTTGATCAAGCAAGGACTTCATTGCCCCTCAGGAACCCAGGACTGAACATTATGACTCTTCTCAGATAATATACACAGCTCAAAAAAATAAAGGGAACACTCAAATAACACATCCTAGATCTGAATGAATGAAACATCATCATTGAATACTTTGTTCTGTACAAAGGCACAAATTGCCTCTTCAGAGAAAAAGAGGACTTGTACTCTATAGCGCCACCTATTGGAAGCAGCAATCCTACAAGTCACAATCAACCCTTTAACGAGTCATGCAATATGACTTAGGATAAAAGCCAAATCAGAATCTCAATTTGCAGACACGGTGTTTCGGGCTGTTGGTCCTCGTCAGTGCAAAGTATTAGAACGGATTTGGCTAGGTGAGAGGCTCTGGACTGAGGTCTAAGGGGTAACGTTTCTCCTTATGGAGAGTGACACACCAGCTCTGGCACGTCAAGGTAAGGAGGCTTATTCGCCGAGCAATGCTCCTCTGGGAAATTTAATATGCAATTGCCTCTTCAGAGAAAAAGAGGATTTGTACTCTATAGTGCCACCTATTGGAAGCAGTCCAATAGGTGGCGCTATAGAGTACAAGTCCTCTTTTTCTCTGAAGAGGCAATTTGCATATTAAATTTCCCAGAGGAGCATTGCACGGCGAATAAGCCTCCTTACCTTGACGTGCCAGAGCTGGTGTGTCACTCTCCATAAGGAGAAACGTTACCCTTTAGACCTCAGTCCTGTGCTGACAACAAAATCACACAAAAATCATCAATGGAAATCAAATTTATTAACCAATGGAGGTCTGGATTTGGAGTCACCCGCAAAATTAAAGTGGAAAAACACACTACAGGCTGATGCAACTTTGATGTAATGTCCTTAAAAGTCAAAATGAGGCTCAGTATTGTGTGTGGCCTCCACATGCCTGCATGACCTCCCTACAATGCCTGAGCATGCTCCTGATGAGGTTGCGGATGGTCTCCTGTGGGATCTCCTCCCAGATCTGGACTAAAGCATCCGCCAACTCCTGGACAGTCTGTGGTGAAACGTGATGTTGGTGGATGGAGCGAGACATGTCCCAGATGTGCTCGGATTTAGGTCTGGTGAACGGGCGGGCCTGTCCATGCTTCAATGCCTTCATCTTGCAGGAACTGCTGACACACTCCAGCCACATGAGGTCTGGCATTGTCCTGCATTAGGAGGAACCCAGGGCCAACCGCACCAGCATATGGTCTCACAAGGGGTCTGAGGATTTCATCTCGGTACCTAATCGCAGTCAGGCTACCTCTGGCGAGCACATGGAGGGCTGTATGGCCCTCCAAAGAAATGCCACCCCACACTATTACTGACCCACTACCAAAGCCGTCATGCTGAAGGATGTTGCAGGCAGCAGATCGCTCTCCAAGGCGTCTCCAGACTGTCAAGTCTGTCACATGTGCTCAGTGTGAACCTGCTTTCATCTGTGAAGAACACAGGGCACCAGTGGCGACTTTGCCAATCCTGGTGTTCTGTGGCAAATGCCAAGTGTCCTGCACGGTGTAGGGCTGTGAGCACAACCCACATCTGTGGACGTCGGGCCCTCGTACCACCCTCATGGAGTTGGTTTCTAACCATTAGTGCAGACACATGCACATTTGTGGCCTGCTGGAGGTCATTTTGCAGGGCTCTGGCAGTGCTCCTCCTGTTCCTCCTTGCACAAAGGTGGAGGTAGCGGTCCTGCTGCTGGGTTGTTGCCCTCCTACGGCCCCCTCCACGTCTTCTGGTGTACTGGCCTGTCTCCTGGTAGCACCTCCAGCCTCTGGACACTACGCTGACAGACACAGCAAACATTCTTGCCAAAGCTTGCATTGATGTGCCATCCTGGATGAGCTGCACTACCTGAGCAACTTCTGTGGGTTGTATAGTCCGTCTCATGCTACCAGGAGTGTGAAAGCACAACCAACATTCAAAAGTGATCAAAACATCAGCCAGAAAGCATTGGTACTGAGATGTGGTCTGTGGTCCCCACCTGCAGAACCACTCCTTTATTGAGTGAGTCTTGATAATTGCCAATAATTTCCATCTATTGTCTATTCCATTTGCACAACAGCATGTGAAATTGATTGTCAATCAGTGTTGCTTCCTAAGTGGACAGTTTGATTTCACAGAAGTTTGATTTACTTGGAGTTATATTCTGTTTAAGTGTTCCCTTTATTTTTTTGAGCAGTACACACAGGGCATCCTGTTTAATAAATTATTTTTATATATTAAATAAAATGGAAACTTGAGAGGGCTCTGTGTAGAAAGAGGTCTTGCTAATTGGGACACCAATCAACACCTTTTTTGCAATAACAAAAATAGTGTTCCCCAACAGTACAACATCGCGGTAGTAGTTTATGGCTGAAAATCTGGGGACCAATATCCTTTAAAAACTTCAGATCTTCTTATTTTATGAAAGACAAATGATATCCTGCGTAAACACAAGATACAACTTTTAGACACTGCTTTATTGAAGAAAAACAGACTGTAATAACATGTGGATTTTGAAGAAAATGTGCAAGCCTAATGCTCCATGGTGACTTATCACATTGCAGCCTTATGCAGTTTAGGCAAGGATCTTTGTTTTTAAAGGTAAAACAGAAATGCACTATCACACAAAGTTGCAATCAGAGAACAAAACACCATTTTCAAAATGCTTACAAAGACAAACCTTCTACATAAAAAGATGGAAAACGAAAAATGCTCAACTGCTCCTAAAATTGAAGTGGAACCACTTCTAGGTAAACATCTTGGTCACAGAGGCAATAAGTGGCCTAACCGGTCATCCTAGTTTTTTCCCTTTCTTTCGTCAAATGTATCATCATATATCTCAAATAGAATGTGCATATGATCTTTCAAAAAAGTCAAGCAGATGAAGAGTCCAAGAAGTGTCATGTTACATGCTGTAACATGGCCAACAAATTTTCTCATGCATTCAGTATTAATTTGTGAGATACCTATGCATGTGTATGAAAACAAATAAATAAATCTAAAAAAATGCAATCAGAGGTACAGTGTGGGCTCATAGATTTCTATGGGTGCTGTAGTCTGGATCTGAGTAATAAGGCAGTGTACACAAGGCCCTAATTGGACATTTTATGCTCTAAAGCCCTGATTGTCACTCAACATTTGGCATAAAAATAGCATTGCACTTATAGGTCTCTTTTTTCTATGAAAAATAGATACCTCAGTGGTATCTGACAGACCCACTTCTAAGTCAGTGGGGTCAGTTCTGTGTCAGTGGTGCACTGATCTGTCAAGGCATTATAGATTCCATTATGAATGTAAGCCCAGCACACATTTGTTTTTAGATTATAAAAAATCTAAACATTACTAAACAGAAATTATCTTAACATACAAATTCAATGAATTGTAAAAAGTCCAATCAAAAATAAAAAAATATTTCACTAACTTCAGAAGTTTCCTACTTTTAAAGATAAAACAACAGATCTAAACTTATAGAAAATAAATATATCCTAGCTAAATCATTAAGTTTTCCTTTTGGGACAATATATGCAATTCACTACAATCAATAAACGTCCCTACTGGAGCCTGGATTTGAGCCGATGTAAAACAATGGAAGTCTACAAATGCAATATTGGCATGAAATACATATTATAGTTCATTACCACTGGGCATTTGGAAAGAAATAATTTTACCAGGCATAGATTTTCCAGAAATCCAAACATGCACAAAGTATTTAAAATAGGTAGTATTCTAAGATAGAAAAACTGGCACCAACACTCGCTTTGTCTTAGAGAATCATAGGACAGCTTTCCAAGCAGCAGTGATCTCGGGTGCCAGAGAAAAATAAACAAATATTGTGGAATGTGAGATAAAAAAAAGCTGGCACTCCCTTAAAATCTTCCTTTATTTATGAAGGTTAAAAAATGTCAACAAGCTGAGATTGCAACTCAGTAAGGACAACGGCCGTTTCTGGCTCCTCTGCATTTCAACAGATACTGAATGAATGAAAGGAAATCGTACTCAGTCGTCCTGACTTTCTTACATTCAGCACCCGTTGAAGCGCACAGGAGCGCGAAACGGCGGTCGTCCTTACTGAGTTGCAATCTCAGCTTGTTGACATTTTTTAACCTTCATAAATAAAGGAAGATTTTAAGGGAGTGCCAGCTTTTTCTTATCTCACATTCCACAATATGTAAAATAGGTAGAATATCTCCTATATATTATACATCAATCAATATGAACAAAGCAATGTAGTCACGCATTTTTGTTAAGCTCCAATGTAAGATATTGAAGCTACGTAATGATTGATTCCTTTTGGATTTTTATCTACTTCTGCAGAATGTAAGATGAACAGTACATACAGTATGAAGAATGCTAAGAACCGTTCCACTGGATAAAACTCGTGTTCCTATAGTTCACGTTATTACATTATGAAGGCTGTACACATTTAAATACAGGATGATACAACTGAGGGTTTCTTGCAGCCACTGTGACCCAAATTTTTTGTATTTTATTAAATAGTGAGAACAGTATTTTTGTTTCTCCTGCTAAACACTTTAATTATGCAGGCTGTGCAATTTCCTAAAAGATCCTTCTCTTTCTATCCAATGTCCACTGCGTAACTAATTCTCTGTGTCTTCTGGAAGAGAGAAAGGGTCCTCTGAGTTATCATGTGATTGGATGGCATCATCTCTTTGGACATTCACTTCTGCATTGCCAAAACTACCCTCCTGAATATCAGGAGTTACAGCAGCTGCCTCAGTATTTGCCTCTTCACTCCTTGCAAGTTGTGGAGATCTTACAGCAGTGATACTTCCAGTATTTTTCTAGAAAAAGAAAAAATGAAGGAACTTAAAATGATCACATTTGTCAGCACACTGGCTAAATTTTGCTTTACATCACAAGAATAGTGTGGAAGGGTAAACATATCGATACTGATGTATGCTAGTATGAAGAGGACAAATGTAACACTTCTGGGCTAAACAAGTGATAACTATCAAGTAAAAACAGAGAATGTAAAAAGAGGCACGTCCATACCTTGCTAATTACCTGTCCATTGAAAATAGGAGAAGACAAACATGCAAAAAATGCAAAGGGAATTCAATACAATCAGTGTTTTATCAGAATTAAATTATCACTACAAGACTAGGTCGTGTGCAAGTCAGTCCAGCTAATCTGTGTAACCCCACTGCCACCACTGATTGGCAGCTTGCTGACAATGTGCAGTGGATACAGGAAGATGCCAATCAGTGGTGTGGGGGCGGGGTTATACACAGCTCAGCATTCTGACCACTGCTACATCTACAACAGAGAAAAGAAGGATTCTATCAAAACTGCACCAAGCAGCCCAGTAAGTGACACATCGCTAAAATCAGGCTCTCTGTCCTGTGAGAGCAAGATTTATATTTGATCTATCTTGACTTTTTTTTGGAAATTCTCTCCTGCTTTCCAAGATGGAGTGTGAAGTGGAGTGGAGTATGTGTATTTTTTTGATAAGGGGTTCCCTAGGAATGTCTTTGTCTTAAAGAACTTAAGTTTTGCTTTTTCAATTATGTCTTCTCAAAGAGAGAGACACACCTAGACTGTTCAGCAGGGTGTAGACAGAATTACCTTTAGCCAATGAGATGCATGTATGCTAATGCCAGCACATATTTAGAAATAAGCTGAGCCAATTATATTATTACTATGTATGACTATTAAATACCTATATAAGGTGATGTCATGCTGAAAATGAAGGGAGACCTGCCCTGATGCTCAATGTATCAGCGTGGCTCTTCCGTGAAGGTATTTGAATTTTACATTTTAATTTGGAACAGGCACGATGTCTCAGAACGTCCCATATTATGTGGCGATGACGGTCCCTACCAAGCCGTCGGCTGACGGAGATCTGCGTGGGGCTTCTCTCCATCTTTATACCTTTGCAGCCCCTATATACTACAGCAGGTTGCATCCCTATATCCCTTCTCTGGTATTTTGCAGTACAACCTCTGGGAGTAAAGCCTACAAGCTTTATCCATTCATGACTCTGTCGCTTGGTTCAATTATTAGATTCAGGATATTTCCTTTATTTGGTACATACTGAGAATTCATTATTTATTGGTCAGTAGTTCTCCCTGGGGGATCTGGGAATACCAGACACTTTACATGCCACATGTACTTCTACTTGACCCACGACTGTCATCTTATGACCATCTTGACCATATCTGGGCTAACCATGTCACATTGTTACCAGGCGCCTGGCTTTTTCATGTTTGCATAATTGTTTTGTGATGGCCATCATCTAATATATACTTACCTTGCAATGCCTTCACATCCTGTTCCGTCCAGATGTGTACGGATCCCAGAATTCCAAGCGGCGGAAGTTCGCCCACCGCCATATTGGTACACCAAAGTGATGGGTGTCTCAATATGGAAACTGCTGGTGGTACCAGCCTCTTGCTGTTACACACACATTGTATAAGCCATACGCACCACACACACTGTATACGCCGTACGCACCACATACACTGTATATGTGGCACCCCAGGGGTCTGGTTGCCACAGTAATAGAAATATTATGTCTGAGAGCAAGTGGGAGGTTTCTCTGGTCAGGAGCCCTAAGCATGCAACACCGCCCGCCCAGACCTGGGAGGGGAGGAATCTGCCCTTATAAACCGGGTCTGGGGCGGGATTAGGTCAGTCAGAGCCTGGAGAGGGAAAGTTACAGCAGGAGCTCTGTAGGAGCAGGAGCGAGTGCCAGAGGCTGGAAGCTAGATAGCTCGCCCTGGCTGAAGATACTAAGACCGGACACGGAGTCCGAGGCTGTGGGGACATCCAGGTCCAGCAGCAGAATCCAACCAGCAGGGGATTCCAGGTCCTCTGGCCAAAGAAGCCCGGAGGCACGGTCACAAGCAAGGGACCAGCACCGCCATTGTGGAGCGGAGGCTAACAGGAGGCCCCAAGTCACCGGCCATACGGGTGGGCACCACACGGTATACTCAGGGACGAGGGCTACATCGACCCGCATACAGCAAGGTAGCCAGGAAGAGTGCAGCTAGACGGGGAGGCCTACAACTCCACCTGGCCAGGGGAGATCCTGCTTGCCCTCAGACTGACCAGGCCTCTATTGCTAGCCAGTACTCCCGGGAGGGTCTGCTTTATAACATCAGTAAAGACCCTGAACTGCACTGCACGGACTCTGAGTTATTCCTGCTGCGCTCGTGCACCATCACTCCCATCATCCACACTAACTGCCCTGAGGCTATACTTCTCCCGTGGGGAGTCATCCTATTCTTAGCTGCACATATAACACCGGCCTCAGTGGTCTGCCTTGCAGCGGCGGTCCCCATTGACCGCAATCCACGGGTGGCGTAGTCGGACTATTATCACACTAATAAGACTGCCACTGAATTGACCGCCCTGGGCATGGACCGGGTCAACGCCACGGAGACTACAACCCCCCAGCGATCCCGCTCCGGGTATCCCCCTCACAACACAGGCCCAGGGGGCACGTCATATACGCCGTGCGCACCACACACACTGTATATGCCGTACGCACCACACACATACACACACTGCATACGCCGTACGCACCACACACTCTGTATATGCCGTACGCACCACACACACTGTATACGCTGTACGCACCACACACACACACTGTATACGCCGTACGCACCACACACACACACTGTATACGCACCACACACACACTGTCAATGTCTACGCCGTACACACCACACACACACATTGTATACGACGTACGCACCACACATACACACTGTATACGCCGTACGCACCACACACTCTGTATATGCCGTACGCACCACACACACTGTATACGCTGTACGCACCACACACACACACTGTATACGCCGTACGCGCCACACAAACACACACTGTATACGCACCACACACACACTGTCAATGTCTACGCCGTACACACCACACACACATTGTATACGACGTACGCACCACACATACACACTGTATACGCCGTACGCACCACACACATTGTATACACCGTACGCACCACACACACACTGTCAATGTCTACGCCGTACACACCACACACAATTGCATACGACGTACACACCACACACACACACACACACTGTATATGCCGTACGCACCACACACACACACTGTATACACCGTACGCACCACACACACTGCATACACCGTAAGCACCACCACACACACAGACACACTGTATATGTCGTACGCACCACACACACACTGTATATGGTGTACGCACCACACACACTGTATACGCGGTATGCACCACAAACACTGTATACGTGGTACGCACCACACACACACTGTATACACCGTACGCACCACACACACTGCATACGCCGTACGCACCACACACACACTGTATACACCGTACGCACCACACACACTGCATACGCCGTACGCACCACACACACACACTGTATACACCATACGCACCACACACACACACACACACACACTGTATACACCGTACGCACCTCACACACAGTATAAGCTGTACACACACAGTATACCCCGTACCCACCACATATACAAACACTGTATACGCCGTATGCACGACATACACACACTGTATACACCGTACGCACCACACACACACACACACACACTGTATACGCCGTATGCACGACATACACACACTGTATACACCGTACGCACCACACACACACTGTATAAGCCATACGCACCACACACACACTGTATACGAAGTATGCACCACACACACACTGTATACGCCGTATGCACCACACACACACTGTATACGCGGTACGCACCACACACACACTGTATACACCGTATGCACCACACACACTGTATACACCATACGCACCACACACACACACAGTATACGACGTACTCACACACACTGTATACGTAGTACACACCACACACTGTGTACGCGGTACACACCACACACACCGTATACGCCGTACACACACTGTATACGCCGTACGCACCACACACACACTGTATACGCCGTACGCACCACACACACACTGTATACGCCGTACGCACCACACACACACACTGTATACGCCGTACGCACCACACACACTGTATACGCCGTACGCACCACACACACTGTATACACCACACACACTGTATACGCCGTATGCACCACACACACACTGTATACGCTGTATGCATCACACATACACTGTATACGCCGTACGCACCACAGACACACACTGTATACGCCGTATGCACCACACACACACTGTATACGCTGTATGCATGTCACGCTGTCTCTGTATACTGGAGGTAGGGGGCCTAAGCTGACCCTAAGCTGGGGCCCTGACTAATCCCTCAACCTGGAGGTACTGTTAAAGGTACAGAGGTCCAGGCCGCCAGCGTAACCCCTACCTCCTGAGGATCCCTGCACCTAAGTAATCTAGTCCTGAGAAGGACCCCGATCACAACAAAAGGGGACAAGTAATAATATGCCCACACACAGTACTTAGACGAACGAGACAGTACAAGGGAAAAACCAAAACCACCTTGCATACAAAAACTACACAACTACAACAGAGGGAACACCAACGGGAAAGGAGATAAATGATAAAGCGAGGAAGGGAAAAAACTCTCCGAATACACTTATCTCTGAATCTCCAAATACCACGATCCGCTCTGTTAGTCTGCATGAAATGCTTTCACCGACACTTCCCTAACAGACCAGCAGGCATTTGAAGGAGTCTCACTACAGCAGCATTGATTGCAGCTGGGCGGGGCTGGACCTCGTCTAGCACAGAGACAGAGAGAGAATTAACTCCCTCACTGCCGAAAAACACAAAGCACCAAAAAGTCAGCTGCGAGAAGTCAGGCTGTGTAATCGTGACGATCTTCGTGGCGACACACCCGTGACAATGCATCACACATACACTGTATACGCCGAACGCAACACACACATACACTGTATACGCCGAACGCACCACACACACACACACTGTATACGCCGTATGCACCACATACACATACTGTATATGCCGTACACACCACACACACTGTATACGCCGTACGCACCACATACACATATTGTATATGCCGTATGCACCACCACACACACTCTGTATAAGCCATACGCACCACACACACACACACTGTATATGCTGTACGCACCACCCACACACACTGTATATGCGGTAAGCACCACAAACACTGCATACGCCGTACGCACCACAGACACACACTGTATACGCCGTATGCACCACACACACTGTATACGCCGTATGCACCACACACACTGTATACGCCGTACGCACCACAGACACACACTGTATACGCCGTATGCACCACACACACTGTATACGCCGTATGCACCACACACACACTGTATACGCTGTATGCACCACACACACACTGTATACGCTGTATGCATCACACATACACTGTATACGCCGAACGCAACACACACATACACTGTATACGCCGAACGCACCACACACATATTGTATACGCCGTATGCACCACACATACTGTATACGCCGTACGCACCACATACACATACTGTATATGCCGTACGCACCACCACACACACTCTGTATACGCCATACGGACCACACACACAGACACACTGTATACGTCGTACGCATCACACACACACACTGTATATGCTGTACGCACCACACACACACACACTGTATATGCTGTACGCACCACACACACACACACACACTGTATACGCGGTACGCACCACAAACACTGTATACGCGGTACGCACCACACACACACTGTATACACCGTACGCACCACACACACTGCATACGCCGTACGCACCACAGACACACACTGTATACGCCGTATGCACCACACACACTGTATACGCCGTATGCACCACACACACACTGTATACGCCGTATGCACCACACACACACTGTATACGCCGAACGCAACACACACATACACTGTATACGCCGAACGCACCACACACATATTGTATACGCCGTATGCACCACACACACTGTATACGCCGTACGCACCACATACACATACTGTATATGCCGCACGCACCACCACACACACTCTGTATACGCCATACGGACCACACACACAGACACACTGTATACGTCGTACGCACCACACACACACACTGTATATGCTGTACGCACCACACACACACACACACACACACTGTATACGCGGTACGCACCACAAACACTGTATACGCGGTACTCACCACACACACACTGTATACACCGTACGCACCACATACACACACCCTGCATACGCCGTACGCACCACAAACACACTGTATACACAGTACGCACCACACACACACTGTATACACCGTACGCACCTCACACACAGTATACGCCGTACGCACCACATATACAAACACTGTATATGCCGTATGCACGACATACACAGATTGTATACACCGTACGCGCCACACACACACACAGTATACGCCGAACGTACCACACACACACACATACACTGTATACGCCGAACGCACCACACACATATTGTATACGCCGTATGCACCACATACACACACACTGTATACGCCATACACACACACTGTATACGCCATACGCACCACACACACACTGTATACACCGTATGCACCACACACACTGTACACACCGTATGCACCACACACACTGTATACACCGTATGCACCACACACACTGTATACGCCATACGTACCACATACACACTGTATAGGCCGTACGCACCACACATAGACTGTATACACCGTACGCACCACATACATACTGTATACACAGTATATGCCGTACACACACAGTATACGCCGTACGCTCCACACACACACAGAGTCAATGTATACGCCAAACACACCACACTGCATACGCCATATGCACGACAAACACTGTATACACTGTACGCACCACACAAACACACTATATACGCCGTACGCACAACACACACACTGTATACACCATACGCACCACACACACACGGTATACGCCGTATGCACCACACACACTGTATACGCCGTATGCACCACACACACTGTATACGCTCTACGCACAACACACACACTGTATACGCTGTAAGCACCACAAACACACACTGTATAAGCCGTATGCACCACAAACACACATTGTATACGCCGTATGCACCACAAACACACACTGTATACGCCGTATGCACCACAAAAACACACTGTATACGCCGGACGCATGACATACACACACTGTATATGCAGTACGCACCACACACACTGTATACGCCGAATGCACGACACGCACACTGTGTACGCCTTATGCACCAGACACAAACACACACTGTATACGCCGTATGCACCACACACACACTGTATATGCCGTACGCACCACACACACACACTGTATACGCCGTACGCACCACACACACACTGTATACGCCGTATGCACCACACACACACTGTATAAGCCGAACGCACCACACACAAACACACACTGTATACGCCGTATGCACCACAGTGTATACGCCGTATGTGACGCGCCCCTGGGCCGGTGTCGCGCAGCGTTGCGCACGCGGGAGCCTACCCGGAGCCGGATCTGTTGGGGGTAGTAGTCTCGTGGCGGTGACCCGGTCCGTGCCCAGGGAGTCAGACTAAGTGGCAGTCTATGGCAGTAGATGTTAACTTGATCGACTACGCCACCCGTTGAGTGCGGCTTTGAAGCCGCCGCTGCAGAACAGTCCACTGAGGCCAGGTGTATAGGTATGTGCAGCGTGGTGGTATAACCCCCAACGGGAGGGGTATGGCCTCAGGGCAGCAGATGTGGATGATGGGAGTAGCAGGAACCACTCGGAGACGGTACGGTGTAGTTCAGGGTCTTTACTGGTGACAAATATAGACCCTCCCGGAGTACTGGCTAGCGATTGGGGCCTGGTCAGTCCTTGAGCAGATGGGATCTCCCCTGGCCAGGCGGAGTTGTAGGCCTCCCAAACTAACTGTACTCTTCTGGCTACCTTGCTAGAGGCGGGTATAAGTAGCCCACGTCCCTGAGTGTACCGTGTAGTGCTCACCCGTATGGCTGGAGACTCGGGGCCTTCTAGTAGCTTCCGCTCCACGACGGCGGTGCTGGTCCCATGCGTGTGACCGTGCCTTCGGGTTTCTGGGCCAGAGGACCTGAAATCCCCTGCCGGTCGGTTTCTGCTGCTGGGTAAGGATTAGTCCCCACAGCCTCAGACTCCGGGTCCGGTGGTAACTTCTCAGTCAGGGCGAGCTCTGCAGCTGCCAGCCCCTGACTCTTTGTAGCACTGCTCCCACAGAGTTCCTGTTGTTTCTTTCCTATGCTGCTTCTCTTCTCTTCTTAACTCCAGGCTCAGGCCCCAGGACAGGGCCTGCCTGTGGAGCAGAGCCCATAGAGCAGCTCTGCTCCCTGTCTTCTCCTCTCTGAACTCTCTAACTCTGCCTCAGCCCCAGGTTTATATAGGGGAAGTTCTTCCCCTCCCAGGACTGGGCAGGAGGTGTGGCATGCATAGGATCCCTGACCAAGAGACCTCCCACCTGCTCTCAGACATAACATTGCTGTTACTGTGGAAACCAGACCCCTGGGGTGCCACATTCCCCCCTAGTGAATTTTAGTACTCCGGGACTAAACAAATTTTAGAAAAACATAACAAGATATAAACATTAATAATACAACAAGAAAATCACATAAAGATGGTCACGGCGTGTCCGTAACCGGGTGCAGTCTCTGAAGAAAAGCAAGTTGTCCATTTCACCAAAACAGGGAGACGTAACCAGGTAGGTGTCTGTCCTGCCCCGAGTCCTTAACAGTCTTTAGTCCGTCCTGGGTTACGCTCCAACTATGTACAGGGTGGCCGCTCTCAGTCCTCGGCCAGTGGGGATAAGGGATGGGTGCTCACAGTCCTCAGCCTGTGGGAATAAGGAATGGCTGCTCACAGTCCTCAGCCTGGTAAGGGATAGGGACACACGGGAAACAGTTCACACT
Organism: Phyllobates terribilis; assembly: GCF_046119375.1. NCBI lineage: Eukaryota > Metazoa > Chordata > Amphibia > Anura > Dendrobatidae > Phyllobates > Phyllobates terribilis. The sequence continues at coordinate 307,036,716 of NW_027362769.1, forward strand.
TGTCCCAACGGGGACCATATTTTAATTAGCAGCAGTCCTTGTACCCTAACGGGTAACTATGTACAGCTCTTTATTCACGCTACTTCCCTTCAGCAGCTATGTCCTCTTTGTGCTCCCTCCTGAGGGTAGTCCTCAAACCCGTCCGGGTCCTCTTGGCTTTCCTCGTATTGGTAGTACTGCAGCTCCTCCTCGGTTAGCCGGGTTAGTATCTCTGCGACAGTCCTCCTCCCAGGTGGCCAGGACTTTACCTCCCTTTGGGCTGCCCTGGTTAATTGGGCCACCAGGATGCTCACTTTTTGCTCTTCTGTGAGGGGGTACACCTGGAAGAGGCTATCCAGCTTTTCTCTAAAGTCATGTAGGGTATGTGACTCCCCTGAGTACTGGGGTAGCCAAGCTGCCCCCGAGATATAGGGCATGGTGAAAGGCATGACCGCAACAGCGGTGGCGCTGGCGGGGGTTGGGGCAGTGAAGCTCTCCTCCGTATCCGACATCTTCCTCCCCCCTAGTGGACCGTGGCCTACCTTGCGATGATCCTCTTCCGTAGGCCGCGGCTCCGCAGTGGATCGCCAGGGTTGAGGACCTTCCGTCGCGCTCCTGTGACGTCGGCGTCTGCTGGGCTCCTTCCAGGACCTTACGCAACGTCCGGACGTGAGGCGGGGCTTCAGTTCTCGCGGGCTTTTCGGAGTCCACGCCCCTCTTCTTCCCGCGCGGCGTCCTCAAGATGGCGTCCAACGGCGGGAAAACTCCACAGATGGCGGGAAGAAGGCTGAAGATGGCGCCGGATGGCGGGAAAACTTCACGGATGGCGGGAAGAAGGCCGAAGATGGCGCCGGATGGCGGGAATCTTCACCACAGGTAAGTTTTAACAGTCTCTCTTTCAGGCACGCAGTACCCGGTGGTTGCGGGCACGAAATCCTGCCGACTACGCCAAAAGTTGACGCGCCCCTGGGCCGGTGTCGCGCAGCGTTGCGCACGCGGGAGCCTACCCGGAGCCGGATCTGTTGGGGGTAGTAGTCTCGTGGCGGTGACCCGGTCCGTGCCCAGGGAGTCAGACTAAGTGGCAGTCTATGGCAGTAGATGTTAACTTGATCGACTACGCCACCCGTTGAGTGCGGCTTTGAAGCCGCCGCTGCAGAACAGTCCACTGAGGCCAGGTGTATAGGTATGTGCAGCGTGGTGGTATAACCCCCAACGGGAGGGGTATGGCCTCAGGGCAGCAGATGTGCATGATGGGGGTAGCAGGAACCACTCGGAGACGGTACGGTGTAGTTCAGGGTCTTTACTGGTGACAAATATAGACCCTCCCGGAGTACTGGCTAGCGATTGGGGCCTGGTCAGTCCTTGAGCAGATGGGATCTCCCCTGGCCAGGCGGAGTTGTAGGCCTCCCAAACTAACTGTACTCTTCTGGCTACCTTGCTAGAGGCGGGTATAAGTAGCCCACGTCCCTGAGTGTACCGTGTAGTGCTCACCCGTATGGCCGGTGACTCGGGGCCTTCTAGTAGCTTCCGCTCCACGACGGCGGTGCTGGTCCCATGCGTGTGACCGTGCCTTCGGGTTTCTGGGCCAGAGGACCTGAAATCCCCTGCCGGTCGGTTTCTGCTGCTGGGTAAGGATTAGTCCCCACAGCCTCGGACTCCGGGTCCGGTGGTAACTTCTCAGTCAGGGCGAGCTCTGCAGCTGCCAGCCCCTGACTCTTTGTAGCACTGCTCCCACAGAGCTCCTGTTGTTTCTTTCCTATGCTGCTTCTCTTCTCTTCTTAACTCCAGGCTCAGGCCCCAGGACAGGGCCTGCCTGTGGAGCAGAGCCCATAGAGCAGCTCTGCTCCCTGTCTTCTCCTCTCTGAACTCTCTAACTCTGCCTCAGCCCCAGGTTTATATAGGGGAAGTTCTTCCCCTCCCAGGACTGGGCAGGAGGTGTGGCATGCATAGGATCCCTGACCAAGAGACCTCCCACCTGCTCTCAGACATAACATTGCTGTTACTGTGGAAACCAGACCCCTGGGGTGCCACATATGCAACACACACACTGTATACGCCGCATGCACCACACACACTGTATACGCCTTACGCACCACATACACACTGTGTATGCCGTACGCACCACACACACACTGTATATGCCGTACGCACCACACACTGTATATGCCGTATGCACCACACACACTGTATGTATACGCCGTTTGCACCACACACACTGTATACGCTACGCCGTACGCAACACACACACTGTCACACTGTATACGTCCTTCACACCACACACACTGTATACGCCGTACGCACGACACACACATACTGTATACGCCATATGCACGACACACACTGTCACACTGTATACGCCATACACACCACACACAAATTGTGTACGCTGCACACACCACACACACGGTATACGCCGTACGCACACACAAACACTGTATACGCCGTACGCACAACACACACACTGTATACGCCATACGAACCACACATACACACACTGTATACGATGTACACACCACACAAACACTGTATACGTCGTCCGCACCACACACACACTGTATACACCGTACACACACACAAACTGTGTAAGCCATACACACACACTGTATACACCATACGCACCACACACATTGCATACGCCGCATGCACCACACACACACACTCTGTATACGCAGTACACACACAAACACTGTATAAGCCGTACGCACCACACACACACTGTAAACGACGTACACACCACACACACACTGTATACGCACCACACACAAACACTGTACGCACCATACACACACTGTATACACCGTATACGCTGTACGCACTACACACTGTATACGCCGTACGCACCACATATACACACACACTGTATACACTGTGTTCCAAATTATTATGCAAATAATATTTTCTCAGATTTTCCCAAATTACCTATATGAATTGCAGTCATTGTAACTTTCCAGTGAAATAACTATTAGAGTACAATTGAAAGGTTTTTGTACAAACTGCCTATGATAACAGTATATTTTTAAAAAAAATAAAAAACTCAAACTGCGCTCAAAATGCATGTTCCAAATTATTATGCACAACAGAGTTTTCAACCTTTTCATTTTAATAAAGAACAAAAAAATGGTCATTTTTGAAATTATAAGCATTAGCAGGTTATTACAAACTGAAATCAAACAGTTTTCAACTCATAACTTCCTCAACTGACCTCAATACCATTGAGAACCTCTGGAGCATCATCAAAAGGAGTGTCTATGATGGCGGGAGGCAGTTCACATCTAAGCAACAGCTCTGGGAGGGTATTCTGTCCTCATGCAAAACAATTGGAAGCAGAAACCATCCAAAACCTGACAAATTCAATGGACGAGAGAGTTCAGAAGCTCCTTTCGAACAAGCGGTCCTACGTGCAAATGTAACATCACCTAGAATAAAGTTTTGAGTTGAAAACTGTTTGATTTCAGTTTCTAATAACCTTCTAATGCTTATAATTTCAAAAATGACCATTTTTTTGTTCTTTATTAAAATGAAAAGGTTGAAAACTCTGCTGTGCATAATAATTTGGAACATGCATTTTGAGTGCAGTTTGAGTTTTTTATTTCTTTAAAAATATACTGTTATCATAGGCAGTTTGTACAAAAACCTTTCAATTGTACTCTAATAGTTATTTGACTGGAAAATTACAATGACTGCAATTCATATAGGTAATTTGGGAAAATCTGAGAAAATATCATTTGCATAATAATTTGGAACACAGAGTATACGCCGTACACACCACATACAAACACTGTATACATCGTAATCACCACCAGACACACTCTGTATACGCCATATGGACCACACACACACTGTATACGCCGTACGCACCACCAGACACACTCTGCATACGTCGTATGCACCACACACACACAATGTATAGGCGGTACGCACCACACACACACACACACACTGTATACACCGTACCCACCACATACACGCACCATGCATACGCCGTACGCACCACACACACACACTGCATACGCTGTACACACCACACACACACACACTGCATACGCCGTACGCACCACATACACACTCTGCATACGCTGTACGCACCACACACACACTCTGCATACGCTGTACGCACCACACACACACTGTATACGACGTACACACACACACTGTATATGCGGTACACACCACACACCGTACACACACTGTATACGCCGTATGCACGACATACACACACTATATACACCGTACGCACCACACATACACACACTGTATACGCCATACGCACCACACACACACTGTATACGCCGTATGCACCACACTGTATACGCTGTACGCACTACATACACTGTATACGCTGTACGCACCACACACACACATATACACTGTATACGCCGAACGCACCACACACACACATACACTGTATACGCCGTCCGCACCACACACATTGTATACGCCGTCCGCACCACACACACACACTGTATACGCCGTCCGCACCACACACACACTGTATACACCGTACGCACCACACAAACTGTATACGCCATAAGCATCACAAACTGTATACGCAATACGCACCACACACACACTGTATACATTGTACGCACCACACACACAGTATACGCCGTACGCATCACACGCACTGCATACGCCGTACGCTCCACACACACGAACTGTATACGCCGTATGCACCACACACACACACTGTATACGCTGTACGCACCACACACACAGTATACGCCGTACGCTCCACACACACAGAGTCAATGTATACGCCACACACGGTATATGCCGTATGCATGACGCACACTGTATACAACGTAAGCACCACACACACACACTGTATACACCGTACGCACCACACACATACACACACTGTATACGCCGTACGCACCACACACACTATATATGCCGTAAGCACCACACACACGCTGTATACGCACCACACACACACTTTATACGCGGTACGCACCACACATGACCGTGTAGTCAACCCGGGTTCCACCCTTTAAAATTACCCCTCCCATCTTCCAGCACTCACCTTTTCCCACCAAATCAAAAACACTACACCTGTAATTCTTTGGATAAATTTGGCCACAGCGGCCATTTTATTAACAAACAACATTAAATATTAACAATGTTATAAAAATAAATAAGAAGGGAGGGTTCTTGGAGTTAAAAATAGATCTGGCATAAATTAAACCAAAACTCGAACCGCCATGTTACCCTCAGCCGTCCATCACCAGCTCAAGGGCACCAAAAGCTCCCAGGGTAAAACCCTGTCCAGAGCCCAAAAACCAAATGTCAGATCCCGCTCCAATTAACCAACTCTGTAATTTTACCAAATACTTCCCACTGACACTTCTGTGCCAACTCCAAGAACCACACCCCCCACCAAGCCACTGCGACAAACCCCCTTTCCTCTTTTTTTAAAATTTTTTATATATATAAAATATAGACATACAGTATAGACCAAAAGTTTGGACATACCTTCTGATTTAAAGATTTTTCTGTATTTTCATGACTTTGAAAATTGTACATTCACACTGAAGGCATCAACAGTATGAATTAACACATGTGGAATTATATACTTAACAAAAAAGTGTGAAACAACTGAAAATATGTCTTATATTCAAGTTTCTTCAAAGTAGCCACATTTTGTTTTGATGACTGCTTTGCACACTCTTGGCATTCTCTTGATGAGCTTCAAGAGGTAGTCACTGGAAATGGTCTTCCAACAATCTTGAAGGAGTTCCCAGAGATACTTAGCACTTGTTGGCCCTTATGCCTTCACGCTGCGGTCCAGCTGACCCCAAACCATCTCGATTGGGTTCAGGTCTGGTGACTGTGGAGACCAGGTCATCTGGCGTAGCACCCCATCACTCAGCTCCTTGGTCAAATAGCCCTTACACAGCCTGGAGGTGTGTTTGGGGTCATTGTCCTGTTGAAAAATAAATGATGGTCCAACTAAACGCAAACCGGATGGAATAGCATGCCGCTGCAAGATGCTGTGGTAGCCATGCTGGTTCAGTATGCCTTCAATTTTGAATAAATCCCCAACAGTGTCACCAGCAAAGCACCCCCACACCATCACACCTCCTCCTCCATGCTTCACGGTGGGGACCAGGCATGTAGAGTCCATCCGTTCACCATTTCTGCGTTGCACAAAGACACGGTGGTTGGAACCAAAGATCTCAAATTTGGACTCATCAGACCAAAGCACAGATTTCCACTGGTCTAATGTCCATTCCTTGTGTTCTTTAGCCCAAACAAGTCTCTTCTGCTTGTTGTCTGTCCTTAGCAGCGGTTTCCTAGCAGCTATTTTACCATGAAGGCCTGCTGCACAAAGTCTCCTCTTAACAGTTGTTGAAGAGATGTGTCTGCTGCTAGAACTCTGTGTGGCATTGACCTGGTCTCTAATCTGAGCTGCTGTTAACCTGCGATTTCTGAGGCTGGTGACTCGGTTAAACTTATCCTCAGAAGCAGAGGTGACTCTTGGTCTTCCTTTCCTGGGGCGGTCCTCATGTGAGCCAGTTTCTTTTTAGCGCTTGATGGTTTTTGCAACTGCACTTGGGGACACATTCAAAGTTTGCCCAATTTTTTGGACTGACTGACCTACATTTCTTAAAGTAATGATGGCCACTCGTTTTTCTTTACTTAGCTGCTTTTTTCTTGCCATAATACAAAAGCAGCTAACAAAACCTACAGAAGACAAAAAATATATCTCATACCCTACCATCATTATATATAAATGTAAAGCAAAGTTGCATAATAAATATAGGGTACTTAGTGAACTATTTTTGATCAAAAAAAGTATACAAGCCGTCCCACCAGCGGCAAGGTGAGCCTAAATTGGGACGGTACCTATACTGTCTATATTAAAAACCTTACTGTATATCAAAGTTGAAGTAATGCATATAAAAGGGTAGACAAATAGGACCGGGTCCCAACTCCAGACCACCTAGGCCTGTGGTAAGCTACACATATACTAATCAGCTCAACAAAGGGGATGCCACACCCTTAAATTGCACAGAATGCAAACAAGACAGAAAACCAAGCAATGTGAACTGAGGTCTAAGATGGTAGACATGCTAGAAATAGGAGCATGTTCACACTAGCAAAAAGAAGCAAAACCTACAGAAGACAAAAAATATATCTCATACCCTACCATCATTATATATAAATGTAAAGCAAAGTTGCATAATAAATATAGGGTACTTAGTGAACTATTTTTGATCAAAAAAAGTATACAAGCCGTCCCACCAGCGGCAAGGTGACCCTAAATTGGGACGGTACCTATACTGTCTATATTAAAAACCTTACTGTATATCAAAGTTGAAGTAATGCATATAAAAGGGTAGACAGATAGGACCGGGTCCCAACTCCAGACCACCTAGGCCCGTGGTAAGCTACACATATACTAATCAGCTCAACAAAGGGGATGCCACACCCTTAAATTGCACAGAATGCAAACAAGACAGAAAACCAAGCAATGTGAACTGAGGTCTAAGATGGTAGACATGCTAGAAATAGGAGCATGTTAACACTAGCAAAAAGAAGCAAAACCTACAGAAGACAAAAAATATATCTCATACCCTACCATCATTATATATAAATGTAAAGCAAAGTTGCATAATAAATATAGGGTACTTAGTGAACTATTTTTGATCAAAAAAAGTATACAAGCCGTCCCACCAGCGGCAAGGTGACCCTAAATTGGGACGGTACCTATACTGTCTATATTAAAAACCTTACTGTATATCAAAGTTGAAGTAATGCATATAAAAGGGTAGACAAATAGGATCGGGTCCCAACTCCAGACCACCTAGGCCCGTGGTAAGCTACACATATACTAATCAGCTCAACAAAGGGGATGCCACACCCTTAAATTGCACAGAATGCAAACAAGACAGAAAACCAAGCAATGTGAACTGAGGTCTAAGATGGTAGACATGCTAGAAATAGGAGCATGTTCACACTAGCAAAAAGAAGCAAAACCTACAGAAGACAAAAAATATATCTCATACCCTACCATCATTATATATAAATGTAAAGCAAAGTTGCATAATAAATATAGGGTACTTAGTGAACTATTTTTGATCAAAAAAAGTATACAAGCCGTCCCACCAGCGGCAAGGTGACCCTAAATTGGGACGGTACCTATACTGTCTATATTAAAAACCTTACTGTATATCAAAGTTGAAGTAATGCATATAAAAGGGTAGACAAATAGGACCGGGTCCCAACTCCAGACCACCTAGGCCTGTGGTAAGCTACACATATACTAATCAGCTCAACAAAGGGGATGTGTCTGCTGCTAGAACTCTGTGTGGCATTGACCTGGTCTCTAATCTGAGCTGCTGTTAACCTGCGATTTCTGAGGCTGGTGACTCGGTTAAACTTATCCTCAGAAGCAGAGGTGACTCTTGGTCTTCCTTTCCTGGGGCGGTCCTCATGTGAGCCAGTTTCTTTTTAGCGCTTGATGGTTTTTGCAACTGCACTTGGGGACACATTCAAAGTTTGCCCAATTTTTTTTACTTAGCTGCTTTTTTCTTGCCATAATACAAAAGCAGCTAACAGTCTATTCAGTAGGACTATCAGTTGTGTATCCACCTGACTTCTGCACAACACAACTGATGGTCCCAAACCCATTTATAAGGCAAGAAATTTCACTTATTAAACCTGACAGGGCACACCTGTGAAGTGAAAACCATTTCCTGTGACTACCTCTTGAAGCTCATCAAGAGAATGCCAAGAGTGTGCAAAGCAGTCATCAAAGCAAAAGGTGGCTACTTTGAAGAACCTAGAATATAAGACATATTTTCAGTTGTTTCACACTTTTTTTGTTAAGTATATAATTCCACATGTGTCAATTCATAGTTTTGATGCCTTCAGTGTGAATGTACAATTTTCAAAGTCATGAAAATACAGAAAAATCTTTAAATGAGGTGTGTCCAAACTTTTGGTCTGTACTGTATGTCTATCTTACTCCTTTATCTCCTCCAGCAATACCACCACTCCTTCACAAATATAGTGAAGAAGATACCAACCAGAAAAAGAGAGTGGGTAGGTGGATACTTTCTATCATGACTTCCTTTGCCAGACTGACTATTCTTTCCCGCACTTTTCTTAATATACTCCCCCCCCCTTTAAATGTCCGCCCCTCCACACTTATACCCAAACCTGATCCCTTTGTCTTAAAATTGCACCCTCCTGGCCAAACAGGTGATGTGGGGCTTCCTTCTAGCTGCACTTGCCTTCATCCCCCTTCTTGACGGTGTACGGCCAACCCGGGTTCCACCCTTTAAAATTACCCCTCCCATCTTCCAGCACTTACCTTTTCCCACCAAATAAAAAACACTACACCTGTAATTCTTTGGATACATTTGGCCACAGAGGCCATTTTATTAACAAACAACATTAAATATTAGCAATGTTATAAAAATAAATAAGAAGGGAGGGTTCTTGGAGTTAAAAATAGATCTGGTATAAATTAAACCAAAACTCGAACCGCCATGTTACCCTCAGCCGTCCATCACCAGCTCAACGGCACCAAAAGCTCCCAGGGTAAACCCCAGTCCAGAGCCCAAAAACTAAATGCCAGATCCCGCTCTAATTATCCAACTGTCTGTAATTTTACCAAATACTTCCCACCGACACTTCTGTGCCAACTCCAAGAGCCCCAACCCCCGCCACAAAAGAACAGCCCTGACCACCTCAGGCTTGTGAGTGCCCCAACACCGCCTACGCCCTCTCAATCCCCTCCTGTATAGCCAATGCCCACAAATCAATCCCAATGTCATTCTACTGCACACCATCCTTTGCCCAAAAATTTCCAACCCCCGCCTCGAGTTAAAAATGTCAACCGCTCACTCCCCTGTTCCTGGACACAAAAGCTGATATGGCTCTATTTAACTTCACTCGCGCCCTATTAATGCCCTCCATTTTTCCTTGGCACAATATCAGAACAAACCGTCAACACCTCAGGAAAGGATGTCCACAACCTTAAAAAATCAAACCGAATGTCCCTAATCAATTCCGTAACCGGGCGAGCCCCCAAATCATTCCCACCCGCATGTACCACCAAAACATCCGGCGTACGGTCCAAACAAGCTGCCTTATGAAATTCAGGAAGCACTCTTCGCCATACCATCCCTCTAAAGCCCAGCCATAGAACCACTAATTGCCCTCTGCTAAAACCCAATTGCCTACCGTTTGGCCCCACGTCCGCCCGCAGCGCCCCCTAGTGGACGAAAGAGTGTCCCAGAATCCATTCTAAGAATGGAACGCCACCTGCAACAAACAACCATAAGGTATTCAATACTTATCAAGATAAAACAAATCCAGCCCCCCCCTACCAAATGCCGTACATAAGACAGATAACGATCAGAACTCCACTTCCCAATACGTTTTATCACGTCCTTGCTTAAACCCAAACCATCCGCTTCTGATGCCGCGTCAATTCTGAAAGAGTGTGAGCCGTACACCTCCGGGCGAAGGCCCAAATCCCGAACTCCTTTTTTAAATACGGCTATGAATTGAAAACGTGACAAAAACTCCCCATTTTCGTGGCACAATAAGGGACCCACTCGCCCAAGCCAAATCTGTCAGTACGCCGTTAAACAGTTCCTTGGGCACATGAAAGATCCATTAACCTCACCCAATACTACCCGCTTGCCTCTGCCCAATTGATCTGTCTTTGTTATCGCAATGAAACCGTATTCTTCTATTCGCAAAACATTCCCCCCAAATTGAAACTTCAACAACAATAGGAAACAATTCCAAAAATGCCAGGTTCCTAGTAAGACCCCTTTTCCTCCCACACACTCAGCCAAACTCCAACACTCCAACGCCCCTTCCAGTAGGCCCCATAACCAGCACCTCCCGCAGCATCTGTAAAAATCTCACAATCAAAACTGCTGAAAAACTCATGCTGAATTAACGACCTGCCGTTAGAATCTTCCAAAAACAACTTCCAAACCTTCAAATCCTCCTTTTGGTCCTTATTTAAACGAATAAAATTATGCGGCGCACGCACTCCTGCTGTCGCCCCTGACAACCTACGACAAAATATCCTACCCATAGGCATTATCCTGCATGCAAAATTCAAGCGACTTAACAGTGATTGTAACTCCTTCAATGTCACCTTATACAACCTCCTGACTCTATCCACTTCTTTCTTGAGCAAACTCAATTTATCATCAGGCAACCGACACTCCATCCTCTCTGTATCAATTAATATGCCCAAAAAACTTAAAATGGTGCAAAGTCCTTCCATTTTTTCTTCCGCCAATGGTACGCCAAAATGCTCTGCAACCCACACTATAGTACCTAACAAATTCCTACACAACCACGATTGCGGAGGACCGATAAACAAAAAGTCATCCAAAAAATGAATGACCGACTGAACTGATGTCAAGTCCCTCACCACTCATTCCAAAAAGGTACTAAATGTTTCAAACAAGGAACACGAAATTGCACAACCCATTGGCAAACACCTATCCAAGTAGTATTTCCCTTTCCAAAAACAACCTAACAACAGGATGCTACCCGGGTGAACTGGCAGTAACCTACAGTAAAAGCCGACTTAATATCAGTCTTAGCTAGCATCGATCCTGGCCTATATCTCTGTACCCATTGCACCGACGCATCGAATGATGTATACTCAACCGAACACAATTCCTGCGCAATGCCATCATTCACCGAAAGCCCCTTTGGGTACGACGAATGCTGAATCAAACAAAACTTATTCAGCTCTTTCTTGGGCACAACCCCCAACGGTGAAATAATCACCTCGCTACTAGGTAATTCCTGAAACGGTCCAGCCATCCTACCCATTTCAACCTCTTTTGCAAACTTCACACTAACCACTTCTGGATGAAGGGAAGCCAACATCAAATTCTTAACAGAAAAGGGGACCTCGTGACCAGGAGGAGGAATTCTAAAACCCTCCAAAAAACCATCTGAAATGACCTTAGCCTTCAGCTGATCTGGATACCTACTTAGAAAGGGGGCCATCGCGTGAAGCCTCACCGGAGTCACCCCTTTGACCGGTACCCACTGGCAGCTTTCCCCTACCCTTCTTAAAGCATTTAGCTACTCCGTGTAAACTTTTGTTAAAATGGTAGCACACATGTTTAAATTTACAGGAGTTCCCATACTTACATTGGCCATCGTTAAATTGCCAACAAGTTCCCGTTTCCCTCATAGCTTTGTGCCCCTTGACTACTTCCCCAGTGTCCTGCTGATTGGTTCCCACTACTGCTGCTCCCGTGAAAGGACTGCCCATACCTCACCGGAGCTATAACCTTCACCCACAGCCCTATGTACTTCTGATCCCATCTAATCTCCGGGCGGACTGCCTTCTTCTGCCGAAATTGCTCGTCGTATCGTAATCATGTCTGACCCTCGTAAGTACGATGAGCCTCCCCGAAAGCATCTAGGTAAGAAAAACCCGAGCAATTATCCGGAGCTTTTTCTCTGATGACGCTAGCCATTATTGCAAAAGCTTGCAACCAATTGAAAAACGTCTGAGGAATCAACTTCCACCTGCGCTTCTCATCCTCCTCTTTTCTACTGTCGTCCTTTTTCCCTTGTCCAAATTAAACTTTTCCATAGGAAGAAGGGAAAAAATTTCAACATATTCATCCCACCAGATTTTTTCTTTAACCTCTTTCTTCAAGTGTGCCCACAACAGTACCTCAAAGCACACATATACCTCCCCTTTTGCCCTATCATCCAGTTTTACGGCATCTGCTGTAACCTTTTCTGATTGCACGGAAAAGGATACTCCCGAAGGTACCCCCTCAACACACACCGCCGACCTTGCCAAGTCACTCCCCACCTGCGACACTACAGGTTGACTAGGTAACCAAGCCCCCACTGGAGATAACCCTGCCTCGCTGACTCGACCACCATCAATTCTTGCCAGAAATTGCGACATGCTAGCCAAATTATCCCTGAGCCCTACGACATCCGACCCACGCCACCCCGTAACATTTTCCTCGCTGGGCCCTGCCAACTGTCTATCCCCTGCTCCCTCCACTAATGACCCTGCGGGCGACAAACCAGACATAGACACATACTCACCGAGCTGTGCAGGTGCTGTGTCCCTGCCAGCCATTTGTCCCGAATCCCGTTGACTCCTGGAGACGCCCCGATCCTCTCCGTATTCCGATCCTCCAAAATCTTGCTGCTGCTCAAGGCCCGCGCCCCCGGCCTCCTCGTCACTGCTGATGCCTCCGCCGCTCGTCCTCCACCCGTCACAGCGCCGGTCCTTTCTGCCGTCCGTGGCCCTGCCCGACCTCTGGACCCGGACTCACCAGCCCGATCCGTGCTGAAACGTCCGTGTCTGCCAGGCAACTCCATGCTGCTGCCTGCCGCTCTGTTGTCCTGAGTATGGTATGGGGCCAGGCAGTAGGTCTTCAAACTGCTGCTGCCTGCCCGTAAAAGCGCTGAGCTGTCCTCCCCTGCTGGATGTTCTAGCAGGCACCCCGACTGGAACGTCGCCAGGCGTGCCTGCCGTGCTGCTGCTCCTGCTGGCCCCTTTTCTGTGTGCCGCCCACCGCCAGGCACTGCTGCCGATAATATTTGCGGGGGACGGCATTGATGGTGCACAAGGCACTTCTTGTCCGGCCCGGTCACGTGACCCAGGCACAGGAAGTGACACGGGCCGAACATCCGGTGAAGCCCCGCCCCCAGACTGGGACACGGCTTAAGTGCGGGCCCTGCTTCCGGCGCGGTCTCTGGTACTACTGCGCACCGCCGGAGCAGGCCGCACTTCTGGTGGGGCCCTCGCTTCGGTCGCGGACTGCGACCCTCCGACAACAGCACCCGCAGGCCGGCTGGGTGGATTCCTGCCGTGCCGGCGGGGGATTCCGCCGCCATGCTCACCTGCCTCAGGGTCCCCTGAGGGACTCCAGAGCCTGCATCTGCTGCACGCAGATATCTGGTGTGAGAGCGGGGGCTCTCCTTCCTGCACCCGCCGGCGGTTCTTCTTCTGCAGAGACACTGCCCAGCAACTCTGCCAGCTGCGACTCCAGCCACCCTCCACGCCTGGATTGAGCTGCGTCCCGCAGCCTGTTAATCAAGGAGTCTGCGGTGTCCATTACGCCCGGTCAGCGTCCACAATAAATGGGTGAGTGGTTTGTTTTTATTTATTTATTTTTTTTACAATTTTCTAGTGTATTTTTCCTCTGTACTTTCTATCATGACTCATTTTGCCGGACTGACTATTCTTTCCCGCACTTTTCTTAATATACTCCCCCTCCCCTTTAAATGCTCGCCCCTCCGCGCTTATACCCAATCCTCATCCCTTTGTCTTAAAATTGCACCCTCCTGGCCAATCCTGGTCATGTGGGGCTTTCTTCTAGCTGCACTTGCCTCCAGCCCCCTTCTCACACACTGTATACGCCGTAAGCACCTCACACACATTGTATAAGCCGTACGCACCTCACACACACATTGTATACGCCGTACGCACCACATACACACACTGTATAGGCAATATGCACCACACACACTGTATACGCCGTACGCATCACACACACACACTGTATACACAGTAAGCACCACATACACACTGTACGCAAAATACACACACACACTGTATGCGCACCACACACACTGTATACGCCGTATGCACCACCACACACATCGACACACTCTGTATACGCCATATGCACCACACACACTGTATACACCGTACGCACCACATACACACTGCATACTCTGTACGCACCACACACACAGACTGTATACGCCGCACGCACCACCACACACACTGACACACTCTGTATATGCCCCACGCTCCACACACACACAGTCAATGTATACGCCATACACACCAAAGACACTGTATATGCCGTATGTACGACACACACATACACACACTGTATACGCCGTACGCACCACACACACTGTATACGCCGTACACACCACACACACACTATATACGCCGTACGCATCACACACACACTGTATACGCCGCACGCATACGCCGTACACACCACACACACACTGTATACGCAGTACGCACCACACACACACAGTATACTCCGTACACAACACACACTGTGTACTCCGTACACAACAGACACACACTGTATACTCTGTACACAACACACACACACTGATTACGCCGTAAGCACCACACACACACACTCTATACGCCGTACGCACCACACACACACACTGTATACGCAGTGCACACACAAACACTGTATACGCCGTATGTACCACACACGGCATACACTGTACGCAACAGACAAACACACTGTTTACGCCGTACGCACCACACACTCATACCCCGAACGCACCACACACACACTGTATACGCCGTACGCACCTCACACACACATTGTATACGCCGTATGCACCTCACACACACATTGTATACGCCATACGCACAACATACACACACTGTATACGAAGTAAGCACCACACACACACTGTATAAGCTGTATGCACCACACACACACACACACTGTATACACAGTACACACCACATACACACACACTGTACAAGAAGTACGCACCACACACACACACACACTGTATACGCCGTACGCACCACACACACACTGTATACTATGTATACACCACCACACACACTGTATACGCCATACGCACCACATACACACACTGCATACGCCGTATGCACCACACACACACTGTATACACCGTACGCACCACCACACACACTGTATTCGCCGTACGCACCACACACACAGTATACACCGTACGCATCACACACACTGCATAAGCCGTACGCTCCACACACACACAGAGTCAATATATACGCCATACACACCACACACACTGTATACGCGGTATGCATGACACACACTGTAAACGCCGTACACGCCACACTGTATACGCCGTACGCTCCACACTGTATACGTGGTACGCTCCACACACAGAGTCAAGGTATACAAAATACGCACCACCACACACACACACACTGTATACACCACACACACACTGTATACGCCGCGCGCACCACACACACACTGTATACACTGTACGCACCACACATAGTACGCAGTACACACAAACACTGTATACGCAGTACGCACCACACACAGATGGTATACACCGTATGCAACACACATACACTGTATACGTCGTACGCACCACACACACACACTGTATACGCCGTACGCACCACACACACACTGTATACACAGTAGACACCACATACACACTGTATACACAGTACACACCACATACACACACACTGTACACGCCGTAAGCACCATACAAACACACACTGTATACGCACCACACACACTGTATACGCCATACGCACCACACACACACTGTATACGCCGCGCGCACCACCACACACACTGTATAGGCCGTACGCACCACCACACACATACACACAGACACTCTGTATATGCCGTACACACAACACACACTGTATACGCCATACGCACCACATACACACACTGCATACTCTGTACGCGCCACACACACACACTGTATATGCTGTACGCACCACACACATACTGTATACTCTGTACGCACCACACACACTGTATACACCGTACGCACCACATACACACACACTGTACACGCCGTACGCACCATACACACACACACACTGTATACGCCATACGCACCACACACACACACTGTATACGCCGTATGCATCACCACACACATACACTCTGTATACGCCGTACACACAACACACACTGTATATGCCATACGCACCACATACACACACTGCATACTCCGTACGCGCCACAGACACACACTGTATACGCTGTACACACCACAGACTGCATACTCTGTACGCACCACACACACACACACTGTATACACCGTATGCACCACAAACACACACTGTATACACCGTACGCACCACATACACACACTGTATTCACCGTACGCACCACACATACACTGTATACGTCGTACACACCACACACTGTATACGCCGTACGCAAGACACACACTGTATACACCGTTAGCACCATACACACACACACACTGTATACGCCGTACGCACACAAGTATACGCCGTACGCACCACACACACTGTATACGCCGTACGCACCAGACACACACTCACACTGCATATGCCGTACACACACACACACACACTGTATACTCCGTACACAACACACACTGTTTACGCCGTAAGCACCACACACACTGTATACGCCGTACACACCACACACACACACACTGTATACGCCACACACACCACCACACACACACTGTATACGCCGTACGCACCACACACACATTGTATACACAGTACACACCACATACATACACACTGTACACGCCGTAAGCACCATACACTGTATACGCACCACACGCACACTGTATACGCCGCACGCACCACCACACACACTGTATACGCCGTACGCACCACACACACACACTGTATACTCTGTACGCACCACACACACACACGCTATATACACCGTACGCACCACATACACACACTGTATACACAGTACACACCACATACACACACACTGTACACGCCGTACGCACCATACACACACACTGTATACGCCATACGCAGCACACACATACTGTATAACCCGTACGCACCACCACACACACTGTATAGGCCGTACGCATCACCACACACATACATACAGACACTCTGTATACAACGTACACACAGCACACACTGTATACGCCATACGCACCACATACACACATTGCATACTCCGTACGCACCACACACACACACTGTATACTCTGTAGGCACCACACACACACACACACTGTATACACCGTACGCACCACATACACACACTGTATACACCGTACGCACCACATACACACACTATATACACCATACGCACCACATACACACACTGTATACACCATACGCACCACACACACACTGTATACGTCGTACACACCACACTGTATACGCCGTACGCATCACACACTGTATACACCGCAAGCACCACACACACACACTGTATACGCCGTACGCACCACACACACTGTATACGCCGTACGCACCAGACACACACTCACACTGCATATGCCGTACACATACTGTATACTCTGTACACAACACACACTGTTTACGCCGTAAGTACCACACACACTGTATACGCCGTAAGTACCACACACACTGTATACGCCGTACGCACCACACACACACAAACTGTATGAGCCGTACGCACCACACACACACAAACTGTATACGCCGTACGCACCACAAACACACACACACTGTATACGCCATACGCACCACCACACACACACACTGTATACGCCGTAAGCACCACCACACACACTGTATGCATTGTACACACCACCACACACACACTGTATACGCCATACGCACCACCACACACACACACTGTATACGCCGTAAGCACCACATAAAGTGCATTGGAAGTGCATTGAGGTGAAGGGTGCATTTCTGGAAAAGGAAAAAAAAAAAACCTCTTTAAATCTTAGTTTGCGAGTGTGAACGAGCTGCGTGTGCCGGAGCGTAAGTGCGAACGAAATCTATTCAGTAGGACTATCAGCTGTGTATCCACCAGTGGTGGAGGCGGAGCCTGCCGTGTGCTGCAAGAGTTGTGCTGTGTGTGGAGAGAGCTCCTGGGAAGGGAGAAGAGCCAGGCGGAGGTGACCGAGCGGATCGGGAGGACCAGTAGGAGGCGACCGGAGGGACGAGCGCAAGAGAGCGCTGTGGCAGCGTGCAGTGCCGGCCAGCGGAGGGTGCCAGGTGGTGGTGACCAGGAGGTGATCAGGAGGACCGGTAAGAGGCGACTGGAGGGAAGAGCGCGCTGTGATAGCGAGCAGCGTCCCTAGAGGAGGTGAGTGAGGGGCAGGAGGCTGCGATAAGCGGCCCTACTGAACCCAAGTGTGTACTGTACTGTATTGTATTTGTATCTGTATTGTAATTGTATTGTATTCCCTAGTCCATATTTAATTGATTACCCCCCCGTCCATATTTAATTGATCACCCCCCGTCCATATTTAAATTGATTCCCCTGAACACCCCCGTCCATATTTAACTGATCCCTCTGACCACATTTAAATGATTGACCCCCCCCAGCCCATAATTGATTGATCCCCCTTGTCCTATTTAATAGATTCCCCTTGTCCACTTTTACTCATCCCCAGTCCCTATCTATTTGCCTTATCCCCCACCATATTTGATTAACCCCTGTCCATAATTAATTGATTGATTCCCCAGACCACAATTAATTATTTCTCCAGTCCATATTTATTGATATTGATACTTATTGATACTTATTGATCCCCAGTCCTTAGTTAATTGACCCACCGTCCATACCTATTTATTTGCTTTACCCCCCATCCTATTTAATTAAACCTCCTGTCCATAATTAATTGATTGATTCCCTAGTCCACAATTAATTATTTCCCCAGTCCATACTTATTTATCCCAGTCCATAGTTAATTGACACACCGTCCATACTTAATTAATCCACCTGACCCACTCAGCTGATCCCCCGTCCATACTTAATTGATACTTAATTGATCCCCCGTCCATACTTAACTGATCCCGCGCCGATATCTAATCGATACACTTACACATCCCTAATTGATCCCCGTCCATACACCTATATATAAATAATTGTGTTTTGTACTTGTACATATATACTGACTGTATCCCCATATTTAGAATGACGTCCATGTTGGCCGGAGCCATGCAGTGTACATCTTGCGCAATGTATGCATTCCCGGAGCTACCGCTCAAGGATCCATACTGCTGCGAGAGATGTGAGCATATCGTGCACTTGGAAGCCCAAATCCTGGATCTAAGTGCTCAGATAGCGGTACTGAGGAGCATCGACAACATGGAACGGAGTTTGCTGCTCACCGAGCAGACACTCAATGGGTCAACACTGGGGGTGGAGCTTAGTGGGGAAGCGCAGGCTGAACAGGCAGAGAGCTGGGTAACAGTTAGAAGGGATAGAGGGAAGAAGTATAGGAAGGCTGGTTCAGAACCGGCATTATTGGAGCACGACAGATCCTCTGACCGCCGGGGGAGTGTATGCTCCAGTAATGAGGGGGAGGGGGGAAGTGTAGGGCAGGCTAGACAGGTCCTGGTAGTGGGTGACTCTATTATTAGGGGGACAGACAGGGCAATCTGTCACAAAGACCGGGATCGCCGAACGGTGTGCTGCCTCCCTGGCGCTCGAGTCCGGCACATCGCGGATCGGGTTGACAGGTTACTGGGTGGGGCTGGCGAAGACCCAGCGGTCATGGTCCACATTGGCACCAATGACAAAGTGAGTGATAGATGGAGGGTCCTTAAAAATGATTTCAGGGATCTAGGTAGGAAGCTTAGGGCAAGGACCTCCAAGGTAGTTTTCTCAGAAATACTACCAATCCCGCGAGCCACACAGGAGCGCCAACGGGAGGTTAGGGAGGTGAATAAGTGGCTAAAGAGTTGATGCAAGGCAGAAGGGTTTGGGTTCATGGAGAACTGGGCCGACTTCGCTGTCGGCTACAGGCTCTACCGTAGGGACGGGCTGCACCTCAATGGGGAGGGTGCAGCGGTGCTGGGGAAGAAGATGGCTAATAGGTTGGAGGAGTTTTTAAACTAGAGACGGGGGGGGGGGGAACCAAGGAAATAGGTGGGATGTGAGGCAAGCAAGGGGGAAGGGGAGAAGTGAATATAATGAGGGTGGAGAGGGGGGTGGGGATAGTACAGTTAGATCATTAGAGAAGAATAGGATGCTAAATAACCCCAAAGTTTTATCTTGCATGCTGACCAATGCAAGAAGCCTGACCAATAAGGCGGACCGGAAACAGAGGAAGGGCGGAGGAGTTTGCTTATATTAAAGTCACGTCTAAAGCCCAGACTAAGGGAAGATATAGGAGAGGGAGAAGAGGGGGTCGAGTCCATGTGGGTAGAGATAGAGGGGGCAAATAATAATAATAAAATATTACTGGGGGTCTGCTATAAGCCACCCAATATAACAGAGGAGAATGAGAAACTGTTATTAGGACAAATAGACAAAGTAGCAAAACATAATGAGGTGATTGTAATGGGGGACTTCAACTACCCGGATATTGACTGGGAAACAGAAACCTGTAGATCGCAGAAAGGAAAAAGGCTCTTGACAATTATCAAGGATAATTATCTCTCCCAACTAGTGCAGGAACCAACGAGAGGGAAGGCCGTGTTGGACTTAATATATACTAATAGGCCTGATAGAATAACTGAGGTACAGATAGGGGGGCACCTAGGTAATAGCGATCGTAATATTATCAATTTCAAAATGCCCTTCAGTAGGGTTATCAATAAGGGAACAACTAAAACATTAAACTTTAGGAGGGCGAAGTTTGATCAGCTGAAAGAAAGCCTTCAACTTATAGACTGGGAAAAAGTACTTAATCAATGGAATACGAATAGTAAATGGGAAACCTTCAAAAGAATTCTGAATACTCAGTGCGAGAGGTATATACCGTATGGGAATAAAAGGTCCAGAAATAAGAAAAAACCAATATGGTTGAATAAGAACGTAAAAGGGGCGTTAAATAGCAAAAAAGAGGCATTCAAGAGATTAAAACAGGAAAACAGTAAGGAGGCACTAATGTGTTACAAGGAAAAAACGAGAACCTGTAAAAAACAAATAAAAATAGCAAAGGAGGAAACAGAGAGACTTATTGCTAGGGAAAGTAGATCAAATCCCAAACTGTTCTTTACGTATATAAATAGTAAAAGGATTAAATCGGATAATATTGGACCGATAAAAAGTGATGAAGGCAAAATCATAGAGAAAGATGAGGATAAAGCTAATCTATTAAATAATTTTTTTTCGTCAACTTTCACAAAGGAAAAAGAACTAACAGGCGAAATGAGAAGTGACAAGCTTAATCCTCCACTAAGTATGACAAATCTAACCCAAGTTGAGGTACAGAAACGCCTCAGTAACATTAAAATAAACAAATCACCAGGACCTGATGGCATACACCCACGGGTACTAAGGGAACTAAGTAATGTGATAGACAGACCGTTATATCTTATATTTAAGGACTCTGTTGAGACTGGGTCTGTACCACTTGATTGGCGACAGGCGAATGTAGTGCCAATATTCAAAAAGGGAGCGAAAAGTGACGCCGGAAACTATTGGCCGGTGAGTCTGACGTCCGTTGTGGGCAAAATTTTTGAAGGCTTCATTAAAGAGGCAATTATGGAGCATCTTGATGCTAATAATCTATTAACCCCGAACCAACATGGATTCATGAGGAATCGCTCCTGCCAAACTAACCTGATTGACTTCTACGAGGAGATTAGCTCTCGACTAGATCAGGGGGAACCAGTGGATGTCGTGTATCTCGACTTCTCAAAAGCGTTCGATAGCGTGCCACATAATAGGTTGGTATACAAAATGAGAATGATGGGGCTGGGGGGAAATGTCTGCAAGTGGGTAGCTAACTGGCTAAAGGATAGAAGGCAGAGGGTGGTTATAAATGGAATATACTCAGATTGGGTAAGCGTCACTAGTGGGGTACCACAGGGGTCTGTACTAGGCCCAATGTTATTTAATATCTTTATTAACGACATAGTCAACGGGATAAATAGTAAAATATCAATATTTGCAGATGACACAAAGTTATGTAAAACAATTAATACAAAAGAGGACAGTGCAGACCTACAGAGGGATTTGCATAAACTGGGTAGGTGGAGCATTAAATGGCAAATGAGGTTTAACGAGGAGAAATGTAAGGTCATACATATGGGAAGGAAAAATGGAAGTCACCAGTACTCACTGAATGGGAAATCATTGGGGAATTCAGAGATGGAGAAGGACTTGGGCATCTTGATTGATAGCAAACTAAATTGGAGTGCCCAAAGTCAGGCCGCTGCTGTAAGGGCAAACAGGGTAATGGGATGTATCAGAAGAGGTATAGCTGCAAAGGATGAGAACATTGTTCTTCCACTGTACAAAGCACTGGTCAGACCACACTTGGAATACTGTGCTCAGTTATGGGAAAGGATATAAATGAGCTTGAAAAGGTACAAAGGAGGGCAACAAAATTAATAAGGGGAATGGAGGGACTGCAATACCCAGAGAGGTTGGCAAAACTAGGACTATTCAGCCTGGAAAAGAGAAGGTTGAGGGGGGACATAATAAATGTGTACAAATATGTGAGGGGACAGTATAGAGATTTTGCCCGGGATTTGTTCAAAAGGAGGGATATTACGGTAACAAGAGGGCATTCACTAAGACTGGAAGAGAAAAGGTTCAAGCACCAGCATAGGAAGGGGTTCTTTACGGTAAGAGCAGTGAGAATATGGAATTCACTGAGTGAGGAGACGGTAATGTCGGATTCACTAAACCAGTTCAAGCGGGGACTGGATGCTTTTCTAGATACCAGGCAGATTTCAGCATATACTTAAAAATAGAATAAAATAGTAGGTTGATACAGGGATTTATTCTGACTGCTGGTTTCAGAGTCGGGAGGGAATTTTTCCTCAGGTGAAGATTGGCCAAATCATTTGGGGTTTTTGCCCTCCTCTGGATCAACTTTAGCAATTACAGAACTAACTGTTATGTTCTGCTACCAAAGCTAAGGAAAGAGAGGAGATCTGTCCCTACTATAGGACTCAGCTGAATCCCTACGATGTAACAGGGAACCTGATCCTGCGATCAGACCTGCTAAAGTCCTAATCTAGTCTGTACGGAGACCTATAGATGTGGGGAGGGAATCCCTACAAGTACTAAGGACTGGGAGGAATATGGGACACCTCCTAACAGAAATAGTAGCAGACAGACGAACAAACAAAATAGATAGAACATAGAGGTCCGTAGACCAAGCAAACTAACAGAGTTAGATACAGAGCACAGGCTAGCTAGAAAGTAGATATACAATGAAGTCCAGCAAAGCCAGAAGGGCGGAGCAGGATTAAATAGGCCAACAAGGTCATGTGACCAGCAAAGGAAAAAAAACCTAACAGCAAGGTTCTAACAGTACCCCCCCTTCTAAGAGGATCCTCCGGATCCCCTAGGACCAGGCTTATCAGGAAATCTCCTGTGAAACGCTCTGATAAGTCTGGACGCGGAAACATCATCTGACCTCACCCAAGAGTTATCCTCGGGTCCGAAACCTTTCCAGGCCACAAGATACTGCAAACTACCTCTATACCGTCTAGAGTCAAGGATGCGAGAAATCTCATATTCCCCATCCTCCACCACCGGAGGAACAGAGGCAGAGGCGTCACCATCCGACACAACAGCTTTTTTTAACAGAGAGTCATGAAATACCGGATTAATTCTCCAGGAGGTAGGAACCTCCAACCTAACAGCAGATTGGTTGACAACCTGAAGCACCTTAAAGGGCCCTACAAACTTGGGACCCAATTTCTTAGAAGGAATCCTCAACCGCAGATTCCTAGAGGACAACCAAACCATGTCACTAACAGCGAACAAAACCTCCTGTCGTTTCCTATCAAAGTAGTCTTTAGATTTTCTGTTGGCCTCCTGAAGATTACCACGCACATCCGTCCAAACTCTTTCCAAATCACCGGAAAAATTCTCCTTGAGATACACAAAAGCTTCAATGACCTCAGAAGACCACTGAACCGCATCAGCACCTTTCCTGGTGAGATCAGTCAGAGGTTTGACAATACTAGAAATTTTTTTTATGAATTTTCTGTAATAATTGGCGAAACCTAAAAACCTCTGTATCGATTTCAAACCAATAGGCCTAGGCCATTCCTGTATAGCTTGAACTTTAACCGGATCCATCTCAAAACCTTCGCTGGAGATAATGTAACCCAAAAAACTAATTCTCTGTACAGCGAATTCACATTTCTCCAGCTTAGCAAAAAGCGAATTGTCCATTAATAACTGTAATACCTCACGTACGCTCCGCCAATGAGACTCCAGATCCGGCGAATAAATCAAAATGTCATCCAAATACACAACCACATTTTTGCCGATCAAAGGCCCACTCCTGAGGCTCTTTGCGCAAAAGTGACATTATGAACCCTACGCGCTGGGATTCATCCCCAGAGGACTTGGGTCTCAAACGAAAATACAATAAGCAAGCATTTTTAAATGAAAAAAATTCTCGATGTTCACCAAAAAATAAATCCGGCAAACATACCTTAGGCTCCAAGAAATATGCTCCAGGACAGTTACTCACGTGCTGACGGAGCTCGGCCACTTCCAGAGAGAGTCCCTGCAGGGGTTTAGCCAAATCCTGAACCGACACCATGATGGAACAGAAAAATCTTTCCTTAGAGAATTTGCAGGCTGGACTTACTGTTATGTTCTGCTACCAAAGCTAAGGAAAGAGAGGAGATCTGTCCCTACTATAGGACTCAGCTGAATCCCTACGATGTAACAGGGAACCTGATCCTGCGATCAGACCTGCTAAAGTCCTAATCTAGTCTGTACGGAGACCTATAGATGTGGGGAGGGAATCCCTACAAGTACTAAGGACTGGGAGGAATATGGGACACCTCCTAACAGAAATAGTAGCAGACAGACGAACAAACAAAATAGATAGAACATAGAGGTCCGTAGACCAAGCAAACTAACAGAGTTAGATACAGAGCACAGGCTAGCTAGAAAGTAGATATACAATGAAGTCCAGCAAAGCCAGAAGGGCGGAGCAGGATTAAATAGGCCAACAAGGTCATGTGACCAGCAAAGGAAAAAAAAACTAACAGCAAGGTTCTAACACTAACAGGTCGAACTTGATGGACGCAAGTCTTTATTCGGCTTTACAAACTATGTTACTATGTTACATACACAATGCATATGCCGTACGCACCACCACACACTGTATAAGTCGTACGCACACATTGTAAACGCCGTACGCACACTCTGTGTACGCCGTACGCACCACACACACTGCATACGCTGTACGCACCACACACACACACTGCATACGCCGTACACACACACCTACACTGTGTACTCCGTAGACAACACACACACTGTTTACGCCGTAAGCACCACACACACACACTGTATACGCCATACGCACCACACACACACTGTATACGCCGTACGCACCACACACACTGTATACACCGTACGCACCACACACACACACTGTATACGCTGTACACACACACTGTATACGCCGTACACACCACACACACACGCTGTATACGCCGTACGCACCACACACACACTGCATATGCCGTATGCACCACACACTGTATACGCCGTACGCACAACACACACACTGTATGCGCCATACGCACACACACACACTGTATACGCCGTACGCACCACACAAACACACTGTATACGCCTTATGCACCACACACACACACTGTATGCACTGTACGCACACACACACTGTATACGCCGTTTGCACCACACACACTGTATGCGCCATACGCACACACACACTGTATGCGCCGTATGCACCACACAAACATACTGTATACGCCGTACGCACCGCACACACACTGTATGTGCTGTACGCACACACACTGTATAAGCCGTACGCACAACACAAACACACTGTATACGCCGTACGCACCACACACACACTGTATGCGCTGAACGCACACATTGTATACGCCGTTTACGCACACATACACTGTATGCGCCGTACGTACACACACACTGTATATGCCATACGCACCACACACACACACTGTATACGCCGTACGCAGCCTCTTGTGCGGTACCACCAGCGGAACACCGTCGTGAACACGCCATTCACGCCACCGCCGGGATCAGCCGAATGAAAGATGGTGGCGATCTGACTTACTGCATCTACAGGAATTCTGCGCAGGTGCAGTGAATCATTCGGCTGATCCCGGCGGTGTTCTTAAAAGAGAGAACACATGAGTGCAGAAGACAGCACAGGGGTGGAGAGAGAGAGCAGACAATGGGGAGAGCACATGGGGTACACAGGTCAAAGAAGAGATCACATGAGAGGAGAAGACAGCAGATGGGGGAGAGAGAAAGCGCACAGGGGGGAGAGAGACAGAGCACAGGGGGGAGACAGCTCAAACGGGACAGCACATGAGGGGAGAACACAGCCCAGGAAGGAGAGAGACAGCATACAAGGGGGTTAGCACATGGGGTAGAGAGGTCAAAGAAGAGAGCACAGACGGGAGAAGTCAGCACATGGGGGAAAGAGAGAGTGGATAGGTGGGTGACCACATGGGGGGGGGAGAGATTCTCAACGCTGCAAAGTTTACCCCCATCTTAACATTATAGCCCTCCTGATGCAGTAGCATCGGGCCTCCATCTAGTTGTTTATAATCATTATCATATTATCCTGTATGCATATTGCCTATGGTGTAGGAGATCATTCATATCTATATACATTTTTTCTGAGTGTCTTGGTCCCATATGTAGGTTTCCATTGATATATTTTTATTTCATTACCCAGGGATGTATTATACCATTTGTTGTTTTTTGGTTTTTTTTTTAAGTGTTTTTAACCCTATTATCCTTTTGTGCTCAATAAACTTTTTGGATTACTTACTGTTATACCAGGTGTGCACATCTTAAGGCTATGTGCCCACAATGCGTTTTTCAAGCGTTTCTGCTGTGGCATTTCTGCTGCAGAAACGCTTGAAAAACGCTTGGTAATATGTGCCCCATGGCCCCCAATGACAATCCGAATGTTCTGTGCCCATGCTGCGGAATTTTCCGCAGCGGATTTTATGTGCGGAAAAATCTGCAGCATGACCATTATTTGTGTGTTTACGTATGCGAAATTGCCTACTCAATGCATTACAAAAACGCACGTCAAAAAAGCTTCAAAAACGCGTGTTAAATCCCGCACACGTTTTTACTGGGAAGGACATGCAGAAATGAAGCAGAAATTTTCCGCTTCATTTCTGCATCGTGGGCACATAGCCTTATGCGGTGCTTTTCTTTGTCTCTTACAGGAGATTTTTTAGACTCATTCCTCCTGTTCTTACTGAAAGAGTTTTCAGCTGTTTTATCATCACAAGGCTATGTGCCCACGATGCGGAAATACTCCGGATTTTTCCTGAGCGTTTCTGGATCTCCCTGGCAGAAAAAACGCATGCGGATTGTACATGCGGATTGTACATGCGGATTGTACATGTGTTTTTCCTGCCAGGGACATGCGGATGTGAAGTGTTCTTCACATGCATTTCTGCATGCGGGTTGACAAGCGCTTTCCAAGCGATTTTAGCATCACTTGGAAAGTGCTTGACAACTCGGTCACACTATATAAATCCATGCAAACGGCATGGATTTATATTGTGTGACCGAAAGAATGGTAAAAAATAAAAAATAAATATTATACTTACCTTCTGTTGGCCCCTGGTGTCCTTGTCTCGGCTTGCCGGAAGCTCGCGGTAGATTAAAGGACCTGCCAACGTCAGCGGTCGCGTGACCCGTCACATGACTAAATGACGTCAGCGCAGGTCCTTGAGTCCACCGCGAGCTGCCGGCAAGCCAAGACAAGGACACCAGGGGCCATCAGAAGTTAAGTATAATATTTATTTTTTATGTTATTCTTTTCTTTTTACAGGTACTATGGTACCCGGGTCCAGAGGAGAGTCTCCTCTTCTCCAAACCCGGGTACCATCCGCACATTGAAACGCATGCAATGCGCATCTACAGATGCAGTGATGCAGAATCCACGCATTCCAATGCAAGTCAATGGCGGTGAAAACGCAGCGCTTCCGCAAAATAATTGGTAGTTCTGCGGATTTTTCCGCAATGATAACCCGCAGCAGAAATTTCCGCAGCATGTGCACAGCACATGCGGATTATCATTGGGGAACATGGCAGACCTTCTACCAAGCATTTTTTAAACGTTTCTGAAGCGGAATTGCCGATGCAGTAACGCTTAAAAAACGCTTAGTGGGCACACAGCCTTAGAGTCAGGATTACAATGAGAGGTAACACTTCTATACATTTTTATCTATCTATGTAAAGTTAAGAAGAGGCAGCACTCCATTAATAGGCAAAGAGTTTGGACTTTACTAGCCCATGTGGTGACGTATCGGTTCTACCACAGTTCTGTGACAGAACCGAAACATCACCACATGGGCTAATAAAGTCCACACTCTTTGCCTATGAATGAAGTGCTGCCTCTTCATATCTTTATATCTAACAGATTATGGGATCGTTAGTCCAGGAGGCTTGCACCGTGAGGTTTTTTTTTACCTTTTCGCATTTTGTGCTGCTTCATTTTTTCTATGAAAAAAACACAAAATTTGAGCTTGGTTTAAAATGGTATATATACATGCAGCACATAAATGCATGTTTCACAATGGCCATGAATGAGAAAAACGGGTTCACCTTGTCCCTGGTAGGATAGCTTTCATAATATTTTTGATCAAAAACAGTGTTGCTAAGAACCCTGTTTTATTTAGATAGATGCACTTGCTTTTTATTTATTTACAGCAGGGTTTATTTTCATTTTGCTTCTTGTAGGTTTTTCTGATTCATGGCCATTGTGAAACATGCGCTTATGTGCTACATGTAAACCAAGCTCAAATTTTGTGTTTTTTTCTTTGTATATTTTGCATTCTGTGCAAACCTGGGTGTGGCCTCCCTCCCTAGAGCTGGATAATACATTTAAAAGCTTCCCTTAGCTGGTGTTCCTAGTTTGGGACTGGAGCCTCAATCTGCCCTTATTCACACAGAGGTCAACTTTGACACATGGTAAGGTTTTTAATATTAGACAGAGTACGTTCTATCCCGAACAGGTTCACCTTGTTGCTGGTGGGATAGGTTTCATACTATTTTTGATCAAAAACAGTGTTGCTAAGAACCCTGTTTTATTTAGATGAACTTGCTTTTCATTTATTTACAGCAGGGTTTATTTTCATTTTGCTTCTTGTAGGTTTTTCTTTTCCATTTTTTCTATATCTATCAAAACTGCTCTCCCTCCCTTCACAATGACCTTTGCACATGCTCTTTAGTTACTGCCATGTAAAAGACAGGGTAGGGCTCTCTTCATATGCACATTTGTTGTTTCTTGAAACAACAGGAAGTTTGAGTCTAAAAAGATCCCAATGGCCAGTGTGAAAATTGCACTATTTTATTTTTATTTTTAATAGATTGTAATGCTTAAAATACCAAAAAGTTTTAAAAACATATCTAACACCACTTGTTTTAGCCAATTGGTTACTTCCTAATGATGGCTTCCCTTTAAGACAAGGCATGTTGCTATGTGGAGCGGTAATATCACACATCAGATTGGAGGTACTAGCATTTCTCTTTATGCTTTATCTACTTTATGTAGACTGAAGTGCTGACAGTCCTCAGGGCATAACCATGTTTGATTTCATTCAACAGAGAAGTCATTAATTCTTAAAAGGTGGTGTAAACAAAAAATGAGTTAGTACTGGGCTGCATTAACTAAAAGTTAAAAGTTGCAATTATTACAAAAAAGAAAACGGAAGACTCATGCAGCTCACTGCACTGTAAATTTATAAATTAGCAACCGGTACAAACTGATGGATAAGACGTGAAAGTGGGGAGACCTTACCTTCAATTCTTGCTTCCTAACAGGTTTCCCATCAGCAGCAATGGAAAAAAATACTTTACCCACTTCTCTACATGTTAAACAAATTACAATACTATGTAAAGTTAACAAATATTGATACTACCCTAGTGGGGGTATACCTTAAGCAATTAAAAAGATTCTCATTTAAAAGGGTGATGAAAACAGAAAAACTGACATAAGCAGCTCCTCTTACATCTATAGGCAGTGTCAGGTAATACAGCCTATTTCAATACCAAATATAGCCCATGGAAAAGAGTGATGGCTTTTCTTGAATAAATCAGCCATAATACGGAGCTTGACATCTGGCATATGAACAATTTTGTGAAATGTTTAAAAAAAATTTCACAAATTCTCAGTTTCCATCATGTTGGGCTTTTTTGCACAGCACTTTGCAATGTCCTTGGGAGAATGCCCCTGATCTCTTTAAATACTTCCATAGGCCCCAATAAGCCAACAGTGACCAAAGTCCCCTGTTGGGTTGGTACAAGTTGCAAAACAATTTTTCTGCTGTATGGAATAATGTAATCCGCAAAGGCATCCAATGAAAAACCATACCATGCGGTTTAGCCGTTGTGTGACACATGACACCGTATGACTGGATATAAGTCAGAGTAATACATCAGAGTTATGGATCAGGAAATTTTTACGTTTAGAAACCAACACGGTTAAAAAAAAAAATTAAAAAAAAGCTGGAATATATACAGGGGAGAAACCCATGTGCAGTGTGTTGAGCAACAAATATTCTTCACTTACACACTGGTTGTTTATATGTAAATTGTTTCTGATATTCATGACGTTCGAAGTCAAGGGTGCCTGGTGGCACTAGATCTTCCAAACTGAGTAAATTATATGATCAGAAAAAGCTCTAAAGATGTGTTCAGCTCTCAAATACTGTGGATATGTCATAAGTGTGCATTGAAAAACTATAAACAAAAAAGTTGTAATAGATGAGAGGTCAGGCAGTCAGTCCATCTCACACATCAACAACACTAATGTTTGCTAGCTGGAATTCCGACATGTTAATTAGGAATGCTTAAAGGGGTATTCCCATCTCCAAGATCCTATCTCAATATGTTGTAGGTGTAACAATAATAATAATAATATTAGCAAATACCTCCAATTAGAAATGTAGTATAGTTCATCTGACTCACTATATTGATTATTCCTTGTGCAAGACATTGCAGTAGTTTAAGTATCCATGGTTACAACCACTAACAGCTAACTAACTGTCACTAAACTGTGTGCAGAATTATTAGGCTAGTTGTATTTTAGAGGATTATTTTTATTATTGATCAACAACTATGTTCTCAATCAATCCAAAAGACTCATAAATATTCAAGCTTAATATTTTTGTAAGTTGGAGTGGTTTTTTTTTTCGATTTGGCTATCTTAGGAGGATATCTGTTTGTGCAGGTAACTACTACTGTGCAGAATTATTAGGCAACTTAATAAAAAACAAATATAATCCCATCTCACTTGTTTATTTTCACCAGGTAAACCAATATCCATGCACAAAATTTAGAAATAAACATTTCTGACATGCAAAAACAAAAAAAAATAGTGATCAATATAGCCACCTTTCTTTATGATGACACTCAACAGCCTTCCATCCATAGATTCTGTCAGTTGCTTGATCTGTTTTCGATCAACATTGCGTGCAGCAGCCACCACAGCCTCCCAGACACTGTTCCGAGAGGTGTACTGTTATGCCTCCTTGTACATCTCACATTTTATGATGGACCACAGGTTCTCTATGGGGTACAGATCAGGTGAACAAGGGGGCCATGTCATTATTTTTTCTTCTTTTAGACCTTTACTGGCCAGCCACGCTGTGGAGTAGTTGGATGCATGTGATGGAGCATTGTCCTGCATGAAAATCATGTTTTTCTTGAACGATACCAACTTCTTCCTGTACCACTGCTTGAAGAAGTTGTCTTCCAGAAACTGGCAGTAGGTCTGGGAGTTGAGCTTCACTCCATCCTCAACCCAAAAAGGTCCCACAAGTTCATCTTTGATGATACCAGCCCATACCAGTACCCCACCTCTACCTTGCTGGCATCTGAGTCGGAGTGGAGCTCTCTGCCCTTAACTGATCCAGACTCTGCCCATCCATCTGCCCCATCAAGAGTCACACTCATTTCATCAGTCCATAAAAGCTTTGAAAAATCAATCTTAAGATATTTCTTGTCCCGTTCTTGACATTTTATCTTATGTTTCTTGTTCAAAGGTGGTCGTTTTTCAGCCTTCCTTACCTTGACCATGTCCCTGAGTATCGCACACCTTGTGCTTTTTGATACTCCAGTAACGTTGCAGCTCTGAAATATGGCAAAACTGGTGGAGAATGGCATCTTGGCAGCTTCGCGCTTGATTTTCCTCAATTCATGGGCAGTTATTTTGCACCTTTTTTGGCCAACACGCTTCTTGCGACCCTGTTGCCTATTTGCCATGAAACGCTTGATTGTTCGGTGATTACGCTTCAAAAGTTTGGAAATTTCAAGACTGCTGCATCCCTCTGCAAGACATCTCACAATTTTGGACTTTTCAGAGCCCGTCAAATCTCTCTTCTGACCCATTTTGCCAAAGGAAAGGAAGTTGCCTAATAATTAAGCACACCTTATAAAGGGTGTTGATGTCATTAGTCAACACCCCTCCTCATTACAGAGATGCACATCATCAGATTTACTTAATTGGTAGTTGGCTCTCAAGCCTATGCAGCTTGGAGTAGGACAACATGTATAAAAAGTATCATGTGATCAAAATACACATTTGCCTAATAATTCTGCACGCAGTGTATATTAGTGTTTTTTACCATGGATGCCAAAGCTACTGCAATGCCCTGCACATGGGGTAAGTGACATAGCGAATCAGAAGAACTATATTATATTTCTAATTGGAGGTATTTACTATTATTATTATTATTATACCTACTACATATTGAAATAGGACCTTGGAGATGGGAATACCCCTTTAAGGCCCCAATACACATTAAGACCCCGTCACACATAATGAGATCACTAGCGAGATCGTTGATACGTCACGGTTTTTGTGACGCAATAGCGATCTTGCTAGCGATCTCGTTATGTCTGGCAGGTAGCAACGATCAGGCCCCTGCTGTGAGATCGCTGATCGTTACAAAGCTTCCTGGACCATTCCTGGGTCGTTGCGCTCCCGCTGGGCAGTGTGCATCGCTGTATTTGACACCTTATCAACGACCTCGTTAGCGATTCAGAACTGAGACACGTAGGCGTGCATAAATTGGACTTTTCCGCGCCCCTCGTCCCTGATTGGTGGTCGCTACAGCGTTCTCATTTTCCGCCGTGCATAAAGAAGGCAACAGAATAGCGATTCCATCCTTTGTTTCTGACCTTGTGCTGGATTGCAGATCCTAGCAGAATTCTCCGGGCTGTTGATATCCGTTCATTCGACTGAGTCCTGATTTTGCGTAATTTTATGCACGCCTTTGTGACACAGTACAGTCCCTATCAAGGTGTGGATCGTTGAAATAGCTGCTGTGTGAAAGCGTCCCAACGACCGCCGAGATCGTTAGTTAGATCGCTGGGGCGGCCGAAATCGTTGGGAAGTTCTGCATGTTTGACAGCTCCCCAAAGATCACGAAATGACTCTCCAGCGATCCCAAAACCGTGACGTAATAACGATCTCGCTAGCGATCTCGTTATGTGTGACAGGGCCTTTAGATTAATGTTGGCTTAACATGCCAAAATCAAGGTGTTTAGCCAACTGATTTTCAGGCAAGATGTGGATCAAACAAGTCTGATTTCAGACAGCACATGGCTTTGTTCTCCCGGAGATA
This sequence comes from Phyllobates terribilis, assembly GCF_046119375.1. Classification (NCBI taxonomy): domain Eukaryota; kingdom Metazoa; phylum Chordata; class Amphibia; order Anura; family Dendrobatidae; genus Phyllobates; species Phyllobates terribilis. The sequence goes on from NW_027362769.1 coordinate 307,070,938, forward strand.
AGCCAGGTCATTAACCACTTGCCTGACAGCATTCCCCACTCTTCTATTGATTAGTTGGGCTGGCACTACGTCTTTTGTGCACAGCTAATCAATAGAAGAGCTTGGAATACCAGGGGGTAAGCAGATTCGCAGGACCCTTGTCCAGCGGTCACAGATTACTGGGCTGATGGACAGGAGTCCTCCATATCAATTCTCCCATCTCTACTGGTTCTTTCAGGAAAGTGGAAGCTGAGTGATTGCTTGATGGTAAAAGAAAACCTTGAAGGACACTGGAAAATGTAGTATGAAGAACAGTCGGAAATTATCTTTTTTGGGACATTGAGTACTCAATGATTGTTTTCTATGATTCAAAGTAAAGGATCTTTAAAATAATGAGAGATAAAGAGCTCACATAACACATACACGTGTCCTCAATTTACATATGGACAGTACCTGCAGAGGCTGACTTTCTGAGACCGGCATAGTTTTAGCAAGTGCCAACATTTCCTTTATCTGATAAAAAGCATAAGCAAGGGTGACCCAAGGAGAAGAGCTAATCCCCCAGGCAGGTCTGTTGACATCCTCTTGTTCCTCCTGGTGCCTTGTCTTTTTAGGTGGCAGTTTTGCTTGAATAGTGGGCATGATGTTCTCCGAGTGTTGTGGTACAAGATCAATAGTTGCTATAGGAACTGGACTGGAGGGAACAGGAATTCTTTCCGCCAGCATAGATGCATCTGCAGTAAGAGCATTGTGTGAGAAACATCAGAAAACACCTCTGGAATATCAGTCAAATAATAAACTGCTCAAAAAAATAAATGGAACACTCATATAACACATCCTAGATCTGCATGAATGAAATATTCTCATTGAATACTTAGTTCTGTACAAAGCTGAATGTGCTGACAACAAAATCACACAAAAATCATCAATGGAAATCAAATTTATTAACCAATAGAGGCCTGGATTTGGAGTCACCCCCAAAATTAAAGTGGAAAAACACACTACAGGCTGATCCAACTTTGATGTAATGTCCTTAAAACAAGTCAAAATGAGGCTCAGTATTGTGTGCGGCCTCCACGTGCCTGTATGACCTCCCTACAATGCCTGGGCATGCTCCTGATGAGGTTGCGGATGGCCTCCTGTGGGATCTCCTCCCACCTGGACTAAAGCATTCGCCAACTCCTGGACAGTCTGTGGTGCAACGTGACGTTGGTGGATGGAGTGAGACATGATGTCCCAGCTGTGCTCAATCGGATTCAGGTCTGGGGAACGGGCGGGCCAGTCCATAGCTTCAATGCCTTCATCTTGCAGGAAATGCTGACACACTACAGCCACATGAGGTCTGGCACTGTCCTGCATTAGGAGGAACCCAGGGCCAACCACACCAGCATATGGTCTCACAAGGGGTCTGAGGATCTCATCTCGGTACCTAATGGCAGTCAGGCTACCTCTGGCAAGCACATGGAGGGCTATACGGCCCTCCAAAGAAATGCCACCCCACACCATTACTGACCCACTGCCAAACCAGTCATGCTGAAGGATGTTTCAGGCAGCAAATCGCTTTCCACAGCGTCTCCAGACTCTGTCACGTCTGTCACATGTGCTCAGCATGAACCTGCTTTCATCTGTGAAGAGCACAGGGCGCCAGTGGCGACTTTGCCAATCCTGGTGTTCTGTGGCAAATGCCAAGTGTCCTGCACAGTGTTGGGCTGTGAGCACAACCCCCATTTGTGGACTGCGGGCCTGCATACCAGCCTCATGGAGTTGGTTTCTAACCGTTCCCAAGTGAACAGTTTGATTTACTTGGAGTTATATTCTGTTATTTAAGTGTTCCCTTTATTTTTTTGAGCAGTGTATATGAAATGGCTGGAAAAGATCACATTCCCGCTAGTAATTGTCAGAAATGACCTGAGAAAGTAGATGCAAAGCATAAGGAAATCTACAGAGGACTTTCACAGAGGTTTATCGACAGTGGAGCAAGAGAAGGCAAATTCTTTAATACACAAACATCCAGATGGAGATTTGCCTCCTGCCCAGCACTGGAAGGTATAAGTGCCTAATGTAAGAGAAACCTTCCCACTGAATATGGCCAAAATGATGCACAACAGCGCACACTGACTCCGTATGCATCATTATAGTCAATGGCCCGTCAGCGCAAGCACGCAAATCCAGTTTTGAGGATGTTCGGATGTAAGCCCCGACAGAGCCACTGAACATAAAGGCAGACACTATGTGAACTAAGCCTTACTCAAACTATTTGCAAGGTAGGAATTTAAGCCAGTTCGACAAAGAATGGCTGCTGAATAATGATAGATGCTCTGCACATGTTGGTGTTTATAGATGCAGGATAAAATTAAAGTGACCTTCCAATCCAAAGCAAGCATTTCATCATACATAGCCAACGTTCAGATGTGTCCTCCCTTGTCTTTCTCTTGGTCTGACATATCCCGAGCTATACGATGCAAGATGACCAGTTTTGAGAGAAAATGTAACAACTGTGGAGAACTTTTGAGGAAAAGAATCCATGTACGGTCATATTTTTTGCTTTGAACGGGAAGATTGTTTTTAAAAAGTTGCTTTGTGTTTAAAAAAACCTCCCCAATTGCACAAGAAAAATGTATACCCACCAGACAAACTCTTATCTTTTAAGAACATTAGAAATAAAAAAATTCTTCCAAGAGAATTAGATCGATTATAGTAATGACACTTGGTTCAAACTCTTATCAGAGTTTGAGCCAAATGTTATTTAACTGTGATTCGATTCTCTCGAACAAGAGAATCGTATCTTAGCTACAGAGAAGATGGAGATCCTAATGCTGCAGTACAATGTTTTACACACACCCATCGACTTCTATGGGAGTGAATGATCTGATTTACGGAGCCACTCGCAGCATGTTGCGATCTATTCCTCCTGCCGAATCAGTATGAGGAAAAAAAACCCTGATCAGCACTGCCCCATAGTATACCATAGGGCCGAAGACTATCCCATAAAACATTGGATTGCACTCGTCCAAGTTATACGCTTGTGTGAGTGAGGCCTAAAGAACATTTTGAGGAAACAGTTTGCAGCCTACCTTCTTCCTTCTGAGGAACTGCTATCCACTGGATCAAAGCAAAGAGAAGAAGAATGACCAAAGAAGCCATACCAATCCCCCTGAATGTTTCCGCAGCACCTGGAATGGCAAAACACATATTGCAGATATTATTAAGGATCATGCAGCAAGATGAGCGGGATTTGTTGGGCACCATGGGTATCCTTGTTGTGGCTTCTTTTATAAATGAAACTGGTGAAAAGAGTCTGAGCGGTTAATATTTCTTAATCCAATTATTACAATGAATATTAAAAGGATCCTGTCAACTGGGTTTTTGCTCCATATCACTTACTGGGCTACTTGCGGCAGTTTTGATAAAATCACTGCTTTATCTGCTGCAGATCTATCAGTTCTCTGAATGCTGAGCTCTGTGTAACCCCTCCCACACCACTGATTGACAGCTTTCTGCCTATGCACAGTATAAACAGTAAGCAGTCAATCAGTGGTGTGGGTGGAGTTACTCAACACTCATGAATATGGAGGACTACATGTCAGCAAGTTTACTTGTCCTCTAATGATGACAATCTGTTGATAAAACTGATTTTTATCAAAACTACAGCATGCAGCCCAGTAAGTGACACATCGCTGGAATCTCTATGGCTTTGCAGTATTATGCTACGCTCACGTGGCAAAAACCTGGTGGCAAATTATCTTTAATTAGCAATATTCAGTGGGGGGAAATAAGTATTTGATACACTGTCGACTTTGCAAGTTTTCACACCTACAAAGAATGGAGAGGTCTGTAAGAGGTACACTTCAACTGTGAGAGACAGAATCTACAAATAAAACACAGAAAATCACATTGTATGATTTTTAAATAATTAAATTGCATTTTGTTGCATGAAATAAGCATATGATCACCTACCAACCAGCAAGAATTCTGGCTCTGAGACCTGTTAATTTTTCTTTAAGAAGCCATTCTGCTCTGCACTCATTACCTGTATTAACTGAACCTGTTTGAACTTGTTACCTGTATAAAAGATACCTGTCCCCACACTCAATCAATCAATCAATCACACTCCAACCTCTCCACCATGGCCAAGACCAAAGAGCTGTCTAAGGACATCAGGAACAAAATTGTAGACATAAACAAGGCTGGTATAGGCTACAGGATAATAGGCAAGCAGCTTGGTGAAAAGGCAGCAACAAGATGACTTGTCAATCTTTCTCAGACTGGGGCTCTATGCAAGATTTCACCTCGTGGGGTAAGGAGGATTCTGAGAAAGGTCAGGAATTAGCCCAGAACTACATGGGAGGACCTGGTCAAAGACCTGAAGAAAGCTGTGACCACAGTCTCAAACATTACCGTTAGTAATACACTATGCAGTCATGGATTAAAATTTTGCAAGGCACGCAAGATCCACTTGCTCACGCCAGCACATGTCAGGCCCATTTAACTTTTGCCAATGACCATCTGGATGATCCAGAGGAGGCATGGGAGAAAGTCATGTGGTCAGATGAGACCAAAATAGAACATTTTGGTATCAACTCCACTCGCTGTGTTTGGAGGAAGAAGAAGGATGAGTACAACCCCAAGAACACCATCTCAACCGTGAAGCATAGTGGGGGAAACATCATACTTTGGAGGTGTTTTTCTCCAGGGGACAGGATGATTGCACATATTGAATTGATGATGGATGAGGTCATGTATCGCGAGATTTTGGCCAACAATCTCCTTTCCTCAGTAAGAGCATTGAAGATGGGTGGTGGCTGGGTCTTCCAGTATGACAATGACCCAAAACACACAACCAGGGCAACTAAGGAGTGGCTCTGTAAGAAGCATTTCAAGGTCCTGGAGTGGCCTAGCCAGTCTCCAGACCTGAACCCAATAGAAAATTTTTGGAGGGAGCTGAAACTCAATGTTGCCCAGCAACATCCCCGAAACCTGAAAGATCTGTAAGAAGGACTGGGCCAAAATCCCTGCTACAGTGTGTGCAGACTTGGTCAAGAACTACAGGAAACGTCTGACCTCTGTAATTGCAAACAGGTTCTGTTTTTCTATTGTATCAAATACTTACTTCATGCAATAAAATGCAAATTAATTATGTAAAAATCATAGAATATGATTTTTTGTTTTTAGATTCTGTCTCTAACAGTTGAAGTGTACCTACAATAAAAAATACTGAAGCAACATCTCAAGACGTCAGCCAGGAAGTTAAAGCTTGGGTAGAAATGGGTCTTCCAAATGGACAATGACTCGAAGCATACTGCCAAAATGGTAACACAGTGGCCTAAGGCTACGTTCATACACTGCGTATTTTTGCGCGCGCTTTTTTAAAATACGTATTGTGCCTTGTGTCTGCCAGCAAAGTGAATGGGAAATTTTACGCAGAGCGAAAGCGCAGCTGCGTAAAGAATTGACATGTCAATTCTTTACGCACCGTGGCCTGCGCTTTCTCCTATATTGTGCCCATTATAAGCGATGGATTTACGCAGCGGTTTTCGCACACTGCGTAATTCCAGCGCTTTTTTAATGAGGTGCAGGAGAAATGAAATATGTGACGTCACATGGGGGCGGCCCTAGGGAAAACAGGAAACGGAAATCCCACTATTTTGGGATTCTTTGTTCCTGGTTTCCCGCCACTGCTCACGTGTGACGAGCATGGAGACCTTCAACAGAATGTCCATCAATGTCAGTGTCCTCATAGAGGCGGTAAGTATATGTATGTGTAATGTATGTGTCTGTGTGTCGTGTGTGTACGGTCTATGTCTATGTGTCGTGTGTGTGAGTGTCCCCCTAGCAGTGTATGTACAGACAGCTTCTGGCTGCAGTACATACACTGCTAGTTAAAAGAAAAAAAACTATGGATACTCACCTATCCGATGAATGGGAGAGGCATCTTGTCCGGTTGAAGGATGAAAAGCTGCATGGCAGCGCTCAGCTGCGATCCAGCCTGTCATTTCAATGCCATCCCAGCGTGGGAGAATTCTCCTGCTCAAGCGGTGACGTCATTGGCTGGCACCGCATGCGCAGGAGAATTCTCCCACGCTGTCAGTGACGTGCATGAGGTGAGCTGAGTTCATTGAACATGAATTCGGCTCATCTGGATGCCGTCACAGCCAGACACAGGAGCACAAGCATGCCTGTCAGCGGCATGGCAAGCTGGATGGCAGCGTTCTTCCGTGGTCCAGCCTGTCATCTCGATGTAGCAGAGCTGTGAAGCTGTCCTGGGAACCATGGAAAAGTAAGGATGATGTTGGTTTATTACTTTACTTTTCTTGCAGAAGACATTGGCTTCAGCTGGAATGGGCGTGATGGTAAGTATGGTTTAATTTAGAACATTAAAAAATGGTGTGTTTATTTCAATTAAAGGACTTTATTCTGGGTGTTGTGTTTTTTTTAAATACATTACTAGAAATTCATGGCGGTCATGTCTAATATTGGCGTGACCCCATGAATTTCGGGCTTAGGGCCAGCTGATAATACCAAGCTGTCCCTAACCCCTTTATTACCCAGTGAGCCACCGCACCAGGGCCCTGGATGAGTTGGGTACAGCGCCAGAAGATGGCGATTCAATCAACGCGCCATTTTCTGGGGTGGCTGTGGACAGCAGTTTGCAGTGGGGAGGAGGGGGGCAGAAAGCTTGGGCTCCCTGCGCTGCAGATTCCAGCCCCCAGCTGCCTAGTTGTACCTGGCTGGACACAAAAATAGGGCGAAGCCCCACGTCAATTTTTTTAATTATTTCATGAAATTCATGAAATAATAATAATAAAAAAATGGGCTTCCCTATATTGTTGTGTCCGGCCAGGTACAAATAGGCAGCTGGTGGTTGGGGGCAGCCCGTTCCTGCCTGCTGTACCTGGCTGGACACAAAAATAGTCCTGCATGTCATTTTTAACAATGGTGGTGACATACTATGCAGCACTCCCTAACCGCAAGCCCTCCTTGACAAAAGTTGTGTCCTCGTTAGAGGACTTGTGGCAGCCTGAGCCAGCAAGTTGTACTGCACCTACAGCAGCATTGAGATCTATGACATCTGTACCCAATGCTACTGCAGGTTCAAATGGTGCCAGAGTAGCAGCACAGTCTAGAGATCACTTTCCAGACTGGAGCTACTACTCCAACACACACAGCCTTTTACATGACAATTAGGCAAGTCTTTCCTTTAACGACAGTTTGTATGGTGTTACAATGCCATGATGTCCAAGTCCACTCCTCAGTTGCCGCCAAGAGGGCATGTTTCCGGCTTTGATTAGTGTTGCCCAAGTGCTGAATGACTCACCGTCAGTGGTGACCAGTAAAGGGCCTTGGGCAATACTAATGAAAGCTGGAAGCATACCCTATTGGCGGCCATTGATGAGTGGAGTTGGACATCCATGTGGGTTTAAAATGTTCGCACCACTTTTTGGTGCTTTGCACTTTATGTTAACATGTTAAAGTTTACAAGAAAAAATCAAACCAATTTATGTAGATGAAATGTTTTTTATAACATTTTTGAAAACCAGAAGAAATACTTTTGCAAGTAAAAACAGTTCCAGAAATATAAAAAATTTGAACTACAATGTTGTCTGCTTGTTTTCTTTGTCCACCGGGGCATGCTGTATACTCCAGTGTATAATCTCTTCTCAGTAGAGAAGACAGGAAATGACATCAATGACACTTTTTTTTTCTCTTTTTTTTTCAACAAACTTTGTCTGTCTTTGTAGTGTACACTGCAAAAAAAATGCATGCGTAAAAAAACGCAGCAAAAAAAGCAGTGTGTGAATGGAGGTCTTTTTTTTACCTGCGTAAAAAAACGCAGGTAAAAACTGCAGGAAAATACGTGCGCGTAAAAAAAAAGCAGCAAATACGCAATGTGTGAACGTAGCCTTAGGATAACAAAGTTAATGTTTTGGAGTGGCCATCACAAAGCCCTGATCTCAATCCTATTGAAAATTTATGGGCAAAGCTGAAAAGGCACGTGCGAGCAAGGCGACCTACAAAGCTGGATCAGTTACACCAGTTTTGTCAGGATGAATGGGCCCAAATTCTGGCCAACTATTGTGAGAAGCTTGTGGAAGGATATCCCAAACGTTTGACCCAAGTCATTCAGTTTAAGGGCAATGGTACCAAATACTAATGAAATGTATGTAAACTTTTGACTTTGCAATAAGTAATAAAAATGCCTTAAAACATTCCCTATCTCTCATTATTCTGGCATTTGGCAAAAATAAAAATTATCGTAATCCAAATTGACCTAAAATGGGAAAGGTTAAGGGTATGTGCACACGATGCAGAAATGAAGCAGAAAATTTCTGCATCATTTCTGCATCTCCCTGGCAGAAAAAACGCATGCAGATTGTGCATGCGTTTTTCCTGCGGAATACATGCGGATTCACATGCGTTTCCACATGCGTTTCCGCATGCGTTTCCGCATGTGGATTGACAAGCGCTTTCCAGGCGATTTTAGCATCACCTGGAAAGTGCTTGACAACAGCATGGATTTATATAGTGTGACCCGAGAGAGTGTATATACTTACCTCCGATGGCCCGCGCTGTCCTGCTCAATCTGTTCTCCCTCGCCGGCAACTTTGAATTGAAAGACCTGCCGACGTCAGTGTCACGTGACCCGTCACATGACTCTGACGTCAGCGCAGGTCCTTCAACTCACTGCAAAGTGCCGGGAACCAAGCAGGAGCGCTGCGCGGGCCGACAGAAGGTAAGTATACATTTATTTTTTATTTTATTCTTGTTTTACAGCTTTTTTAATGGTACCTGGGTGTGGAGGAGACTCTCCTCTCCTCTACACCCGGGTACCATCCGCACATTAGAATGCGCCAATAGCGCAAGTACAAATGCAGTCTTGTGGAATTGGCGCGTTCTAATGCAAGTCAATGGCGGCGAAAACGCCGCGTTTACGCAAAATTAATTGACATGCTGCGGATTTTTGAGCGCAGCGTTTACGCTGCGGAAAAATCCGCATCATGGGCACAGCACATGCGAATTTCAATTGGGGAACATTGCTGCCCTTCTACCATGCGTTTTTAATGCGTTTCCGCGGCATTTTTGCAGTTGCGTAAACGCATTAAATACACATCGTGTGAACTCAGCCTTACTCTGATTTCATGTCAGATATTGAGAAAAACATGCATATGTGGTGTCTTTTTATATAGTGTATGTAAACTTCTGGTTTCAACTATTATTTACTTTTAGATATATATATATATATATATATATATATATATATATATATATATATATATATATATATATATATATATATATATATATATATGGTGGTCCAAAAGTAGGAGGCCAGAAAATAATAACTTTTATTTTGATTTACAGTACAGACCAAAAGTTTGGACACACCTTCTCATTTAAAGATTTTTCTGTATTTTCATGACTATGAAAATTGTACATTCACACTGAAGGCATCAAAACTATGAATTGACACATGTGGAATTATATACTTAACAAAAAAGTGTGAAACAACTGAAAATATGTCTTACATTCTAGGTTCTTCAAAGTAGCCACCTTTTGCTTTGCACAATCTTGGCATTCTCTTGATAAGCTTCAAGAGGTAGTCACCGTAAATGGTCTTCCAACAATCTTGAAGGAGTTCCCAGAGATGCTTAGCACTTGTTGGCCCTTTTGCCTTCACTCTGCGGTCCAGCTCACCCCAAACCATCTCGATTGGGTTCAGGTCTGGTGACTGTAGAGGCCAGGTCATCTGGCGTAGCACCCCATCACTCTCCCTCTTGGTCAAATAGCCCTTACACAGCCTGGAGGTGTGTTTGGGATCATTGTCCTGTTGAAAAATAAATGATGGTCCAACTAAACGCAAACCGGATGGAATAGAATGTCGCTGCAAGACGCTGTGGTAGCCATGCTGGTTCAGTATGCCTTCAATTTTGAATAAATCCCCAACAGTGTCACCAGCAAAGCACCCCCACACCATCACACCTCCTCCTCTATGCTTCACGGTGGGAACCAGGCATGTAGAGTCCATTCATTCACCTTTTCTGTGTCGCACAAAGACACGGTGGTTGGAACCAAAGATCTCAAATTTGGACTCATCAGACCAAAGCACAGATTTCCACTGGTCTAATGTCCATTCCTTGTGTTCTTTAGCCCAAACAAGTCTCTTCTGCTTGTTGCCTGTCCTTAGCAGTGGTTTCCTAGCAGCTATTTTACCATGAAGGCCTGCTGCACAAAGTCTCCTCTTAACAGTTGTTGAAGAGATGTGTCTGCTGCTAGAACTCTGTGTGGCATTGACCTGGTCTCTAATCTGAGCTGCTGAGCTGCTGTTAACCTGCGATTTCTGAGGCAGGTGACTCGGATAAACTTATCCTCAGAAGCAGAGGTGATTCTTGGTCTTCCTTTCCTCGGGCAGTCCTCATGTGAGCCAGTTTATTTAAAGCGCTTGATGGTTTTTGCAACTGCACTTGGGGACACTTTCAAAGTTTTCCCAATTTTTCGGACTGACTGACCTTCATTTCTTAAAGTAATGATGGCCACTCGTTTTTCTTTACTTAGCTGCTTTTTTCTTGCCATAATACAAATTCTAACAGTCTATTTAGTAGGACTATCAGCTGTGTATACACCAGACTTCTGCACAACACAACTGATGGTCCCAACCTCATTTATAAGGCAAGAAATCCCACTTGTTAAACCTGACAGGCCACACCTGTGAAGTGAAAACCATTTCCGGTGACTACCTCTTGAAGCTCATCAAGAGAATGCCAAGAGTGTGCAAAGCAGTCATCAAAGCAAAAGGTGGCTACTTTGAAGAACCAAGAATATAAGACATATTTTCAGTTGTTTCACACTTTTTTGTTAAGTATATAATTCCACATGTGTTAATTCATAGTTTTGATGCCTTCAGTGTGAATGTACAATTTTCATAGTCATGAAAATACAGAAAAATCTTTAAATGAGAAGGTATGTCCAAACTTTTGGTCTGTACTGTATATATAAAGTTATATTTACTAACACAAGCATAACATTGACAAATTAAATTTTATTCTGAACAATAATGCAAAAGGACTTAAATTTTATCAACGCAGGTGCTCAAACTGTTTTCCATTACAATTTGCACAGCTTTGAAGTCTGTCTCTTACGCTTCGACAAACTTTTTTGCACAAGTCTCTTTGGGTATTCATTTCTTGAAATGCATCTCTTATGTAATTTTTCAAATCACTGACACTTTTTGGTTTTGACTATAAACTTTGTGAGGAATGAAAAGTGGAATCTGATTGGTTGCTAAGGGCAACTGAGCCAGTTTCACTTTAAACCATGTTTGATAAATCTCCCCCTTCATAACCTTATTACACTTTCTGTCCACCTACTTTTGGACCACCCTGTATATATATATATATATATATATATATATATATATATATATATATATATATATATATATATATATATATGTATGTATGTATGTATGTATGTATATATAAAATATGGCAAATGCCAAGCGTCCTGCACGGTGTTGGGCTGTGAGCACAACCCCCATCTGTGGACGTTGGGCCCTCATACCACCCTCATGGAGTCAGTTTCTAACAATTTGTGCAGATACATGCACATTTGGGGCCTGCTGGAGGTCATTTTGCAGGGCTCTGGCAGTGGTCCTCCTGTTTCTCCTTGCACAAAGGTGGAGGTAGCGGTCCTGCTGCTGGGTTGTTGCCCTCCTATGGCCCCCTCCACGTCTCCTGGTGTACTGGCCTGTCTCCTGGTAGCGCCTCTGGACACTACGCTGACAGACACAGCAAACCTTCTTGCCACAGCTCTCATTGATGTGCCATCCTGGATGAGCTGCACTATCTGAGCAACTTCTGTGGGTTGTTGAGTCCGTCTCATGCTACCACGAGTGTGAAAGCACAACCAGCATTCAAAAGTGATCAAAACATCAGCCAGAAAGCATTGGTATTGAGATGTGGTCTGTGGTCCCCAGCTGCAGAACCACTCCTTTATTGAGTGTGTCTTGATTGCCAATAATTTCCATCTATTGTCTATTCCATTTGCACAACAGCATGTGAAATTGATTATCAGTCAGTGTTGCTTCCTAAGTGGACAGTTTGATTTACTTGGAGTTATATTCTGTTGTTTAATTGTTCCCTTTAAAATATATATATATATAATCTATATCATTTTCCAAACATGCTCAAATATTTGAACAGTCCTGTGTGTATATATCTATAATATAACGTTGCAAGCGTCCCTCTGTCTGAAGCCTTTATGGACTGCGCATGCGCGATGCGCAGTCTGGCTCCAGACAGAAGAACGCATGGAGCCAGATAAGAGTAAGAGGAGTAACGGCTCCGCCGGAGATCGCGGTATGCGTTCAGTGTCTACGCATACCGCGATCTCCGGTGCCATACTTACCTGACCGGGAGGAGCATTACCGCGGCGCCTCTCTTCTCGCCGGAGACCGGGACAGGAGTGAAGGTGTCGGAGTCGCGCATGCGCATAGCGCTATCCGGCGGCATTTTACTGAAGACACATTTGCAGTGTGTCTTCAGCAAAATAACGCTGGACAGCGCAGTATTGGCACACGCATACTCCGGCGCCACACTCCTCCCTCGGCCTCCGGCAGAACAGGACACCGTAGCGCTGGAGTACAGGGAAGAAAGGTAAGTGTTTTTAGATGTGTGCAGCGTAAAAGGGATGAGGGGTGCCATACATACCAGGATTGGGGGATGAGGGGGGGCCACACATACCAGGATTGGGGGATGAGGGGGCCACACATACCAGGATTTGGGGATGAGGGGGCCACACATACCAGGATTGGGGGGTGAGGGGTACCATACATACCAGAAAAGGGATGAGGGGGACCATGCATACCAGGATTGGGGGGTGAGGGGACCATGCACACCAGGATTGGGGGATGCGGGGTACCATGCATACCAGGATTGGGGGGTGAGGGGTACCATGCATAACAGGATTGGGGATGAGAGGTGCCATGCATACCAGGATTGGGGGGTGAGGGGTGCCATGCATACCAGAATAGAGATGAGGGGTACTATGCATACCAGGATAGGAATGTGGGGTACCATGCATACCAAGATGAGGGATGGGGTGCCATGCATACCAGGATGAGGGGTACCATGCATACCAGAATAGGGATGAGGGGTACCATGCATACCAGGATAGGAATGCGGGGTACCATGCATACCAGGATTGAGGGATGAGGAGGCCATACATACCAGAATTGGGATGAGGGGTACCATACATACCAGAATAGTGAAGCGGGGTACCATGCATACCAAGATTGGGGATGAGGGGTGCCATGCATACCAGAATTTGAGATGAGGGGTGCCATGCATACCAGGATTTGGGATAAGGGGTGCCATGCATACCAGAATTTGGGATGAGGGGTGCCATGCATACCAGGATTTGGGATGAGGGGAGCCATGCATACCAGGATTTGGGATAAGGGGTGCCATGCATACCAGAATTTGGGATGAGGGGTGCCATGCATACCAGGATTTGGGATGAGGGGAGCCATGCATACCAGGATTTGGGATAAGGGGTGCCATGCATACCAGAATTTGGGATGAGGGGTGCCATGCATACCAGGATTTGGGATGAGGGGTGCCATGCATACCAGGATTTGGGATGATGAGGTGCCATGCATACCAGGATTTGGGATGAGGGGTGCCATGCATACCAGGGTTTGGGATGAGGGGTGCCATGCATACCAGGGTTTGGGATGAGGGGTGCCATGCATACCAGGATGTGGGATGAGGGGCGCCATGCATACCAGGATGTGGGATGAGGGATGCCATGCATACCAGGATTTGGGATGAGGGGTGCCATGCATACCAGGATTTGGGATGAGGGGTACCATGTATACCAGGATTGGGGATAAGGGGTCCATGCAAACCAGGATAGGGATGAGGAGTGCCATGCATACCAGGATGGGGGTGAGGGAGCCATGCATACCAGGATTGGGGGTGAGGGGTGCCATGCATACCAGGATTGGGGGTGAGGGGTTCCATACATACCAGAATTTGGGATGAGGTGTGCATTGCATACCAGGATTTGGGATGAGGAGTGCCATGCATACCAGGATTTGAGATGAGGGGTGCCATGCATACCAGGATTTGGGATGAAGGGTGCCATGCATACCAGAATTTGGGATGAGGGGTGCCATGCATACCAGGATTTGGGATGAGGGGTGCCATGCATACCAGGATTTGGGATGAGGAGGTGCCATGCATACCAGGGTTTGGGATGAGGGGTGCCATGCATATCAGGATGTGGGATGAGGGGCGCCATGCATACCAGGATGTGGGATGAGGGGTGCCATGCACACCAGGATTTGGGATGAGGGGTGCCATGCATACCAGGATTTGGGATGAGGGGTACCATGTATACCAGGATTGGGGATAAGGGGTCCATGCATACCAGGATAGGGATGAGGAGTGCCATGCATACCAGGATGGGGGTGAGGGAGCCATGCATACCAGGATTGGGGGTGAGGGGTGCCATGCATACCAGGATTGGGGGTGAGGGGTGCCATGCATACCAGGATGGGGGTGAGGGAGCCATGCATACCAGGATTGGGGATGAGGGGTACCATGTATACCAGGATTGGGGATAAGGGGTCCATGCATACCAGGATAGGGATGAGGGGTACCATGTATACCAGGATAGGGATGAGGCGTGCCATGCATACCAGGATGGGGGTGAGGGAGCCATGCATACCAGGATTGGGGATGAGGGGAATCATGCATATCAGGATTGGGGATGAGGGGTACCATGTATGCCAGGATAGGGATGAGGGGTACCATGTATACCAGGATTGGGGATAAGGGGTCCATGCATACCTGGATAGGGATGAGGGGTACCATGTATTCCAGGATTGGGGATAAGGGGTCCATGCATACCAGGATAGGGATGAGGCGTGCCATGCATACCAGGATGGGGGTGAGGGAGCCATGCATACCAGGATTTGGGATGAGGGGAATCATGCATATCAGGATTGGGGATGAGGGGTACCATGTATGCCAGGATAGGGATGAGGGGTACCATGTATACCAGGATTGGGGATAAGGGGTCCATGCATACCAGGATAGGGATGAGGAGTGCCATGCATACCAGGATGGGGGTGAGGGAGCCATGCATACCAGGATTGGGGATGAGGGGAATCATGCATATCAGGATTGGGGATGAGGGGAATCATGCATACCAGGATTGGGGATGAGGGGTGCCGTGCATACCAGGATTGGGGATGAAGGGTACCATGCATACCAAGATTGGGGATGAGGGGTGCCATGCATACCAGGATTGGAGATGAGGGGTGCAATGCATACCCGGATAGGGATGAGCAGTGCCATGCATACTAGGATTCGGATGAGGGGCCAAATACCAGGATGGGGATGAGGGGTGCCATGCATACCACAATGTGGGTGAGGGACCCATGCATACCAGGATGAGGGATACCATACATACCAGGATAGAGATGAGGGATGGGGTACCACACATACCAGGATTGGGGATGAGGGGTGCCACGCATACCAGGATTGGGGGTGAGGGGTGCCATGCATACCAGGATGGGGGTTGAGGGGTGCCATGCATACCAGGTTTGGGGTTGAGGGGTGCCACACATACCAGGATTGGGGATGAGGGGTACCATGCATAACAGGATTGGGGTTGAGGGGTGCCATGCATACCAGGATTGGGGGTGAGGGGTGCCATGCATACCAGGATTGGAGGTGAGGGGTGCCATGCATATCAGGATAGGATGGTGGGTACAGGATGTGTGCAGCACAAATACCAGGATGGGGGCAGCACATACCAGCATGGGAGACCATATACCAATAAAAATGCTCGCCACCCGGGCGTAGAACGGGTTCAATAGCTAATATTGAGCTTCAAGAGGTAGTCACCGGAAATGGTTTTTACTTCACAGGTGTGCCCTGTCAGGTTTAATAAGTGGAATTTCTTGCCTTATTAAAGAGGTTTGGGAACATCAGTTGTGTTGTGCAGAAGTCTGGTGGATACACAGCTGATAGTCCTACTGAATAGACTGTTATAATTTGTATTATGGCAAGAAAAAAGCAGCTAAGTAAAGAAAAACGAGTGGCCATCATTACTTTAAGAAATGAAGGTCAGTCAGTGCGAAAAATTGGGAAAAGTTTGAAAGTGTCCCCAAGTGCAGTTGCAAAAACCATCAAGTGCTACAAAGAAACTGGCTCACATGAGGACCGCCCCAGGAAAGGAAGACCAAGAGTCACCTCTGCTTCTGAGGATAAGTTTATCCGAGTCACCAGCCTCAGAAATCGCAGGTTAACAGCAGCTCAGATTAGAGACCACGTCAATGCCACACAGAGTTCTAGCAGCAGACACATCTCTACAACAACTGTTAAGAGGAGACTTTGTGCAGCAGGCCTTCATGGTAAAATAGCTGATAGGAAAGCACTGCTAAGGACAGGCAACAAGCAGAAGAGACTTGTTTGGGCTAAAGAACACAAGGAATGGACATTAGACCAGTGAAAATCTGCGCTTTGGTCCAATGAGTCCAAATTTGAGATCTTTGGTTCCAACCACCATGTCTTTCTGCAACGCAGAAAAGTTGAACGCATGGACTCTACATGCCTGGTTCCCACCGTGAAGCATGGAGGAGGAGGTGTGATGGTGTGGGGGTGCGTTGCTGGTGACACTGTTGGGGATTTATTCAAAATTGAAGGCATACTGAACCAGCATGGCTACCACAGAATCTTGCAGCGGCATGCTATTCCATCCGGTTTGCATTTAGTTGGACCATCATTTCTTTTTCAACAGGACAATGACCCCAAACACAACTCCAGGCTGTGTAAGGGCTATTTGACCAAGAGGGAGAGTGATGGGGTGCTACGCCAGATGACCTGGCCTCCACAGTCACCAGACCTGAACCCAATCGAGATGGTTTGGGGTGAGCTGGACCGCAGAGTGAAGGCAAAAGGGCCAACAAGTGCTAAGCATCTCTGGGAACTCCTTCAAGATTGTTGGAAGACCATTTCCGGTGACTACCTCTTGAAGCTCAGTTTTCTAAAAATCACCATCTCTAGATGTCTGACAGCCATTCCATTCCAGTGTCAATTGAATTCCAACCAGAGTACACCTCATTCTACTTAATGTGTTTCTGATTAGGTGATCACCTGAACCAAATCTTATGTAACAAGGGAAAGTATAAAAAACAATGCTGTGGTCTTCACAATCCTCTTGCAACAGGACAAGCTGGATGGCAAAACAAGTGCTAGGAATAGCCCAAAAGTAATTTGAATGAAAAAATAACTTTTAACCATGCCAAACGAGTTGAAAAGAAAAGTCTTGAATAAGGAAAAGAAGGGCTCAATTCTGGCTTTACTAGCAGAGGGATACAGTGAGCGTCATGTTGCCTCCATCCTTAAAATATCAAAGATAGCAGTCCATTACAACAAGGTCAAGCAGCAGACATTGGGGACAACAAAGCTACAGACCGGCAGAGGGTGAAAGCGACTCTCCACTGACCGTGATGACAGTCATCTTATTCGAATGTCACTCAGCAACCGCAAGATGACATCAAGTGACCTACAAAAGGAATGGCAAATGGCAGCTGGGGTGAAGTGCACGGCAAGAACAGTTCGCAACAGTCTCCTACAGGTAGGCCTCAAGTCATGTAAAGCTAGAAAAAGCCTATCATCAATGAGAAGCAAAGGAGAGCCAGGCTGAAGTTTGCCAAAGACCATAAGGATTGGACCATAGAGGACTGGAGTAAGGTAATCTTCTCTGATGAGTCTAATTTTCAGCTTTGCCCAACACCTGGTAGTCTAATGGTTAGACGGAGACCTGGAGAGGCATACAAGCCACAGTGTCTTGCACCCACTGTGACATTTGGTGGAGGATCGGTGATCATCTGGGGATGCTTCAGCAAGCCTGGAATTGGGCAGGTTAACCTTTGCGAAGGACGTATGAATCAAGCCGCATACAAGGTTATCCTTGAAGAACACTTGCTTCCTTTTGCTCAGGCAATGTTCCAGCAGGACAATGTCCTATGCCACACAGCTAGGTAAATCAATGTGTGGATGAAGGAGCACCACATCAAGACCCTGTCATGGCCAGCCCAATCTCCAGACCTGAATCCCATTGAAAACCTCTGGAATGTAATCAAGAGGAAGATGGATAGTCACAAGCCATTAAACAAAGAAGAACTGCTTATATTTTTGTGCCAGGAGTGGCATAAGGTCACCCAAAAGCGGTATGAAAGACTGGTGGAAAGCTTGCCAAGACTCATGAAAGCTGTGATTAAAAATCATGGTTATTGCACCAAATATTGATTTCTGAACTGTTCCTGAGTTAAAACATGAGTATTGTTGTTTCTAAATGAATAAGAACTTGTTTTCTTTGCATTATTTGAGATCTGAAAGCACTGTTTCTTTTTTAATATTTTGACGATTTCTCATTTGCTGCAAATAGATACAAAATTTTTTGCTTTGAATTTCGGAGACATGTTGTCAGTAGTTTATAGAATAAACTATCCCAGATCGAGGGAGATTATCAGTGGTTTTGTATGTCTTCCATTTTCTAATTATTGCTCCCACAGTTAATTTCTTGACACCAAGCTGCTTGCCTATTGCAGATTCAGTCTTCCCAGCCTGGTGCAGGGCTGCAATTCTGTTTCTGGTGTCCTTTGACAGCTCTTTGGTCTTCACCATAGTAGAGTTTGGAGTGTGACTGTTTGAGGTTGCGGACAGGTGTCTTTCATACTAATAACAAGTTAAAACAGGTGCCAGTACTACAGGTAATGAGTGGAGGACAGAGGAGCCTCTTAAAGAAGAAGTTACAGGTCTGTGAACGCCAGAAATCTTGCTTGTTTGTAGATGACCAAATACTTATTTTCCACCAAAATTTAAAAAAAAAATTCTTTCCAAATCAGACAATGTGATTTTCAGGATTTGTTTTCTCATTTTGTCTCTCATAGTTGAGGTCTACCTTTGATGCCAATTACAGGCCTCTCTCATCTTTTAAAGTGGGAGAACTTGCACAATTTAGTGGCTGACTAAATACTTCTTTCCCCCTCTGTATGTACCATATTTTCCATACTATAAGACGTACTTTTTCCCCCCAAATTTGGGAGGAAAATGGGGGGGTGCGTCTTATAGCCTGAATGCAGGCTTATCTGGGGGGTTGCAGCGGTGGCGGTGAAGAGTCCCTTCCTCAGGAAGCCGGCGGTGGCAGCAGAATTGTGGTGATGCTGTGGGCCCGCTGTCGCCGGTGAACAGAGCGAAGTGCATCATTGCTTTCCCGGTGGCCAATGTCCTGAAGCCATGGGCTGCCGCAGGCGATGCTTGTGCAGACTGGGATCTCAGCCAAACTGATCCCCCTTCCTTCCACCCAGGGCCCACAGCATTGCCTCACTTGCCGCCGACTTCCGGAGGAAGGGACCATGCTTCCTGTGACTCAGCTCCACTGACGCCGCCTCCCAGGTAATATACCTTAAACTCAGACTAAGACGGACCCTCATCTTATAAAAATCTTTTTTTCCCTATTTTCCACCCCAAAATTTGGGGTGTGTCTTGTGTTCCAGTGCGTCTTCTAGTCCAAAAAATATAGTAAATGAGCTGTTATGGTCTATTGGCCTAACAGTGTACTGCATGAGAATCTGCCTCTGCATATTGTTTAATGAAGTGAGGCGTAACCAGTGTGAGACATGTAAATCAGGAGAGCACGCTGTCAGTCATTAAACATTCCACTGGTAACGCCTCCTTTTATTTATAATAAGCTCTAGAGACAGATTCTCAGGGAGATCAGTATCCGGCCCATAGTCCTGAACAGCTCATTTACATATATAAAAAAAAGTGGATTTCTCCGTAATATGACACCGGATCAAAGATATCAAGGAATCATTTTATTCAACTTTCTTTGACCTACATGTAGGAGGGTGGCTCCTGCTGACAAATTCCCTTTCAATATTTTTTTTATAAAAAGCAGAATTTATGGTTGCATCAAAAATAAGTTGTCCAGAAGCATAGCACTCCCATACCACCACACTAGTACCACAATGTTTGCCTGTTGGTAAGATGGTGGAATGAAGAGTTAGCTTCACGGTCAGAATATTATCTTAAGGGGTCACCTAGAATGTGGGTTTAACATTTCTTTTCAATTCAATTAGCAGTGTTTTGAGCCTTGTAAAGCTGCTTTGGGTTCCACATTTGCACAATATCTTTTTTACTGTATATACGATGTACACTGATCTTACAGAAATTGTCTACTATTTGTATTGCCCATTGTAAAATGGAAAAAAAGAGATACAAAAAAAAAAACAAACATATACTCTCTTCCTGTGATGGCGGGATTCCTGATGATTGTGTTACATTTTGATGCCATGTGAGCGCTGCAGCCAAACAGCGGTCGGTAATGGGCTGCTTCATTCATACTTCCCTCAGGCATCCGCCGGGAAGTATAAAGGGAACCGGTCATCAACATCAACATTTAGTATGTCACAATTAACGTAAGGCCATAATGGCGCTTTTATACTGATTTAATAGATACCTGTAGGGAAGAGAAGAAATCCACATCCTAGTTCTTGTTTAATTCATGTTAGATGTTTTGGTGCAATAGCATCTTCGTGCATTGGGGCAGGACTGTGGGTAGGGTTTTGGGCTCTTCCTTTGCCCCTCTGCGCTTGTACGAGCCTCTTTTTTTTTAAGTTTTCGCTAGCGCCGCCGTAGCATATATTCATCAGTCAATGATATTCAGTGCTTGTGGCAGCGCAGGAGCAGATTCAGACCTTGGCTTAATGCCGAGCCGAGATATCTGCGCATGCGTCACCATTTTGCTGAAGACCACCGGATGTCAATCAGCACATGCGCCACCACCAGCACCATTTTGCTGAAGACCACTGGAAGGTAAATGTGCGCAAGCACCACCAGTAGCAAAGGCAGTGCTAGCGGTACTTTTAAAAAAGGAGGCTTGTAAAAATGCAGAGGGGCCACGGCAGAGCTGAAAAACCTACCCACAGTCTCACAACTAAGTACGAAGAGGATATTGCATCAAAACATCTAGCGTGAATTAAACAAGAACCAGTATGCGGATTTCTTCCCTACAGGTATCTATTAAATTAGTATAAAAGCGCCATTACGGCCATACCTGTATTTTAACATACTAAATCGTAATGACAGGTTCCATTTAAAGGGTATAAAAAAAGAAAAACAGCTCACCAAAAGTCTAGGTGTGTTGAAGCGCGGATCTCATGGGACCAAATGTAGAAAATCGGCTTAGAAAAATCCAGCTTCATAAAAATTGCAAACTTTATTCAGACAGAAGATTACACAATTTCCATATCATATGATGGTTTGTTTTTTTGTGTGTCAAATTGATAGCTTTTTCACTTTCTTAGTTTGGGATATTAGTAGATTTTATCAGTTTGGGTAGTTAAGTGTGCAGGAATATCAAATTTCACTAATTACATTTGAGAAAAAAAGAGGGGCGTTTTAAACTTCACACATCTACTGAGACTACCTATTTGGTGTGCTCACCCAGACAGGTTTCTGTTTGCTTACTTATGGAAAGCTCACCCCTCACTCACTTCACCACATGTTAAATGACCTACCCATTCTGCTTGTTCCATAGAAAGGCTGCCCCTTATTACCAGGTCTATTAGGCAAAAATGTGTTATATTGAGGGGGAGGTTCCCATAAGTAACAGTATATGGAACATTTACTGCAATGATTCCACAACATAAATAGGCCAAAGTTTTAAGCAGATACTGCCTTAACCTTTAATGTTGCAGCAGGGATGACCCCTAACTTCAGGTATTAAAGGGGGCACCTGCATCATATTTGAATACTGCAGCCAGGTCTACAATCATAGTATTTGATATAAGTTATGATGTGGTACAGGCCACGGAGATAGAAATGTGAAGTGGATTTTCAATTTTTGAAGGAACATGCTAGGAGTTCAAGTCAGTGATTGCTGAAATTAAGCAGGTCCTAATTAAAACAACAAATTCTTACCAAAGAAATTGACCAATACACCTCCAATCATAGCACCACAGCCTCTTCCAAGTCCAAGATGAAGGCCTTGAAGGATTCCCTGAGCAGAAGTCCGTAATGCTGGAGGAACTGCGGCACTCAGATAAGAAATGCAAGCTGCCCATATGGCTGCATGGGTCACACCTGTAAGAGCAATAGCATAATCATGCAATAATACAGAGTTAATGCAACTGTAGAAATAAAATAGCTTATGATACAACATTACATGATCTGGATCAGTTTAAAAAAAAATCCCACCCCCACGTCCCTGAAAAAAAACTCCAACATTAATAGTAAGAACAATTTATCCATCTCATTTTTATAATGAAGACCGAATCCACAAACATAATTCACAATACTAAACACTGCTGAGCTGAATTAGCACACTGTAATGCTTTTCTTAGGCTGGGGTCACATCACATTAGGGGATGAACATTCAGCATATGCCCCAGGACAGTGCCAGACATACAAGATAAAGGTTTTCATAGCAAACATTACATCAAGAAATTGTAGTAAAAAATTAAATCTTTAAACGCCAACAGGAAAAACAACTTCCAGCTGAGCATCCTGGACAATATGTAGTTCACAGACAAGATGCTATATGTAGAGAAATGAATCCCTGTACCTATCAGCACCACGCCATCGTCAGTCCTGATAGTCGCTATGGAAAGCGAAGGCCAAGAAATGGCAGTAATAAGTAGGATCTAACAACCTGAGTCAGTGAAAAACTGACAGGTCTCATGCACTGCAATAAAGAAGTGAAAAATATTCAAGTCCTATATATGGACTAACTAAAAATGGTAAAAAAAAACAAAACCCAAAAGTAACGTATGCATAATTGGTATTGCGATGTCTGGAGTGGCCTAAATTATAAAACTGTCACATTATTTATCCCGTAAGTGAATACCGGAAAAAAATACACCAAAAAATTTAACTTTTTCACCATACTGACACAAAAAAATGAAATAAAAAGATCAAAGTGTTGCATGATGTAAAAACAAAACATCAACTAGTCTCACAAAAAAAAAATGTATGGCATTGAACTTAATAACTAGTGTTGCAAAATATGGCAGCAGATGACATCTGCGTAACAGTGTGGCAAATCAGGGATGTTCATGGGCGGAGCCGATTTTTTGGCGCGAACCAGTCGGAACCCCGAACACGAATTTGAAATACCGAACAAATTCGCTCAACACTATTAACCGGTTCCCGACCGCCCACTGTAGATAAACGTCGGCGCTTGCTGGGCTCTGTGCAGCGCCAAAGTTTAAATACGGTGGGTGGTCTCGCAGCGCTCAGGACCCCCAGGGTCCTGCAAGCGCTGCGATTCCGGTGCAGAGCGTTAGCTCTGTCAGGGGACATCATGATTGGATCAGGTCCCAGTGATGTTAACCCTTTGCTATGTTCTATATGCCGCGATCTATAGTGATCGCGGCATATAGAAGATAGAAGGAGGAGAGGGGGTCGTCTTACTTACCTCTCCGACGACCCCTGATACCTTCCAGGACCTGGGGTTGCTATGGCAGCTGGAGGTCACATGACCGCCTCCAAATCTGCCATATATGGTGTCCTGCCTGGCTCAGCCTGCAGCTGAATCCAGGCAGGAGACTGACTGTGAAACAGTCAGC
This sequence comes from Phyllobates terribilis, assembly GCF_046119375.1. NCBI lineage: Eukaryota > Metazoa > Chordata > Amphibia > Anura > Dendrobatidae > Phyllobates > Phyllobates terribilis. Next base: position 307,094,561 of record NW_027362769.1, read on the forward strand.
GAAGATCTCATGTAATGGAATACATGTCTATTACATTACATGAGATCAGTGATCAGAAAAATAAAAATTAATGTCCTATACAGGGACTAAGTAAAAATGTAAAAAAAAAGTTTTTAAACTGTTAAAAAAAAATCACAAAATAAATAAAAATAAATAAATAAATAAAATACTAAACCAATAAATCCGTATATTTTTACAAAACCAAAAAAAGTACACATATTTGGTATCGCCACGTCCGAAACAACCCGAGCTATAAAACTGTCACACTAATTAACTCCTTCTGTGCACACCGTAATAAAAATAAATAAAAAACGGAGCAAAAAAATATGCTTTTTCATCATATCGCCAAACAAAAAGTGGAAAAAAATGCGATCAAAAAACAAAATCGAAATAAAAATGGTACCGCTGAAAACGTCATCTTGTTCCGCAAAAAAAAAGCCGCCATACAGCTCCATCAGCCGAAAAATAAAAAAGTTATAGCGCTCAGAATAAAGCAATGCAAAAAAAACATTTTTTTCTCTAAAATTGTTTTATTGTGTAAAAGGGCCAAAACATAAAAAAAAATACAGTAAGTGTAGTATCGCTGTAAACGTACTGACCCGAAGAATAACACTGCCTGATCACTTTTACCACATGCAGAACGGCATAAAAAAAAACCTCAAAAAACAATTCCTGAATTGTTTGTTTTTGTTAATTTTACCTCCCAAAAAACGGAATAGAAAGCGATCAAAAAATGTCACGTACCCAAAAATGGTACCAATAAAAATGTCAACTCGTCCCACAAAAAACAAGCCGTCATATGACTCTGTCGGCCGAAATATGGAAAAATTATAGCTCTCAAAATATGGTGATGCAAAAACTAGATTTTGCAAAAAAAAAAGCGTCTTTTAGTGTGTGACAGCTGTCAGTCATAAAAACCCGATATGAATCTGGTATCTCTGTAATCGCACCAACCCGAAGAATAAAGTAATCTAATCAGTTATATCACACTAGGAACGGAATAAAAAAAATAAATAAAACCAATTCTTCACCTGCTACTTATTTGTTTATTATGTCTCCCAAAGATCGCAGTAAGGCTCTGTTCACATTTATCCTGCGCTCTGCGCTGAGCACTTACACCAGAGTTTCCGTGTAAATCTCCGAAATACGTGATTCAGCCAGAACCCATGATGGAAGATTCCCAGTAATGAGGCAGATATAGGCCACTGTGGACGCTGTCTAGCCTGGGATCCCACGGTGTCATTTGTTTTAGGCGTGCATAAACGTGCAGTTGGCCAGTTTTGTGCACTTCTGAAAAAAAGGACACCGCTAAACAGAGGCCAGACGGAGTCCAAAGTAACTCTGCTGCCTCATTACAGTGAATGGATCCCGCAGGGGTTTCATCTGTATTACATCACTTGGAAATTTAGATGAAAACCCAGATGTAAGTGCTCAGCCTAGAGCGCCGGATAAATGTTACGTAAAATGTTCCCAATAAAAGCTTCAACTCAGTCCTCAAAAAAAGCTAGTCCCCACTCAGGTCCGTCATCTGTTAAAAATATAAGGGACTTCCAAGTTACTGGTAGCAGAAAGGCTCTGGAAAAGTGAAATGGCCCTTGCCCCCAAAAAGAAATTCAGAAAATGTTGTGCTCCCAAATCCAAATGCCTATTCTACAATAATTTGTTCTCCAATTGTCAAATAGCACTCCCTCCCCCCCAGATCTCGCCGTATGGCTGAGCGGTACGATACAGCCACATATGGGGGTATTGCCACTTTTAGAAGAAATTGTGTGACACATTTCGGCACCATTTTTACCCACTGCCCTGTGTGAATATGTAAAATCTGAGGGTAAAACATTTTTTTGTGGTAAAAATATAATTATGCTTTTTTCACTGCCCAATGGTATAAATTTAAAAATTAAAAAATACTCACTACTTCCCTAGATGAATTCCTTGAGAGGTGTAGTTTACAAAATGGGGTCACTTGTGGGGGTTTCTGCTGTTTCGGCATGTCAGCGACTCTTCAAATGTGACATGGTGTCTGCTGCCTATCCCAGCCAACATAGCGCTCCTTTCTTTTCCGAACCCTGCCGTACACCAAAGCAGTGGTTTTCCCCCACATATGGGGTATCGGCGTACTCAGGAGAAATTGTACAACAAATTTCATGGTGAAATTTATCTTGTTACCCTTATGATAATACAAAATTAGGGAATGAAAAACATTTTTTGTGGGAAAAATGTGAAAATTTTATTTTTACAGCTCAATATTATAAACTTCTGTGAAGTAGCTGGGGGTGCAAGGTGCTCACCACACATCTAGATAAGTTCCCTAAGGGGTCTAGTTTCCAAAATGGTGGCACTTGTGGGGGCTTTTCCACTGTTTAGGCAGATTAGGGGCTCCCCAAATGCGACATGGCGTCTGCTAATTATTCAAACAAATTTTACATTCAAAAAGTCAAATGGCGCTCCTTCCCTTTCAAACCCTGCCATGCGCCCAAACAGTAATTTGCCTCCACATATGGGGTATCAGCGTGTTCAGGAGAAATTGCACAACAAATTTCATGGTGCAATTTATCCTATTACCCTTATGATAATGCAAAATTAAGGGATGAAAAACGGTTTTGTGGGAAAAATGTGAAAATTTTATTTTTACAGCTCAATATTATAATCTTCTGTGAAGCACCTTGGGGTTCAAGGTGCTCACCACACATCTAGATAAGTTCCCTAAGGGGTCTAGTTTCCAAAATGGTGTCACTTGTGCCGGGTTTCCACTGTTTAGGCACATCAGGAGCTCCCCAAATGCAACATGGCGTCCGCTAATTATTCAAACAAATTTTACATTCAAAAAGTCAAATGGCGCTCCTTCCCTTTCAAACGCTGCAGTGCGCCCAAACAGTGGTTTGCCTCCACATATGGGGTATCAGCGTGTTCAGGAGAAATTGCACAACAAATTTTCATGGTGCAATTTTTCCTATTACCGTTATGATAATGCAAAATTAAGGGATGAAAAACGTTTTTGTGGGAAAAATGTGAAAATTTTATTTTTACAGCTCAATATTATAAACTTGTATGAAGCACCTTGGGGTTCAAAGTGCTCACCACACATCTAGATAAGTTCCCTAAGGGGTCTAGTTTCCAAAATGGTGTCACTTGTGCCGGGTTTCCACTGTTTAGGCACATCAGGAGCTCCCCAAATGCAACATGGCGTCCGCTAATTATTCAAACAAATTTTACATTCAAAAAGTCTAATGGCGCTCCTTCCCTTCCGAACCCTGCAGTGCGCCCAAACAGTGGTTTTCCCACACATATAGGGTATCAGCACGCTCAAGCGAAATTGCACAAAAAAATTTGGGGTCCATTTTTTCCTGTTACCCCTGTGAAAATAAAAAAAATTGGGTCTAAAGTAACATTTTTGTGAAAAAAGTTAAATGTTAATTTTTTTCTTCCACATTCCAAAAATTCCTGTGAAGCACCTGAAGGGTTAATAAAGTTCTTGAATGTGGTTTTGAGCACCTTGAGGGGTGCAGTTTTTAGAATGGTGTCACTTTTGGGTATTTTCTGTCATAAAGACCCCTCAAAGTGACTTCAAATATGATGTGGTCCCTAAAAAAATGTTTTTGCAAATTTTGTTGGAAAAATGAGAAATCGCTGGTCAACTTTTAACCCTTATAGCTCCCTAGCAAAAAAAAATTTTGGTTCCAAAATTGTGCTGATGTAAAGTAGACATGTGGGAAATGTTATTTATTAACTATTTTGTGTGACATATCTCTCTGATTTAAGGGCATGAAAATTCAAAGTTTGAAAATTGCTAAATTTTCAAAATTTTCGCCAAATTTCCGATTTTTTCACAAATAAACGCAAGTTATATCGAAGAAATTTTACCACTATCATGAAGTACAATATGTCACGAAAAAACACTCTCAGAATCAGGGGAATACATTGAAGCGTTCCAGAGTAATTACTTCATAAAGTGACAGTGGTCAGAATTGCAAAAATTGGCCCGGTCACGAAGGCAAAAACAGGCTCTGGTGCGAAGTGGTTAATAATGCACTTAATTTATGGGTGAATTTCTCCAGAAGCACAAGCTTAGCGCACTATATGGGGACAAAGCTGCCATATTTGCAATTTTCACTCTGCAAAATCCTTTCCATGTATTTTTATGGAAAACAAATGGGGAGCCAAAATAGTCACTACACCTATAGATAAATTCATTGAAAAATAAATTCACACTTGGCTCTTCTTTGCCTAGAAATAGAACATATAAACCCAGAGTTTAGGGCTAATTTGATACATATCTTCCTAGTTGTCAAAATTGCCATTACAACACATTGGAAGAAAACTACTTCACCTAACTTCCGTGACATAATAGAAAAAATCTCACTGCATAACTCTTACGGGCACAGATTAGCGATCATTAAATAACTCTTAGAAAAATGTCTCAACAAATGGGAAAGTTGGTTAGATTACCTAGGACATCATCTTTGCTGATGAGACCACCTCTTACACAAAATTGATTGTGTTATATTAATACCTAATTTTGCCGATGTTGCTGATCAATGTATAATTAATATAAGACCACTACTTCTTAAATTTTAATTTGTATAGTCTTACCCTTCCCATATGTTTTTTCCCTTCCCTTCCCCAATAAATCTGACTACTCCTATCTTCCCTTTCTCCCAGGTTGCCATTACAAATAATATTATCATTATTAACAGTGTTAGGGTATGTGCGCACCATCCGTGCTGTGAGCACTTTGAATGCAGTATACTTTATGCTGCATCCAAAGCGCAGCACGCAGGTGAATCCATGTGTTCATTGAACCAGGCGGCTTCACCGCATCCTATACATTGCACTAATCTAATTTCTCTTGGGGAGAATAGTGAAACGGACATGCTGTGGTCTGGAAAGACGTGCTGCATGTCCATGTCCGTGGGAGATCCGCAGGTGTACGGAGACTCATAGTGGGCATGGAATTTCTTGAAATTCCATCCACTTTGCTTGTAATGGAGAAAGCTGCGGTTTGCACGCAGCACAAGTGCGCTGCATCCAAACTGCAGCGTTTCATGGCCGTGTGTACATACCCTTACAATGACTGATTCTTTGTATGTAAATAGTTATAAAATGTTTAATAGCATTACAGGAGATCTTAATCATAGTCCAACTTAATTGTTGAACAGGACTGGGGCACAATGGTCAATTCATTCTACCCATACATCATGTTCTAGAGGGGTTTCTCTTCTGGTTCATAGGTCGATTAGGTAGGAGGTGGAGAAGACCACTCTATATACCACACATATACACACATTTAAAGGGGTTGTCCAGTACTTTATATTACCCCCCCCCCCCCAATGTATCCCCACAGCGGGGTCAGTGATGCCTGTGAGCGGCCACCGACATTATCAGCAATGTAAGGAAATTACAAAAAGTCTTAGGGGCCCCGGGAGGATACATTGGGGGGGGGGGGGGGGTAATGTAAAGTACTGTACAACTTCTTTAATGAGAAAATATTCATGGGAGTGCTTCTTTAAATATCAAGATACCATTCTTATATTACTAGAAACCTATAAACTATCCAATGATGGGAATTTCTTCCAGATTCTATATAGCTAACATTGTTTTAATAATCTAACCAGATACAGACCATTGGAGTGTGGGTCGTTTAGACCAATCTCCTGGTTAAATACGGATTATAAAATTCTTATACTTAATAACATAGTTACTTCCAAGTCCACAGAAATCAAACTGACTTCATATCCAGTCACATGGCATTACACAGCATAATAATTAACCCCTTAGCACACCTTTAGCTAAATAGATAAGTTAAATGAATAAGTGCACAACACATTGACTTAGTGGATATTTTCTGGCCAATGGCCTTTATTAAAATTCCTTAAATACAGAGGTAACCAAACTTCAGCAACTCATGTAACAGTTTACTCTTTCTTAAAACAAAAAAACGCTTAGCCAAATCTCAAGCCCATTAACCCAAAATACCTGTTGTCCATTTAGTTCCCTGAACGACTGACCCAAGTGGCCATCTTGCCTAATTCATTGAGCAAGCATGGCCCCACCCCACCAAGGGCTCTCTCTACCAACGCCTGCAGATTCAAGTTAAATTTGTCTACTGATTTCCATGGCTGGAGAACGGTCACACATGAGAATTACTTGATCCATCAGGCCGTCCCATCTTTGTGCTCTAGTCCCGAACTCAAAAATTCTAACTTTATCAGAAGACGATAGGATAGCCCCATAACACCGCTGCTGTGCTCTCCATTCTGCCCAGTGAATAAGAGAGTGTCCCAAGATCCATACCATGACACCTATAAAAACTATAAAAGTATATTAGTTACATTTACTTCCTAATATATAATTGGGAACAATTTGACTCCCATCTCCCCAGTTCTTTATTACCGCTTTATTTAAACCCAATCTGGCAGCCTCCATTGCAGCCCCAATCCTGAAAGAGTGAGTGGAAAAATATTTACCACCTAGTCCCAAATTATTTAGGAATTTACTTAGAATACTCCTGAATTGGAACTGAATCAAAGGCTCCTAAGACTGGAGCAAAAGTAATCTAAGGCTGCGTGCCCACTTTGCATTTTTCAAGCGTTTTTGCAGCGGAATTTCCGCAGCGAAACTCTTAAAAAAGCTTGATAATACGTGCCCTATGGTCCCCAATAATAATCCGCATGTGCATTACACATGCTGCGGAAATTTCCGCTGCGGATTATCATTGCGGAAAAATATGCAGCATGTCCATCAATTTTGCGGACACGCAGCGTAATTGCCGGCATTGACTTGCATATTATCCGTGTCAGCACATTTGCACATACGGATAATATGCGATTTTATGTGTGGATGGTACCCGGGTCTGGAGAAGTGGAGACTCTCCTCCAGACCCAGGTACCATAGAACCTGTTAAAAAAGAATTTAAAATAAAAAATAAAGATTATGGCCCCCGGTGTTTTCTCCGCTCCGTCTTGTCTGTTGCATGGGTCGCGGTGGTGTGAAAGGACCTGCCATTACGTCATTTATTCATGTGACAGGTCGGCGGTCGCGTGACCTGTCACATGACTCAATGACTTCACCGCAGGTGCTTTCACACCACCGCGACCCATACAACAGACTGGATGGAGAGGAGAAAACACCGGGGGCCATCGGAAGGCAAGTATAATCTTTATTTTTTTACCATTGTTATTCTTTTTCTTTTTTTTAAACCATTACTTGGTCACACTATATAAATCCATGCCAAATGCATTGATTTATATAGTGTGACCAAGCTGTCAAGCACTTTTCCAAGTGATGCTAAAATCGCTTCTACCTGGCAGGAAAAACACATGTAAAATCCGCATGCGTTTTTTCCTGCCAGGAAGAAACAAAAAAAATATGCAGCATTTCTGCATCGTGGGCACTTAGCCTAACACCATTTGTTGGGCACAAGTTTATATACTTCCCAACTAAGCAAACTGAACAAATGTTCTCCTCTGGTAAACATATTCATTTTAACCAATTACATTTTCCAGATTAGTCCGTTTTATATCTGGCTATATATAGTATAATAGAATCTGGCCTAACAGCAACATGCTCAAAGTTTAGACCTTCCATTCCCTTTCCGCCTCTTGGTAATAGCTCCCCTATGCGTAGAGCCCCAAAAACCAATAATGAAGAGACTGTGCAGAACAGCAGTGCTTCAAAATTATTATAACAGCATGAAAATCAAATCACACATAACTCCTTTAACATAGATGGAGATATACGGCACCTGCCATTATGAACACTATGCTCCTTCTTATATCCTCTTCACAACTGTTTCACTAAAAAATAACTATTTATAGGTCGTTGTTCAAACATTTTAAGGAAAAAGGAGACACGCCAGATTTTTTGCTACTGTGGAATATGCAAGTCCTTTATCAAAAAAATGTCATAGCAAACAACAAAGCGACTTGCTCTGAACTTCTACCCATTTCCCAATTTGGAATTACAAAAACTGAACCAAAGCTCCCAAGCCGACAACAGGTAACCCTTCCAGGTTGAACCCGCTACTGACCGCTGCAAAAGCTCCATAACTAGGACCAAATCAATCCACATACTGTAGATACTCCGGACAATCCTCCCCTATTTGTTGGCCACCTAACACAAGACTGTAGAATTTCCTGAACTGAAAGCGACAGTGTGAATCAGTTATTAAATTGCCCTCAGTATGGACTGCTTTTAACCAGATGTTCCATTTTAAACATACCAAGACCAAATGCCTAATCAGCTTTACAACTAGCCTACATCTACCCCAACAGACAATTTACTGCAAACACTACACCTTTATTGTCTGATTTGAGTAAAATACTCCTATTTGCAAAGTTTTTACCCCAAATGATCACCGCTACTACGATTGGGAACAATTCTAATAAAGCCGAGTTCTTTGTGAAGCCGATTTCTATCCAAGCCCAGTGCCACCTTCCCGTTCCAAAATGCGCCAAAACCTTCTGATGCGGCTGCGTCTGTAGCCAGATTAATCTCCTCAGCTGTCATAAAGGGGTCTCACCACAAAGCTCGTTTGTTAAAGTATTTCAGAAACTCCAGCCATACTTCCAAATCTTCCTTTATCTCTCTATATATATGAGCATGAAAACATGGATTTTTTATGCCAGCTACATGTAAAGCTAAATGTCTACAAAAGTCTCTTCCCATTGGCATTATACTATAAGCCAAGGCCAACAAATCCAGTAAAGATTCGACCTCTTTTACAGTAGCTTTTTTTCCCCATAAATAGACAACAGGGCCCTTATACATTTTTCGACTTTTGCTAATGGCAACCGAAATTCACCCGCGACCATGTCTATAACTATTACTAAGTATTCAATACAACTACCTGCAAGGAATGTCTTCTCTTTAGCCAAAAGGATGCAAAACTCGCTGCATGTTAGATGAAACGCAAACAACAGATCATTACACACATCCAAATCCCTCGGTCCAACAAAAAGGAAATCATTCAGATAGTTCGCTAACCTGCCTTTCATACACCGAACTGCTGTTACCCATTCAATAAATGAAGAAAATGCTTCAAAATAAAAACAAGATAGAGAACAATCCATTAGTAAACATTTATCAACATAGAAAAACCCACCAAACTGAAAATCCAGAGAATTGAAACCATCCGGATGAATTGGAAGCAGCCTAAAAGCAGATTCAATATCGGCCTTTGCCATCAGAGTTCCTGGCCCGAAACTTTAACCACATCTGCTGCCTTTTCAAATGACGTGTAACTTACTGATATCAAGCTACCGTATTTTTCAGACCATAAGATGCACTTTTCTTCCCCCCAAATTTGGGAGGAAAATGGGGGTGCGTCTTATGGTCTGAACTTTGCGGTGGTGGTGGAGTGGGATCGCAGGACCCTCCGTTCCCTCCCTCCTCCAGGAAGGCAGCGGCGGCAGCAGAAGAAGAAGAGATGAGGCAGGCTGGTATCTGGCTGGGGGCCGGGGCCTGGCCGGTTACCGGGGCCGTTGTTTTGCTGTGAGCGGCTTTCCGGTGGCCACGGCCATGTCCCTGAAGCAGTGATCTACATGAAAATGGCATGCCGGAGCCGGGGCAGGTGCTCTGCCACGCCGGCGGCCATTTTCCTGTAGATCACAGCTTCCATTACATCTGACAATATCACAAGGGATTGAGATTGGGTGATCTCCTTCAGGTTCTCCATGAATTTGGTTTCGATCCTCTATATATGAAGTGGATTTCCATAAAGTATATGTACCTCCAAAGTTGCTATATTCCTTAATGGCATTTCATCTAACTATTTTCAGCTTGGTAGAGGTACCCATCAAGGTTCTTCTCTCTCACCTTCATTATTCACACTAGTTCTGGAGCCCTTGATAATATGCATGAGATCTGATAACTAATATCTTGGTGTACCTCATTCTACCCAGATGCCTGGTGTGGACAACTCGCTTCCCAGAGCCATGCAAATTACTAACACCTTTAACCAACACGCTGGACTATATATTAACTGATCCAAATCCAGTTTTATGTATCTATGCCCCTCGACGGAGTATTTAGATGGCTCCTCAGTTTTTGGACTTAAAGTTGTTTCACAGTTTAAATACTCGGGAAACCATATAGTGAGACAACAATCCATCATTCTTCCTTTTAACATAGAATTTTAGGCCAGAGTCGCATGATCGTAGATTCTATCATTCGATAGAATCGGGTCGATTATGCTAATGATACTCCGATCAGAGTGTCAGCATAGTGTGATCTGGATGCTCTCAGATGAGAGAATCGTAGCACACTGTGAAGAGCAGATGGAGAACAAAATTTCTACATCTTCTCCATTGTGTGAGTCTGTGGATATCGAACTGCACCCAGATGTCATTCGAGTGCAGTCAGATGTTTTCCACGCACCCATAGACTTGAATGGGTGAGTGTCTTCTGATTTTAGAGGGAAATAACAGCATGTTGCGATTTTTTTCACAGACAGATTTGATTATGCCTCAAAGACAATGTCACCTTTTCTATAAACAATTACTTGATTGGATTTTGTATTTCACTGAAGCTTTTGTGTGCATTATTGTTCACTTGTTTCCATAAATACTCTGGAGACTTATTTGGGTAAAATACTTTTTGTACACTGTATTACTCGGAGTAAATTATGGATCAGTAAGTGTTCAATGCATGTTCTCTTCTTTGAATGTGCAATATCGTTTTTCAATAAACAAGTTAAAAAAATATATATAAAAGGTTTTTCAGTATCTATATTCACACATTACCCTTGAATTCAGATTTGCATTATAAAAGTCAGGATTGTAACATTACGAATTAAATTTCCAATTCACTACAAGGTACGGTCATATCAGACCGGCCTGACTCGTTCATAGCAGTTCTGCCTGTGGAGCAGACACCGCCTTGTGCATATGTATCGTGTGACAACTACCTGTGTGCCAGAGTACACAAGGATATATCCACTGTCTGCTTTTTCGTTCTAAGAACATAAAAGAGTGTGTACTTAAATGAAGAAGGATATGGACATTATTACATCATCCTCTGAACTGAACTTCCTGACTCTTGTTGTTTGCACTTGTAAGACTGTCAACCACCGCCAATTTTGTGAGCAAAAGTCCCTGCAAGTGCAATATGTATTGTCAATACTCATCTATGTGTTGTTAAAATCTACAGCTGGAGTTACACGGTGTTGAAAGTTGCAACACTCAATAAAAACCCTCATACACAATTGTTCCTCAAGTGTTTACACAATTAACCCCTTTACCCCCGAGGGTGGTTTGCACGTTAATGACAAGGTCAATTTTTACATTTCTGACCACTGTCACTTTAGGAGGTAATTACTCAGGAACGCTTCAACGGATTCCTCCTGATTCTGAGACTGTTTTTTCATGAAAAATTGTACTTCACAATAGCGGTACAATTTCTTAGATATCACTTGTGTTTATTTGTGAGAAAAACGAAAATTTTGAAATTTCGCAACTTTCAAAATTTAAATTTTTATGCCCTTAAATCAAAGAGATACAGTACAGACCAAAAGTTTGGACACACCTTCTCATTTAAAGATTTTTCTGTATTTCCATGACTTTGAAAATTGTACATTCACACTGAAGGCATCAAAACTATGAATTAACACATGTGGAATTATATACTTAACAAAAAACAACTGAAAATATGTCTTATATTCTAGGTTCTTCAAAGTAGCCACCTTTTGCTTTGATGACTGCTTTACACACTCTTGGCATTTCCTTGATGAGATTCAAGAGGTAGTCACTGGAAATGGTTTTCACTTCACAGGTGTGCCCTGTCAGGTTTAATAAGTGGGATTTCTTGCCTTATAAATGGTGTTGGGACCATCAGTTGTGTTGTGCAGAAGTCTGGTGGATACACAGCTGATAGTCCTACTGAATAGACTGTTAGCTGCTTTTTTCTTGCCATAATACAAATTCTAAGTAAAGAAAAATGAGTGGCCATCATTACTTTAAGAAATGAAGGTCAGTCAGTGCGAAAAATTGGGCAAACTTTGAATGTGTCCCCAAGTGCAGTTGCAAAAACCATCAAGCGCTACAAAGAAACTGGCTCACATGAGGACCGCCCCAGGAAAGGAAGACCAAGAGTCACCTCTGCTTCTGAGGATAACTTTATCCGAGTCACCAGCCTCAGAAATCGCAGGTTAGATTAGAGACCAGGTCAATGCCACACAGAGTTCTAGCAGCAGACACATCTCTACAACAACTGTTAAGAGGAGACTTTGTGCAGCAGGCCTTCATGGTAAAATAGCTGCTAGGAAACCACTGCTAAGGACAGGCAACATGCAGAAGAGACTTGTTTGGGCTAAAGAACACAAGGAATGGACATTAGACCAGTGGAAATCTGTGCTTTGGTCTGATGAGTACAAATTTGAGATCTTTGGTTCCAACCACCGTGATTTTGTGCGACGCAGAAAAGGTGAACGAATGGACTCTACATGCCTGGTTCCCACCGTGAAGCATGGAGGAGGAGGTGTAATGGTGTGGGGGTGCTTTGCTGGTGACACTGTTGGGGATTTATTCAAAGTTGAAGGCATACTGAACCAGCATGGCTACCACAGAATCTTGCAGCGGCATGCTATTCCATCCGGTTTGCGTTTAGTTGGACCATCATTTATTTTTCAACAGAACAATGACCCCAAACACACCTCCAGGCTGTGTAAGGGCTATTTGACCAAGAGGGAGAGTGATGGGGTGCTACGCCAGATGACCTGGCCTCCACAGTCACCAGACCTGAACCCAATCGAGATGGTTTGGGGTGAGCTGGACCGCAGAGTGAAGGCAAAAGGGCCAACAAGTGCTAAGCATCTCTGGGAACTCCTTCAAGATTGTTGGAAGACCATTTCCGGTGACTACCTCTTGAAACTCATCAAGAGAATGCCAAGAGTGTGCAAAAGCAGTCATCAAAGCAAAAGGTGGCTACTTTGAAGAACCTAGAATATAAGACATATTTTCAGTTGTTTCACACTTTTTTGTTAAGTATATAATTCCACATGTGTTAATTCAAAGTTTTGATGCCTTCAGTGTGAATGTACAATTTTCAAAGTCATGAAAATACAGAAAAATCTTTAAATGAGAAGGTGTGTCCAAACTCTTGGTCTGTACTGTATGTTACACAAAAAAGTTAATGAATAACATTTCCCACATGTCTACTTTACATCAGCACAATTTTGGATCCAAAATTTTTTTTTTATTAGGGAGCTATAAGGGTTAAAAGTTGATCAGCGATTTCTCATTTTTACAACAAAATTTACAAAACCATTTTTTTTTTAGAGACCACATCACATTTTAAGTGACTTTGAGGGGTCTTTATGGCAGAAAATACCCAAAAGTGACACCATTCTAAAAACTGCACCCCTCAAGGTGCTCAAAACCACATTCAAGAAGTTTATTAACCCTTCACATGCTTCACAAGAATTAATTGAACGTGAAAGGAAAAAATGAACATTTAACTTTTTTTTTCACTAAAATTTTACTTTAGACCCATTTTTTTCTTTTCACAAGGGTAACAGGAGAAATTGGACCACAAAATTTGTTGTGCTATTTCTCCTGAGTACGCTGATACCCCATATGTGGGGGAAAACCATTGTTTGGGCACATGGCAGGGCTCAGAAGGGAAGGAGCGCCATTTGACGTTTTCAACGCAAAACTCGCTTGAATTGACAGCGGACCTCATGTCGCATTTGGAGAGCCCCTGAGGTGCCTAAACAGTGGAAACCCCCCACAAGTGACCACATTTTGGAAACTAGACCCCTTAAGGAACTTATTTAGATGTGTGGTGAGCACTTTGAACCCCAAAGTGTTTCACAAAAGTTTATGATGTAGAGCCCTGAAAAAAAAATAATTTTTTTTCCACAAAAACTTTTAGCCGCAAATTTTTTATTTTCACGACGGCATCAGGAGAAATTGGATCTCAAAAGTTGTCGTACAATTTCTCCTGAGTACGCTGATACCCCATATGTGGGGGAAAGCCATTGGGAAATCCATTGTTTGGGTGCATGGCAGGGCTTGGAAGGGAAGGAGCGCCATTTGACGTTTTCAATGCAAAACTCGCTGGAATTGACAGCGGAACCCATGTCGCGTTTGGAGAGCACGGCAGTGCTCGGCAGGGCAAGGAAGGGAAGGAGGGACGCTTTGGAATGCAGACTTCGATGGAATGGTCTGCGGGAGTCATGTGACGTTCTCAGAGCCCCTGCTGTGCCTAAACAATGGAACCCCCCCCACAAGTGACCCCATTTTGTAAACTAGACCCCCATTAAATTTACCTAGATGTGTTGTGAGCACCTTGAACCCCCAGGTGCTTTACAGAAAAATATAACGTTGACTTGAAAAAATAAAAACAACTATTTTTTTTCCACAAAAATGTAAAACAAAATATTTTCACAAGGGTAACAGGAGAAAGTGGACCTCAAAATCTGTTGTCCAATTCTTCCGGAGTACGCTGATAACCCATGTGTTGGAGAAAACTACTGTTTGGGTGCACGTCAGGGTTCGGAAGGGAAGGAGTGACACTTTGGAATGCAGACTTTGATGGAATGGTCTGCGGGTGTCATGTACGTTCTCAGAGCCCCTGATGTGCCTAAACAGTGGAAATTCCCAACAAGTGCCCTCTTTTTGGAACTGATACCAGATTTGTGAATCTTATAGTGTAGTGTCATATGTCAGTTGTGTAGGACAACCTGACGAACACTACACAACTGACGTAAGACAACCAGACGAACACTACATCAGTTGTGTAGTGTTTGTCAGGTTGTCATACGTCAGAAATTAATTTAGTAGTGCATGGAAGTATGGTACTTTTTAAAGCATTCTTTCATGCACGGGCAAGGTTTGTCGGGGCAGGTGTCCTTGCGTATTCCCCTTTTGGAACACACTCGGCACCTCTTTTGTGACTTACCTTTTTTTCCTGTTTGAGGGATCTCTCCTGGGAAATGCTGGCCTGGTACAATTCGAGGTCCTTCAGTTCCGGAAGTACTGGGGCCCGCCCAGTCACCGCTGCTAAATATCACGGCCTTGATAACTGTCTCCTGGAAGTGAAGGTACAATGTAGAAGTCTGGCCTGCACATTGTGACAGATGGAAAGTGTTGTGCATTGCCATCTGTACAATGAGCATAGCCAACTTCTTGTGCCACACCTTGGCCTTTCTCAAAGCACTGTATGGCTGGAGGACCTGATCAGAGAGATGAACTCCCCCCATGTACTTGTCGTACCCCACTACACAGTCTAGTTTGATGACCTGTGTAGGTGGAACCTTGTACAGTGCTAAGGGTGCTGCCATCACCATGCATTGTGGTCAAGAAAAGGACATCCTTGTACTTGACCACCAGAAGGTGGTCGCTACATTGGGCTCTGCTCTCACCCCTTCTGAGCAGCTGCCAATTAGCGTCTTCGTGAGGCCTCTCTGATTTTTGCGGACAGTACCGCAGGCTGCGGTACATCGCGTAGAGAGGGACTTGAAGAGCAGGACGCTTATACAACCCCTGGCAAAAATTATGGAATCACCAGGCTCGGGGGATGTTCTTTCAGTTGTTTAAAGTTGTTGAAAAAAAGGAGATCACAGACATGGCACAAAACTAAAGTAATTTCAAATGGCAGCTTTATGGCTTTAAAAAGCACTAAAAGAAATCAAGATAAAAAATGTGGTACTCAGTAAAGGTAATTTTTTTCAGACCAAGCAGAGGTAAAAATAATGGAATCACTCAATTCTAAGGAAAAAATGATGGAATTACCCTGTAAATTTTCATTTCCAAAACTAACACCTGCATCAAAGTAGATCTGCTCGTTAGTCTGCATCTAAAAAGGAGTGATCACACCTTGGAGAGCTGTTGCACCAAGTGGACTGACATGAATCATGGCTCCAACACGAGAGATGTCAATTGAAACAAAGGAGAGGATTATCAAACTCTTAAAAGAAGGTAAATCAAAACGCAATGTTGAAAAAGACGTTGGTTGTTCACAGTCAGCTGTGTCTAAAATCTGGACCAAATACAAACAACATGGGAAGGTTGTTAAAGGCAAAAATACTGTCAGACCAAGGAAGACATCAAAGCGTCAAGACCGGAAACTTAAAGCAATATGTCTCCAAAACAGGAAATGCACAACAAAACAAATGAGGAACGAATGGGAGGAAACTGGAGTCAAAGTCTGTAACCGAACTGTAAGAAACCGCCTAAAGGAAATGGGATTTACATACAGAAAAGCTAAACAAAAGTCATCATTAACACCTAAACAGAAAAAAACAAGGTTACAATGGGCTAAGGAAAAGCAATCGTGGACTGTGGATGACTGGATGAAAGTCATATTCAGTGATGAATCGCTAATCTGCATTGGGCAAGGCGATGATGCTGGAACTTTTGTTTGGTGCCGTTCCAATGAGAATTATAAAGATGACTGCATGAAGAGAACATGCAAATTTCCACAGTCATTGATGATATGGGGCTGCATGTCAGGTAAAGGCACTGGGGAAATGGCTGTCATTACATCTTCAATAAATGCCCAAGTTTACATTGATATTTTGGACAGTTTTCTTATCCCATCAATTGAAAGGATGTTTGGGGATGATGACATCATTTTTCAAGATGATAATGCATCCTGCCATAGAGCAAAAACTGTGAAAACATTCCTTGAAAGAAGACACATAAGGTCAATGTCATGGCCTGCAAATAGTCTGGATCTCAATCCAATTGAAAATCTTTGGTGGAAGTTGAAGAAAATGGTCCATGACAAGGCTCCAACCTGCAAAGCTGATCTGGCAACAGCAATCAGAGAAAGTTGAAGCCAGATTGATGAAGAGTACTGTTTGTCACTCATTAAGTCCATGCCTCAGAGACTGCAAGCTGTTATTAAAGCCAGAGGTGGTGCAACAAAATACTAGTGATGTATTGGAGTGTTCTTTTGTGTGTTTGTTTTTCATGATTCCATATTTTTTTCCTCAGAATTGAGTGATTGCATAATTATTTCTCTCTGCTTGGTCTGAAAAAATTACCCTTACTGAGTACCAAATTTTTTATCTTAATTTCTTTTAGTGTTTCTTAAAGCCATAAAGTTGCCATTTGAAATGACTTTAGTTTTGTGCCATGTCTGTGATATGCTTTTTTTCAACAACATTAAACAACTGAATGAACATCCTCCAAGCCAGGTGATTCCATAATTTTTGCCGGGGGTTGTATAAAAGTTATCCACATAGAGGTGATAATCTTTATCCAGCAGTGGGAGGACCAAATCCCACACAAATTTTCCCACTCACTTCCAGGACAGGGGGGGCATTCAGGGGGTTCAATCCAGGAGTCCTTCCCTTCATAAACTCTAAACTTGTGAGTGTACCCAGAGGTACTCTCACACAGTTTATACAGCTTGATTCCGTACCTGGCCCTCTTACTGGGCAGGTACTGCCGGAATCTAAGCCGCCCCTTAAAATGGATTTAAGACTCATCCACGCAGATGTTCCTTTGGGCAGGTACACTTCAGCAAACTTGTTGTTGAAGTGCTCGATGACCGGCCGAACTTTGAAAAGACGATCAAAGTTCGGGTCATCGCGTGCAGGACACCTTGCATTATCGTTGTAATGCAAGAACTTGTGGATGGCCTCAAAAAGTTTCCGGGTCATGACCATTCGGAACACTGGAGTGTTATACAAAACGTCAACACTCCAGTATTGCCAAAGTTCTTGCTTTTTCAGGATCCCCATATTAAGGAACAGGCCCCAAAACTTCATCATTTCTTTTGCATCTACAGGAGATCAATTAGAAAATGATGAAGAGGGGTTTTGTTCCAAAAATTGATGAGCACACAAATTAGTTTGGCCCACCATGAGGTTTATAAAATCCTCAGAGAAAAACTATTTCTGTGAGGCCGGTGGTGTCAAACTTGATTCCTGATTCCGCCACAAAATCAAAAATCAGTGGCTCATAATTTTCGGGGTGTGAGGTTCATAAAGGGTCAGTAGTAGGGGGTGCTGGTTCATCTTCTCTCCTGGGACGACTGCGTGGCGGTCCAGCAGCAACTGAGGAGGAAGAGGAGGAAGACGAGGAATCAGAAAAATAAAGAAAGGTGGGATCCTCGCCCTCGCTGTTAGTGTTGGAGGCAAAGAAAGTGTATGCCTCTTCAGCTGAATAGTGAGTTTGGGATGAGCGGGACATTTTTTGTTGTGTATGTGGTGCGTATGTGTCAGTACTTTATTTAGAGAGTGTGCATGCGGATCAGTGATTTGTGGTCACTAATCAGCGCTCAGCCACTGCACAAAGCACAAAAAAAAAAAAACGGACAAAAGTCGAGCGATCAAGTACTAATCAAGTAATGATCAGCACTTTGTGGCAAAAAGGACGATGGGAAGGGGGGAAGGAGGAGACGGGGCACTGGGGTGGATGGGGACGGATCAAAAAATCCTACTAACAGTTGTTTTCTGTCAGATGTCTTCTGTAGCAGGAGCGGCGATTGTGGTGTGTAAGGCTTCTGTGGCACCGAAAGGATCAGCACGGCGCACAATAGGACAGCGCGACCGCCCTCTATAAAAGAAAAAAGTTTAGTGGAAAAAAAGTGTAAAGTAGCGAGCGTGAGTGCTGATCGGTGATTTGCATCACCGATCAACGTTCGGTGGCTGCTGGATGCACACACGGAGGTGGTGCAAAGTGGGAGGGGGAGAAAAAATGGTGACAAAAAAAGTCCTGGAAAACAGCGAGCAAGTACGATGATCAGTGATGTAGTCACTGGTCAGCTCTCGGCTGTCCAGGACGCATGAAAAAAAAAACGCACTCGGTGGCAGAAAAGAGGGATGGGGAGGGTGGTAAAAAGAGAGGGGGAGGGGAGGTAAAATAAGGTGTGAGAGGGGGTTTGGGGTGGATGAGGTGAGATCAGAGATGGACTTACCAAAGTCTTCTCTGCTCTTTTTTCAGCAGGATCAGGATCAGGAGCAGGGTCAGTAGCAGGATCAGCAGAAGGAACCCAGCAGCAGCAGGAGATCGAAGACCCAAGCAGGAGATCCAGGACACCGCAGCAGAACTGGAGCAGGACAACGGAGCAGCAGATCCAGAAGACCAAAGACCGAAGCAGGTAGGAGAAAGGTCTTGTAGTGTCACAGAAAATTATAAGGCACTACAAGGCCCAGCACAACACAGATCAGACGTGACCGCTGTGTAGAAATCCTCACCAAGTGTGAGGATCTGCAGGGCGGTCACAGGGGGATGATAGGGTGGTGACAGCCAGGTCACAGGCCGGTCACCACCCGGTGACCTCTAGGTCAGGTACTCTGGAGTACCAATCAGAGATGGCTGGGGCCTGGGAAGCATCACTGGGGGTCATGGAGCGGTGACAGGCAGTTCACAAGCCGGTCACCGTCCCATTACCGCCCAGTCACCTATGGTCAAGAAATCTGATTGGAGCGATCGATGTCATCATCGATCGCTCCATTCAGAGCCAGCTGGGGCCAGGACATACACTACAGGGGGTCATGGGGCGGTGACAAGCAGGTCACAAGCCGGTCACAGCGCGGTCGCGCTATGAGCGGTGCGATCAATGTGATTGGCGATCGCACCGATCATAGCAGATTGGGGAGAGGGCTGGGGTCTGTCGGCAATAGCCTAGGATCGGTGCTCTTAGGAGCATTGATCCAAGGCTGCACATCACTGTTTCCAGCAATCTGATTGCCGGAAACAGTGAGAAATGCTGTGATTGGCTGTTCAGAATTGAATGGCTAATCACAGTGATCGTGGTAGTGGGGGGTGGGGGCAATATCCCCCGGGATGATGGCGCCATCTACTCTGAGGTAAGATGGCACCGGGACCGCTCTAAAGATCGCGCATAATAGTACGTAGCTGGCCCTATAGGCCCAGGGTGCAGCTACGTACTATTACTGACAAGGTCATAGAGGAGTTAAAGGGAACTGGACGGCGGGATTTACACATAGTATGTATCAGGAGCACATTAGCTATTTAAATGGATTGTCGCATTTAAAAAAAAAAAAAAACACTTCTCTCCATATGCTCAGTCCATTGTGAAATAAACTGTGCTTTACCTACCGACCCTGGGTCCAGTGCTGCGCCAGTCAGCACTGTTTGGAAGCGAGATGAAGTCATTATGCTCATACCTCCCAACTTTTGAAGAGAAGAAAGAGGGATAAATTATGCAGAGCGCTTAGTAATTGTGGCAAATTTTGGCCACACCCCAATCTATGCCCATTTACCATTTCTTTCTTCCCTGGCAGGAGGAGATGTCAGAGGGGCGCTGACAATGAGGGACATTCAGCAGATGCACTAGACTGCAAGTTATCAAACAGGAGAAATAAAGGAGTATCTCTTTTTTTAAAAAAATATACACGTTTTTATTGAAAAAATTCATTTAAAAACCACATAGAAATAAACATGATGGACAGAATGGTGATACAATAGACATTCCAGGTACAAGCCTAAACGACCAAAAGTTTGGTCATCAGATGACCTGCAAATCTGAGATAGGGAGCAAAATGACACGAGTAGAAATTTATGTAATAGATATAAGTAGTTTATCTTTTATCTAGAAATGAAAATTGCGCCTCAAATAATCGTAAGATGCTCATAAGTGAATGACCTTACCTATTAGTCAGGGGAAGTCTGGTCTGGAGTGCAAAAGGCTAAAAAGTGTTGCGCCCCAAAGCACGTTTCGCGTGCCGCCCGCACGCTTTCTCAAGGGGAGGTGAAGACAAGAATTACCTGCAGCACCTTAACACCATGTGACCATACCACATGGTCACCCGCTCGCCAATAGGAGCAGCCGCCCGGCGCATGCGCCGATCGCCGCACCCGCGACACGCCCACCCCCGACAGTCAAGCCAATCACAGCAGGCCCGGAGACCTAAGGATGTCCGCACCTGCCAGGACCAACACAAAGACGCCGGTAAGCGGCGCGACCGAAGGGGAGGAGAAAAGGGGCACGCGCACACTGCTCCCACGGTGAGTATATAAGAAACAAGTGTATAAATTTTCTTCAGAGTAAAATTACTCACAGAATAAATCCAAGACATTATCAAGCCTTGAAATCATGGGCCGCCATGAGAACAAACAGTGAAAGAGGACAAGAAGGAAAAAGGATAAGAAACTATAGAAAACTGCGGAAAGACATGTTGACAATATAAATACATCACATTAAGCAAACAATATAGAATTGCCGATTCAACATGCCTGCTGTATAAATAACAATATATATAAATTGATACAAATGCCGCTGGTGTCCGTCCCGGCTCATCATCCATATATCCTCCATGTAGATATCATCATGTGTACATGTATGGGTCCATAATTCACCAGAACATGCAGCCAATACCATATGAGGGATGGTCAGAAAATATGATATAGAGCAACACAAGGGAACTGCAGGTAAATCAACAGAAAAAATCATGAATGTAAATAATCACGAAAGAACATAGAATATTAAAATAGGTGTTAAAACAAAAGCAAGAATAAATGGCGCATAGCTATGAAGCCAAATAGTAGTGGTGGCAAATGTGTCAATTTATAAAAAGGACGAAAAACTAAGTGACTCATTGAGACCAGATGGTGCCAATGTCCCCAATGTTACCTATATCTCCTCCCCGTATACCAGTATGGATGAGATCAATTCCTCTCACCCGAAAGGATTTAGGGCTACAGTCATGGTGCATCTCGAAATGTTGGGGAATCGTTTTTAATTCCGACATGTTGGACACTGACCTGGCCGCAGCAATCTCCCTCACGTGTTCCCTCACACGTATTCTTAGTTCCCGGGACGTAAGTCCGATGTAAATCTTGGAACATCCACAAGTTGCGTAAAAAATTAAATTCATACTAGTGCATTTGATATGATGTTTTATTTCAAAATGGCGGAGTCCATCCGCTGAAGAAAGTGAGGAACTACGGATGACATTACTGAAGGCAAGGCAACGGCCACATGGAAAAAAAACCAAGGTAGGACCTCTAATCCACAACAAATTTGCCACAGTAGGTGTATAGTGGCTTTTGACAAGTAAATCTTTTAGATTTCTACGTCTTGATGTCATCAAGGGTGCGGTGGGAAGACTCGACTGAAGAGAGGGCTCTGTCTTAAGAATGGGCCAATCTTTTTCTAATATAGCTCTCATATTACGCCATTCATGATTATATGTCGAAATAAAACGGGTCCTCCCATCACAACCCCATTGTTTCTTTGATTTATAGAGGAGCGAATTGCACGTAGCATTTTTCGCCCGACTATAATCTGCCTTGATGCACCTCTGACTGTAGCCCCTTTCCTTGAACAGAGATCTCAAGTCCCTTGCCTGTTCTTCAAACCTCGCATCGGACGAGCAGATCTGCCTCATCCTGAGGAACTGGCCCACTGGAACGGCTCGAATAGTCGCCGCACAATGTGCAGATGATGCATGTACACTGTGTGCAGAATTATTAGGCAAGTTGTATTTTAGAGGATTATTTTTATTATTGATCAACAACTATGTTCTCAATCAACCCAAAAGACTCATAAATATCCAAGCTTAATATTTTTGGAAGTTGGAGTGGGTTTTTTTCAGATTTGGCTATCTTAGGAGGATATCTGTTTGTGCAGGTAACTATTACTGTGCAGAATTATTAGGCAACTTAATAATAACCAAATATAATCCCATCTCACTTGTTTATTTTCACCAGGTAAAGAAATATCAGTGCACAAAATTTAGAAATAAACATTTCTGACATGCAAAAACAAAAGCCAAAAAAATTAGTGATCAATATAGCCACCTTTCTTTATGATGATACTCAACAGCCTTCCATCCATAGATTCTGTCAGTTGCTTGATCTGTTTTCGATCAACATTGCGTGCAGCAGCCACCACAGCCTCCCAGACACTGTTCCGAGAGGTGTACTGTTTTCCCTCCCTGTAGATCTCACATTTAATGGTGGACCACAGGTTCTCTATGGGGTTCAGATCAGGTGAACAAGGGGGCCATGTCATTATTTTTTCTTATTTTAGACCTTTACTGGCCAGCCACGCTGTGGAGTATTTGGATGCATGTGATGCATGATGCATGTGATGCATGAAAATCATGTTTTTCTTGAATGATACCGACTTCTTCCTGTACCACTGCATGAAGAAGTTGTCCTCCAGAAACTGGCAGTAGGTCTGGGAGTTGAGCTTCACTCCATCCTCAACCTGAAAAGGTACCACAAGTTCATCTTTGATGATACCAGCTAAAACCAGTACCCCACCTAGCCTTGTGATTATGCTGATTATTCTCAAATGTGACGATTGCTAACATATGTGTTTATTGATCAATGGTTGGTCACTATTTGTTTTTATACCATGTATCATAAGGAATTTGTATCTCAGTGAATAAGGGCTTTTGCCAGAAACGCGTTGAGATGTATCCCCAACCTGTATGATCTTTTAATCTTTTTTCAATAAATTGAGGATTTCAATTATTCTTGGGACTCACCATAACTAATTTTCTTATGTGAAGCCTTAAGTCACGGCTATTGGTTGGAGACCCACAGCATTGCAAAACGGACTGAGTTCTACTAATAGGACACGGTGAGGCTGCCTTTTTTGTTTATTTACCTTATACACCGCATGCAGAATTATTAGGCAAATGCGTATTTTGATCACTTTGATACTTTTTATACATGTTGTCCTACTCGAAGCTGCATAGGCTTGAGAGCCAACTACCAATTAAGTAAATCTGGTAATGTGCATCTCTGTAATGAGGAGGAGCGTTGACTAATGACATCAACACCCTATATAAGGTGTGCTTAATTATTAGGCAATTTCCTTTCCTTTGGTAAAATGGGTCAGAAGAGAGATTTGACGGGCTCTGAAAAGTCCAAAATTGTGAGATGTCTTGCAGAGGGATGCAGCAGTCTTGAAATTTCCAAACTTTTGAAGCGTGATCACCGAACAATCAATTGTTTCATGGTAAATAGGCAACAGGGTCGCAAGAAGCGTGTAGGCCAAAAAAGGCGCAAAATAACTGCCCATGAATTAAGGAAAATCAAGCGTGAAGCTGCCAAGATGCCATTCACCACCAGTTTTACCATATTTCAGAGCTGCAACACTACTGGAGTATCAAATAGCACAAGGTGTGCGATACTCGGGGACATGGCCAAGGTAAGGAAGGCTGAAAAACGACCACCTTTGAACAAGAAACATAAGATAAAACATCAAGAATGGGCCAAGAAATATCTTAAGACTGATTTTTCAAAGGTTTTATGGACTGATGAAATGAGAGCGACTCTCATGAGCCAGATGGATGGGCCAGAGGCTGGATCAATAAAGGGCAGAGAGCTCCACTCCGACTCAGATGGAGCCAGTATACATTGCAAACTCAAAAAATTGATGCAGCCAATGATATAAAAAGATTTATTAATTGCAATACTAATTATGTTGTGTATTGCATATTTTGCAAAGAATGTAAATTAAAATACATTGGCTGCACGATACGTAAATTAAAGAAAAGGATGGCAGAACATGTTACCAACATCAAAAATAAAAATGCATCCTATTCAGGAGCTTGCAAACATTTTGTAGAGAGACATAAAGGGGAATTAAATAATTTTTCATTTTATGGGCTAGAAAAAGTGGATATTCCTATTAGAGGAGGGGATTGGAGGAAAAAACTCCTCCTAAGAGAGCTATTTTGGATTATCAAACTGGATACAAAATACCCCAATGGCATGAACTATAGGAATGATACTCTTTATTTATATTAAATCTCAGAGAATTGAATGTCTAGGGTTTTTGTTTTTTTTCTCGCTCTGGCTTTCTTGTGATTTAGCCTTGTGATTATGCTGATTATTCTCAAATGTGATGATTGCTAACATATGTGTTTATTGATCAATGGTTGGTCACTATTTGTTTTTATACCATGTATCATAAGGAATTTGTATCTCAGTGAATAAGGGCTTTTGCCAGAAACGCGTTGAGATGTATCCCCAACCTGTATGATCTTTTAATCTTTTTTCAATAAATTGAGGATTTCAATTATTCTTGGGACTCACCATAACTAACTTTCTGATGCATGTATAAGTGCATTGACAGAGGTGGACTTCCTGAATACCGTCAGTCTGCATGAATGCATCATCATCCACCTCAAATTTTATATCCAGGAAGTCCAATTTCCACTTGTCAGCCTTATATGTTAATTTGATGTTAAATGAATTAACATTAAGACGACCCATGAACTGGTCAAGCTGCTCCACCGTGCCCTTCCAAAGAAAAAATAAATCATCAATATATCTGTACCAGCACTGGATGGGTTCCATGGCATGTGCACCCTCATCGCCAAAAAGAGTCCTCTCCCAAAAACTGAGGAAGAGGTTAGCGTACGAAGGCGCACATGCCGCACCCATCGCAGTGCTGCGCGTCTGTAAATAAAATGAATTTTTGAAAACAAAAAAAATTATGAGTAAGGACAAAGTGGAGCTGCTCAAGTATCAGCTCACAGGTCGCGCCATCCCAGCTGCTGCGCCCCCAGGAAGAAGGGGACCGCCCTCATCCCATCCTCATGTTCAATGCAGTTATAAAAGGACTCTACATCTGCAGTCACAAGTAGGACATCTGGTTCCCCAAAGATCCCGTCTACCCTCCTCAGCATGTCCGGCGTAGGTCGACCTTCATCAGATCCTCAATTTCAGGGGACGAACCCCTATCTACTCCTGGTGGTTCTGCTGACAGATGACTCATTGAGTAAAAATCCTAAAACAGTCAATACCCGACAAGCCACCAAGACTTATAATAAGAAAGGGCCTAAAAGTGCATTGCAGGTAATTAATCTCTCAACTCATAAGTTGACTGATGTACAAACCAATGTGCTTTCTAGGGGACTCACATTTTCACTGACTAATTCTTTTAATTTTTTTGTAGCCGTAAAGGATTTATACATTTTTTCACGTAAATTAATCTTGAAAAAGCTACATAATCGTGATTCCAGCTCCAGCAACCTTGTGACTGATACCGAGAGGGAGGCTTAGCAGACTCTGGAGGACTTATTGAGAGAACAATTACCAGAGAACCAAGGTACGTTCCCCCAGACGATTTTGCCTAGATCTACGAGGTGTCCTCCCTTGTCCTTATGCCCTGCGGTGGAGATTTTTACTCGTCTGGTGATGGATGATTTTAAAAAAAACTCTCCACTAGGTGAAAATGTGATAATTTGACACATCAACAGAGACGTGCACTTGACAAAATACAATCTCTTACCGATTTACTAATCAAGGCAGCGGACAAGGGGGGAAACATCGTGATCTGGCCAATCGAAAGTTACGAGAAAGAGGTTTTTAGACAATTGAGGGATCGAAAGACCTATAGGAAATTATCCTCTAGTCCTGCTTCCTCCTTCTCGGATCAGTTACAGCAAATATTGATATCTGCTTGTGAAAGGGGCATTATTGATAAAAGGATTTTGGAAGGTCTCACAGTCAGGTTCCCTAGAATTCCCACCCTATATCTCCTCCCCAAAATCCCCAAGGATCCCGTATGCCCTCCCGGACGTCCAATTGTGTCAGGTCTCGAGGGCTTGTGTCATCCTGTCTGTACATTCATAGACTTTTATTTAAAACCTCTAGTCAAGAGTAGACGCTTCCGTCGTACATACAAGATACGACGGACTTGCTGAGGAGGGTAGGCGGGATCTTTGTGGAACCAGATGTCCTACTTGTGACGGCAGATGTAGAGTCCCTTTATACCAGAATTGAACATGAGGATGGGATGAGGGCGGTCCCCTTCTTCCTGGGGGGCAGCAGCTGGGATGGCGCGACCTGTGAGCTGATACTTGAGCTGCTCCACTTTGTCCTTACTCATAATTTTTTTGTTTTCAAAAATTCATTTCATTTACAGACACGCGGCACTGCCTTCATACGCTAACCTCGTCCTCGGATTTTAGGAGAGGACGCTTTTTGGCGACGAGGGTGCACATGCCATGGAACCCATCCAGTGCTGGTACAGATATACTGATGATTTATTTTTTCTTTGGAAGGGCACGGTGGAGCAGCTCGACCAGTTCATGGGTCGTCTTAATGTTAATTCATTTAACATCAAATTAACATATAAGACTGACAAGGGGATATTGGAATTCATGGATATAAAATTTGAGGTGGATGATGATGCATTCATGCAGACTGACGTATTCAGGAAGTCCACCTCTGTCAATGCACTTATACATGCATCATCTGCACATTGTGCGGCGACTATTCGAGCCGTTCCAGTTCCTCAGGATGAGGCAGATCTGCTCGTCCGATGCGAGGTTTTAAGAACAGGCAAGGGACTTGAGATCTCGGTTCAAGGATAGGGGCTACAGTCAGAGGTGCATCAAGGCAGGTTATAGTCGGGCGAAAAATGCTACGTGCAATTCGCTCCTCTATACATCAAAGAAACTACGGGGTTGCGATGGGAGGACCCGTTTTATTTCGACATATAATCATAAATGGCGTAACATGAAAGCTATATTAGAAAAACATTGGCCCATTCTTAAGACAGAGCCCTCTCTTCAGTCGAGTCTTCCCACCGCACCCTTGATGACATCAAGACGTAGAAATCTAAAAGATTTACTTGTCAAAAGCCACTATACACCTCCTGTGGCTAATTTGCTTGGGAGTAGAGGTCCTATCTTGGGGTTTTTTCCATGTGGCCGCTGCCTGGCCTGCAGCAATGTCATCTGTAGTTCCTCATTTTCTTCAGCGGATGGACTCCGCCAGTTTGAAATAAAACATCATATCACATGCACTAGTATGAAAGTAATTTATTACGCAACTTGTGGATGTTCCAAAATTTACATCGGACTTACGTCCCGGGAACTAAGAATACGTGTGAGGGAACACGTGAGGGAGATTGCTGCGGCCAGGTCAGTGTCCGACATGTCGGAATTAATATTTCAAGATGCACCATGACTGTAGCCCCAAATCCTTTCAGGTGAGAGGAATTGATCTCATCCATACTGGTATACGGGGAGGAGATATAGTTAAACGCCTGGCACAATGCGAGACCAGATGGATTGTCACTTTGGGGACGTTGGCACCATCGGGTCTCAATGAGTCACTTAGTTTTTTGTCCTTTTTATAAATTGACACATTTGCCACCACTACTATTTGGCTTCATAGCTATGCGCCATATATTCTTGCTTTTGTTTTTAACACCTATTTTAATATTCTATGTTCTTTCGTGATTATTTACATTCATGATTTTTTCAGTTGATTTACCTGCAGTTCCCTTGTGTTGCTCTATATCATATTTTCTGACCAACCCTCATATGGTATTGGCTGCATGTTCTGTGAATTGTGGACACATGTACATGTAGACATGATGATATCTACAAGAAGGATATATGGATGATGAGCCGAGACAGACACCAGCGGCATTTGTATCAATTTATATATATTGTTATTTATACAGCAGGCATGTTGAATTGGCAGTTATACATTTTTTGCTTAATGTGATGTATTTATATTGTCAACATGTCTTTCCGCAGTTTTCTGTAGTTCCTTATCCTTTTTCCTTCTTGTCCTCTTTCCCTCTTTGTTCTCATGGCGACCCATGATCTCAGGGCTTGATAATGTCTTGGATTTATTCTGTGAGTAATTTTACTCTGAAGAAAATCTATACACTTGTTTCTTATATACTCACCGTGGGAGCAGTGTGCACGTTCCCCTTTTTTTCCTCCCCCCGTGGGCGTGCCGCTTCCCGTCGTCTTTGTGTTGGTCCTGGCAGGTGCAGGCGTCCTTAGGACTCCGGGTCTGCTGTGATTGGCTTGACGGGCAGGGGTGGGCGTGTCGCGGGTGCGGCGATCGGCGCACGCGCCGGGCGGCTGCTCCTATTGGGGAGCAGGTGACCATGTGGTATGGTCACATGGTATTGAGGTCCTGCAGGTAATTCTTCTCTTCACTTCTCCTTGAGAAAGCGTGCGGGTGGCACACGAAACGTGCGTTGGGGCGCAACACTTGTTAGCCTTTTGCACTCCAGGCCGGGCCAAACTTCCTCTGACTAATGGGTAAGGTCATTCACTTATGAACATCTTAGGATTATTTGGGGCGCAATTTTCATAACTAGATAAAAGATAAACTACTTATATCTATTACATAAATTTCTACTCGTGTCATTTTGCTATCTCAGATTTGCCGGTCATCTGATGACCAAACCTTTGGTCATTTAGGCTTGAAACCGGAATGTCTATTGTATCACCATTCTGTCCATCATGTTTATTTCCATGTGGTTTTTAAATGAATTTTTTCAATAAAAACATGTATATTTTTTTTAAAAAGAGATACTCCTTTAATTCCCTGTTGGAGTACATAGTTATATACCTTATACACTAATGATTTACAAGGATCCTTCTTAGACTAATTAATTATGCCCATGGGATTTTCTCGAATTATACTAGACCGCAGGATGTAGACCCAAATCCGGGACTGTATCCAGGACAGTTGGGACTAGAGATGATTGGATCAATTCACAGGACTCCGGTCCAGCATCCAGATCAGTGGTACCTGGTGGCTAAAAGGGAGTTTGCGAATCTCTTACCTTCCGGCGTGCCTGACTGGGCCTTTGATTAGCCAGGGCTGGCGGGAAGATATCTGTGCATCCTGCTCATCTCTAGTTGGGACCTGTGTATTATTTTTTGTTCCTTCATACACAGGTGTAGCAGCCAGATCTTTCTCATCTTTATGTAGCTTCACTACATAACATCTGGCTGTAAGACCGTGTTCACACGTTGCAGAAATACTGTTTTTTGTTTTCAGTAGATGTCCTCACCAAACTACGCAATAACAATCTTCTCTGATTATTGATGTATTTTTTTTGCCTTTCCCCCATTAGGGTGCTTTCACATTGCGTTCTGTGTCCCCGTTGGGGCATACATCAGAAATCCCCGGCAAAAAATGGGTCCAGAAGCATCTGCCGACGGGGATTTTTTCAGGAGTGTACGCCTACAGGAGGCGGACACTCAAACATATCAGACTGTGTCTTAATGTGATTTCTATAATATAGAAAAGTTTTGATTCTGCACTTAAAAAAGTATCTGCAGTTTTTTTACATGCTCCACATAGAAAGCAAGAGAGTAAAAAAAAAAGCACCAAAACCGCACAGTTCAGCAGTGTCTTTAGACTACAGCGGGCGCAGTTTTCATTAAATCACATCCACTTTGCTTGCACAGTTAAACACAGCAGAATTTCTGTGCAAATAAAAAAGCAGCAAAAAATATGCACAGTCTTAATGTCTAAACAAAGTGGATGTGATTCCATGAAATCTCTGCCCTCTGTGGTCTAAACACACTACTGAACGCCATTTTGATACATTTTCTCTATTTAGATTTCTTCGGAAAAATTGCATGGAAAAAAAAAATTGGCATTGCATTTTTAAGCACCGAATCAAAGCTTTTCTGTAAGATTAACCAAGCAATGAAAAGTCTGCTTCATACCTGCATCGAAATCACATGAAATCAAAGGGGAAAAAGCATAAAAGAAAAGCAGCAAGCACGCAATAATCAGAGGAGATTGTTATAGCGTTGTGTGGTGAGGTCACCTGCAGAAAGAACGCAGCATTTACATTACATGTGAATACTGCCTCAGCATTACATTTTTTATTGCATTTTTATGGGTTTAATAGAGAAAGAAATATCAATCTTGCCATTTTTTACATCATTTACCGAACCCCATAAATAATCTAATCGCTGTTATGTGTGGGTTCTTACAATTACAGGGACACCAAATATGCCCAAGTTAATTTCCAATTTGTGATGTTCATTATTGTTAAAAAAAACACATTAAATATTACATTTTTTTCATCATCAAGTGTTTTTCATTATTTTTTTTGTCATTTTATAGGATGAAAAAAAATCTATTTTATTCTCACACTAGAGAACAATATATTGAAATACAGTGTATAATGTATCAGTACCAGGGGTGGATTAAGAGTAGCCAGGGCCTTGGGCAATTTAAAAGGCATGGGCACTCGCCACAGCCCCCCGGGTACCTTATGTATCATGTGACATGTCACATGATCCTCTTTGATAAATCATGTGATAGGTCATGTAAGAAACACACAGGTGCTCTGGGGCACATGTGTGGAAGGAAAAAGACAGATGTTGGAGCACATAGCACAATTTCCCCCTTGTGTATAGCATAAGGCTTCGTGCCCACTATGCGTTTTTCAAGCGTTTTTGCTGCGGAATTTCCACAGCGAAAACGCTTAAAAAACGCTTGGTAATACGTTCCCCATAATCCCCAATGATAATCCGAATGTGCTGTGCGCATGCTGCGGAAATTTCCGCTGCGGATTAACATTACGGAAAAATGCGCAGCATGTCCATTAATTTTGCGCAGTGTAATTTCCGCCATTGACTTGCAATGAATCGCTTAATATCCGCATGACTACATGTGCACATGCGGATTTTAACCACTTCGCACCAGAGCCTGTTTTTGCCTTCGTGACCGGGCCAATTTTTTCAATTCTGACCACTGTCACTTTATGAGGTAATTACTCTGGAACGCTTGAACGGATCCCCCTGATTCTGAGACTGTTTTTTCGTGACATATTGTACTTCATGATAGTGGTAAAATTTCTTCGATATCACTTGCGTTTATTTGTGAAAAAATCGGAAATTTGGCGAAAATGTTGAACATTTTGCAATTTTCAAACTTTGAATTTTCATGCCCTTAAATCAGAGAGATATGTCACACAAAATAGTTAATAAATAACATTTCCCACATGTCTACTTCACATCAGCACAATTTTGGAACCAAACATTTTTTTTCTTAGGAAGCTATAAGGGTTAAAAGTTGACCAGCGATTTCTCATTTTTACAACAAAATTTACAAAAACATTTTTTTAGGGACCACATCATATTTGAAGTGACTTTGAGGGTCCTTTATGACAGAAAATACCCAAAAGTAATACCATTCTA
Organism: Phyllobates terribilis; assembly: GCF_046119375.1. Lineage (NCBI taxonomy): Eukaryota > Metazoa > Chordata > Amphibia > Anura > Dendrobatidae > Phyllobates > Phyllobates terribilis. Next base: position 307,126,422 of record NW_027362769.1, read on the forward strand.
AAAACTTCACCCCTCAAGGTGCTCAAAACCACATTCAAGAAGTTTATTAACCCTTCAGGTGCTTCACAGGAATTTTTGGAATGTGGAAGAAAACAATGAACATTTAACTTTTTAACACAAAACTGCTACTTTAGCCTCAAATTTTTAATTTTCACAAGGGTAGCCAGAAAAAAATGGACCCCAAAATGTGTTGTGCAATTTCTCCTGAGCACGCTGATACCCCATATGCGGTGCAAAACCACTGTTTGGGCGCACGGTATGGCTTGGAAGGTAAGGAGCGCCATTTGACTTTTGGAATGGAAATTTGACTGGAATCGATAGCGGACGCCATGTTGCATTTGGAGAGCCCCTGAGGTGCCTAAACAGTGGAAACCCCCAACAAGTGACCCCATTTTGGAAACTAGACCCCTCAAGGAACTTATCTAGATGTGTGGTGAGCACCTTGAACCCCCAGGGGCTTCACAGAATTTTATAATGTTGAAGTGTGAAAATAAAAAAACACATTTTTAACACAAAACTGCTACTTTAACCTCAAATTTTTAATTTTCACCAGGGCAGCCAGAAAAAATGGACCCCAAAATGTGTTGTGCAATTTCTCCTGAGCACGCTGATACCCCATATGTGGTGCAAAACCACTGTTTGGGCGCACGGCATGGCTCGGAATGTAAGGAGCGCCATTTGACTTTTGGAATGGAAATTTGGCTGGAATCGATAGCGGACGCCATGTTGCATTTGGAGAGCCCCTGAGGTGCCTAAACAGAGGAAACCCCCAACAAGTGACCCCATTTTGGAAATGACACCCCTCTGGGAATTCATCTATGGGTTTAGTGACCATTTTAACTCAATGGATGATTTCCAGAAACAAGCATGCAATGGAAGGTTTAGATTCTGGAGAAACCCTCCTGGAAATTAAGTGAGCTCTACTCGAATGTGTCATTCACTAAATGAACCAAATGTTTGAATGACAAATTGGGATACATTTTTACAGTTTAAAAACGTGGTTCTGTGTGGAAGATTTTAAAGCAGTCAGTGACGCATAAGGCTGGCAATGATGGGCATTGTGGGTAAGAGTAGCGGGTATCATGCCTCATTCCTCTCTTAGTACATACACGACATCTTTTCTAGGGGTTCCTTCTTGTTTCCGTTGCTGGAATAAGTGCAATAAGATGTCGCTCAGTGAGTCTTTTCACATCCTCAGATTCTAATGGATGAGCGGGGCTAACACTTTGAAAGACAAGATTTTCAATTACCTTTTCTTGATAATCAAGAAAAGGATCTGAATTTCCTGCTTTTTTGTACAACACAAAAGAATTGTATGTGGCCACCTGAAACAAATAAATAACCAACTTTTTATACCAGGTATAGGACTTTCTTGATACCTGGTATGGCTGTAGAACCTGGTCTGCAAGGTCCACACCCCCCATGTGTTTGTTGTAGTCAATGACCGACACAGGTTTTTGCTTCGGAGTGGTGGATCCTAGTTCTACAATGGCCCTTGTGGCATCTGTGAGGATCGAGCGGAGGACAAAAATATCCCTCTTATCCCTATATTTCAGGGCAAGCAGCTCTCCGTTGCGTACAGCCCCTGACTGCCCCTTTTGGAACTTTTGGTTGACCAATGGCTGTGGAAACCCCTGACGGTTTTTACGAATGGTCCCACAAGCCCCGATGTTGTGTTCAACCAGACTTTTAAATAGGGGTATACTGGTGTAATAATTGTCCACATATAGATTGTAGCCTTTTTGAAAAAATGGACTTATCAGCTCCCAAACAATTTTCCAGATGTCCCCAGATAAGTAGGGCATCCTGGTGGGTTTAGTTGGCTATCTTTCCCCTCGTATATGCGAAAAGCGGATGTGTATCCGGTTGAACTTTCGCACATTTTATAGATCTTTATTCCAAACCTTGCCCTTTTAGATGGGATAAATTACTTGAGGTGCAGTCTTCCTTTGAATTTTACAAGGGACTCATCTATAGAAATATTTTGTGTTGGGGTGTAGAGCCTTAAGAATTTTTCTGACAAATTTTCAATGATGGGTCTAATTTTATATAACCTGTCATGTTCTGGGTCATTTCTGGGCAGGCATTGACTATTGTCGTTAAAATGGCAAAACCGCATGAGCATTTCATAACGGGTCCTAGGCAGAACGACTGAAAACATAGGGGTGGCTTGAACAGGGTGGTTGGACAAGTAGGATCGAATGCTCGGTTTTTTAACAAGCCCCATGGCAAATGTAAGTCCTAAAAAATTTTTTATTTCCGGGACATTAGTTGGTGTCCATAAATTTGCCCTAGCATAGTAAGATCGGGGATTCTGGCTTATGAATTGGGATGCATATAAATTTGTTTGCACGACAATATGCTCTAGCAAGCTGTCTGTAAAAAAACAAATTAAAAAAATGAATTGGTCCAAAATCTTCCACCTCCACATTTATACCAGGAATGGCGTTGAAATCAGGGCTGAATGGAGCAGCCGAATCCGAAGCCTCCCATCTGGGAAATGCTAGATCATGTGGCAAAACCCCTTGTACACTGGCGTGCGCCAATTCACTAGTAGCAGGGACAGCGCTTGTACTGGGCAGTGTTCCCTGATTTGGAGACGTTTCTCCAGTAGCGCTATTTGCCCCTATTGCTGTACTGGTCCTTGGGCTAGAGGATGGACCAGAATCACTGCTCATTTCTGAGCTCTCAGTGTCACCGCTACTAAAGCCCTCAAAATCCACATCTCCATCTGAGATTGCACTGTCATCAGTGTCAGAACATAGCAGGGCATACACCTCCTCGGCGGTATAAGTCTGACGGGCCATTTTATTTGTATATTTTTTGACTGGACTGAACGGACCGGACCGAACGGACGGGACCGGACTGGACTGACCGGACTGACTGATCTGACAGGACTGACTGACAGGGCTGACTGATCTGACAGGACTGACTGACAGGGCTGACTGATCTGACAGGACTGAATGATCTGACAGGACTGACTGATCTGACAGGACTGACTGATCTGACAGGACTGACTGATCTGACAGGACTGACTGATCTGACAGGACTGACTGATCTGAGAGGACTGACTGATCTGAGAGGACTGACTGATCTGAGAGGACTGACTGATCTGAGAGGACTGACTGATCTGAGAGGACTGACTGATCTGAGAGGACTGACTGACAGACAGGACTGACTGACAGACAGGACTGACTGACAGACAGGACTGACTGACAGACAGGACTGACTGACAGACAGGACTGACTGACAGACAGGACTGACTGACAGACAGGACTGACTGACAGACAGGACTGAATGATCTGACAGACTCACAAACCCTAACCTTACTTTCTTTTTGATATTTTTTTTTTCACTTTCACAGTGGCAAGGCTGACAGCTCTTGTTACAGTGTTTCTCCTCTGCTCTCTCACTGAGATCAGAGGAGAAACAGTGTATTTATCAGTCAGATCGCCTGGGAAAGTTTGTTGCTAAAACAAACTTCCCTGGTGATCTCTCTGATTGGCTGGTGTGACGCTGACATCATCGAGACCTGAGCCAATCAGGTCTCGATGATGTCAGAGGTCACAGCACCGGGATCCCCGCCGCTGCTAAGGTATGTGGGGGGTCCCGATCGCCGACCACCGGCTGTCACTATCTTTTAAATGCCGCGATCGCTATGGATCGCGGCATCTAGAAGATAGGAACAGGTTAACATCATGGGGACCTGATCCAATCAGGTCCCCATGATGCCACATGTCAGAGCTATCGCTCTGAACCGGTACCGCAGCGCTAGCAGGACCCTGGGGATCCTGAGCGCTGCGGGACCACCCACCGTCTTTAAACGTCGGCGCTGCACAGAGCCCAGCAAGCGCCGACGTTTATGTACAGTGGGCGGTCGGGAACCGGTTAATCTGCTTCTGGGTTCACTGACTGCAATACAGGTCATGATTACCAAATTCTCCAATGTTTATCATTGTGGGCTGTGGCTCATAGGTAGAGCTGCAGCCTGAGTTCAGATATGACACAGAGATCAATACAATGGACAGATATGTCCCTATATTATTTCAAGACCAAGACTTAAACAAAATCCTGGAAAATGGATTAGTATGTTAGCCGAGAAAAGGGAGATCGATAGGTGCTACTCTTTCCCCAAGTCTATACATGCCACAAAAAAGTGATAAAAAAATCTGGCTTAGTTGTAAAGGTTTTTTAAATGTGCATGTTCCAAATGTACGATGTGCTAGTATACATTGCAAACTCAAAAAATTGATGCAGCCAATGATATAAAAAGATTTATTAATTGCAATACTAATTATGTTGTGTATTGCATATTTTGCAAAGAATGTAAATTAAAATACATTGGCTGCACGATACGTAAATTAAAGAAAAGGATGGCAGAACATGTTACCAACATCAAAAATAAAAATGCATCCTATTTAGGAGCTTGCAAACATTTTGTAGAGAGACATAAAGGGGAATTAAATAATTTTTCATTTTATGGGCTAGAAAACGTGGATATTCCTATTAGAGGAGGGGATTGGAGGAAAAAACTCCTCCTAAGAGAGCTATTTTGGATTATAAAACTGGATACAAAATACCCCAATGGCATGAACTATAGGAATGATACTCTTTATTTATATTAAATCTCAGAGAATTGAATGTCTAGGGTTTTTGTTTTTTTTCTCGCTCTGGCTTTCTTGTGATTTAGCCTTGTGATTATGCTGATTATTCTCAAATGTGATGATTGCTAACATATGTGTTTATTGATCAATGGTTGGTCACTATTTGTTTTTATACCATGTATCATAAGGAATTTGTATCTCAGTGAATAAGGGCTTTTGCCAGAAACGCGTTGAGATGTATCCCCAACCTGTATGATCTTTTAATCTTTTTTCAATAAATTGAGGATTTTAATTATTCTTGGGACTCACCATAACTAATTTTCTCATCTAACATGAAGGAGCTGAAGAAGTTTTGCTTTGAGGAATGGGCAAAAATCCCAGTGGCAAGATGTGGAAAGCTCAGAAATTTACCCAAAGCGACTTGCAGCTGTAATTGCGGCAAAAGGAGACTCTACAAAGTACTGACTTTAGAGGGTGAATAGTTATGGACATTGACGTTTTCAGAGTTGTAAGCATGTTCTTTACATGAACTGATGCAAACCCTCAAGAAAAAACAGTGAAATTCCAGATTGTGAAGTAGCAAAACAGGAAAAATGTCAAGGAGGTTGGTACTTTTGAAAGTCACAGTATATGGAGAAGTCGGCCTATGTGTGTGCATGTGTGTATTTATGTTTATGGATAGGTCTGCCTATAAGTATTGTAATGCAGCGACTTGCTGGCATTACGGTAATGGTCCAGGATGTGTTTTACCTGACCATGTACCTTCCCCCTCAGGTGACTGGTCACATGACTGTGACATAGCACAGGTCCTGCGCGCACAGAATGTCTGTCTGATCACATGACTGTGACATCAGCAAGGTCCTGTCTGTGTGTGTGTGTGCACGGGATGGATATAAACCCTGTTTGATGGGAGACAGGTGTGTTTTGGAGAGAGAGGCGTGAGGCCTGTTCCCCGTGTGTGTGGGACAACGTTCTTGTGAGGCCTAGTGAGGCCGAGTGAAGCCTGGCAGCCTGAAAGGTCGAGACTGGATCCTGTGAGTGGATGCTAGTGGCCTTGGAAGGCAGAGGCTTGCTGAAGATTCCTGAAAGGCACAGGCTGGATGTTGTGAGTGTGAAAGACATACCAGTAGGCTTCGAGGGACGACGGCTAGAGACCCCCACCTGGGAAGCCGCAAAGCCACAGTGGTGGCAAATCAAATGGACTGCAGCAACTAAACCCTGCAAAGGTAATACACTTTGTTATATGGACACTTGTATGGACATTGCTAAAGTATTACCTTGCTGAAGGCTGTAACCTGGGCCAAGTGGGCCTGTCTGCCACTTGGGCTTGTGAACATTATATGTGTGAACTGCGGTTTATGAAGTGCAATAAACTGCTGAAGTGTGAAAACCGGAAAGACATTGCTGGTGTGCATTAATTGACCCGGTGCAGCGAGTATCCCCCATTATGATGACTAGTGCTGCCTTACAGTATGTATGTATATCAATAAGCCTTCGTATGAGAGTGTATATATATGTATATATAAATAAGCCTACCTATGTGAGTATGCATATGGATAAACCTGTGCACGCGCGTGTGTATATATGTATAAGGATAAGTCTTACTACATGCGTTTGTGTCATCTCAACTTTTAACTTTATTTACATTAAATATATCCTGTTTGCTTAGCTCTTCTGGGAGGTATATTTAATATTTTATGATTTTCGGTTGTCTTTTCCTCCCATCTATAAAATATAATAGGATCCATCTGATGTCTCTTGCTTCTTTTGTAACATTCTAGTTTTCACATTTGATGTACACTCGTATATACATTTTTAGAATTTCACTCCTGTGCATCACTTTTACTTTTGTTTTTCTCTTGATACATCTATACACTATGTGAGAAAGTGAGAGGAATTATATGCGAGGGACAGTAGTATATATTCCCTAGGATCCGCATAGAAGCATATTGAACCCACTGGAGTGCATTGCAATCACAGAAACAGCTGTGCTTGCAGTGAAAAATAAAAGTAAAAGTTTGAACTTGGTGAAGCTATTTGACCAAGTCGGATTTAAGAAAGCCTGACCTGGGTTTTTATTTTTGAGTGATCTACAGGATGGTAGTGGGGCGGGTCACTCTCTTCAGCTCGGGTCTTACAACTGGCTCATGTCCGGGATTCACATTTAAACCTCAGCAAAGGTTTGAGGGTGAGTGGTTTGTTTGCTAGCTACACAGCAGGATGCTCTGTGCAAGACAAGCCTGTGTAAAGTGAACACAGAGCCAAGGGAAGCAAAACTCCTGGCGCACTTCGGAGAGATACGGCGGTGCAGTCGCCCACGGCAACGGGTTTAGAAACGTACTGCTCTTTGACGACCCGGCTGCGATCTGGAGGATACAGTTTCCTTTAATTTGTGAGTTTTGGAAAATAAAAACATTTATGTTGAACTTTCCTGAGCCACTGCCTTATTACCGCACTGAGTGAATATCGCTGCACTACAACTATATTTTACCACCTGTTATTGGTTAGATTAAATCGACTCTACATGGGTTGAACACCCTTCATGAGCCATTAATAGACATGCATATTAATTGGTATGCATAATATATTGTATAATTGGTTCTAAGTGGGTTTAATGCCCCTTGTGGGCTAGTAATGGACATACATATCAAGTCGTATGCATGATATACAGTGGGTACAGAAAGTATTCAGACCCCTTTAAATTTTTCACTCTTTGTTTCATTGCAGCCTTTTGGTAAATTCTAAAAGTTCATTTTTTTTCTCATTAATGTACACTCTGCACCCCATCTTGACTGATAAACAGAAATGTAGAAATTTTTGCAAATTTATTAAAAAAGAAAAACTGAAATATCACATGCTCATTAAGTATTCAGACCCTTTGCTCAGTATTGAGTAGAAGCACACTTTCTGGGGATATTGAAGACCTGTAAAATTGAATTCAGTCTTCCTAAATGGGCGTGAACTTCTTTGTAGAGTTATATTTAAAGCTCAGTACATTCAGCCTAGGCATATCACAATGGGCTTATGATTATCCTCTATTGGTACAGACATCTATACCTGGTGAACCTATATAGATTGCCCTTTCATTGCCCTCAAAGTATGATGCCAACAAGAGTACTCCCCAAATACAGTACGATACCCTTTGAGTGAGTTCCTCAATAGTACCCTTAACACGCACGGTATGATGACCCTAGTGTACCACCCCCCCACCCCCCTAAGTCTCCTGGTAAAGTATTGTGAGACCAACACAGTACGATTCCCCAACTGTGATCCCCATACAGCCCTCCATACAGTATAATGGACCCCACATAGTTCTCCATACAGTATAACGGGCACCACACAGTCCTCCATATGGTGTTGCGGGCCTGAGGCCCAGATTTGGCCAGCGTGCCAGAGTTTGACACGTATGCCCTCAGGGAATAGCACTAATGTTGTCTATGTTAGAGGTATCCCCTATTATCAGAATGTTAAGCAAAAGACAATTAGAGTGACTGAGGACGAGCCGCCTTGGATAGTGGGCGTTATATCTCATATAATTAGGGTGCCAACCTCTATTGCTAGGTAGTAACAGCCTAGCGGATATCATAGGGTTTCATAGGCCTTATTTTGTACTATGACCTGGGATATAATTTGCTGATACATAATCATAATTTGATATCCCTACTCTGCACGTTTGAAAATTGTTTGAAAAGAGGGTTTATGTATATATTGTCTATGCATTTTGGGATCAGCAATTTATTCACGTCTGTATGATGTATATTGCTGAATATTGGTTTAAACAGCTGTGAATATTCAGACATAATATAAATATTTTAGTTCCTTGCACTGGGGTTTTTCTTTCGACTATTTTCGAATTTAATGAATACAGTTTTTAAGGGTTATATGTACACTTATGTATATGGATAATTCTGTGTGTATATATGGATAAGCCTGCCTGTGTGTGTGTGTGTGTATATGGATAAGCCTGCCTGCGTGTGTGTGTATGTATATGGATAAGCCTGCCTGCGTGTTTATGTATGTATGTATATGGGTAAGCCTGCGTGTGTATGTATGTATATGGATAAGCCTGCCTGTGTGGGTGTGTATGTATGTATATAGATAATTGTGCCTATGTGTGTGTATGTATATGGATAAGCTTGCCTACATGTGTGTGTGTGTGTGTGTGTGTGTGTGTGTGTGTGTGTGTATCAACCTGTACGTATATGGATAAGCCTGGCATGTGTTTGTATGTATATGGATAAGCCTGTCTACGTGTGTATTTATATATGAATAAGCCTTTGTGTGTGTGTGTGTGTGTGTGTGTGTGTGTGTGTGTGTGTGTGTGTGTGTGTGTGTGTGTGTGTGTGTGTGTGTGTGTGTGTGTGTGTGTGTGTGTGTGTGTGTAAATATACAGTACAGGTCCAAAAGTTTCGACACACCTTCTCATTTAAAGATTTTTTTGTATTTTCATGACTATGAAAATTGTACATTCACACTGAAGGCATCAAAACTATGAATTAACACATGTGGAATTATATACTTAACAAAAAAGGGTGAAACAACTGAAAATATGTATTATATTCTAGATTCTTCAAAGTAGCCACCTTTTGCTTTGATGACTGCTTTGCACACTCTTGGCATTCTCTTGATGAGCTTCAAGAGGTAGTCACCGGAAATGGTCTTCCAACAATCTTGAAGGAGTTCCCAGAGATGCTTAGCACTTGTTGGCCCTTTTGCCTTCACTCTGCGGTCCAGCTCACCCCAAACCATCTCGATTGGGTTCAGGTCTGGTGACTGTGGAGGCCAGGTCATCTGGCATAGCACCCCATCACTCTCCTTCCTGGTCAAATAGCCCTTACACAGTCTGGAGGTGTGTTTGGGGTCATGAAGGCCTGCTGCACAAAGTCTCCTCTTATCAGTTGTTGAAGAGATGTGTCTGCTGCTAGAACTCTGTGTGGCATTGACCTGGTCTCTAATCTGAGCCGCTGTTAATCTGCGATTTCTGAGGCTGCTGACTCGGATAAACTTATCTTCAGAAGCAGAGGTGACTCTTGGTCTTCCTTTCCTGGGGCGGTCCTCATGTGAGCCAGTTTCTTTGTAGAGCTTGATGGTTTTTGCAACTGTACTTGGGGACACTTTCAAAGTCTTCCAAATTTTTCGGACTGACTGACCTTCAATTCTTAACCCCTTCAGGACCCAGCCTATTTTGACCCTAAAGACCTTGGCATTTTTGTCAATTCTGACCAGTGTCCCTTTACGAAGTAAAAACTCTGGAACACTTCAACGGATCCTAGAGATTCTGAGATTGTTTTTTCGTGACATATTGAGCTTCATGTTAGTATTAAATTTAGGTCGATAATATTTGCGTTTATTTGTGAAAAAATCAAATTTGGCAAAAATTCCCTGGGGGGTCTAGTTTCCAAAATGGGGTCACTTGTGGGGGGAGCTCCAATGTTTAGGCACACAGGGGCTCTCCAAACGCGACATGGTTCCAATTTGTTAGCGGACACCATGTCGTGTTTGGAGGGCCTCTGTGTGCCTAAACATTGGAGCTCCCCCACAAGTGACCCCATTTTGGAAACTAGACCCCCCAAGGAACCTATCTAGATGCATAGTGAGCACTTGGAACCCCCAGGTGCTTCACAAATTGATTCATATAGATGAAAAAGTATTTTTTTTCCACAAAAATTTTCATTTTTCATTTTTACGGATTAATTTGCGAAGCACCTAGGGGTTCAAAATGCTCACCACCCATCTAGATAAGTTTCCTGGGGGGTCTAGTTTCCAAAATGGGGTCACTTGTGGGGGAGCTCCCGTGTTTAGGCACACAGGGGCTTTCCAAACACGACATGGTGTCCGCTAACAAATTGGAACCATGTCGCGTTTGGAGAGCCCCTGTGTGCCTAAACATTGGAGCTCCCCCCACAAGTGACCCCATTTTGGAAACTAGACCCCCCAGGGAACTTATCTAGATGCATAGTGAGCACCCCCAGGTGCTTCACAAATTGTGTAGTGCATGTGAGGTTGGTGTGCGGTGTGGTATAGTGTAGTGTATACACAACACACACTACAACACACACACTAACCTGACATAGCCTCCTCAGCTGAGTACACCCTAGACTGGGATGAGCGGGACGGGCGGGACATTTTATGTGCTGTGTGCGTGTATAAAAAAAAAAAAAAAAAAAAGGAAACTTTATTATACTGTGATGTACGTGTGTGTGTGTGTGTGTGTGTGTGTGTGTGTGTGTGTGCGCGCGTGCGTGCGTGCGTGCGTGCGTGCGTGTGCTTGGTGTAACCTTCTGCAGTCACGTGTGGGGACAGTCAGGTGTAGGGGACGGTCAGGAATAGGGGGCGCGCTCAGGCACACAGGGCAAGCTCAGGCACACGGGGCGCATGAGGGGGCGGTCAGGCGTAGGAGGGGGAAAGGGGGGCAGGAGCCGGCAGCAGCAAGGGGGGTAGGAGGCCGGCAGCATCAGGGGGGGTGATCACTTGGGCAGAAAGGGGAGCACGAGCCGGCAGCAGCAGGGGGGTGATCACTGGGTTTGCGGGGGGGTGATCACTGGGACGGGGGGGTGATCACTGGGACGACAGGGGGGCGTGATCACTGGGACGACAGTGGGGGTGATCACTGGGAGGGGGGATGATCACTGAGAGGGATGGTTGGTGATCACAGGCGCAGGGGATTCACAGTGAACCGGCTGCTGCCTGTGATCACCATACACCGGCTGGCAGAAGGAGAGCACCAACCGGTGGATGAAGACATGGGAGAGGGAGCATAGGTCGGGGTGCAGGTATGAAAGTGGAGGGGGGGTGGAGGGGGTTGGAGAGGGGGTCGGGGGGGAGTGGGAGCTGGAATCGGACAAGGGGGGTAATATTACCGGAGGTGGATCGGCGGCGGATCGTCTGCACGGCGTCGGCGGTGGATCGGCAGATCGGTGGGTGACCAAGCTGCACAGCTTTCACGGATGGGAGGAAGCTGTGCAGCTTGGTCAGCCATTGTAAAAACGACACCCTCCACATCTGATTGGAGGGCTAGCGTCACATGGACACTAAAGCCAATCAGATCTGGGGGGAGGGGGTGGTGACAGAGCTGACACTCCCCCCAGCCAATGGCTGATGCTATATGCATCAGGCCATACCCAGATCATAAATATTTCACCAATTTCCATTGGTGAAATATTTAATTCATTCCGATTGACAGTTTCACTAAAGTGAAAGTGAAACTGCCAATCGGAGGGGTCCTAGGCACGGGGGGGTTAATCCACCCCCCGTGGGGTCAACTACAGGTTGTCCAGTTGCAGTACCAACTGTGACACCTGAGCGACCCCGCTCGCAGGCGCTGCAGGGGCGCGATCCCTCCATGTCACAGACATGGGTCGGGAACACACCGGTTTCCATGTCACAGACGGGAACGGGTTAAAGTAATGTTGGCCACTCATTTTTCTTTACTTAGAATTTGTATTATGGCAAGAAAAAAGCAGCTAACAGTCTATTCAGTAGGACTATCAGCTGTGTATCCACCTGACTTCTGCACAACACAACTGATGGACCCAACTCCATTTATAAGGCAAGAAATCCCACTTATTAAACCTGACAGGGCACACCTGTGAAGGGAAAACCATTTCCGGTGACTACCTCTTGAAGCTCATCAAGAGAATGCCAAGAGTGTGCAAAGCAGTCATCAAAGCAAAAGGTGGCTACTTTGAAGAACCTAGACTATTAGACATATTTTCAGTTGTTTCACACTTTTTTGTTAAGTATATAATTCCACATGTGTTAATTAATAGTGTTGATGCCTTCATTGTGAATGTACAATTTTAAAAGTCATGAAAATACAGAAAAATCTTTAAATGAGAAGGTGTGTCCAAACTTTTGGTCTGTACTGAATATGGATAGGCCTGCCTACATGTACGTCTGTGTACATGGATAAACCTGCCTACGTGTGCATATGGATGAGCTTGCGCTTGTGTGTGTAAATGGATGAGCCTGCGCTTGTGTGAATATGGATAAGCCTGCATGTGTGTGTGTGTGTATATGGATAAGCCTGCTTGTGTGTGTATATGGATAAGTCTGCTTGTGTGTGTATATATGGACGAGCCTGCCTGGGTGTGTGTATGTACATAGATAAGCCTGTCTGCATGTGTGTATATGTACATAGATAAGCCTGTCTGCATGTGTGTATATGTATATAGATAAGCCTGCCTGTGCTTGTGTGTATGGATAAGCCTGCATATGTGTGTGTGTGTGTGTGTGTGTGTGTGTGTGAGTGAGTATATGGATGAGCCTGCACTTGTGTGTATATGGATGAGCCTGCCTAAGTGTGTGTGTGTGTGTGTGTGTGTGTGTGTGTATATATATATGGATAAGCCTGCCTGCATGTGTGTGTATGGATAAGCCTGCTTGTGTGTATATATGGATAAGCCCGCTTGTGTGTGTATATGGATAAGCCTGCCTGCATGTGTGTATGGATAAGCCTGCATGTGTGTATATGTATATAGATAAGCCTGCCTGTGTGTGTGTGTGTGTGTGTGTGTGTGTGTGTGTGTGTGTGTGTGTGTGTGTGTGTGTGTGTGTGTGTGTGTGTGTATATATATGGATAAGTCTGCTTGTGTGTGTCTAGGTAAATAGATAAGCCTGCATGTGTGTGTGTGTGTGTGTGTGTATGTATATGGATAAGCCTGACTACGTATTTTTGTACAATACAGACCAAAAGTTTGGACACACCTTGTCATTTAAAGATTTTTCTGTATTTTCATGACTATGAAAATTGTACATTCACACTGAAGGCATCAAAACTATGAATGAACACATGTGGAATTATATACTTAACAAAAAAGTGTGAAACAACTGAAAATATGTCTTATATTCTAGGTTCTTCAAAGTAGCCACCTTTTGCTTTGATGACTTCTTTGCACACTCTTGGCATTCTCTTGATGAGCTTCAAGAGGTAGTCACTGGAAATGGTTTTCACTTCACAGGTGTGCCCTGTCAGGTTTAATAAGTGGAATTTCTTGCCTTATAAATGGGGTTGGGACCATCAGTTGTGTTGTGCAGAAGTCAAGTGGATACACAACTGATAGTCGTACTGAATAGACTGTTAGAATTTGTATTATGGCAAGAAAAAAACAGCTAAGTAAAGAAAAAGGAGTGGCCATCATTACTTTAAGAAATGAAGGTCAGTCAGTCTGAAAAATTGGCCACACTTTGAAAGTGTCCCCAAGTGCAGTTGCAAAAACTATCAAACGCTACAAAGACACTGGCTCACATGAGGACCGCCCCAGGAAAGGAAGACCAAGAGTCACCTCTGCTTCTGAGGATAAGTTTATCCGAGTCACCAGCCTCAGAAATCGCAGGTTAACAGCAGCTCAGATTAGAGACCAGGTCAATGCCACACAGAGTTCTAGCAGCAGCCACATCTCTACAACAACTGTTAAGAGGAGACTTTGTGCAGCAGGCCTTCATGGTAAAATAGCTGCTAGGCAACCACTGCTAAGGACAGGCAACAAGCAGAAGAGACTTGTTTGGGCTAAAGAACACAAGGAATGGACATTAGACCAGTGAAAATCTGTGCTTTGGTCTGATGAGTCCAAATTTGAGATCTTTGGTTCCAACCACCATGTCTTTGTGAGACGCAGAAAAGGTGAACGGATGAACTCTACATGCCTGGTTCCCACCGTGAAGCTTTGAGGAGGAGGCGTGATGGTGTGGGGGTGCTTTGCTGGTGACACTGTTGGGGATTTATTCAAAATTGAAGGCATACTGAACCAGCATGGCTACCACAGCATCTTGCAGCGGCATGCTATTCCATCCGGTTTGCGTTTAGTTGGACCATCATTTATTTTTCAACAGGACAATGACCCCAAACACACCTCCAGGCTGTGTAAGGGCTATTTAACCAAGAAGGAGAGTGATGGGGTGCTACACCAGATGACCTGGCCTCCACAGTCACCACACCTGAACCCAATCGAGATGGTTTGGGGTGAGCTGGACCGCAGAGTGAAGGCAAAAGGGCCAACAAGTGCTAAGCATCTCTGGGAACTCCTTCAAGATTGTTGGAAGACCATTTCCGGTGACTACCTCTTGAAGCTCATCAAGAGAATGCCAAGAGTGTGCAAAGCAGTCATCAAAGCAAAAGGTGGCTACTTTGAAGAACCTAGAATATAAGACATATTTTCAGTTGTTTCACACTTTTTTGTTAAGTATATAATTCCACATGTGTTAATTCATAGTTTTGATGCCTTCAGTGTGATTGTACAATTTTCAAAATCATGAAAATACAGAAAAATCTTTAAATGAGAAGGTGTGTCCAAACTTTTGGTCTGTACTGTATGTATATGGATAAGTCTGTCTACATGTGTGTATTGTGGTAAAACAGCTTGTTTGGCTGTACACGGAGATAGACACAGGATACCGTCTCTTTAAATTTCGGTTTAGTTTATTAAGAGTCATAAACTAACCTGAAGTCCATAAAGTAAACACAGCCCATTTGGCAAAAATGGCAAAACAAAATATAACGTTGCAGCAGTCCGTATATCGGCCAAGGTCTGGCCACTCAGGGTTAATCACACACTGTTCAGCACAATACATGATGCAAGCTCCTCTTTGGAGCAAGTCTCTCCAGATACTGAACACCACCTGAGTCAAAAGGCTGGCTCTTTATAGCCCCAAAACCACACCCAGGGGTGGGGATATGGTGGATGGCCTCCCGCCCCGCACTTCAGCCATCCACCTGTAAAGCATGTCCTTTCATTTATGGCTGCTTAACCTTCTCTGCACCTACTATGCAGGAGAAACTTCCATGTTTTACTTCCATACTGAAGGTCTTTGTGGACTCTGCTTCCAATGTCTCTAAAGCAAAGCTTGGAAAGCCTGATCCCATATTGGCCATCAGAGGTAAGATTAGGGGGAAACATATCTCTCTCCTCCAGCATTCTGCCAGCGACTTTTTCACAGTATGTACATGATTAAGCCTGCCTACGTGTGAGTGCATGTATGAATAAGCCTGCGTGTTTGTGTGTATGTAAATGGATGAGTCTGCCAATGTGTGTGTGTGTACACTGCTCAGTCAAATAAAGGGAACACTCAAATAACACATCCTAGATCTGAATGAATGAAATATTCTCATCGAATACTTTGTTCTGTACAAAGTTGAATGTGCTGACAACAAAATCACACAAAAATCATCAATGGCAATCAAATTTATTAACCAATGGAGGCCTGGATTTGGAGTCGCCCCCAAAATTAAAGTGGAAAAACACACTACAGGCTGATCCAACTTTGATGTAATGTCCTTAAAACAAGCCAAAATGAGGCTCAGTATTGTGTGTGGCCTCCACGTGCCTGTATGACCTCCCTACAATGCCTGGACATGCTCCTGATGAGGTTGTGGATGGCCTCCTGTGGGATCTCCTCCCACCTGGACTAAAGCATCCGCCAACTCCTGGACAGTCTGTGGTGCAACGTGACGTTGGTGGATGGAGTGAGACATGATGTCCCAGATGTGCTCAATCGGATTCAGGTCTGGGGAATGGGAGGGCTAGTCCATAGCTTTAATGCCTTCATCTTGCTGTAACCGCTGACACACTCCAACCACATGAGGTCTGGCATTGTCCTACATTAGGAGAAACCCAGGACCAACCGCACCAGCATATGGTCTCACAAGGGGTCTGGTGATCTCATCTCGGTACCTAATGGCAGTCAGGCTACCTCTGGCGAGTACATGGACGGCTGTGCGGCCCTCCATAGAAATGCCACCGACACCATTACTGACCCACTGCCAAACCGGTCATGCTGAAGGATGTTGCAGGCAGCAGATCACTCTCCACAGCATCTCCAGACTTGTCACGTCTGTCACATGTGCTCAGTGTGAACCTGCTTTCATCTGTGAAGAGCACAGGGCGCCAGTGGCAACTTTGCCAATCCTGGTGTTCTGTGGCAAATGCCAAGCGTCCTGCATGGTGTTGGGCTGTGAGCACAACCCCTATCTGCGGACGTCGGGCCCTGATACCACCCTCATGGAGTCCGTTTCATTTGTGGCCTGCTGGAGGTCATTTTGCTGGGCTCTGGCAGTGTTCCTCCTGTTCCTCCTTGCACAAAGGAGGAGGTAACGGTCCTGCTGCTGGTTTGTTGCCCTCCTATGGCTCCCTCCACATCTCCTGGTATCTGCTCCATGTTCTGGACACTGTGCTGACAGACACAGCTACCCTTCTTGCCACAGCTCGCGCTGATGTGCCATCCTGGATGAACTGCACTACCTGAGCAACTTCTGTGGTTGTACTGTAGACACCGCCTCTTGCTACTCTACCTCTAGGGGTGAGAGCAAAGGCAAAATGAAAAAGTGACCAAAACAACAGCCAAATAGGATGATAACAGAGAAATGGTCTGTGGTCACTACCTGCAGAACCACTCCTTTATAGGGGGTATCTTGCTAATTGCCTATCATTTCTACCAGTTGTCTGATTCATTTGCACAACAGCAGGAGAAATTGATTCACAATCAGTGTTGTTTCATAACTGGACAGGTGGATTTCACAGAAGTGTTATTGACTTGGAGTTACATTGTGTTGTTTAAGTGTTCCCTTTATTTTTTTTAGCAGTGTATATATACAGCTCTGGCAAATATTAAGCGACCACTGCAAAATTTTCATTTTCTCTGATTTTTCTCTTTATAAGTATATTTTTGAGTAAAATGTACATTGTTGTTTTATTATATAAACTACTGACATGTCTCCGAAATTCAAAACTAAAAATTTTGTCTTTATTGGCAGCAAATGAGAAATCGTCAAAATAATAAAAAAGAAACCGTGCTTTCAGACCTCAAATAATGCAAAGAAATCAAGTTCTTATTCATTTAGAAACAACAATACTCATGATTTAACTCAGGAAGAGTTCAGAAATCAATATTTGGTGGAATAACCATGATTTTTAATCACAGCTTTCATGCGTCTTATCATGCTTTCCACCAGTCTTTCACACTGCTTTTGGGTGATCTTATGCCACAAAAATATAAGCAGTTCTTCTTTGTTTGATGGCTTGTGACTATCCATCTTCCTCTTGATTACATTCCAGAGGTTTTCAATGGGATTCAGGTCTGGAGATTGGGCTGGCCATGACAGGGTCTTGATGTGGTGCTCCTTCATCCTCACATTGATTGACCTAGCTGTGTGGCATGGGGCATTCTCCTGCTGGAAAAAAAACAGTCCTTAGAGTTGGGGAACATTGCCTGAGCAGAAGGAAGCAGGTGTTTTTCAAGGATAACCTTGTATGCGGCTTGACTCATACGACCTTGGCAAAGATTAACCTGCCCAATTCCAGCCTTGCTGAAGCATCCTCAGATCATCACCGATCCTCCACCAAATTTCACAGTGGGTGCAAGACACTGTGGCTTGTATGCCTCTCCAGGTCTCCGTCTAACCATTAGACGACCAAGTGTTGGGCAAAGCTGAAAATTAGACTCATCAGAGAAGATTACCTTACTCCAGTCCTCTATGGTCCAATCCTTATGGTCTTTGGCAAACTTCAGCCTGGCTCTCCTTTGCTTCTCATTGATGAAAGGCTTTCTTCTAGCTTTACATGACTTGAGGCCTGCCTCTAGGAGCCTGTTACGAACTGCTCTTGCCGTGCACTTCACCCCACCTGCCATTTGCCATTCCTTTTGTAGGTTACTTGATGTCATCCTGCAGTTGCTGAGTGACATTTGAATAAGATGCCGGTCATCCCGGTCAGTGGAGAGTCGCTTTCGCCCTCTGCCGGTCTGTAGCTTTGTTGTCCCCAATGTCTGCTGCTTGACTTTGTTGTAAAGGACGGCAGTCTTCGAAATTTTAAGGAAGGAGGCAACATGACGCTCACTGTATCCCTCTGCTAGTAAAGCCAGAATTTAACCCTTCTTTTCCTCACTCAAGACTTTTCTTTTCAACTCCTTTGGCATGGGTAAAAGTTATTTTTTCATTCAAATTACTGTTGGGCTATTTCAAGCACTTGTTTTGCCATCCAGCTTGTCCTGTTGCAAGAGGATTGTGAAGACCACAGCAGTGTTTTTATACTTTCCCTCGTTACATAAGATTTGGTTCAGGTGATCACCTAATCAGAAGCACATTAAGTAGAATGAGGTGTACTTTGGTTGGAATTCAGTGGTCTCTTAATTTTTGGCTAGAGCTGTATATAGATAAGCGTGTGTGTGTGTGTGTGTGTGTGTGTGTGTGTGTGTGTGTGTGTGTGTGTGTATGTATATGGATGAGCCTGCCTATGTGTGTGTATATATATATGAATAAGCCAGTATGTATATGGATAATCCTGCCTGTGTGTGCATGTATATGGATGAGCCTGAGTACGTGTGTGTGTGTGTATATATATGAATAAGCCTGTATGTATATGAATAAACCGGCCTGTGTGTGTGTTTGTGTGTGTGTAAATGGATAAACCTGCCTGTGTGTGTGTGTGTGTGTGTGTGTATATGGATAAGCCTGCCTACGTGTGTGTGTGTGTGTGTGTGTGTGTGTGTGTGTGTGTGTGTGTGTGTGTGTGTGTGTGTGTGTGTATATATATAATCGATAAGCCTTCGTGTGTTTGTGTGTGGGTGTGTGTGTGTGTATATATGCAGGGCCGCCATCAGGGCATTACTGCCCTTACTGGCGTATGGGGCTCGGTGAGCAGAGAGGGCCCGGTCGGGGCCCTGTTCTTCTGCTCAGCGTGCCCGAGCAACAGCATTCGCCAACGATCGTGCTTCTGGCGATGGAAGAGCAGGACACCGCGGGAGCGCCGCAAGGTAAGAAGAGACTTTTTTTTTTTTTTAAAAGCCGCACCAGTACAGGATGGGGAACATTGGGGGCAGCCGCAGAAAACATGAGGGCAGGATGAAAACATGGGGAACAGGATGAAAACATGGGGGACATTGAGGGCACGATGAAAACATGGGGGACATTGAGGGCATGATGAAAACATGGGGAACATTGGGGGCAGAATGAAAACATGGGGGGACATTGGGGGCAGGATGAAAACATGGGGGGACATTGGGGGCAGGATGAAAACATGGAGGACATTGGGGGCAGAAAACATGGGGACAGAATGGAAACATGGAGGCAGAATTTGAAACATTGGGGCAGAATGGAGACATGGGGGCAGGATGGAGAGACATGGGGGGCAGGATGGAGACAATGGAAGCAAGATGTGGGACATTATTACTGTAGGGGCTAATTATGGAGACAATGGGGGCAAGATGTGGGACATAATTACTGTAGGGGCTATTTGAAGGATATTATTACTGCTGTGATGTATTTTATTTTTGAGTATACTGTTTTCAGTGGGGTGGGTCCTGTTACTGTGCAGGGCGACACTGTCACTTTTGTTCTTCGTCTGGTGTAGTGTAGAACTTGGGAAAAATTGGGGAATGTGCTCTGTAAGCTGCTCTAGATAACTGTGTTATTTTATGCAGAGATGAGTCCAGGATGGAAGAAGTGCTGGCTATCTGCACTGGATGAAGAGGAAAAGCGAAGATGAAAGACTTCAACTAGAGACCGGTGAGTCAATGTGTTATCTGTACACCGACACTGTACACTGTATACTATGTACAGAGATTGTGTGTATAAATGGTACTTATGGTAATATTACTATTCTGTTTTTTATTAATAATCAGTATTTTAGTATTCGGTCACCAAGTGGTGGTAATATGTGATCTGGTCACGGTGTGGTGGTATTTGTCCCTTGTATGTGGTATTATTCAGTCACTATGATGTGGTAATATGTGGTCCAGTCATGGTGTGGCAGTATTTGTCCCTTGTATGTGGTATTATTCAGTCACTATGTGGTGGTAATATGTGATATGGTCATAGTGTGGTGGTATTTATCCCTTTGTATGTGGTATTATTGGTCATTTTAAAAATGTATGTGACACATTCCCATAAATAAAAATATACCTAAAAGAGTATTGGGTATTTTAAGAAATGTTTAATAGGTTAGAGTAGAGTGGGGCCCGGCCAGAAGAGTCTCCTTGTCGTGGTGGCGGCTTAAAAAATCTTTTGACCAAAACAAAAGCTGCTGGCTATATACGTGAAATGGTGTTCGATGGGAACTGTTAATGTGCGATTGGTGAGGACGTGGTGCAGAAAGTAGAATTTTTCCAAGAGTGGGCAGTGGGACTGTTGAACGTTCGAGGGGTGGAGGTGGAACCTGGGCGGGGTCTCAAGACGGGCCGAAAATTTTGCCAGTATGGGGCCCCGAAATTCCTAGTGGCAGCCCTGTGTATATGTATATGGATAACAATGCCTACGTGTGTGTATGGATATAGGTAAGCCTGCGTACGTGTGTATATGAATATGGATGAGCCTGCCTACATGTATGTATGTATGTATGTATGTTTATATATGAATAAGCCTGTATGTATATGGATAAACCTGCCTGTGTGTGTGTGTATGTATATGGATAAGACTGCCTATGTGTGTGTATATGGATAAGCCTGCCTCCATGTGTGTGTGTGTATGGATAAGCCAGACTAAATGTGTGTGTATGTACATGAATAAGCCTTCCTACGTGTGTGTGTGCATGGATAAGCCTGTCTATGTTTGTGTATGTATAAGGATAAGGCTGCTTACTTGTGTGTATATATGGATAAGTGTGTGTGTGTGTGTGTGTGTGTGTATGGATAAGCCTGCCTAAGTGTGTGTGTGTATGGATAAGCCTGCCTAAGTGTGTGTGTGTGTATATATATATGAATATATAAGGGGGGCAAAATAGTTATCATAGAAAAGCCCCAATATAGGAAGATGTGTCTTGAGTTGTTGTCTGATTGAGAAGGCTATGAGATCCTTCGCAGTGACCCTACGAAAACCTATGGTCGTGAATTGGAAAGGCTACTACTAAGAGCCCTGGAGGATAAGTTGATTGACAAAAGAAAGTGGTCTTTCCTTCTTCCAAAATGTCCACAAATTGCTACATTTTATGGATTGTGAAAAGCCCATAAGGGGTGCATCCCCTTTAAGGGGCGCCACATTGTCTCGGTCATAGGAAGTTTGACACAGGGTATCAGTACTTATGTAGATATCATCCTTTGTCCATTCGTGCTGGCCCTCCTTTCCTATGTCCGAGACACAATGGACGTTTTGAGGGGACTTGAGGACTTGCAATTCGAAGAGGGCGTGTACTTGGCAAGTTTGGATGTGGAGGCCCTCTACAGGTCAATACCGCATGAGGCGGGTTGTAGAGCTGTTAGGCATTTTTTGCAAATGAGAGGGACACACATGAGGAGACACAATGATTTTGTAATGGACTTATTGAAATTGGTCTTGGAGCGGAATTATTTTCTGTTTGATGGGCGGTACTTCCACGAGCTCAGGGGTACTGCAATGGGGAGCCCTTGTGCTCCTACATATGCAAATGTATTCCTGGGCTGGTGGGAGGAAACCCTGGTCTTCAATGACATCAACGAGGAATGGACGTCTAAAGTATCCTTATGGATCTGGTTCATAGACAAAGTCCTCGTTTTGTGGACCGGAACTACTGACTAATTTAATAAGTTTGTTTCAGTCCTCAATACAAACAGTGTGGGCCTGAGACTTGCAAATTTTTTTTTTGGACGTTTCTATCAGCATTGATCATAGTGGCTGCCTAATGACAAATTTATTTAGAAAATCAACAGCTAAGAATAGCCTTCTACAATGGAAAAGCCACCATCCTTCACCTCTCAAACGTGGAATCCCCAAGGGGCAATTTTTGAGCCTTAGACGCAATTGTTCATCCCTTGAGGGTTTTGAGAGGGAAGCATGGGAACTGAGTGAAAGGTTCAAGAAACAAGGCTATCCCTCGTATGTTGTGGAGCAGGCATACCATCATGCAAAGGCAGCAAACAGGACATCCTTATTGGTCCCCAAAGTGAGAAACGAGGACGATGGTTTGGCTCGCCTAATAGGGACCATTGATGACAAAGCAAAGAAAGTAATGAATGTCCTTCATACCTTCTGGGATGTATTAAATTTGGATCCGGACCTTAGGGTTGTTATCACCCTTCACTCTTCAGTGACGTATCGTAGGGGATGAAATTTAAAGAATCGTTTGGTTCACAGCCATCTACAATCAGATAAAGCGGACCTTACCTGGTTAAATCGTACAAATTTGGTCGGTACGTTTAGATGTGGGGCTTGTAAGGCCTGTGATTTTATAGTGAAAACATCAGTCACGAGTGACACTACTGGAAAAATCTACCAGAACAGAGAGTTTATTAACTGCCGAACGGAGGGCATTGTATATCTGTCAAAGTGTGACTGCCCCAAAACATATGTAGGAAAAACCATCAGACAATTTCGTATTAGAGTTCTCGAACATTTAGGGGATATCCAGAGGAGAGAGGATACATCTATCTCCAGACACATATGGGAAGTACATGATGGTGACATGAGGACTATAGGTTTTCAGGATATTGAAAAGATTTGAGCATCTCAAAGGGGGGATGATCATGACAATAAAATTCTAAGGAAAAAATCCAGTGGCTCCACAGATTAATAACTGTTGCTCCAATGGGTTTAAATGAATGTATGTCCTTTACTCCATTCATCCAATAAGTGTGGAGATTTAGGAGTATATAGTTAGTAAGTATTGATGTTTAAGAACAATGATCGACTGTATCTTTATCGATAGCATCAGCAGCTTTATACTTGCTGAACGATTAACTATCAAAATGGACATTTCTTAGTCTCTTCAATCCTGGTATATTGTATTTCAAAAGAGGCTATATTGCTTCTACTGGATATTCTGGCTGGCTGTTGTATGTATTCATGTCAATAGTGGGTTAAAAGTTTGTTTATGTTACCCGCTGACGTCAGGATGCAGTCTGCCTATCTGTGTTGTGGTACCTATGATGACTCCGCCCCTCCGTGACAAGGGTACCCTTGCATCTCCTTATTGGCTCCAAGGTATGGGGCTTGTGAGTGGCCCGTGTCTGGTCGCGTCAATGGAAGGGGGGAGGAGTATCATCTATAAAGGTTTGGCGTCGTGCCGCCATATGCGGCTCTCATAATAGCGGGGAGCAAATACTCCTGCAAATGTATAAGCAAATAACATAGTGCTTTAGCCTCCTGATGTGCCCATAAAAATATCACATGGGTGAAACGCGTAGAGGCGTACATGTATGTTTTTTGGGCATATATGTTGATATAGGGACCCACATGCCAAGATGCTGCTGTGATACCCTGAACTATAAATAAAGGGGCAGCAATTCTTAAAGGAACAGCATAAATGACAGACGATTTATTGGGTCTGTACGTGTTAAAATAAGAGCTGTGTCCTATGTAGATGAAGAGCTGCCATTGAGCCATCTTTGATTCAGCATAAATTAACAGGCAGTAAATTTATATTACATACCAATTGCTTTAAGATAGGATAGGAGTATAACATATGTAGTACTGTGTTATCTGTATCCCCTTATTAGTGGACTGGAGTCTATAGAAAAAAAATAGAAAAAAATCCCTTTTTTTTTTATAACTCCGACTGTATATTAGAAGGGGTCCATAGTCTGATAATTTTGCAGAGGGCAAAGTGCAATAATAATTATATGCTCCCTCTGGGGGAATAATTGATATCTGCTCAAGAGTTGGTAATTAACCCCTTTAAGCATGTCACTCGAGCACCCACGAAACTCAGTGCATACACGAGCACCCGATGCAAACTCAAGTAGCGAGCACTTGCGCTCAAGAGTAATGACAACTTATTCAATATGATGACCTAATGTTATCCAAATCTGTGTAGTACCTGTGGGTTCAAAATGTTCACTATACCCCTTGATAAAATCCTTGAGGGGTGTAGTTTCCAAAATGGTGTCACTTGTGGGGGGTTTCCACTATTTAGGCACATCAGGGGGTCTCCAAACACGACATGGCGTTCGCTCTCGATTCCAGCCAATTTTGCGTTCAAAAAGTCACACAGTGCTCCTTCCCTTCTGAACTCTGCCGTGCGCCCAAACACTGTATTTTCCCCAAATATGGGGAATTGGCATACTCAGGAGAAATTGCACAAAAGTTTTTGGGATCCATTTTCTCCTCTTACTCTTGTAAAAATAAAAAATTGGGGCTAAAACATAATTTTTGTGGAAAAAGTTTGATTTTTTTATTTTTACGGCTCCATGTTATAAACTTCTGTAAAACACTTGGGAGTTCAGGGTGCTCATCACACATATAGATAAGTTCCCTGAGGGGTGTAGGGCATCAGGGGCACATCCGCGAATTATTCAAGCAAATTTTACATTCAAAAAGTCAAATTGCGCTCCTTCCCTTCCGAACCCTGCTGTGTGCCCAAACAGTGGTTTTCCCCCACATATGGAGTATCGGCTTACTCAGGAGAAATTGCACAACAAACTGCATGATGCAATTTCTCCAGTTACCCTTATGAAAATGCAAAATTGGGGGCTCAAAAACATTTTTGTGGGAAAACTGTGAAAATTTTATTTTTATGGCTCAATGTTATAAACTTCTGTGAAGCACCTGGGGGCTCAAGGTGCTCACCACCATCTAGATAAGTTCCCTGAGGGATCTAGTTTCCAAAATGGTGTCACTTGTGGGAGGTTTCCACTGTTTAGGCACATCAGGGGCTCTCCAAACGCAACATGGCGTCCGCTAATTATTCAAGCAAATTTTACATTCAAAAAGTCAAATGGTGCTTCTTCCCTTCGGAACCCTGCCATGCGCCCAAACAGTGTTTTTTCCCCACATATGGGGTATCTGCATGCTCCAGGGAAATTGCACAACAAATTTTGGGGTCCATTTTTTCCTGTTACCCCTGCGAAAATAAAAAAAAATTGGGTCTAAAGTAACATTTTTGTGAAAAAAGTTAAATGTTCATTTTTTCTTTCACATTCCAAAAATTCCTGTGAAGGACCTGAAGGGTTAATAAATGTAGCGTCGGCGTCCCTGCCCTCTGCTAGGCAGGGACGCTGTTCCCCTCACCTCTCTGCTCCGAGCCCGGCGTCCTCCTCCCGCTCTGCTGTCAGCGCGCGCTCCTTCCCGGCGTCCTCCTCCCGCTCTGCTGTCAGCGCGCGCTCCTTCCCGGCCCCTGTGCTTAGGGCGCGCGCGCGCTCCCCTCCTCTTAAAGGGGCCGCGTGCGCCATCCTAAGGAGTCCCCGGCCAATGGCCGGAGGACTTAATCATATATAAGGCACCTCCTCCAAAATGGAGGTGCCCGAGCAATGTTGTTTGCACCTGTGTCTCACCTGTGCTTCAGCCCTCAGGTCCCGTTGCCAGTTACCTGCCAGTTACCTGCCAGATTCCTGCCAGCCTGTTGTCTTTGTCCCGCCTGATATCCAGTCACCTGTCTGCCAGCCTGAGGTCTGACGGTCTGCCTTCCAACTCCAGTCAGTCTGTCTAAGGACCAGCTTGCCCGCTCACCTGGGAGCGCACATCAGTTACCTGCCTGCTACCCTGAGGTCCGACGGTCTGCCTTCCAACTCCTGTCAGTCTGTCTAAGGACCAGCTTGCCCGCTCATCTGGGAGCGCACATCAGTTACCTGCCTGCTAGCCTACCTGGAGGCTCCGCCGTCACGTGCTGTGACCATCTGCCATTCCAGAGACTCCTGCCCACTCATCTGGGAGCGCCCACCTGTTACCTGCCTGCTAGCCTACCTGGAGGCTCCGCCGTCACGTGCTGTGACCATCTGCCATTCCAGAGACTCCTGCCCGCTCACCTGGGAGCGCCCACCTGTTACCTGCCTGCTAGCCTACCTGGAGGCTTCGCCGTCACGTGCTGTGACCACCTACCTTTCCAGAGACTCTCGCTTGCTCACCTGGGAGCACACATCTACCATCTGCCTGCTAGCCTACCCGGAGGCTCTGCCATCACAGGTCGTACCTACCCTTTACCCAGAGACTGCCCCGATCACTTGCCGTAACTCCCTGCCCGTTCATCCAGAGACTGCCACCCGCTCCCTTACAAGGGCCGCCCCCTTGTATAGTAGCTCAGAGGTTCCGCCTCCCAGACCCGTTACAATAAAGTTCTTGAATGTGGTTTTTGAGCACCTTGAGGGGTGCAGTTTTTAGAATGGTGTCACTTTTGGGTATTTTCTGTCATAAAGACCTCTCAAAGTGACTTCAAATGTGATGTGGTCCCTAAAAAAATGGTTTTGTAAATTTTGTTGGAAAAATGAGAAATCGCTGGTCAACTTTTAACCCTTATAGCTCCCTAATAAAAAAAAAATTTGGTCCAAAATTGTGCTGATATAAAGTGGACATGTGGGAAATGTTATTTATTAACTATTTTGTGTGACATATCTCTCTGATTTAAGGGCATAAAAATTCAAATGTTGAAAATTGCAAAATTTTCAAAATTTTCGCCAAATTTCCGTTTTTTTTCCCACAAATAAACGCAAGTGATATCGCAGAAATTTTACCACAATCATGAAGTACAATATGTCATGAAAAAACATTCTCAGAATCAGGAGGATCCGTTGAAGCGTTCCAGAGTAATTACCTCATAAAGTGACAGTGGTCAGAATTGTAAAAATTGGCCTGGTCATTAACGTGCAAACCACCTTTGGTTGTAAAGGGGTTAAGGATACAGATATATTAAGAGTAGTACCAAGGAACCAGGTATGACACATTGGGTGATTGGTATTAGGGAATATTAGTATCCTGAGTATGACCCTTGTAACAAAATAGTTGGACATAGAGGATAGACTGCATACAGTACGGTGGTTTTGTTTATGGGATTTATAATGAAGTATTGTTTTTTTAACTATTGCTATCCCACCTCAGTCAGTGATTTTTTTTTTCTCAATATCCGACATGAAATCAGAATAAACCTTTCCCGTTTTAGGTCAATTAGGATTACCAGAATTTTAAATATTTGCCTAATGCCAAAATAATGAGAGAGAGAGAATGTTTTAAAGGCATTTTTATTACTTACTGCAAAGTCAAATGTTTACATCCACTAAGATTACTATTACAACTCTGGACTGCCCATATGATGAAGTCATGTGTTTGGAAGCTTCTGATAGATTTTTTGGCAATATCTTGTTATGGTAAATATTTATACTTTGGTTTGATTATTATTTTTAGACAATTAAATCTACCTATCTTTGATAAAACTATTATTAAAATATTAAGTTATAAGTGTTATTCATAAAAGCGATAACACAGGGCATTATATAGAGCTATCTTTGTGTTATGCTTTCATCTGTTTTTTTAAAGTATAGTTAATTGGACAGAGGTAGTTTAGTTCAAATACATCTGCATCAATTTCCACAATTTACAACATTATTTCCAATTAAAATACTTTCTGCATTAGGTAAGGCACGCAGCCATACCCTTTCTTCTGGGGGTGTAAAAAAATACTTGTTGCTTGGGATCTGAGGGCAGACAAGAATTGGATTTGGAGATAATTTGTATTTCAATCCAAATTAGCTCTTCTTGGAAGGGCTACCATGACAATCTGAGTTAATCAGAGACACACCTGTGGATGTATTTTAATGCACACCTGAAACACACTGCTTCTATGTGTAGCATCATGGGAAAGTCTAAAGAAATCAGCCAAGATATCAGAAAAAGAATTATGGACTTGAAAGTGTCTGGCTCATCCTTGGGTACAATTTGAAGATACTTGAAGATGCCTCTTTCATCTGTACAAACAATTATATGCAAGTACAAACAAGATGGGAATGTCCAGCCATCATACCACTGACAAAGGAGACGGGTTCTGTGTCCCAGATATGAACGTGATTTGGTCCAACATGTGCATATGAACCCAAGGACAGAAGAAAAAGACCTTATGAAAATGATGGCAGAACCTGGTAAGATTGTGTCAATATCCACAGTGAAAAGAGTACTGTATCACCATGGGCTGAAAGGCCACTCTGCCAGGAAGAAGCCAATTACTCCAAAAGAAACATAAAAAGCCAGATTAATGTTTGCAAATGCACACAGGAGCAAAGACCTTAATTTTTGGAGACATGTCATGTGGTCTGATGAAGCTAAAATTGAACTTTTTGGGCATAATGGCCATCGATCTGTTTGGAAGAAAAAGGGAAAAGCTTCGAAGCTTAGGAACACCATCCCAACTGTGAAACACAGGGCTGGCAGCATCATGTTGTGGGGTTGTTTTGCTGCAGGAGGGACTGGTGCACTTCACAAAATAGATGCCATCATAAGAAAAGAAGATTATGTGGCTATACTGAAGCCACATATCAAGACATCAGCCAGGAAGTTAAAGCTTGGGCGAAAATGGGTCTTCCAAATGGACAATGACCCAAAGCATACTGACAAAATGGTAACAAAGTGGCTTAAGGATAACAAAGTCAATGGTTTGGAGTGGCCATCACAAAGCCCTGATCTCAATCCTATTGAAAATTTCTGGGCAAAGCTGAAAAGGCACGTGCGAGCAAGGCGACCTACAAACCTGGATCAGTTACACCAGTTTTGTCAAGAGAAATGGGCCCAAATTCCGACCAACTATTGTGAGAAGCTTGTGGAAGGATATCCCAAACGTTTGAACAAAGTCATTCAGTTAAAGGGAATGGTACCAAATACTAATGAAATGTATGTAAACTTTTGACTTTGCAGTAAGTAAGTCTGCCTACGTGTATGTGTGTATATATGGATAAGCCTGCCTACGTGTGTATATATGGATAAGCCGGCCTACGTGTGTGTATATGGATAAGCCTGCCTACGTGTGTGTGTGTGTGTGTGAGTGTGTGTGTATATGGATAAGCCGGCCTACGTGTGTATATATGGATAAACCTGCCTACGTGTGTGTGTGTGTGTGCATATATATAGATAAGCCTGCATGCGTGTGTGTGTGTGTGTGTGTGTGTAAATGGATAAGCCTGCCTACGTGTGTGTAAATGGATAA
This sequence comes from Phyllobates terribilis, assembly GCF_046119375.1. Taxonomy (NCBI): domain Eukaryota; kingdom Metazoa; phylum Chordata; class Amphibia; order Anura; family Dendrobatidae; genus Phyllobates; species Phyllobates terribilis. The sequence continues at coordinate 307,155,823 of NW_027362769.1, forward strand.
GCCTGCCTATGTGTGTGTGTATATGGATAAGCCTGCCTACGTGTGTGTGTGTATATGGATAAGCCTGCCTACGTGTGTGTGTATATGGATAAGCCTGCCTACGTGTGTGTATATAAGCCTGCCTACGTGTGTGTGTGTATATGGATAAGCCTGCCTACGTGTGTGTGTATATGGATAAGCCTGCCTACGTGTGTGTATATATGGATAAGCCTGCCTACGTGTGTATATGGATAAGCTTGCCTACGTGTGTATATAAGCCTGCCTACGTGTGTGTGTGTGTATGTGGATAAGCCTGCCTACGTGTGTGTATATGGATAAGCCTGCCTACGTGTGTATGTGTATATGGATAAGCCTGCTACGTGTGTGTGTATATGAATAAGCCTGCCTACATGTGTGTGTGAATGGATAAGCCTGCCTGTGTGTGTGTGTATATGGATAAGCCTGCCTATGTGTATGTATAGGGATAAACCTGCCTACGTGTGTGTGTGTGTGTATATAAGCGCCTGCTACGTGTGTGTGTGTATATGGATAAGCCTGCCTATGTATAGGGATAAACCTGCCTACGTGTGTGTGTGTGTGTGTGTGTGTGTGTGTGTGTGTGTGTGTGTGTGTGTGTGTGTGTGTGCGCGCGCTTGTGTGTGTATATGTATAAGCGCCTGCTACGTGTGTGTGTGTGTACGGATAAGTCTGCCTACGTGTGAATATGAAAAGAGAGCGCACACGTGTACAGCAAAGCAGGTATACTCTATATATGGGATATTTCCTCCTGTGATTTACTATGGTTCACATGCAATATTAGGTCTCCAGTAGAAACATTTAATATTTAAGTTCTGGCTTACCGATGTCAGTTCGGTTTAGGCGGTTGTGTATATATATGTACTTTTTGCCTGCTCTGGAGTTCCTCCATTTAACGTGTGCGCCATTTTAATACTATGTGTCTTTTATGTGTGTATTTTCACCCCCATTTGCTAATTGACAATAAAATTTATACCTTTTATTATGATATTGTCATGGATCAATTTTTGTGCTTTGCCCCCCCCCCCTTCTACGTGTGAATATGTATATAGACAAGCCTGCCTACACGAGTGTACGTGTCGATTACAAAAAAAGGGGATTCAACTATGTAAATTTATATGCGTCTTATGGTGGATTTTTTAAATGAAATACAATGAAAGTGGATATCCCTTTTGGCATAAAGAAAAGGCAGATTATGCAACCATGATCCTAATGTTTTGAGAAGACTGTCATTAAATTCAATTAAAAGGATCCTGTCAGGTTCCCCAAGTGTCCCAAGCCATAAACTTAAAGCCATATTCCTACAATCCTGCATGTACCTCATATTTTAGTCCCACTTTATATGAAAATTACCTAGTCCAGAGGGGGCATCTTCACCCAGGACATTCTGTGCTTAGGTGATATAATTAAAACCTTAAAGCACTATTGACGATATATGGAAATTGCCCCCCAACAATGTGATGGAGCCCAGAATTTTATTAAAAACTATTTACAAGTTAATGGACAATAAAATAAAAATGACATTAAAAACTCTAAAAAAAACTGGTGAGGATGAATTTTCATTGTCACACGATAAAAGAAAAAAGGACATGTATCTACGGCAAAGCATTTTTTGTAACGCAGATTACTACATCACGGACATGAAAATATTAGTATTAAACCATAACTTCCCTATCCAGAGAGATAAAAGTGTCTGGGAGTACAAGTACATGATGGCCTTTCCAACACACAGAGCAGGAAATAACGTGCTGCACGGTTTCATGTCATTCTACATCATTTAAAGGGACCCTGTCACCAGGTTTGTCCCATATGAGATAAGACCAGCACCTTTTACCCTTGACATACAACAATCTAATATGCTGTATATATGTACCAGATCCACACTGCAAGACAGGAAAAAGACCTTTTACAATACTCACCCGTGGGGCGGTTGGGTCTGATGGGTGTTGCTGGTCCTGGTCCAGGGCCTCCCTTCTTCTTGCGATGCTGTCCTTCTGTGTTTCATGTAGATGACGCGTCCTACGTCATCCACACAGTCTCCCAGGCATCGAACTCCTGCACAGGCGTACTTCTCTGTGCTGATGAGGGCAGAGCAAAGTATTGCAGTGCGAATGCCCTGGGAAAGGCCAAAGAGCCCCGGCACATGTGCACTGCAGTACCTTACTCTGCCCTCGTCAGTGCAGAGAATTACGCCAGCACAGGAGAGCGATACCAAGAACACTGTGTGTATGATGTAGGACACATCATCCACACAAAGCACAGAAGGACGACGGCATTGCAAGAAGGGACCAAAAAGTCCCTTATATTTTCGTTAACAGATGACAGACCTTAGTGGGGACTTGCTTTTTTTGTGGATTGAGTTGAAGCTTTTATTGGGAACATTTTACATAACGTTTATCTGGCACTCTAGGCTGAGCACTTACAGTTGTGCTCAAAAGTTTACATACCCCGGCAGAATTTTTCCTTTCTTGGCCTTGTTTGAGAGAATATGAATGATAATAAAAAACTTTTTCTCCACTCATGGTTATTGGTTGGATGAAGCCATTTATTGTCAAACTACTGTGTTTTCTCTTTTTAAATCTTAATGACAACCAAAAACATCCAAATAACCCTGTTCAAAAGTTCGCATACCCCAGTTGTTAATACCGTGTATTGCCCCCTCTAACATCAATGACAGCTTGAAGTCTTTTGTGGTAGTTGTGGATGAGGTTCTTTAATTTCTCAGATGGTAAAGCTGCTCATTCTTCTTGGCAAAAAGGCTCCAGTTCCTGTAAATTCCTGGGCTGTCTAGCATGAACTGCGCGCTTGAGATCTCCCCAGAGTGGTTCAATGATATTGAGGTTAGGAGACTGAGATGGCCACTCCAGAACCTTCACTTTGTTGTGCTGTAGCCAATGACAGGTCGACTTGGCCTTGTGTTTTGGATCGTTGTCATGTTGGAACACCCAAGTACGTCCCATGCGCAGCTTTCAGGCTGATGAATGCAAATTTGCCTCCAGTATTTGCTGATAACGTGATGCATTTATCTTTCCTTCAACTTTTAGGCTGAGTTCACACGATGCGTTTTTAATGCGTTTCCGCGGCGTTTTTGCAGTTGCGTAAACGCCGTGGAAACGCATTAAAAACGCATGGTAGAAGGGCTGCAATGTTCCCCAATTGAAATCCGCATGTGCTGTGCCCAAGATGCGGATTTTTCCGCAGCGTAAACGCTGCGCTCAAAAATCCGCAGCATGTCAATTAATTTTGCGTAAACGCGGCATTTTCGCCGCCATTGACTTGCATTAGAACGCGCCAATTCCACAAGACTGCATTTGTACTTGCGTTATTGGCGCGTTCTAATGTGCGGATGGTACCCGGGTGTGGAGGAGAAGAGAGTCTCATCCGCACCCAGGTACCATTAAAAAAGCTATAAAACAAGAATAAAATAAAAAATAAATGTATATTTACCTTCTGTCGGCCCGCGCACCGCTCCTGCTTGGTTCCCGGCACTTGAGTTGAAGGACCTGCGCTGACGTCAGAGTCATGTGACGGGTCACGTGACGCTGACGTCGGCAGGTCTTTCAATTCAAAGTTGCCTGCGAGGGAGAACGGACTGAGCGGGACACTGGGGGCCATCAGAGGGTAATGTATACATTTATTTTTTATTTTTACCATTCTCTCGGGTCACACTATATAAATCCACGCTGTTTGCATGGATTTATATAGTGTGACCTAGTTGTCATAAGCACTTTCCAGGTGATGCTAAAATCGCCTGGAAAGCGCTTGTCAATCTGCATGCGGAAACGCATGTGAATCCGCATGTATTCCGCAGGAAAAACGCATGCACAATCTGCATGCGTTTTTTCTGCCAGGGAGATGCAGAAATTCTGCAGAAATTTTCTGCTTCATTTCTGCATCGTGTGCACATACCCTTAGGCTGTGTTCCCAAGATGCGTTTTTGGTGCGTATTTGCAGTGCATAAACGCTCCAGAAACACATTGCATACCTTTTCCCATGACTTCCTATGACATTCTGCAAGTTCTGTGCACATGGTCAGGATTTTTTCTGCGCGGATTTTACTCGCAGATAAAATACGGACATGACCAATTCTTGTGAGTTTCTGCAGGCGTATATGCCTATACTAAGGCTATGTGCCCACGTAGGAGATTAGCTACAGGCTGAGTTCACACGATGCGTATTTCATGCAGTTGCAGTTGCGTAAACGCCGCGGAAACGCATGAAAAACGCATGGTAGAAGGGAAGCAATGTTCCCCAATGGAAATCCGCATGTGCTGTGCTCATGATGCGGATTTTTCCGCAGCGTGAACGCTGCGGTCAAAAATCCGCAGCATGTCAATTAATTTTGCGGAAACGCGGCGATTTCGCCGCCATTGACTTGCATTAGAATGCGCCAATTCCGCAAGACAGCATCTGTACTTGCGCTATTGGCGCGTTCTAATATGCGGATGGTACCCGGGTGTGGAGGAGAGGAGAGTCTCCTCCACACCCAGGTACCATTAAAAAATCTGTAAAAAAAAGAATAAAATAAAAAATAAATGTATTCTTACCTTCTGTCGGCCCGCGCACCGCTCCCGCTTGGTTCCCGGCACTTGCAGTGAGTTGTAGGACCTTCGCTGACGTCAGAGTCATGTGACGGGTCACGTGATGCTGACGTAGGCAGGTCTTTCAATTCAAAGTTGCCGGCAGCCGGGAACTTTGTAAAGCAGGACAGCGCGGGCCATCGGAGGTAAGTATATACACTCTCTCGGGTCACACTATATAAATCCATGCTGTTTGCATGGATTTATATAGTGTGACCTAGTTGTCAAGCACTATCCAGGTGATGCTAAAATCGCCTGGAAAGCGCTTGTCAATCTGCATGCGGAAACGCATGTGAATCTGCATGTGGATCCGCATGTATTCTGCAGGAAAAACGCATGCACAATCTGCATGCGTTTTTTCTGCCAGGGAGATGCAGAAATGATGCAGAAATTTTCTGCTTCATTTCTGCATCGTGTGCACATACCCACAGAGCGTTTTTGCCTCTCTCTGGCAGAAAAAAACACATGCAGATTAAGGCTGAGTTCACACAATGCGTATTTCATGCGTTTCCGCGGCGTTTTTGCAGTTGCGTAAACGCCGCGGAAACGCATGAAAAACGCATGGTAGAAGGGAAGCAATGTTCCCCAATGGAAATCCGCATGTGCTGTGCCCATGATGCGGATTTTTCCGCAGCGTTAACGCTGCGGTCAAAAATCCGCAGCATGTCAATTAATTTTGCGGAAACGCGGCGATTTCGCCGCCATTGACTTGCATTAGAACGCGCCAATTCCGCAAGACTGCATCTGTACTTGCGTAATTGGTGCGTTCTAATGTGCGGATGGTACCCGGGTGTGGAGGAGAGGAGAGTCTCATCCACACCCAGGTACCATTAAAAAAGCTGAAAAACAAGAATAAAATAAAAAATAAATGTATTCTTACCTTCTGTCGGCCCCCGCAGCGCTCCCGCTTGCTTCCCGGCACTTGCAGTGAGTTGTAGGACCTGCGGTGACGTCAGAGTCATGTGACGGGTCACGTGACGCTGACGTCGGCAGGTCTTTCAATTCAAAGTTGCCGGCAGCCGGGAACTTTGTAAAGCAGGACAGCGCGGGCCATCGGAAGTAAGTATATACACTATCGGGTCACACTGTATAAATCCATGCCGTTTGCATGGATTTATATAGTGTGACCTAGTTGTCACAAGCACTTTCCAGGTGATGCTAATCGCCTGGAAAGCGCTTGTCAATCTGCATGCGGAAACGCATGTGAATCTGCATGTGGATCCGCATGTATTCTGCAGGAAAAACGCATGCACAATCTGCATGCGTTTTTTCTGCCAGGGAGATGCAGAAATGATGCAGAAATTTTCTGCTTCATTTCTGCATCGTGTGCACATACCCTTACATGTGTTTTTTCTGCCAGAGAGAAGCGTTTTTTCAGCGTTTTCGCATGCGTTTTTTCAAGCACTTTTCCAAGCGATTTTGGGCATCACTTGGAAAAGTGCTTGACAAGTTGGTCACACAATACAAATCCATGCAAACGGCATGGATTTAAATTATGTGACCAACTTAGATGCTTTAAATGCTGCATCTATAATAAAAAAAAGAATTAAAAAGTTAAAAATAAAAAAACCTGTATACTCACCTCTCCAGTCTCCTCCCGGTGGCGATCCTCTCTCCTCGGCGTCCCGCGGTGTACTGGCATGCATGGCAGGCGGTTTTACAAGCGTTTTCGTGGCCGTAAAAACGAAGCAAAGACGATACAAAAACGCTACGTGGGCACATAGCCTAAGCCTTACCAAGTTTCCTGTGCCTTTGTTGCTCACACATCCCCAAAACATCAGCGATCCACCTCGGTGCTTTACTGTAGGAATGGTGATCCTTTCATCATAGGCCTTGTTGACCTCTCTCCAAATGTAACGTTTATGGTTGTGGCCAAAAAGTTCAATTTTGGTCTCATTACTTCAAATTACTTGTCTCTGTGCTGTTTGGTGTACTGTAGGCGAGATACTTTGTGGCATTTGAGCAGTAATGGCTTTCTTCTGGCGACTGGACCATGCAGCCCATTTTTCTTCAAGTGCCTCCTTATTGTGCATCTGGAAACCGCCACACCACTAGTTTTCAGAGAGTCCTGAATTTCAGCTGATGTTATTTGTGGGTTTTTCTTTGCATCCCTAACAAATTTCCTGGCAGTTGTGGCTGAAATTTTTGGTGGTCTACCTGACCATGGTCTGGTTTTTACAGAGTCCCTGATTTTCCATTTGTTAATCACAGTTTGAACACTGCTGACTGGCATTATCAATTCCTTGGATATTTTTTTGTATCCCTTTCCTGTGTTATACAGTTCAACTACCTTTTCCCGTAGATCCGTTGACAATTCTTTTGCTTTCCCCATGACTCACAATCCAGAAACGACAGTGGCTGGATGAAAGATGCAAGAGTCTGTCTGGATCCCAGAAACTCACTCAGCTTTTATGCACACACACTGATTACAAGCAAACAGGTCACAGATGAGGAAGTTACCTTTAGTAGCCATTCAAAGCCATTTGTGTCAAATTCTGTGCATGTTATCAGGCCAAAATCACCAGGGTATGTGAACTTTTAATCAGGGTCATTTGGATGTTTTTGGTTGTCATTCAGATTTAAAAAGATAAAACACAGTAGTTTGACAATAAACGGCTTTACCTAACCAATAACCATGAGTGGAGAAAAAGGTTTTTGTTATCATTCTCATATTCTCTGAAAAAAGACCAAGAAAGGAAAAATTCTGCCGGGGTATGTAAACTTTTGAGCATAACTGTACACCGGGGTTTCTATCTAAATCTCCAAGTGATGTAATTCAGATGAAACCCCTGATGGATCAATTCACTATAGTGAGGCAGCTTAGTTACTCTGAACTCAGTCTGGCCATTGTTTAACGGTATCCTTTTTTTCAGAGATGCACAAAACTGTGGCCAACCGCACTTTTATGCATGCCTAAAAAAACTGACATCGTGGGATCATAGGCCAGACGGCGTCTACAGTGCCTCCATCTGCCTCATTACAGAGAATCTTTCACTGGGGCTTCCGTCTGAATCACGTATTTCAGAGATTTACATGGAAACCCCAATGTAAGTGCCTAGCGCAGGATAAATGTGCTGCGCCTTACTGCGTTGTTTTGGGAAGCAGAATGAACAAATTAGCAGCAGGTGAAGAATTGGTTTTATTCATTTTTTACGCCGTTCCTCGTGTGGTATAAGTGATTAGATGACTTTATTCTTCGGGTCAGTTAGATTGAAAAGATACCAGATTTATATTGGGTTTTTATGTTTGGCAGCTGTCGCACACTAAAAGACGCTTTTTTTTTTTGCCAAATCTAGGTTTTGCATCGCCATATTTTGAGAGCTATAATTTTTTCCATATTTCAGCCGACAGTCATGTGACGGCTTGTTTTATGAGAAACGAGTTGAAGTTTTTCTTGGTACCATTTTCGGGCAAGTGACATTTTTTGATCGCTTTCTATTCTGGTTTTTGGGAGGTAGAATGAACAAAAAACAGCAATTCAGGATTTGTTTTTTGAGGGATTTTTTTTAAATATCGTTCCGCATGTGGTAAAATTGATAAGGCAGCTTTATTCTTCTGGTCAGTACATTTACAGCGATACTACACTTATATAAGTTTTTTTATGTTTTGGCGCTTTTACACAAAAACTTTTATAGAAAAAAGAATTGTTTTTGCATCGCTTTGTTCTGAGAGCTATAACTTTTTTATGTTTCGGCGGAAGGAGCTGTATGGCGGCTTTTTTTTTTCAGGACAAGATGACGTTTTTAGCGGCACCATTTTTATTTCCATATGGCTTTTTTGATCGCATTTTATTCCACTTTTGTTTGGCGGCATGAAGAAAATGCATAGGTGTTTGCGCCGTTTTTTATTTATTTATTTTTTTACGGTGTGCACAGAAGGGGTTAATTAGTGACAGTTTTATATATCGGGTTGTTCTGGAAGCGCCAATACCAAATACGTGTACTTTTTTGTTTTTGCATAAATATTTATTGGTTTAACCCCTTTACCCCCGAGGGTGGTTTGCACGTTAATGACCAGGCCAATTTTTACAATTCTGACCACTGTCACTTTATGAGGTAATTACTCTGGAACGCTTCAACGGATCCCCCTGATTCTGAGAAGGTTTTTTCGTGACATATTGTACTTCATGATTGTGGTAAAATTTCTTCGATATCACTTGTGTTTATTTGTGAAAAAACGGAAATTTGGTGAAAATTTTGAAAATTTTGCAATTTTCAAAATTTGAATTTTTATGCCCTTAAATCAGAGAAATATGTCACACAAAATAGTTAATAAATAACATTTCCCACATGTCTACTTTACATCAGCACAATTTTGGAACCAAAATTTTTTTTGTTAGGGAGCTATAAGGGTTAAAAGTTGACCAGCGATTTCTCATTTTTCCAAGGAAATTTACAAAACCATTTTTTTTAGGGACCACATCACATTTGAAGTCACTTTGAGAGGTCTTTATGACAGAAAATACCCAAAAGTGACACCATTCTAAAAACTGCACCCCTCAAGGTGCTCAAAACCACATTCAAGAACTTTATTAACCCTTCAGGTGCTTCACAGGAATTTTTGGAATGTGGAAGAAAAAAATGAACATTTAATTTTTCACAAAAATGTTATTTTAGACCCAATTTTTTTTATTTTCGCAGGGGTAACAAGAAAAAATGGACCCCAAAATTTGTTGTGCAATTTCCCCTGGGCACGCAGATACCCCATATGTGGGGAAAAACCACTGTTTGGGCGCACGGCAGGGCTCGGAAGGGAAGGAGCGCCATTTGACTTTTTGATTGTAAAATTTTCTTGAATAATTAGCGGACGCCATGTTGCGTTTGGAGAGCCCCTGATGTGCCTAAACAGTGGAAACCCCCCACAAGTGACCCCATTTTGGAAACTAGACCCCCCAAGGCACCTATCTAGATGCATAGTGAGAACTTGGAACCCCTAGGTGCTTCACAAATTGATTCGTAAAAATGAAAAAGTATTTTTTTTTCCACTTTTTCATTTTTACGAATCAATTTGCGAAGCACCTGGGGGTTCCAAGTGCTCACTATGCATCTAGATATGTGCCTTGGGTGGTCTAGTTTCCAAAATGGGGTCACTTGTGGGGGAGCTCCAATGTTTAGGCACACAGGGGCTCTCCAAACGCAACATGGTGTCCGCTAACAATTTGAGCCGATTTTCCATTCAATTTGTTAGCGGACACCATGTCGCGTTTGGAGAGCCCCTGATGTGCCTAAACAGTGGAGCTCCCCCACAAGTGACCCCATTTTGGAAACTATACACCTCAAGGATTTTATTAAGGGGTATAGTGTACATTTTGAACCCAGAGGTACGACACAGAATTTGATAACATTAGGTCATCATATTGAATAAGTTGTCATTACTCTTGAGCGCAAGTGCTCGCTACTTGAGTTTGCATCGGGGACTCAAGTATGCACCATGTATCACGGGTGCTCAAGTGAAATGCTCGAGTCCCCGCCCGCATGTTTCATGGTTATTAGACACCCCAAAAAAAACATGCGGGGATCGCTCGTGCATGGCAGGCAATCCCCGCGAGGTTTTTTTGGCCACGAAGCACATGGGGCGGAGACTCGAGCACCCGCGATACTCAGTGCATAACCGAGCACCCGATGCAAACTCAAGTAGCGAGCACTTGCGTTCAACACTAGTTGCCATATTGTCATCTTTTTTTTTTTTTTTTTTTTACTTTTGAAAAAAAATACAACACCAACCCTAACATTAGCACAACCCCAACCCCAGCCCTAGCGTTTATTTTTTACGCCGTTCCTCATGCGGTATAAGTGATGAGATTACTTTATTCTTCGGGTCAGTGCGATTACAGCGATTTCAGAATCATATCAGGTTTTTATGATTGACAGCTGTCACACACTAAAAGCCAGATTTTGTAAAATCTAGTTTTTGCATTTGGCCTACAGAGTCATGTGGCGGCTTGTTTTTTGCGGGATGAGTTGACGTTTTTATTGGTGCCATTTTCAGGCATGTGACATTTTTTGATCGCTTTCTATTCCAGCTTTTGGGAGGCATAATAAACAAAAACCAACAATTCAGGAATTGTGTTTTTTTACATTTTTTTATTCTACTCCGCGTGTGGTAAAATTGATAAGGTAGCTTTATTCTTCGGGTCAGTACGTTTACAGCGGTACCACATTTATATCGTTTTTTATGTTTTGGCGCTTTTACACAATAAAAGCTATTTTATAGAAAAAATTATTTTTTTGCATCGCTTTATTCTGAGAGCTATAACTTTTTGATTTTTCGGATGATGGAGCTGTGTGGCGGCTTGTTTTTTGCGGGACGAGATGACGTTTTCAGCGGTACCATTTTTATTTATATTTGTCTTTTTGATCGCATGTTATTCCATTTTTTGTTTGGCGGTATGATGATAAAGCATTGTTTTTTGCTTCGTTTTTTTTTCTTTTTACCGTGTTCACTGAAGGGGTTAACTAGTGGAACAGTTTTATAGGTCAGGTCGTTACGGACGCGGCGATACCAAATATGTGTACTTTTGTTTTTTTGCTTTTTTTTCATAATAATATTTATTGATGGGCACATTATATTTTTATTTTTAGTGGATTATTTTTTTAAATTATTTTTTAATATTTTTACAATTTTTTTTTTTTTTTTACTTTCTGGGAGTTTTTTTTACTTTGTCGCACTATGGGACTTTCACTTTTTTTATTCTGATCGCCTGCATAGCATAGGGATGGAGCACCATCCCTGTACCATGCAGGCAGTCAGCACTGGACGGGAAGAAGATAGTTTGGAGATGCACTGCATGTCCAAAAAATCTTCCTGCTGTCTGGTGACCCGGATGTAGTCATGACGACATCGGGTCGTCATGGCAACATCCTGGAAGCCACGGCAGACAGCGCTGGAGGCCGGAAGAGGAGTTGAGTATACCGATCATCTCCTCTTAGCCACCGCAATGCTGCGATCGACTTCAATCGCAGCATTGCGGGGGTTAATGTGCCGGGAGCGGTGCGGGACCGCTCCCTGCACATAGTACCGGATGTCAGCTGTGACAATCAGCTGACACCCAGCGGCGATCGCGCCCGCACAGCCTGTGTGCGCGCGCGATCGCGATGACGTACTAATATGGGTCAGGCTCTTAAAGCCCAGGGCACAGACGCATATTAGTACGTCTTGGGCTTTAAAGGGGGTAATATATATATATATATATATATATATATATATATATATATATTTATATATTGTAAGGCAGCGCTCGTCATCATACTGGGGGTAACTCGCTTCGCTGCGTCAATCAATGCACACGTGCAATGTCTTTACGTTTTTCACACAGTGTTGCAGTTTATTATGGCACTTCATAAACCGCTGTTCACACACAGTTCATCTTAGTCCGCCACCGGCAGGTTTACACACATAAACAATTCATGAGCCAAGTGGCACACCGGCCCACTTGCTCCAGGGTACAGCTTACGGCAAGGTAATAAAGTAGCAATGTTCATATCACAATGTCCATATAGCACCGGGTATTACCTTTGCCGGGTATAGCTGTCTCAGTCCGTTACTCTGCCACCACTGTGGCTCTGCGGCTTCCCAGGTAGGGGTCTCCAGCCGTCGTTCCCTCAAAGGCCACTGACATCCACACAGGATCCAGGCTCTACCTTCCAGGATTCTTACTCAAGCCGGCTCTCCCTCAAAGGCCACTGACATCCGCACAGGATCCAGGCTCGACCTTTCAGGTACCAGACTTCACTTCAAAGCCACTGCCTTCCAAGGCCACTAGCATCCACACAGGATCTAGTCTTTGCCTTCAGGCTGCCAGGCTTCACGGTATCACGGTATCCCACACACATGGGGATCAGGCCTCACGCCTCTCACACCGAACACACCTGTCTCAAATTAAGCAGGTTTATATATGCTGTGCACAGATAGCTACATACTGACAGGACCTTGCTGATGTCACAGTCATGTGATCAGTCAGCTGTGTGTATAGGTCCTGTGTGCTGTCCCAGTCATGTATACAGAGCTTTACTGTGCATGCAGGACCTGGGTGATGTCACAGTCATGTGACCAGTCAGATAAAGGGGAAGGTAAATGGTCCGGTAAGCACATCCTGGACCATTTACAGTAATGCTAGCAACCTGCTGCATTACAATATATATATTTATTTATTATTTATTTTTTTAAACAGTCTGAAAACATTTTTAGACTTTTTTTTTTTTTTAACCTTTTTACTTAGTCCCTGTATGGGACTTCAATTTTTATTTTTCTGATCACATGTCTCATGCATTCCAATAGACATGTATTGCATTGCATGAGACCTGACAGTTTTACACTGTCAGATCTCCTGTTCAACTCAGCTGCTGGCTGAGTCTAGCAGGACACCGTACACGGCAGACCCAGAAGTCATCATGTGACCTTCGGCTGCCATGACAACGCCAGGTGCTATCACAGGGGCCGTTGGAAAGGTGAGTGGATGACCCCCTCTCTCCTCTCACTATATCCTAAATGCCGCGATTGCTGTGGATCAGGGCATCTAGAGGATAGCAAAGAGTTAACATCATTGGGACCTGATCCAATCAGGTCCCGATGATGTAACCTGTCAGAGCGGTGGCTCTGCACCGCAAGTGCAGCGCTTGCAGGGTCCTGAGCACTGCGGGACCACCGACTGTTTATAAACGTCGGCGCTGCACAGAGCCCAGGCAGGGCGGACGTTTATATATAGTGGGCAGTCGGGAAGCGGTTAAGGAATGTGCTCCTCAATATTTCTGAGGGCATCACAACCATGGACCAGACCTCAACCAGAGGACAATAAAACGTTCATAGTCCTCCTTATCTATGACATGCACCAATATTCTCCCCTTTCCATTCTGATAGTTGTCTCACATCACTGCACTATTCTATGTCCTGTTGTGTATAAATGTGACTCTTCAGATATTGTGTTATACCATGCCTGATGAAGAGACCTGAGTAGTAGTGAAAGCTTTCCTACCTTTAAAAGAAATCATCCACTGAATACTCTCAATTTGTATTTTTTCTTCTATCTCCTGCCTCTTTAAATAACTTAATATACTAATCAAAATGTACTGCATTCGCTTCATACAAAGCAAAGCAAACAGACTTTCACCAGTTTAATTGAAATGGGAGGAAATGCTAAGCTTATGTTCAGCTCTCATTGAGGTCATTTGCTGTTCTGGTTTCCTTGTATCATACTAAGACCATGGCCCCACCCTCAGTATTCGGTCAGTATTTTTTCTCAGGAGTGGGAGCCAAAACCAGGTGAGGAACATCAGAGAAAAGGTATAACAGAAACAAATGCACCAATTCTGCATGTATCACCCACTCCTGATTTTGTCTTCCACTCCTGAGAAAAAATACTGACTGAATACTGACAAAATACTGATAATGGGGCCGTGGCCTAAGAGAAATAGCTAGCAGCTTGAGCTCCAGTAGAGGACAGCCAGGCCACCCATAAAGAAGGTAAAGATAGTTTATTGCCATTTCAGTCTTCCCAAAAAATGGGATGTTGCTTCCGGCCTTAATCCTAACAATGAAATGTTCATGAGGCTCCAGGCAAGAAGTAAGGCTGCTGATCCAAGTGTCAGCTTAGTGTGATTCGATGCTCACATATGAGAGAATCATAGCACAGGTGAGGAGAAGATGGAGAACAGAATTTCTCCATCTTCTCCATTCTGTGAGTCCACGAAAATCGGACAGCACTGGGATGTCATCCGAGTGCAGTCTGATGTTCTCCATGCAGTCACTGACTTGAATGGCCAAGTGCGATCAGATCTGCGCTGCAATTTTTTTCTCATGCCAAATCGGTATAAAAAAAAAAAAGATCAGCACTGTCCCATAGACTTAAGGCCCCATCACACTAAGCGATGCAGCAGCGATCCCGACAACGATACGACCTGTCAGGGATCGTTGTTGCATCGCTAATACATCGCTGGTGAGCTGTCAAACAGGCAGGCTCACCAGCGATCAGGGGAGCAGCGATATCGTGGAAAGAATCGTTCCACGATGTCCTGCTCCCGTTACCAGCCTGCTGCTTAAGCAGGAGCAGGCTGGTAACTATGGTAAACATCGGGTTACTAAGTGCGCGTGTGCCCCTAGTAACCCGCTGTTTACCATGGATACCACTCTGCTACGGTGCGCGGGAGCCTCCGCGCACAGTAGCAGAGTGGTATTCATGGTAAACAGAGGGTTAATAAGTGCGTGCGTGCCCCTAGTAACCCGATATTTACCATGGTTACCAGCCATATCGTTGGTCCCGCTGGTCACACACAGCGATGTGTGCTGGCCAGCGGGAGGCCAACGACCAAAAAATGGTCCAGGACACTTTGCAGCGATCAGCGACCTCACAGCAGGGGCCTGATCGTTGCAAAGTGTCACACATAGCGACATCGCTGGTGAGGTCGCTGGTGAGTCACCAAAACCGTGACACAGCAGCGATCTCGCTAGCGATATCGCTATGTGAGACGGGGGCTTAAGATTGGTCCGAGTGCTATCTGATAAAATATTGGATAGCACTCGTCCAATGTATACACTTGTGTGAGAGAGCAACATCTTCCTCTCTGGGCCTTCCACAACTTACCAACTCAACTCACACATGAAGATTAAGGCTATGTTCACACATCATGGTTTTTTTCAGCGGTCATTTTCTGCAGTAAAACCTGATCTCTTGCCAGGAGGTTGTTCAGGATTTTTGTTGCTGTTTTCTTGCTTTTTTTTGGTGCGTTTTTTTCACTTTCCTTTTGGCTCTGTTATGCATGTACATAAAGTTCAGTGAAAAAAAAAATCTCATTCTGGTTTAGGCACAAAAAACACTGAAAACCTGACACCTGCTTTTTTGGTGATTTTTTCAGCATTTCTTTCACCACCCATTACTTCCAATGGGTGAAACAAACACTGAAAAAACGCTGAAAGAAGTGACATGCTCTATTTTGCAAACAAACATGCAAAGCATAAAATCCTGATTAAAAAAAACAAGATGTGTGCATGAGATTTCTGGAATCTCAGACTTTGCTGGTACTGTAAAACGCAGCTGAACAATTGCATAAAAAACCCATCAAAAAACATGATGTGTGATCATAGCAAATACTCTGGACCTGGTCTTCTTCCAGCTCTGTCCTGTGTATGACTATACTAACTCCTCTCTCCCGCTCTTTGACCACAACCGTCTTTCCTTCTCTACTAGGATTTGTCACTCTACTCAGGGCACACACAGAAATCTTCATGCCTTTCATACCTAGCAACGTATGACTAATTTACAGTCATCATTGTTCCCAATCTCATGCCTCTCCTGTCCCAACTTTGCTTAGAAACAATATAATAAAACACTGGAAAATGCCCTGGTTAATGCAATAGTGTTCAATTACTTGGATGATGCAGAACACACTGACACAGAAGACGGCCACTTTGGTACACGCTGCAAACATGTTTTCTTCAGCGATACACCAGGTGTGCCAAATGTATGTAGAAATTCCCATTTGGTAGAAGTTTATGCTCAAGACATACAAGTCTGCTGTCACCTCACTGAACAAGCCTACTTCACCATCCTCATTACCTCACTATCCAATAATCTAAAATGACTGATACTTTTCACTCTCTATTTAGTAAAGTGTAGCCTCCTTTCACTAACCTCAGTGTTGATAATCTGGCCACTTATTTCAAAGAAAAATATATGACAATATCTGACAGTAAAATATCTCCCAAACTTCTAATAGTATGGATTCCCTTCCCACTCGCACTTCATCAAGTTCACTTTCCGTCTTTGAAACAGACACAAAAGAAGTTAAACTCCGGTCTCCTTATTGTCCCACTACCGACACTAGTCGCCCTATTCACACATGCTCAAGTTCTCCCCAGACGTCATTATGCATCTAACATAATTATCCTCTCTTTCTACTTGCTGTCAAAACCCCACTACTGAAAAAAAAAATCCTTTGACCAGAGCTGATCTGCTAATAAACTGCCCTTAGTAAAGTATCTAATGGATCTACTAACAGCCAAATCTAATGGAGTCTACTCTCTTCTGATTCTCTTGGAACTCTATGCAGCACTTGGCACGGTGCACCACCAGCTCCTCCTAACTTCGCTCCACTCTATCGGTCTCAAGATTATTGCTCTTTCCTAGTTCTTCTCCTATCTCTCTGACTGATCTTTTCTTGGCCCCTACATTTTTTTTTCTCTTTACTGTTGAGGTTTCACAGAGCTCAGTCCTAGGTCCCATCCTGGGTTCTCTGTTCTTTATACAACGCCGCTATTATACAAACCATCAGCAGATTTTGCTTTCAGTGCCATCTCTATGCTGATGACACCCATTATACACATTTTCTCCCAACATCACACTATCTGAAACTCAATCTAAACAACTGAACTTTTGTGTTTCCTCCTCCTACAAACCTATCTAAGCCTGCTAATCCCATTTGTATGTGTGGTCCTACTATAAATTCCAAAATGTATGCTCACTATCTTGGAATTACATTTGACTGAAATCTTTCCTGCACTTCCTATATACAAACACTCACTTGTTTATGTCACCTGTACCTAAAAAACATGTCCAGAATCTGTCCTTTTCTTACCATTGAAACTGTCAAAACGCTTACTGACGCTCTTATTCACAGCTGTCTGGACTACTGCAACTCTCTACCAGATTCCTCTCGTTAAACTCTCGTCTCTCCAATCCACTCTGAATGCAGCAGCCAGGCTCACAATTTTTGTACAGCTGCTACACAGATAACTTCACTCTGGTCCAGTCATTGCACTGGTTGACCATCTGCTATAGAATACAACATAAACTTATCACACTCACCCAGAAATCTACCCACAGTTTTGAACTGCCCTACATCTCCTCCCTCATCTCTGTCTACCACACTACCCGTGCTCTCCGTTCTGTTAACATCCTACTAATATTATAAATGCGAAAGTTTGTGAGTATGTATGTTTGTTACTCTTTCACGAAAAAACTACTGGACGGATTTGCATGAAACTTTACAGTAATATAGATTATACATCGGAATAACATATAGGCTACAATTTGTAATGATTTTATGTAATTTTGGTCGTAATATAACGATACATGTCAATTAAGTCGGAAAAAAATCTGGCCTCTGAGAGCTATCTTGGCGTACGCTGCCTAAACCGTTGGAGTTACACAAAGATGATGTACCGTAGAATTGTTTGTGTTGAATAGTTCTAAATAAAAGTCCGCGACAGCATATATCTACCTTTTATGTGGAAGCCACTATGACCAAAATTGTGAACCATAAATTTAATTAAATTAGATACTATTTTACAATGCACATTTTAGTATATTTATCAAACTCTTATATACACACATACACAGGTGATATTTAAATGGCTGATTTACAGCAGTCAGAAGAGATTGATAATACAATAATTTGCCCATAGTGGATCATTGTATAGTGAGGTCACAGTTGCCGCCTGTCCACAGTCAGAATACAGGGGTGATCATATACCGTGGCCAGGTACAAGTGTGGCACAGGGGGTTCACACACGACCCCCAGGGACTGACATTTCCTAGAAACTTTGGCAGCTGTCAGTCATGAGCTCACCCTGATACATTACACCCTGGAAACAGCTGAAGGGAGAAGGATAATTTATGACATTTTCTCAGACTTTAAAAAAAAAAAAAAAAAAAATAGCCCAGAAAACAGCCCATATGTCAGGAACAGGTTACTAGGGAACTACACGTCCCAGCACGGCCTGCCCGCGCCCACAGCCCGGGGGGAGTGTGAGGCTTCCTCCTGCAGGTTGCCCGGGGGCACCGGGCCATCATTGTCCTCACACAGGGGGTCCCCGCCGCCATAGTCCCTCCACATAACACCGTATAATAAAACATGCGCTCACCTGCGCCAGCTGCTGCAGCCCGGAAAGTTCCGAGCGCCTCACCTGGGCGGAGGGGAAGTGACTCACACACGGGGAGGGGCAGTAACCTGAGCGCGGCTCCATGGAGGATGCACACACTGCAGCCTGACAGCACCGGCAGCAGCGCTACACAAATGGCGTCCTCCCCTCCTGTGTGCAGCACAGCCCTGTGTGTGTGCAGCGCAGCATGTCACCCACAGCACCAGCAGGCTGCTCTCAGCTCCCACAGAGCACTGGGAATGGTTGCTATGGGTAACCGCGCCACAGCTGCTCCTCATAGACCAGTCATATACAACTGATATCGTCTGTACAGCGATCGTAATATAACTAATTAGATTGTTTTAGTATTTTGTTTGAACTTTACTAAGTACCTATTTAGTAATTAGTACTTATAAAAATGCCACGAAAGCGTAAGTCTAACATTTCGCAAAGCTCTAATAAAGCCCGAGCTATGAAAATAATTAGACGTGATGAGACATCTAATACGTCAGCAGAGCAATCCAGCCACTTTATACTGAACATATATATATAATACGTCAGCGAGTACGGTACAGGCGATAAAATATATTTGTAAATATATTAATAAGGGTAGCGACCAGGCTATTTTTAACATCCGCCAGCAAGGGAATGTTAACATTGACCCAAGAGATGAGGTGCAGACCTTTAGAACCGGCCGATATGTTAGTAGTAACGAAGCAGCGTGGCGGATCTTAGTTGTTGAGACATCTGAAATTTTGGATGTACGAGTAACTAAATAAGATTATTTTTTTTACTATTAAGATTATTTTTTTTTACTATTAAAATGATCTGTCACGAAACTTAATGTGGCAGACCAAATACCACGCGAGCGAAGCCGCGGGTAAAAGCTAGTCTTCCATAATCTGAATTTCCCTCCCTAATCTCCAAGAATTTTCTGGTGCTGCACTACTTCTGTAAAATGCACCGTCCCAGACAAACTGTCTGTATCCTAATATCCACAATTTTAAGAGTGCCCTAAAAACACAACTCTTTAGACAGGTCTATCACATCAATTTACTAATCTAACTGTTCTAGGTTCTCCATTCATACATTTTCCTCAGAATATGGTCTTTTTTATCATCTGTTCCCACACAATCCATGCACTCGGGAGCACTTTGTATTTGGACATAGAAACATACTGGCTGGTGACCAGTTCATGCAGCTTGACAAAAAAAAACTTATATAATATCAAAAATGTACTGTACTATATTATTTTTGTGTTACCCTCTTTTATTATAGATTGTGAACTTAACAGTTGGGCCCTCACTCCTCGTTTTAAGTGTTACATTATGAATTGTAATGCCTCATATTGTTTGTGCACATATCCTGTGACTTAAAATGTTGTGGAATAAGCGCTATATTAATAAAATTCTTATTATTCCTACTATGTATTACATTTAAAAAAAAAAGTACAAAAATTGTAACTTTTAAAATTTTTAATGTGTGCCCATAAATTCAGTAGTCATGACACACAAAATATTCTTCTCAACCTTGAAATTGCAACAAAAAAGGAAAAGTTGTAGATGTATGAAAATCTAGGATAGATAGACATGTTGACATGCAAATGATAAAAAAATGGAAATAAAATTTTCAAAACATCTCAATTTATTCATGTTAAAAAATGAGCGACAAGGGGGAAAAATACACATGCTTACATGCCTTGGCATGCTAAATTATCATTCAGATCCGCACCCTTTGCAATTGAGGAACAATGACATCCCTGATATGTTCGACAGTAGACAAGCCTGTAGACCCTGCAAGCCATGGTAACACATTTAGGCTCATCAGGCTGCTCATAGTAGCACAAGCAAAAAAACAAAAAAAATAAAAAATGTTTCCAGAGTAACTTTGGATTAATAGCCGTAACAGTAGGTCCACCATTAAATCAATGTAACGCTGAGCTGTTAGAGTACTTGGAACAAAGAATAGAGGGGTCCAGCTACCATACACTATGTCACACCTATCATAATTCCGGAGTGTCACTCCCTCATGAAGGCCTCTTTATGGAGTTGCTCACATGGTCTCATCTGATTCAAATAATGTCACATAGTGATCCATTCTGTACAGAAAGTGAAATTGTACATCACATACCAAGCCTAAGGCATCAGTACTACACAAGCCATTAGAAGGCTTTTGCACTATGAGCTAAACATCCAGCTACAGGTGCTGTACCGCTCCCAAAAACTATCATGGTGCAGAGCAAGACAGCAATGCAGGTCTATCTTCTATTGTAATGAGTCCTGCTTTTGTATTGAGTTTAAAGATAGTCTCCAGACCAATATCCAGCTATGTGGGAAATGCCTTGAAGAGACCTTCACTAGAGAACGTGAAAGTGTCCCAGGAGCTGTTTTTCAAAATGACGATAGGCCAAAAGGTTGCTCAAGCTACTGTGAGCAGCCTTTGTGGCTTAAACCTTCTACCAGGGTCTGTAGCATCTCCAGACTTGTTTCCCATTGAGCACTTCTTGGACATCATTGATTGGCAATTGCAAAGGGACCTGCCAGCAGCGTATCTTGACCATTTAAAAGCCGCCAGGAACCAAGCCACACAGAGACTAGTTTGAAAGGCCAGTCCACAGGCAGCTTCTCCCCACCAGCTCCCTTTGTCTGTTTGTGCATATGGGTGTAAGGAGAGACCTGTCAGTAATTGGCAGTGGGCAGTGAGAAGCAGCCACAGAACAATAACTTCTGCTTCTTGGTGTTGCAATTTCAAAGCTGAGTGTAGTTAAAGGGGTATTCTCAAGTTCTTAAAGGGACTAAGAAGTCATTCTCTGCTGACAAAGTATCGTTGCTCAGTGATGCACAGCGAGGCCCAATCATTTAAAGCGCACCTGTCAGCAGGATTGTGCTCAGTAAACTACATACACTGTCAAGTGGGCGACATTACACTGGTTAAAATGAAACCTTGGTTAATGAAATCAGTCCTGTAGTTCTTGTATAATCTTTACTCTCAGTTTGGAGGTATTGATATGCTCGTGCTTCGGGAAGACTTGTGGGGGCCACTCTATCTGGAGCTCTGCTTCCATATTCATCTGTATGCTCTTATGACAGCTCACTGTGCATTTACTAGATGCATTATGTAAAATAGGAGGCAAGTCAGTGAAGGCACATTGAGATGTCATAAGAGCATGTAGCAGAATATACAATGTATTTTTTGACCTGCTAGGGGGTTAAAAAAACAATCTGCAGCATGTCAATTCAAAATATTCATTAAAAATTCAGATTATTTCAGTTGCGGTTTCTCAGTATTGGGGGCACGGACCGGCCATGTTAAAGGTATTGCTGGACTTGTCTTTGAAAGTCTACATGCGCATAAAAATAGTTTGGGGAGTGATATTTTGCGGACATCCTCATTAAGGTATTTTGTATACAGTGGGCACAAAGTTTAGAAGATAAGATTGAACCTAATGGTTCAGACTTTACTGATCTGAGCAGAAACATTTCTACCTACTGGACCAGAGATATCTGCATTCACCAAACTGCAGTTAAAGGGAATGTGTCACAGCTTTGGAGTTATCAGACCTCTACTATGGGAATACAGGGTATAGAAGAGTAAATCTATACTTACCTGTATGGCCCATAGTACAGGTCTGATTGCAGAGAAAGCACTTTAATCAATTCTATTTTGTACAGACTTGGTGTCCGAGGGACGCCAAGCAATTCCCGCTTATGTGCTTATTATTCCCCCAAATCCCTGCCTATATGCTTAATTATCATATTCCCCCTCCTCCCCAGCACATCTCAGAGCCTAGTGACAGGTCTTGTGACGTGCACTGTGCTCCCTGACTTCCCGGGCATGAGCAAAGCAACGCTCACATAGAGCGCGCTTTGCTTCATCCCGGCCCCGTCTGCCTGTGCACTGCGCTATAGGGTTTTATTGCGCTACAGGGTTCTATTGCGCAGGTGCCGAAATTCACTGTCACTTCCCGACGCCTGCGCAATAGAAACCTGCAGCGCAGTGCACAAGCAGAGGTGGCCAAGATGAAGCAAAGCGTACTCTATGTGAGCGGCGCTTTGCTCTTCTCATGCCCGGGAAGTCAGGAAGCACAGTGCACATCACAAGGCCTGTGAATAGGCCCTGTGACGTGTAGGGGAGGGGGAAATATGATAATTAAGCATCAAGGCGGGGATTTAGGGGAATAATAAGCAGATAGGCGGGGATTGTTTGGCGTCCCCCGGACAGCAAGCCTGTACAAAATAGAATTGATTAAAGCGCTTTTCTCTGCAATCAAACCTCTACTATGGGCCATACAGGTAAGTATAGATTTACTTCTCTATACCATGTATGGCCATAGTAGAGGTCTGATAACTCCAAAGTGGTGACAGATTCCCTTTAAAACACAAAGTTCTGTGTATTGACACCCTGGAAGAAGTAAAGAAGCTGCCTCCAGAGGTCTTGACACAAGCATTAAATTAAAGTTCATTATATTGTGTTGATGTAACACATACACAAGAGACATTAGATACCATGAGCCACGTCCACCCTATAATTGGCAGATGTATAAAGAATGCCTTAACTTCAAAAGTAGCAGTTAAATGAAATAAACCGATAAAAGTAACAGAAATGGAGGAACATGCATATCACAAAGGTACATGATATATCCAGCGAACCAGACAGCGCAGTTGTAGCAGTGAGCAAGCGCACTAATGTTACTCGGAGATTGGGAGCGCTTCTAACAGTCACTCTAGTCACAAGCTCTTCCTATCAAATTCAGATAATCAGAACACAACACTAAACTTTCTCGCCTTATCTACATGGATGTCATGAGTCAGAAAGGCGGTCAGTCGCCTAGTAAAAAATATGGAGACTTTCACTCATCAGAGCATTGCAGAAGTGACAAACCTTTCTAATGCATGGCAAGATTTAATCAAGAGGTTGCATAGTACCTGTGTGTGAAATGATGTCCTATTAGCCTTCTTTCCTTTGATCTGCACACAGCACAGTACAATATATCTGCACAGTGTATGGGAGCTATGCACAGCACTATATATCGGCACAGTGTATGGGACCTTCGCACAGCACAGCACTATATATCTGCACAGTGTATGGGACCTTCGCACAGCACAGCACTATATATCTGCACAGTGTATGGGACCTTCGCACAGCACAGCACTATATATCTGCACAGTGTATGGGACCTTCGCACAGCACAGCACTATATATCTGCACAGTGTATGGGACCTTCGCACAGCACAGCACTATATATCTGCACAGTGTATGGGACCTTCGCACAGCACAGCACTATATATCTGCACAGTGTATGGGACCTTCGCACAGCACAGCACTATATATCTGCACAGTGTATGGGACCTTCGCACAGCACAGCACTATATATCTGCACAGTGTATGGGACCTACGCACAGCACTATATATCTGCACAGTGTATGGGACCTTCGCACAGCACAGCACTATATATCTGCACAGTGTATGGGACCTTCGCACAGCACAGCACTATATATCTGCACAGTGTATGGGGCCTACACACAGCACAGTACTATATATCTGCACAGTGTATGGGAGCTATGCACAACACTAAATATCTGCACAGTGTATGGGGCCTACACCCAGCACAGTACTATATATCTGCACAGTGTATGGGACCTACGCACAGCACTATATATCTGCACAGTGTATGGGGCCTACACACAGCACAGCACTATATATCTGCACAGTGTATGGGACCTACACACAGCACAGTACTATATATCTGCACAGTGTATGGGACCTACACACAGCACAGTACTATATATCTGCACAGTGTATGGGAGCTATGCACAACACTAAATATCTACACAGTGTATGGGACCTTTGTACAGCACAGCACTATATATCTGCACAGTGTATGGGACCTTCGCACAGCACTATATATCTGCACAGTGTATGGGAGCTATGCACAACACTAAATATCTGCACAGTGTATGGGACCTCCGCACAGCACTGTACTATATATCTGCACAGTGTATAGGACCTCTGCACAGCACTGTACTATACAGTTATATGAAAAAGTTTGGGCACCCCTATTAATCTTAAGCTTAATGTTTTATAAAAATTGGTGTTTTTGCAACAGCTATTTCAGTTTGATATATGTAATAACTGTTGGACACAGTAATGTTTCTGCCTTGAAATGAGGTTTATTGTACTAACAGAAAATGTGCAATCTGCATTCAAACACAATTTGACAGGTGCATAAGTATGGGCACCTCACCAGAAAAGTGACATTAATATTTAGTAGATCCTCCTTTTGCAAAAATAACAGCCTCGAGTCGCTTTCTGTAGCTTTTAATGAGTTCCTGGATCCTGGGTGAAGGTATTTTTGACCATTCCTCTTTACAAAACAATTCCAGTTCAGTAAAGTTTGATGGTCGCCGAGCATGGACAGCCCTCTTCAAATGATCCCACAGATGTTCAATGATATTCAGGTCTGAGGACTGGGATGGGCATTCCAGAACATTGTAATTGTTCCTCTGCATGAATGCCTGAGTAGATTTGGAGCGGTGTTTTGGATCATTGTCTTGCTGAAAGATCCATCCCCTGCGTAGCTTCAACTTTGTCACTGATTCTTGAACATTATTGTCAAGAATCTGCCGATACTGAGTGGAATCCATGCGTCCCTCAACTTTAACAAGATTCCCGTTGCCGGCATTGGCCACACAGCCCCAAAGCATGATGGAACCTCCACCAAATTTTACTGTGGGTAGCAAGTGTTTTTCTTGGAATGCTGTCTTTTTTTGCCGCCATGCATAACGCCTTTTTGTATGACCAAACAACTCAATCTTGGTTTCATCAGTCCACAGGACCTTCTTCCAAAAAGAAATTGGCTTCTCCAAATGTGCTTTTGCATACCTCAGCCGACTCGGTTTGTGGCGTGCTTGCAGAAACGGCTTCTTTCGCATCACTCTCCCATACAGCTTCTCCTTGTGCAAAGTGCGTTGTATAGTTGACCGATGCACAGTGACACAATCTGCAGCAAGTTGATGCTGCAGCTCTCTGGAGGTGGTCTGAGGATTGTCCTTGACTGATCTCACCATTCTTCTTCTCTGCCTTTCTAATGTTTTTCTTGGCCTGCCACTTCTGGTCTTAACAAGAACTGTCCCTGTGTTCTTCCATTTCCTTACTATGTTCCTCACAGTGGAAACTGACAGGTTAAATCTCTGAGACAGCTTTTTGTATCCTCCCCCTGAACAACTATGTTGAATAATCTTTGTTTTCAGATCATTTGACAGTTGTTTTGAGGAGCCCATGATGCCACTCTTCAGAGGAGATTCAAACAGGAGAACAACTTGCAAGTGGCCACTTTAAGTAGCTTTTCTCATGATTGCATACACCTGGCTATGAAGTTCAAAGCTCAATGAGGTTACAAAACCAAAAAAACTGCTTTAGTAAGTCAGCAAAAAGTAGGTAGGAGTATTTAAAACAAGAAAATGATAAGGGTGCCCATACTTATGCACCTGTCAAATTTTGTTTTAATGCAGATTGCACATTTTCTGTTAGTACAATAAACCTCATTTCAAGGCAGAAACATTACTGTGTCCAACAGTTATTACATATATCAAACTGAAATAGCTGTTGCAAAAACATAAATTTTTATAAAACATTAAGCTTAAGATTAATAGGGGTGCCCAAACTTTTTCATATAACTGTATATCTTCACAGTGTATAGGACCTCCACACAGCACTGTATTATATATATGCACAGTGTATGGCGCCTACGCACAGCACAGTACTATATATCTGCACAGTGTATGTGACCTATGCACAGCACAGTACTATACTGTGGTGGCCAAAAGTATTGGCACCCCTGCAATTCTGTCAGATAATACTCAGTTTCTTCCTAAAAATGATTGCAATCACAAATTCTTTGGTATTATTATCTTCATTTAATTTGTCTTCAATGAAAAAACACAAAAAGAATTGTCCTAAAGCCAAATTGGATAGAATTCCACAACAAACCTAAAAAAGGGGGTGGACAAAAGTATTGGCACTGTTTGAAAAATCATGTAATGCTTCTCTAATTCGTGTAATTAACAGCACCTGTAACTTACCTGTGGCACCTAACAGGTGTTGGCAATAACTAAATCACACCTGCAGCCAGTTAACATGGATTAAAGTTGACTCAACCTCTGTCCTGTGTCCTTGTGTGTACCACATTGAGCATGGAGAAAAGAAAGAAGACCAAAGAACTGTCTGAGGACTTGAGAAACCAAATTGTGAGGAAGCATGAGCAATCTCAAGGCTACAAGTCCATCTCCAAAGACCTGAATGTTCCTGTGTCTTCCGTGTGCAGTTTCATCAAGAAGTTTAACCCCTTAATAACATCTGACGTACTAATACGCGTCTGTGCCCTGGGACTTAAGAGTCAGACCCGTATTAGTACGTCATATCTTTAATGCGGCACCGCGACTTAAGTCGCGGTGACAGCATTAAAGTTACGGTGCCATCATCCCGGGGGCTGTCGCCGCCCCCCCGCATCAGCGATCGCTGTGATTGGCTGTTCAAATCTGAACAGCCAATCACAGCATTTCTCACTGTTTCCGGCAATGTGATTGCCAGAAACAGTGATCTGCAGCCTAGGATCGGTGCTCCTATGAGCACCGATCCTAGACTGTTGCTAGGACACCCCAGCCCTGGCCCCGGACTGCTATGATCGGTGCGATCGCCGATCACATCGATCGCACCGATCGTAGCGAGACCGCGCGGTGACAGGGCGGTCATGGGGCGGTGACCGGCTTGTGACCTGCCTGTCACCGCCCCATGACCCCCTGTAATGTGACTCAAGCCCCCAGACTGCTCTGATTGGAGCGATCAATGATGACATCGATCGCTCCAATCAGAGTACCTGAATACAGGTGACCAGGCGGTCACAGGGAGGTGTCACCCCTCTGTGACCCCCTGTGGTGCGTGCTCTGCTCCAGCCATGTCTGATTGGTGCAATCAGTGTCACCAATCAGATGGCTGGGGCACAACATGCACCACAGGGGGTCTCCCTGTGACCGCCTGGTCACCTGTATTCAGGTACTCTGATTGGAGCGATCGATGTCATCAATGATTGCTCCAATCAGATTACCTCCACCTGTCACCACCCCATCATCACCCTGTGACCGCCCTGCAGACCCTCACATTTGGTGAGGATTTCTACAGAGCGATCACATCTGATGTGTCTGTTCTGGGCCTTGTAGTGCCACAGAATATTCTCACTGTTCCAGTCGCTGCTGCTGCTGCCGCTGCTCCTGGATCTTCTGTTCCTGCGTCCTGGATCTTCTGCTCCTGACCTGCTGTGGTTCCTGCTCCAGAGCCTGCTGCTGATCCTGCAGAGAAGACTTTGGTAAGTCTGTTCTCCACTCATCCACCCCAATCCCCCCTCCCCCCTCTTTTTACCCCCCCTTACCTTTTTTTTCTGCGTCCTGCAGCGGTCTCCAGCTCTGGTCCAAGTCTCCAGCTCCACTCCCGGTCACCAGCGCCGGGCTCCTGGTCACCAGCGCCGGGCTCCTGGTCACCAGCGCCGGGCTCCTGGTCTCCTGCACCGGGCTCCTGGTCTCCTGCACCGGGCTCCTGGTCTCCTGCACCGGGCTCCTGGTCTCCTGCTCCGGGCTCCTGGTCTCCTGCACCGGGCTCCTGGTCTCCTGCACCGGGTTCCTGGTCTCCTGCTCCGGGCTCCTGCTCTGGGTCTTCTGTTCCAGTCCTGCTGACCCTTTGGTAAGTCCATCTCTGATCTCCCCTCATCCACCCCAATCCCCCTCTTCCCACTCTCCTGTCTTTTTACCCCTCTTCCCACTCCCCTGTCTTTTTACCCCCCTTCCCATCCCAATCCGCCTCACCCCAGTGTCTCTGTTAATTCTTTTGCTTCTGATCTCCAGCTCCAGTACCAGTCTCCTGCTCCGTGCTCCTGGTCTCCTGCACCGGGCTCCTGGTCTCCTGCTCCGGGCTCCTGGTCTCCTGCTCCGGGCTCCTGGTCTCCTGCTCCGGGCTCCTGGTCTTCTGTTCCAGTCCTGCTGACCCTTTGGTAAGTCCATCTCTGATCTCCCCTCATCCACCCCAATCCCCCTCTTCCCCCTCTTCCCACTCCCCTGTCTTTTAACCCCCCTTCCCACCCCAGTGTCCCTGTTAATTCTTTTGCTTCTGATCTCCAGCTCCAGCACCGGGCTCCTGGTCTCCTGCACCGGGCTCCTGGTCTCCTGCACCGGGCTCCTGGTCTCCTGCACCGGGCTCCTGGTCTCCTGCACCGGGCTCCCGGTCTCCTGCTCTGGGTCTTCTGTTCCAGTCCTGCTGACCCTTTGGTAAGTCCATCTCTGATCTCCCCTCATCCACCCCAATCCCCCTCTTCCCACTCTCCTGTCTTTTTACCCCTCTTCCCACTCCCCTGTCTTTTTACCCCCCTTCCCATCCCAATCCGCCTCACCCCAGTGTCCCTGTTAATTCTTTTGCTTCTGATCTCCAGCTCCAGTACCAGTCTCCTGCTCCGTGCTCCTGGTCTCCTGCTCCGTGCTCCTGGTCTCCTGCTCCGGGCTCCCGTCTTCCTGCTCCGGGCTCCCGTCTTCCTGCTCCGGGCTCCCGTCTTCCTGCTCCGGGCCCCCGGTCTCCTGCTCCGGGCCCCCGGTCTCCTGCTCCGGGCCCCCGGTCTCCTGCTCCGGGCCCCCGGTCTCCTGCTCCGGGCTCCCGGTCTCCTGCTCCGGGCCCCCGGTCTCCTGCTCCGGGCCCCCGGTCTCCTGCTCCGGGCTCCCGGTCACCAGCGCCGGGCTCCCGGTCACCAGCGCCGGGCTCCCGGTCACCAGCGCCGGGCTCCCGGTCACCAGCGCCGGGCTCCCGGTCACCAGCGCCGGGCTCCTGCTACGGGCTCCCGGTCCTGAAAGAACAGAGAGGACTTTGGTAAGTAATCTGATCTCCCCTCATCCAACCCAATTCCCCTCTTCCCACTCCCCACACATTTGTGCGCACATCCAGCAGCCGCCGAGTATTGATCGGTGGCATAGTTCACCAATCCACACTCGTGCTCGCTGTTTGCACCACATACAGTATTTCCTTTTTCCACACACTCTAAATAAAGTACTGACACACACACACACTCAAAGAATTGACACACACGCAGCACATACATAACAAACAATGTCCAGCTCATCCCAAACTCATTATTCAGCGGAGGAGGCATACGCTATTCTTGCCTCCGACACTGACAGTGAGGGTGAGGATCCCACATTTCTTTGTTTTTCCGACTCCTCGTCGTCTTCCTCCTTCTCTTCTTCCTCCTCTTCCTCAGGTTCTGCTGGCCCGCCCCGCCGTCGTCGCAGGAGAGATGTTCCAGCGCCCCCCACTACTGAGCCTATATGGACTTCGCCCCCTGAAAATTATGAGCCGCTGATTCCTGATTTCGTAGCGGAATCAGGAATCAAGTTTGACACCACCGGCCTCACAGAAATAGACTTTTTCAAAGTCTTTTTCTCTGAGGATTTTATAAACCTCATGGTGGGCCAAACTAATTTATACGCTCATCAATTTTTAGAACAAAACCCCTCTTCATCATTTTCTAACTGGTCTCCTGTAGACGCAGTAGAAATGATGAAGTTTTGGGGCCTGGTCCTTCTTATGGGGATCTTGAAGAAGCCCGAGCTTCGGCAATACTGGAGTGTTGACGTTTTGTATAACACTCCAGTGTTCCGAATGGTCATGCCCCGGACACGTTTTCAGGCCATCTACAAGTTCTTGCATTACCAAGATAATGCAAGGTGTCCTGCACGCGATGACCCGAACTTTGATCGTCTTTTCAAAGTTCGGCCGGTCATCGAACACTTCAACAACAAGTTTGGTGAAGTGTACGTGCCCCAAAGGGACATTTGTGTGGATGAGTCCTTAATTTCTTTTAAGGGGCGGCTTGGATTCCGGCAGTACCTGCCCAGTAAGAGGGCAAGGTACGGGATCAAGCTGTATAAACTTTGTGAGAGTACCTCAGGATACACTCACAAGTTTAGAGTTTATGAAGGGAAGGACTCCCGGATTGAACCCCCTGAATGCCCCCCTGTTCTGGGAGTGAGTAGGAAAATTGTGTGGGACTTGGTGCACCCACTGCTTGATAAAGGTTATCACCTCTACGTGGATAACTTTTATACAAGTATCCCGCTCTTCCAGTCCCTCTCTGCGCGACGTACCGCAGCCTGCGGTACTGTCCGCAAAATTCAGAAAGGCCTCCCAAAGACGCTAATTGGGCAGCTGCTCAAGAGGGGTGAGAGCAGAGCCCAATGTAGCGACCACCTGTTGATGGTCAAGTACAATGACAAAAGGGATGTCCTTTTCTTGACCACCATAGATGGTGATGGCAGCACACTCAGCACTGTACGAGGTTCCACTACACAGGTCGTCAAACCAGACTGTGTAGTGGGGTACAACAAGTACATGGGGGGAGTTGATCTCTCTGATCAAGTCCTCCAGCCATACAGTGCTTTGAGAAAGTCCAGAGTGTGGTACAAGAAGCTGGCCGTGCACATTGTACAGATGGCAATGCACAATGCTTTCCTTCTGTCACAATGTGCAGGCCAGACTTCTGCGTCGTACCTTCAGTTTCAGGAAACAGTTATCAAGGCCCTGATATTTGGCAGCGGTGACAGAGAGGGCCCCAGTACTTCTGGAATTGAAGGACCAAGGATTGTACCAGGCCAGCATTTCCCAGGGCAGATCCCTCACAGCGGAAAAAAAGGAAAGTCACAAAAGAGGTGCCGAGTGTGTTATAAAAGTGGAATACGCAAGGACACCATTTATCAATGTGACACCTGCCCTGACAAACCTGGCCTGTGTATGAAAGACTGCTTCAAAAGGTACCATACTTCGATGGACTATTGAATTAATTTCTGAAGTATAACAACCTGACGAACACTGCACAGCTGACGTAGTGTTCGTCAGGTTGTCATACATCAGTTGTGTAGTGTTCGTCAGATTGTCCCACACAACTGATGTATAACATTACATTACAAAATTCAAAAATCAACTAACACTACCAAAAAGGGGGCACTTGTTAGGCATTTCACTGTTTAGGCACATCAAGGGCTCTGAGAACATGACATGACGCCCGCAGACCATTCCATCAAAGTCTGCGTTCAAAAGCGTCACTTCTTCCCTTCCGAGCCCTTACATGCGCCCAAACAGTAGTTTTTTTCCAACACATGGGGTATATGAGTACTCAGGAGAAATTGCACAACAACTTATGGGGTGCAATTTCTCCTAGTACCCTTGTGAAAATATTTTTTTTTGCATTTTTGTGGAAAAAATGTTTTTTTTTTATTTTCACAAGTCAACATTATGATTTTCTGAGAGGCACCTGGGGGTTCAATGGGCTCACCACACATCTATATAAGTTCCCTGGGGGGTCTAGTTTCCAAAATGGGGTCACTTGTGGGGGAGCTCCAATGTTTAGACACACAGGGGCTCTCGAAACGCAACATGGTGTCCGCTAACAAATTGGAACCATGTCGCGTTTGGAGAGATCCTGTGTGTCTAAACATTGGAGCTCCCCCACAAGTGACCCCATTTTGGAAACTAGACCCCCCAAGGCACCTTTCTAGATGCATAGTGAGCACTTGGAACCCCCAGGTGCTTCACAAATTGATCCATAACAATGAAAAAGTGTTTTTTTTTCACTTATTCAATTTTACGAATCAATTTGTGAAGCACCTGGGGGTTCCAAGTGCTCATTATGCATCTAGATAGGTGCCTTGGGGGGTCTAGTTTCCAAAATGGGGTCACTTGTGGGGGAGCTCCAATGTTTGGGCACACAGCGGCTCTCCAAACGCAACATGGTGTCGCTAACAATTTGAGCCGATTTTCCGTTAAATTTGTTAGAGGACACCATGTTGCATTTAGAGAGTCCCTGTGTGCCCAAACATTGGAGCTCCCCCACAAGTGACCCCATTTTGGAAACTAGACCCCCCAAGGCACCTATCTAGATGCATTGTGAGCACTTGGAACCCTCAGGTGCTTCACAAATTGATTTATAAAAATGAAAAAGTGTTTTTTTTTTCACTTTTTCATTGTTACGAATCAATTTGTGAAGCACCTGGGGGTTCCAAGTGCTCACTATGCATCTAGATAGGTGCCTTGGGGGGTCTAGTTTCCAAAATGGGGTCACTTGTGGGGGAGCTCCAATGTTTGGGCACACAGCGGCTCTCCAAACGCAACATGGTGTCGCTAACAATTTGAGCCAATTTTGCGTTAAATTTGTTAGCGGACACCATGTTGCATTTAGAGAGCCGCTGTGTGCCCAAATATTGGAGCTCCCCCACAAGTGACCCCATTTTGGAAACTAGACCACCCAAGGCACCTATCTAGATTCATAGTGAGCACTTGGAACCCTCAGGTGCTTCACAAATTGATTCATAAAAATGAAAAAGTGTTTTTTTTTTCACTTTTTCATTGTTACGAATCAATTTGTGAAGCACCTGGGGGTTCCAAGTGCTCACTATGCATCTAGATAGGTGCCTTGGGGGGTCTAGTTTCCAAAATGGGGTCACTTGTGGGGGAGCTCCAAAGTTTGGGCACACATGGGCTCTCCAAACACAACATGGCGTCCGCTAATTATTCAAGCAAATTTTACAATCAAAAAGTCAAATGGCGCTCCTTCCCTTCCGAGCCCTGCCGTGCGCCCAAACAGTGGTTTTTCCCCAAATATTGGGTATCTGCGTGCCCAGGGGAAATTGCACAATAAATTTTGGGGTCCATTTTTTCTTGTTACCCCTGTGAAAATAAAAAAAATTGGGTCTAAAGTAACATTTTTGTGAAAAAAGTTAAATGTTCATTTTTTTCTTCCACATTCCAAAAATTCCTGTGAAGCACCTGAAGGGTTAATAAAGTTCTTGAATGTGGTTTTGAGCACCTTGAGGGGTGCAGTTTTTAGAATGGTGTCACTTTTGGGTATTTTCTGTCATAAAGACCTCTCAAAGTGACTTCAAATGTGATGTGGTCCCTAAAAAAATGTTTTTGTAAATTTTGTTGGAAAAATGAGAAATCGCTGGTCAACTTTTAACCCTTATAGCTCCCTAACAAAAGAAAATTTTGGTTCCAAAATTGTGCTGATGTAAAGTAGACATGTGGGAAATGTTATTTATTAACTCTTTTGTGTGACATATCGCTCTGATTTCAAAATTTTCAAAATTTTCGCCAAATTTCCGTTTTTTTCACAAATAAACGCAAGTGATATCGAAGAAATTTTTCCACAATCATGAAGTACAATATGTCACGAAAAAACAATCTCAGAATCAGGGGGATCCGTTGAAGCGTTCCAGAGTAATTACCTCATAAAGTGACAGTGGTCAGAATTGTAAAAATTGGCCCGGTCATTAACGTGCAAACCACCCGCGGGGCTTAAGGGGTTAAAGCCCATGGCACTGTGGCTAACCTCCCTAGATGTGGACGGAAAAGAAAAACTGAGAGATTTCAACGCAAGATTGTGAGGATGGTGGATAAAGAACCTCGACTAACATCCAAACAAGTTCAAGCTGCCCTGCAGTCCGAGGGTACAACAGTGTCAACCCGTACTATCCGTCAGCGTCTGAATGAAAAGGGACTGTATGGTAGGATACCCAGGAAGACCCCACTTCTTACCCCGAGACATAAAAAAGCCAGGCTGGAGTTTGCCAAAACTTACCTGAGAAAGCCTAAAACGTTTTGGAAGAATGTTCTCTGGTCAGATGAGACAAAAGTAGAGCTTTTTGGGAAAAAGCATCAACATAGAGTGTACAGGAAAAAAAAAAGAGGCATTCAAAGAAAAGAACACGGTCCCTACAGTCAAACATGGCGGAGGCTCCCTGATGTTTTGGGGTTGCTTAGCTGCTTCTGGCACTGGACTGCTTGGCCGTGTGCATGGCATTATGAAGTCTGAAGACTACCAACAAATTTTGCAGCATAATGTAGGGCCCAGTGTGAGAAAGCTGGGTCTCCCTCAGAGATCATGGGTCTTCCAGCAGGACAATGACCCAAAACACACTTCCAAAAGCACTATAAAATGGTTTGAGAGAAAGCACTGGAGACTTCTAAGGTGGCCAGCAATGAGTCCAGACCTGAATCCCATAGAACACCTGTGGAGAGATCTCAAAATGGCAGTTTGGAGAAGGCACCCTTCAAATATCAAGGACCTGGAGCAGTTTGCCAAAGAAGAATGGTCTACAATTCCAGCAGAGCATTGTAAGAAACTCATTGATGGTTACCGGAAGCGGTTGTTCAACCAAGTATTAGGCTGAGGGTGCCAATACTTTTGTCTGGCCCATTTTTGGAGTTTTGTGTGAAATGATCAATGATTTGATTTTTGCTTCATTCTCTTTTGTGTTTTTTCATTGAAGACAAATTAAATGAAGATAATAATACCAAAGAATTTGTGATTGCAATCATTTTCAGGAAGAAACTGAGTATTATTTGACAGAATTGCAGGGGTGCCAATACTTTTGGCCACCACTGTATATATCTGCACAGTGCATGGGACCTTGGTACAGCACAGCACTATAAATCTGCACAGTGTATGGGAGCTATGCACAGCACTATATATCTGCACAGTGTATGGTGCCTACGCACAGCACAGTACTATATATCTGCACAGTATGTGTGTAACATCACTGGCGGCGTGCTTGCATAGTGCACCACCTTCCACCATGCAAGATCGCAATCTTACCTGTCAGTCCATGCTGCACTCTTTGCTCCAGTACCTGCTCTGTCCATGTCTCTTGTCTGATTGCTTAGTGCGTCAGCGCGGCTTTCGGCTTGTTTCTTATAGCTACTGTGTGCACAGTCCTAATGCATCCCCAGCCTATTGCTGTGAGTCACTGGATACTTAAACCCCCTCCACCCAGTGGGAGGTGCCTGAGCAACACTTTCTTACAGTCTGTGTTCTGTGCAACTGTTAGTTGTCAGGTCCTGTCCTGACTCTAGTCTGTCCGCCACCCTGGGGGCCGAGTACCCAGGGCCGCTACCTGTATCTTGTTCCCGGTTCAGTTCCTGTCTGAACAGTGTCCTATCCCGTTACCTGTTTGTCTCTATGTCCGAATCTTCCATTTTCCTCCAGTGTCTGAACCTGCACCTAACTCCATCTCGTTGTCTCTGTACTTCTGTTTGTGAGTTTTGTGTCCACTCAATACTTCATTGTAAGTACCTCGTGTGTATCTGGTTCTGCTCATCGCCTTTCCCTTCCTCCGGATCTACCTTCTGTGTTCTAACCATCTTCCTGTATTTTCCAGTCTGTTCCATGTGAACAGAGCCCTGTCCTGTCTGCCTTCACCTTCTGCTCTGCTCCGCTCTGCTTGTTCTCCGCTCCTGCGGTTTTGCTCCGCTATACTTGTTCACCGCGCCTGCGGTTTTGCTCCGCTCTGCTTGTTCACCGCGCCTGCGGTTTTGCTCCGCTCTGCTTGTTCACCGCATCTGCGGTTTTGCTACGCTCTGCTTGCTCACAGCACCTGCGGTTTTGCTACGCTCTGCTTGTTCACAGCATCTGCGGTTTCGCCCTGCTCTGTTTGCTCACCGCTCCGGCTGTTCTGCTCTGCTTGTTCACCGCATCTGCGGTTTCGCTCTGCTGTCCACCGCACCTGCAGCTCCGTTCCTGTGTCCCAGTCGTAACAGTGTGACCTATGCACAGCACAGAACTATATATCTGCACAGTATATGGGACCTCCGCAAAGCACAATACTCTATCTGCACAGTGTACAGGACCTATGCACAGCACTATATATCTGCACAGTGTACAGGACCTACACACAGCACTATATACCTGCACAGTGTATGGGGCCTACGCACAGTACTATATATCTGCACAGGGTATGGGACCTATGCACAGCACTATATATCTGCACAGTGTATGAGACCTACGCACAGCACAGTACTATATATCTGCACGGTGTAGTTAAGACCTACGCACAGCACAGTACTATTTATCTGCACAGTGTATAAGACCTACGCACAGCACAGTACTATTTATCTGCACAGTGTATAAGACCTACGCACAGCGAAGTACTATGCATCTGCACAGCGTATGGGAGCTATGCACAGCACAGTACTATATATCTGCAAAGTGTATAGGACCTAAGCAAAGCACAATACTATATCTGCACAGTGTACAGAACCTACGCACAGCACTATATATCTGCACAGTGTATGGGACCTACGCACAGCACAGTACTATATATCTGCACAGTGTATGGGGCCTATGCAAAGCACAGTACTATATATCTGCACAGTGTATGGGACTAACGCACAGCACAGTATTATATATCTGCAAAGTGTATAGGGCCGAAGCACAGCACAGTACTGTATATTTGCAGTGTGCAAGGGGCCTACGCACAGCACAGCACTATATATCTGTACAATGTATGGGACCTACGCACAGCACACTACTATATATCAGCACAGTGTATGGGACTAACGAACAGCACAGTACTATATATCTGCACAGTGTATGGGGCCTACACACAGCACATTACTATATATCTGCACAGTGTATGGCGCCTACGCAAAGTACTATATATCTGCACAGTGTATGGGACCTACGCAAAGTACTATATATCTGCACAGTGTATGGGACCTACGCACAGCACAGTACTATATATCTGCACAGTGTACAGGGCCTATGCACAGCACAGTACTATATATCTGCACAGTGTATGGGAACTACGCACAGCACAGTCCTATATATCTGTACAGTGTATGGGACCTACGCACAGCACAGTACTATATATCTGAACAGTGTATAGGACCTACTCACAGCACATTACTATATATCTGCACAGTGTATAGGAAGTACGCACAGCACATTACTATATATCTGCACAGTGTATGGGACCTACCCACAGCACAGTACTACACTGCTCAAAAAAATAAAGGGAACACTAAAATAACACATCCTAGATCTGAATGAATGAAATATTCTCATTGAATACTTAGTTCTGTACAAAGGTGAATGTGCTGACCACAAAATCACACAAAAATCATCAATGGAAATCAAATTTATTAACCAATGGAGGCCTGGATTTGGAGTCACCCCCAAAATTAAAGTGGAAAAACACACTACAGACTGATCCAACTTTGATGTAATGTCCTTAAAACAAGTCAAAATGAGGCTCAGTATTGTGTGTGGCCTCCACGTGCCTGTATGACCTCCCTACAACGCCCGGGCATGCTCCTGATGAGGTTGCGGATGGTCTCCTGTGTGATCTCCTCCCAGACCTGGACTAAAGCATGGATGGAACGAGACATGATGTCCCAGATGTGCTCAATCGGATTCAGGTCTAGGGAATGGGCGGGCCAGTCCATAGCTTCAATGCCTTCATCTTGCAGGAACTGCTGACACTCTCCAGCCACATGAGGTCTGGTATTGGACTGCATTAGGAGGAACCCAGGGCCAACCACACCAGCATATGGTCTCACAAGGGGTCTGAGGATCTCATCTCAGTACCTAATGGCAGTCAGGCTACCTCTATCGAGCACATAGAGGGCTGTGCGGCCCTCCAAAGAAATGCCACCCCACACCATTACTGACTGTAAAGATATGAGGTTGTGGGTTGTAAGTAATCACCTAGGCAGGTTAACGATGCAACAATTTTTTATTGATCACAGCCATTGTAATAAAGCAATTCCAGGTAAATGGCCAAAATACAGTTCTCTCAGTCCTTAAGTTCCCAATCTTGGTTCAGAAGTTCCACTGGCTTTGTATAAGGCCATACTCTCTGTCGCCCAACTTTTGGTTGGCCCACAGATTTTCTATCTCCAGCCAGTAGAGTCTGTAGCCACAGTCCATGATCCCCTATCCAGTAGCAACAGTTCTTTTAAGAAAGTTTAAATCCAACCGACATAATCCATAATGGTAACATGTTTATTCACCCATCTTTTCAAGTCTACGGTCTCCATCCTCTTCCTTCAATCCAACTATTCCTAAAAAATGACTCTCCTTTCTTTCACTGGGATGAGTCCCCTCCCAGGTCAGAAGTGATCACCCTCCCCCTTAAGCATTTACTGTTAGCTAAAAACAATGAAGAATATTCTAGAAGCCTTCATCTGAGCGTGCATGTAAGACAATCTGTGGTGACGGCTCCACTGTGTCTACAATCTACACACACATTAAGAGATTACTGGCTGTTGGAACAATGGTTAGATACTCCTGAGATACAGATATCCTGAGATACAGATTCGTGGAATGCTGGACATTTGACAAGTGGATCTAGTGCACATACTGACAAGTTAGCAGTACTATATAAAATCTAACAAGTAAATCACTAATAAAACACAATAATAATTATAACAAAAATGGTGGTCCGCTGCTGGAAAAGTATCATAGTCTTTAGTAAGTGGGCAGCTCCTCACACTGACCCACTGCCAAACCGGTCATGCTGAAGGATGTTGCAGGCAGCAGATCACTCTCCACGGCGTCTCCAGACTCTGTCATGTCGGTCACATGTGCTCAGTGTGAACCTGCTTTCATCTGTGAAGAGCACAGGGCGTCAATGGCGACTTTGCCAATCCTGGTGTTCTGTGGCAAATGCCAAGTGTCCTGAATGGTGTTGGGGTGTCAGCACAACCCCCATCTGTAGACGTCGGGCCCTCATACCACCCTCATGGAGTCCGTTTCTAACCGTTTGTGCAGACACATGCACATTTGTGGCCTGCTGGAGGTCATTTTGCAGGGCTCTGGCAGTGGTCCTCCTGGTCCTCCTTGCACAAAGGAGGAGGTAGCGGTCCTGCTGCTGGGTTGCTGCCCTCCTACGGCCCCCTCCACGTCTCCTGGTAGCGACTCCAGCCTCTGGACACTACGCTGACAGACACAGCAAACCTTCTTGCCAAAGCTTGCATTGATGTGCCATCCTGGATGAGCTGCAATACCTGAGCAACTTCTGTGGGTTGTATAGTCCGTCTCATGCTACCAGGAGTGTGAAAGCACAACTAACATTCAAAAGTGACCAAAACTTCAGCCAGAAAGCATTGGTACTGAGATGTGGTCTGTGGTCCCCACCTACAGAACCACTCCTTTATTGAGGGTGTCTTGATAATTACCAATAATTTCCATCTATTGTCTATTCCATTTGCACAACAGCATGTGAAATTGTCAGTGTTGCTTCCTAAGTGAAAAGTTTGATTTCACAGAAGTATGATTTACTTGGAGTTATATGCTGTTCTTTAAGTGTTCCCTTTATTTTTTTGAGCAGTGTATAATATTGCACAGTGTATAGGACCTACGCATAGCACTATATATCTGCACAGTATACAGGGCCTACGCACAGCACAGTACTATACATCTGCACAGTGTATGGGACCTAAGCACAGCACAGTACTATATATCTGCACAGCATATGGGACCTACGCACAGCACATTACTATATATCGGCACAGTGTATGGGACCTACGCACAGCACAGTACTATATATCTGCACAGCATATGGGACCTACGCACAGCACAGTACTATATATCGGCACAGTGTATGGGACCTACGCACAGCACATTACTATATATCTGCACAGTGTATGGGACCTACGCACAGCACATTACTATATATCTGCACAGTGTATGGGGCTATGCACAGCACAGTACTATATATCGGCACAGTGTATGGGGCCTACAAACAGCACAGCACTATATATGTGCACAGTGTATGGGACCTCTGCACAGCACAGTACTATATATCTGCACAGTGTATAGGACTTACGCACAACACATTACTATATATCTGCACAGTGTATGGGACCTACGCACAGAACAGCACTATACATCTGAACAGTGTATGGGACCTACGCACAGTACATTATTATATATCTGCACAGTGTATGGGACCTACGCACAGCACTATATATCTGCACAGTGTACAGGGCCTACGCACAGCACAGTAATATATATCTGCACAGTGTACAGGGCCTACGCACAGCACAGTCCTATATATCTGCACAGTGTACAGGACCTAAGCACAGCACATTACTATATATCTGCACAGTGTATGGGACCTACGCACAGCACTATATATCTGCACAGTGTATGGGACTTACGCACAGCACTATATATCTGTACATTGTATGGGACCTACGCACAGCACTATATATCTGCACAGTGTATGGGGCATACGCACAGCACATTACTATATATCTGCACAGTGTATGGGAACTACGCACAGTACATTACTATATATCTGCACAGTGTATAGGACCTACGCACAGCTCAGTACTACATATCTGCACAGTGTATAGGATCTACGCACAGCACAGTACTATATATCTGCACAGTGTACAGGGCCTACGCACAGCACAGTACTATATATCTGCACAATGTATGGGATATACGCACAGCACATTACTATATATCTGCACAGGGTATAGGGCATACGCACAGCACATTACTATATATCTGTACTGTGTATACGGCCTACGCACACACTATATATCTGTACATTGTATGGGACCTACGCACAGCAAACTACTATATATTTGCAGTGTGTATGGGGCCTACGCACAGCACAGTACTATATATCTGCCCAGTGTATAGGACCTCCGCAAAGCACAATACTATATCTGCACAGTGTATACGACCTACGCACAGCACTATATATCTGTACATTGTACGGGACCTACGCACAGCACAGTACTATATATCTGCTCAGTGAATGGGACCTACGCACAGCACAGTACTATATATCTGAACAGTGTAAGGGGCCTATGCACAGCACATTGCTACGTATCTGCACAGTGTATAGGACCTACACACAGCACACTACTATATATCTGCACAGTGTATGGGGCCTATGCACAGCACAGTAATATATATCTGCACAATGTATGGGACCTTCGCACAGCACAGTACTATATATCTGCACAGTGTATGGGACCTTTGCACAGCACAGCACTATATATCTGCACAGTGTATGGGGCCTACACACAGCGCAGTACTATACCCTACAGACCAAAAGTTTGGACACACCTCATTTAAAGATTTTTCAGTATTTTCATGACTATGAAAATTGTACATTCACACTGAAGGCATCAAAACTATTTATTAACACATGTGGAATGATATACTTAACAAAAAAGTGTGAAACAACTGAAAATATGTCTTATATTCTAGGTTCTTCAAAGTAGCCACCTTTTGCTTTGATGACTGCTTTGCACACTCTTGGCATTCTCTTGATGAGCTTCAAGAGGTAGTCACCGGAAATGGTTTTCACTTCACAGGTGTGCCCTGTCAGGTTTAATAAGTGGGATTTCTTGCCTTATAAATGGGGTTGGGACCATCAGTTGTGTTGTGCAGAAGTCACGTGGATACACTGCTGATAGTCCTACTGAATAGACTGTTAGAATTTGTATTATGGCAAGAAAAAAGCAGCTAAGTAAAGAAAAACGAGTGGCCATCATTACTTTAAGAACTAAAGGTCAGTCAGTGCGAAAAATTGGGAAATCTTTGAATGTGTCCCCAAATGCAGTTGCAAAAAACATCAAGCGCAACAAAGAAACTGGCTCACATGAGGACTGCCCCAGGAAAGGAAGACCAAGAGTCACCTCTGCTTCTGAGGATAAGTTTATCCGAGTCACCAGCCTCAGAAATCGCAGGTTAACAGCAGCTCAGATTAGAGACCAGGTCAATGCCACACAGAGTTCTAGCAGCAGACACATCTCTACAACAACTGTTAAGAGGGGACTTTGTGCAGCAGGCCTTCATGGTAAAATAGCTGCTAGGAAACCACTGCTAAGGACAGGCAACAAGCAGAAGAGACTTGTTTGGGCTAAAGAACACAAGGAATGGACATTAGACCAGAGGAAATCTGTGCTTTGGTCAGATGAGTCCAAATTTGAGATCTTTGGTTCCAACCACCGTGTCTTTGTGCGACGCAGAAATGGTGAACGGATGGACTCTACATGCCTGGTTCCCACCGGGAAGCATGGAGGAGGGGGTGTGATGGTGTGGGGGTGCTTTGCTGATGACACTGTTGGTGATTTATTCAAAATTGAAGGCATACTGAACCAGCATGGCACAGCATCTTGCAGCGGCATGCTATTCCATAAGGTTTGCATTTAGTTGGACCATCATTTATTTTTCAACAGGACAATGACCCCAAACACACCTCCAGGCAGTGTAAGGGCTATTTGACCAAGAATGAGAGTGATGGGGTGCTACGCCAGATGACCTGGCCTCCACAGTCACCAGACCTGAACCCTATCGAGATGGTTTGAGGTGAGCTGGACCGCAGAGTGAAGGCAAAAGGGCCAACAAGTGCTAAGCATCTCTGGGAACTGCTTCAAGATTGTTGGAAGACCATTTCCGGTGACTACCTCTAGAAGTTCATCAAGAGAATGCCAAGAGTGTGCAAAGCAGTCATCAAAGCAAAAGGTGGCTACTGTGAAGAACCTAGAATATAAGACATATTTTCAGTTGTTTCACACTTTTTTGTTAAGTATATAATTCCACATGTGTTAATTCATAGTTTTGATGCCTTCAGTGTGAATGTACAATTTCCATAGTCAAGAAAATATAGCAAAAATCTTTAAATGAGAAGGTGTGTCCAAACTTTTGGTCTGTACTGTATATCTGCGCAGTGTATAGGACCTACGCACAGCACAGTACTATAAATCTGCATAGTTTATGGGGCCTACACAGAGCAGAGTACTATATATCTGCGCAGCATATAAGACCCATGCACTCCACTCTTATTCTCACCACTCCATAAGATTTGCAACTTGCGACGTAGAAGTTACAGTTTTGATAACATTAGCAACTAGCCCCGTAAGGCTGAGTTCACACGATGCGTTTTTAATGCGTTTCCGCGGCGTGTTTGCAGCTGCGTAAACGCCGCGGAAACGCATTAAAAACGCATGGTAGAAGGGCAGCAATGTTCCCCAATTGAAATCCGCATGTGCTGTGCCCATGATGCAGATTTTTCCGCAGCGTAAACGCTGCGCTCAAAAATACGCAGCATGTCAATTAATTTTGCGTAAACGCGGCGTTTTCGCCGCCATTGACTTGCATTAGAACGCGCCAATTCCGCAAGACTGCATTTCTACTTGCGTTATTGGCGCGTTCTAATGTGCAGATGGTACCCGAGTGTGGAGAAGATGAGACTCTCCTCCGGACCCGGGTACCATTAAAAAAGCTGTAAAACAAGAATAAAATAAAAAATAAAGATATATTCACCTTCTGACGGCCCCCGGTCTCCTTCCCTCTGCTCGCGTGCAAGACTGAAGGACCTTCGGTGACGTCACAGTCATGTGACTGCAGGCCCTTCAGCGCAGCGTCTCGCGAT
This sequence comes from Phyllobates terribilis, assembly GCF_046119375.1. NCBI lineage: Eukaryota > Metazoa > Chordata > Amphibia > Anura > Dendrobatidae > Phyllobates > Phyllobates terribilis. The sequence goes on from NW_027362769.1 coordinate 307,199,531, forward strand.
ATCCCGGCAGCCAGGAACAAGCCAGGAACGAACGTGGCAGCACACACCAGGCCATCAGAGGGTAAAGTATAGCTTTATTTTTTTATTTTTAAACATTTTTATACGGTCACACTATATAAATCCATGCCGGTTGCATGGATTTATATAGTGTGACCTAGTTGTCAAGCACTTTCCAAGTGATGCTAAAATCGCCTGGAAAGCGCTTGTCAATCTGCATGCGGAAAAGCATGTGAATCCGCATGTATTCCACAGGAAAAACGCATGTACAATCTGCATGCGTTTTTTCTGCCAGGGAGATGCAGAAATGATGCAGAAATTTTCTGCTTCATTTCTGCATCGTGTGCACATACCCTTATACTGCTGTTCCACATCTGTGCCATGGCAAAAGTATTTCAAGCAAATATTTTTGTATTCAACATAATGTAGCATGTAAACAGTACATAAAAGCCTATCTCGTTGTAGACAACACAAAGGTTATAAGTTAGAAAGAAAAAAAATTAAGACGAGTATGTAAATTAGTCTTTTTTTTAAAAAAAAACCTTTAAAGGAAATCTGTCACCAGGTTTCTGCCACCTAATCTGAAAGCAGCACAATCAAGAGACAGAATCCCAGATTCCAGAGATGTGTCACTTAGTGGGCTATGTAGAGTAGTTTTGATAAAATCACGGTTTATCAGCAGAAGATCATCTCTAGAGCACTAGTAAACCTGCCGCCATATTATCCTCTATATTCATGAGCTCTATATAACAATGCCACCCCCCAATTATTGGCAGTTGTCTGTGTACTCAATACATGGGCTGAAAGTTATCAGAGATGTGGGCAGAGTTATAAAGAGCTCAACATTCAGAAAACTGATAGATCTGCAGTAGATAGAAACTGTCATTTTATCAAAATGACAACAAGCAGCTCAGTAAGTGACATCACTGGAATTAGGGTCTGTGTCCCTACATTATGTTGCTCCCAGATGGCATACCAAAAACCTGGTGACAGATTAACTTTAAAAGGATTTTTTTTATTTTTTTTTACATAAATACAAGTCTTTGGGGCTAAAAATCAGTTTTGCAATTGGGTTTCATTATAAATTTTCCATTATTTTGCTTTTTATGATGCTTTATTTCCCTAAACATTAGTTATGTAGTTTGTGGCCATAAATCAGCTGAGAGGAGCTCAGAAAAGGAAAAATCAAAGACTTATGAACTCCCTGTCAGACCATCCCAGCAGGCTGACTGACAATCTCAGTTAACTCATTCTGCAGTCAACAATTAACAGTACAAAACAAAGGCTATAGCTGATAAAATGATTATTAAATGAGTTGTCCACTTAGAGAAAACATTACTTTGTAGCATCGGCGTCTCTGCCCCCTGCTAGGCAGAGACGCCGTCCCTCTCACCACCACGGCGTCCTCCAGCGCTCCTCTTCCTGCTTCTGCCGGCGTGTGCAGCTTCCCGGGCACTGTGCTTAGGGCGCGCGCGCTCCCTCCCTCTTAAAGGGGCCGTGCGCCACCCTAAGGAGTCCCCGGGCAATTGCCTGAGGTCCTCCCATATATAAGGCACCTCCTCCAAAATGCCGTGCCTACCTGGAGGCTCCTGCTTGCTACCTGCCGTGCCTACCCGGAGGCTCCTGTTGTCACTAGCTGTGACCACCTGTCAGCCTACCTGGTGGCTCCAGCCCGTCACTTGCCGTGACCACCTGACAGCCTGCCTACCTAGAGGCTCCTGCCTGTCACTTGCTGTGACCACCTGTCAGCCTACCTGGAGGCTCCTGCCCGCCACTTGCCGTGACCACCTGACAGCCTACCTAGAGGCCCCTGCCTGTCACCTGCCGTGACCACCTGACAGCTTACCTAGAGGCTCCCGCCTGTCGCCTGCCGTGTCTGCCAGTCCATCCACCAGGACCACTCGTCAGCCTGCTTGCTGTGCCCATCTGCTATACAGGTCAGTCCCAGCCATCTGACCCGTGGGAGTCACCTGCTCTCTTACAAGGTCGTCCCCAGAGTAGCACCTGGTCCCTCTGCTCTGTCCCTCCCTGGTCACGGAGTCGTTAGCCGCCTTACGACCTAGGTCGGTCCGAGTTGATACTTAGTTACGCCCCTCTTGGTCCCTCCTTGCACCGCAGCACAGAGGTTCCACCACCCGGATCCGTAACAGTTTGCTCGGGCCATGGAACCCGGTGGCCCTCAAGCTCCTTCGCTCTCTGACCTGTACCAGGAGGTTTCTCGTCAGAGATCCCAACAGGAAACCATCCTGACCTACCTGCGGTCTGTAAACACTCGCCTGGACACGCTGTCGGTACCACCCGTGTCCGCCTCGAGTCGTGCGACTCCCGCTCCGGCAGCGCCGCTGCCCACCAACACCACGGCATCCAACCCATGGCTATGCAATGATTAAGAACTTATAGTTCGAAACGCGTTTGCTGTTCCTCTCCAGGGTGGACTTTTAATATTTTTTGCATGACCCAATAAAATATGGATTTTAGAAGATTTGTTCAGCTGGATCTTCCTGGTTCCTCATTGTTCGTCTGGTAGCACTCCTGGCTCCGTGCTGTTGATCTTCTAGGTGGGTGAGCTGATTTTTCCCTTTCTTCCTCATTTTGGAGGTGACCCCGCTTTAGCTCGGGGTTTCATAAACCAGTGCACCTTGCACTTTGAACTTTTGGCACATCAGTTTCCCTCCGACCGGGCCAAGGTGGCGTTCATCATGTCTCACCTCACTGGAGAAGCACTGGCATGGCTAAATCCCCTGTGGGAGAGAGGGGACCCCCTGGTGTCCGATCTATCATCTTTCCTCACTGCTTTCCAGAAAGTCTTCGATGAACCAGGACGAAAATCCTCTACTGCCTCCTCTCTGCTTCGTATCTGCCAAGGGAGTCCTCACAGGGGGCCAATATGCCATACGGTTCCGTACCCTCGCTTCGGAGATTGCCTGGGACAACGAGGCCCTGGTGTCCATCTTCTGGGAGGGCCTTTCCAGTCGGATCAAGGATGAGCTAGCCAGTTGGGACATCCATACCACTCTGGATGACCTGGTGTCGCTAGCTACCCAGATCGACATCCGTTTCCTGGAACGTGCTAAAGAGACTACCCGGGAGAGAAGATTTCCTCGTCTTGCTCCTACTTTCCAGAGACCTGCCTCTCAATTAGCAACTCCCCGGGCACACTCGCCCAAACCTATGCAGGTCGACCAGACCAAGATGGTCAAATCTCGCCAAGAGTCACGCCGAGCCGAGAAGAGCTGTTTCTACTGTGGCAGTAAGGAGCACTTCATCCGTTCCTGCCCCTGTGAAGCCGGGAAACGCCAGTGTCTAGGACCGCTCGGAGAGGTCATCCTAGGCAAAAGTAAACCCTCTCCTTCCCTGACTTTGCCTGTCTCTATCTCCTGAGGAGAGAACCGCTACTTTGAAATTGCACACCTAGATTCCAGAGCTGCTGGGAACCTCATTTCACAGTCCCTGGTATAGAAATATCACATTCCCACCAAACCTCTGGCTGAACCACTGGCAGTCGCCTCCGTGGATGGAAGACTTCTTCCGGTGACCATCCTGCTCGTCACAGAACCTATAACCCTGCAGGTGGGAATGCAGCACTCTGAGAGGATCTCCTTCCATGTGCTTTCCGGTCTCTCTCACTCCCTATTGCTAGGTCTACCCTGGCTTCAGAGACATGAACCTGTGCTGAACTGGCAATCCGGTGAAGTTCTCCGTTGGGGGCAGGATTGCCATAAGACCTGCCTGGTCCCGGTCCGCCCAGTTCGTCCTCCACCCACCCCGGCTAATCTACCCGGTTTACCGGCACCTTACTGGCCCTATGCAGATGTCTTCGACAAAAAGGAAGCAGAGACACTGCCACCTCATAGGCCATATGATTGCCCAATCGACCTGGTACCCGGTGCCACTCCACCCCGTGTGTGTATTTACCTGTTGTCGTTGGCCAAAACCCGGGCCATGTCGGAGTACATTGAGGAGAATCTGGCTAGGGGATTCATCCGGAAATCTACCTCCCCGGCTGGAGCCGGATTCTTCTTCGTTAAGAAGAAGGATGGCTCGCTACGCCCCTGTATTGACTATAGAGGACTCAATCTAATCACGGTCAAAAACAAATACCCCCTGCCGCTCATCTCTGAGTTGTTTGACCGCCTTAAGGGCGCCAGGATCTTTTCCAAGCTGGATCTACGTGGGGCGTATAACCTGGTCCGGATCCGTCAAGGAGACGAGCGGAAGACGGCATTCAATACCCGGGACGGTCACTATGAATACCGTGTGATGCCCTTCGGTCTCTGCAATGCTCCCGCCGTCTTCCAAGAATTAGTCAATGACATCTTCTGTGACCTTCTATATTCCTGCGTGGTGGTGTACCTGGACGACATCTTGGTCTTCTCTCCGGACCTTCCCACACACCGGAGGGATGTTCGTCAGGTCCTGCTTAGGCTCAGGCAGAATCACCTCTATGCCAAATTTGAGAAGTGCCTCTTCGAGCAGACCTCCCTTCCGTTCCTGAGCTATATTATCTCCCAGACAGGTCTACGAATGGACCCCGAGAATCTCTCTGCTGTCTTAAAGTGGCCCCGTCCAGAGGGTTTGAATGCGATTCAGCGATTCCTGGGCTTCGCCAACTACTACCGTCTCTTCATCCCACACTTCTCTCCCCGGACTGCTCCCATCTCTGTTTTCACCCGTAAGGGAGCAAATCCCAAGGTATGGCCGCCTGAAGCTGAGGAGGCCTTCCTTTCCTTAAAGCAGGCCTTCTCCTCTGCCCCAGTGCTGCACCGTCCGGACTGCAACAAACATTTCTTCCTGGAGGTTGATGCTTCATCCTCCAGAGCCGGAGCGGTGCTCACCCAAAAATCTTCATCCGGGAGAATGGTAACCTGCGGCTTCTTCTCCAAACTCTTCTCCTCGTCTGAGCACAACAACTCCATAGGAGACCGAGAACTGCTAGCCATCAAATTGGCGCTGGAGGAGTGGCGTTACCTGCTTGAAGGGGCTCTATACCCAGTGATCATCTATACCGATAACAAAAACCTAGCATATCTCCAGAATGCCCAAAGACTCAATCCGCGTCAGGCCCGGTGGTCTCTGTTCTTCGCTCGCTTCGACTTTATCCTACATTTCCGCCCGGCCGACAAGAATGTGAAAGCTGACGCCTTGTCCAGATCCTTCTTGTCCTCCGATCTAGAGGAGGAGCCTATGCACATCATCGACCCCTCCAAAGTGATGAGTATGGCCCCCTTATATCTGACTCGTCTCCCACCCAGTAAGACATTTGTAGCGGTTCCAGATCGGGAGAAGATTCTTCACTGGGGTCATTCATCTAAACTAGCCGGCCATGCCGGTGAGAAGAAGACTTTGCTGTTCATTAATCGGCATTACTGGTGGCCTACCCTGCGCAAGGATGTGGTAGACTTCGTCTCGGCCTGTTCATCTTGTGCCCGCAACAAAGTTCCCAGACATCTTCCAGCCGGTCACCTCCTGCCTCTTCCCATACCTGCTGCCCCATGGCAGCACATTGCTATGGACTTTATTACAGATCTCCCTGTTTCCGCTGGTTGTACAGTCATTTGGGTTGTCGCCGAAAGCTTTTCTAAAGTGGCCCACTTCATCCCTCTGCCTGGTCTCCCGTTTGCATTGGAACTGGCTAAGGACTTCTTCCTTCACATCTTCCGTCTCCATGGCCTACCCCTCCACACTGTCGGATCGAGGGGTTCAGTTCACCTCACGCTTCTGGAGAGCTACGTGTAAACTGCTGGATGTCACCCTGGATTTCTCCTCCGCTTATCATCCACATTCCAATGGCCAAGGGGAGCGTATCAACCAGATCCTTACCAGCTACCTCCGGCACTTTGTTAATGCTCACCATACCGATTGGGTGAACCTCCTACCATGGGCCGAATTCTCCTACAACAACCATGAGAGCGAATTGACTTCCAAGTCCCCATTCTTTGTAGTCTATGGTCAACATCCTCGGATTCCGTTTCCCGTCTCCGCTTCTGTGGACAACCCTGCCGCGGAGTCTCTGGTCAGCGAATTTTCCACCATTTGGGAAAATACAAGGTCCGCACTTCTTCTGTCCTTCGAGCTGATGAAGAAATATGCTGACAAGAGACGTCTGGATCCGCCTCAATTCCGTCCGGGAGACAAGGTTTGGCTCTCCTCCAAACATGTTCGGCTCAAAATACCCTCCTACAAGTTGGTCCTCGGTTCATCGGTCCATTTGAAGTCCTCAAACAAATCAACCCAGTGGCCTACAAGTTAAAACTCCCGGACACCTTACGGATTCCCAACTCCTTCCACGTATCTCTCCTCAAACCAGTTGTGTTTAATTATTTTTCCAATAATTCAGGTACTCCCCCTGCTCCGGTTTCCGCTGAGGACGTTTTTGAGGTAGAGAACATTCTGGTCACCAAGAGGGTAAGAGGAAAAACCTTTTTTCTGGTGGATTGGAAGGGGTTTGGCCTAGAGGAGAGAACTTGGGAACAGAGGGAGAACATTAATGCCCTGCTTCTCTTTGAAAAATTTCTTTCTGGCCTAAAAAAGAGGGGGCATAAAGAGGGGGGTACTGTAGCATCGGCGTCTCTGCCCCCTGCTAGGCAGAGACGCCGTCCCTCTCAATGCCACGCTCCCCGCCCGGCGTCCTCCAGCACTCCTCTTCCTGCTTCTGCCGGCGTGTGCAGCTTCCCGGGCACTGTGCTTAGGGTGCACGCGCTCCCTCCCTCTTAAAGGGGCCGCGCGCGCCGCCCTAAGGAGTCCCCGGGCAATTGCCGGAGGTCCTCCCATATATAAGGCACCTCCTCCAAAATGGAGGTGCCCGAGCAATAGTTGATGCACAGTGTACTTACCTCTGCTTCAGACCTCAGGTCCCGCTGCTAGCCTGACTACTAGTCCTGCTCGCCAGCCTGACTACCAGTCCAGTCCGCCAGCCTGACTACTCTTCAGCCCGACAGTCTGTCTTCCGTTCAGTCCGCCAGACTGTCTATGGGCTTTGCTCGCCTGCTACCTGGAAGCACCTGCTCATTACCTGCCGTGCCTACCTGGAGGCTCGTGCTTGCTACCTGCCGTGCCTACCTGGAGGCTCCTGCTGTCACTTGCTGTGACCACCTGTCAGGCTACCTGGAGGCTCCAGCCCGTCACTTGCCGTGACCACCTGACAGCTTACCTAGAGGCTCCTGCCTGTCACTTGCTGTGACCACCTGTCAGCCTACCTGGAGGCTCCCGCCTGTCGCCTGCCGTGTCTGCCAGTCCATCCACCAGGACCACTCGTCAGCCTGCCTGCTGTGCCCATCTGCTATACAGGTCAGTCCCAGCCATCTGACCCGTGGGAGTCACCTGCTCTCTTACACGGTCGTCCCCAGAGTAGCACCTGGTCCCTCTGCTCGGTCCCTCCCTGGTCACGGAGTCGTTAGCCGCCGTACGACCTAGGTCAGTCCGAGTTGATACTTAGTTACGCCCCTCTGGGTCCCTCCTTGCACCGCAGCACAGAGGTTCCACCACCCGGATCCGTAACATACTTTAATGTGTTACAAATTAATATACACTGTGTTCCAAATTATTATGCAAAAAGTGTTTAGGAGTGATAAGGTAAGAATTTTTTTGCTTGTCAGTTAAACTCATTGATGGTGATGTGTGTCAGGGCTCTTTATATCACTGTAAGCAATTGCAGACACCTGTGCTAGATAGTTTGGCAGGTGTGTCCAATGAAAGGCAAGACTACTTAAGAAGGCTGTCCCACATTATTAAGCAGCCTACATTTTCTGGCAAAATGGGAAAGAAAAAGGATGTGTCGGCTGCTGAGAAGCAACAAATTGTTGAGTGTTTAGGTCAAGGCATGACTACAATCAACATTGCCAAGACACTTCATCCTGATCATCGCACAATCAAGAAGTATGTAGCTGATTCACAGTACACACGTGTGCGTGCTGATAAGGGAAAATTGATGACTCTTTCCTACAGGTAATTTCGTCAGGTTAAAAGAGCAGCGGCAAAAAAGCCTTGTCATAGCAGCAGACAAGTTTTTGAAGCAGCTGGTGCCTCCAACGTCCCCTGTACAACAAGATGCAGGGCCCTTCAGAGGTTTGCAGCTCTGCGTAAGCCATCCTGTCGACCTCCTCTATCCACTGCACACAAGCAGAAACGGCTCCAGTGGGCCAAACAATACATGAAGACTAACTTCAAAACTGTTTTGTTCACCGATGAGTGCCCTGCAACGCTCGATGGTCCAGATGGATGGAGTGGAGGATGGCTGGTTGATGGACACCCCATGCAAACACGGCTACGGCGCCAACAAGGAGGAGGTGGAGTAATGTTTTGGGCTGGAATCATGGGGAGAGAGATTGTCGACCCCTTTAGGATCCCTGAAGGGGTAAAGATGAACTTCATAATGTATGTTGAGTTTCTCAAACAGCACTTCCTGCCATGGTTCAAGAAGAAGAACCGTGCATTCCGCAGCAAGATCATTTTCATGCATGATAATGCCCCGTCTCATGCTGCACATAACACATCTGCATCTCTGGCTGCTATGGGCATAAAAGGGGACAAACTTATGGTGTGGCACCCATGCTCCCCTGACCTCAACCCCATTGAGAACCTCTGGAGCATCATCAAAAGGAGTGTCTATGATGGCGGGAGGCAGTTCACATCTAAGCAACAGCTCTGGGAGGGTATTCTGTCCTCATGCAAAACAATTGGAAGCAGAAACCATCCAAAACCTGACAAATTCAATGGACGAGAGAGTTCAGAAGCTCCTTTCGAACAAGGGATCCTATGTGCAAATGTAACATCACCTAGAATAAAGTTTTGAGTTGAAAACTGTTTGATTTCAGTTTGTAATAACCTGCTAATGCTTATAATTTCAAAAATGACCATTTATTTGTTCTTTATTAAAATGAAAAGGTTGAAAACTCTGCTGTGCATAATAATTTGTAACATGCATTTTGAGTGCAATTTGACTATTTTATTTTTAAAAAAATATACTGTTATCATAGGCAGTTTGTACAAAAACCTTTCAATTGTACTCTAATAGTTATTTGACTGGAAAATTACAATGACTGCAATTCATATAGGTAATTGGGGAACATCTGAGAAAATATTATTTGCATAATAATTTGGAGCACAGTGTAAAGATTAACCCCTTACTTACCGGGGACGTATTAGTACGCATATTTGCGTACCGCCGGTTCAGTGAGGGCTCCGGCGCTGAGCCCTCACTGAACCGAGCACATGTCAGCTGATTCTTACAGCTGACATGTGCCCGCAACAGCCGCGGGTGGAATCGCGATCCACCCGCGGCTGTTAACCAGTTAAATGCTGCTGTCAATCTCCGACAGCAGCATTTAACGCGCGTTTCCGGGTAGCGCGTCATAAGCCCCGCCCACCGGCGACCCCGTCACGTGATCGCGGGTCGCCGATGGGCGTGCATGACAACCCAGGGTCTGCAGCAGACGCCTGTGGTTGTCATGATCTTGTCGCTATGAGCGCCACCTAGTGGTCGGCGCTCATAGCACAGGACCATTTCTGCTGCATGCAGGGGACCTGCTCGTCCCCTGTATGCAGCAGAGGCGATCGGACAGTTGCTGCTTCTAGTCTCCTATGGAGACTATAGAAGCATGCAAAAAGTAAAAAAAAAAAGTTTTTAAAAATATAAAAAAAAATAAAAAAATATAAAAGTTTAAATCACCCCCCTTTCGCCCCATTCAAAATAAAATATATAAAAAAAAACCCCACATACACATATTTGGTATCGCCGCGTTCAGAATCGCCCGATCTATCAATATAAAAAAAGAATTATTCCGATCGGTAAACGGCGTAACGAGAAAAAAATTCTAAACGCCAGAATTACGTTTTTTGGTCGCTGCAAAATTGCAATAAAATGCAATAACGGGCGATCAAAACATCGGATCTACCCCCAAATGGTATCAATAAAAACGTCAGCCCGGCACGCAAAAAATAAGCCCTCAACCAGCCCCAGATCCCGAAAAATGGAGACGCTACGGGTCTTAGAAAATGGCGCTATTTTTTTATTTTTTTTTTTACCAAATTTTGGAATTTTTTTTCACCACTTAAATATAAAAGAACCTATACATGTTTGGTGTCTATGAACTCGTAATGACCTGTAGAATAAGAAGAGCAGGTCAGTTTTAGCATTCAGTGAACATAGTAAAAAAAATAAATAAAAAACAACTGTGGTATTGCACTTTTTTTGCAATTTTACCGCACTTGGAATTTTTTTCCCGTTTTCCCGTACAGGATATGATAAAACTAGTAATGGCGTTGAAAAGTACAACTCGTCCCGCAAAAAATAAGCCCTCACATGGCCATATTGACCAAAAAATAAAAACGCTATGGCTCTGGGAACAAGGGGAGCAAAAACGAAAATGCAAAAACGAAAAATGCTCCGGGGCTTAAGGGGTTAGGGGCTCAAATGGCTAATGTAGTAAGTGAAATAAGCCAGGCAGCCAGCTCCCTTAAAGCAATGTTTTATCTAGCTGGGCTTTAGGTGTTACATTTTTTATTTTTTTCACCTGTGATATAGAGCTGTCTGGCCAGATCGGGCAGCTGATACAATTCAGGCTTCGGAATGTGTACTTATACAATTAAATAAGGGCTGTACCATACTAGGCAAATGTTTCCAAAAGATACAACGTGTTTTTACATTATTTCAGCTATTTTTTTTCCAAGTGTTTCGGAAAACAAGTTAAAGATAGCATAAAAAGTAATAAAATGGAGACGGTCAAACAATTTCTCATGCATGAGGCAAAACACTTACCCTGTAATACTTCCATGGGGAGAACTGTCCAAGCATTTTCCATGTAAGAAATATACAGATAACGTGCAGTATTACATGCGAGACCAATGTACAGTACCCTATAATAAAAAGAAGAGATTTTATTAACACTTAACAAAAGCATCAATTGATTTACTAAGGGTACTTTCACATTGCTTTTTGTCACACATTCGTTGGGGCTTAAGTCCAATCTCCGTGCAATACGTAATTTGGGAGTATTCGCCAACGGAGCCATAGACCATAAAGGTGCTGACATAGTCAACTTGCTCTCTACGTGCATCAGTTTTGGGGCGTATACACTTAGTGGGGCAGACACTCAGATGCAACTACGTCTCGGTGTCAGCCTCCAGTAGGAATATAAACCCGAAAATGATGCACGCCAGAGCGCAAGTTGACTATAATGGTGGCAACATAGTCAATGGCCCCATCAGCACATACACCTGAGTACCATTTTGCGGGGAATTTGGACACAAGTCCTGATAGGACCACTGAAAGTGGGCAAGAACACAATGTGAAAAGGCACTAACAAAGAAGCACCAATCTCAGTGCCTCACTATATTTTTCTTTATTTGAGCCAGTTCTTATGGAATCTCCAATAAAAAATACTGTAAGTTTTGTCCAGGACTCAGTTAATCAACATCAGATCATAGGGGTCCAAAAACCATATGGAACCAAAACACCACATCTGTCTGGTGGCCGTTCTCATGCACTGCAATCCAATTCACTGCAATGAAATATGCACTGTAGCCTATTCCAGCTCTGTACATCGGGCTCCCTTGAGAGCTGAGATCAGATGATTGTTGTAATCTGCTGTCAGACCTCCAGTGATCAATATTGATGACTTATCTTTATGATACAGTGGGGAAAATAAGTATTTGATACACTGCTGATTTTGCAAGTTTTCCCACTTACAAAGAATTGAGAGGTCTGTAATTTTTATTGTAGGTACACTTCAACTTTGAAAGATAGAATCTTAAGAAAAAAATCCAGAAAATCACACTAATTATGTAAAAATCATACAATTAACATTTTATTGCATGAAATATGTATTTGATACAATCGAAAACATATTCAATGCTCTTACTGAGGGAAGGAAGTTGTTGGCCAAAATCTTGCAATACATGAACCCCATCCATCCTCCCATCAATACGGTGCAGTCGTCCTGTCCCCTTTGCTGAAAATAATGGACTGCTGTCAATCATTATTACAGCGTGCTGTAATGATAAAATGTGGTCCCTGGCTTGTTGGCGACCCACAAGCAAGGTGAGTAGGGAGGATTGTTTTTTAGACACCGGTAGCATTTAGATATGACACATCAATAAAATGCTATTAAGAGGCTGATAGTGTTCCTAATACCTCCTAGAGGTAAATCCAGATTCCCTTTAATAGTAAATTTTAACACGAAAATGGGGCTGGGCTAGGGGACATTTGGTCTTTAGGGCCAGAATGGATGCATGTAATGTAAGTGGCTTTGACAACTGCATAGGGCCAGAGGCTAATTGAGAGCCTTTGGCCGCCCAAACCACTTGTCATCTTAATAGAGTCCAGGTGAATAAGAGGTTAGGAACCAACTAGAGAATAAAATAACAGCTTCAAAAATAACTATTAATAAATATCATTTAAAAGTACACTTGTGTGAAAAAGTGTTTGCTCCCTTCCTGACTTCTTATTCTTTTGCATGTTTGTCACACTTAAATGTTTAAGATGACCAAACATGATTCATATATTTTGCCGATGTGAGTCATTTATTTTTCTTTATCTGCCTATGTTGCTGAGCTAGGTTGTCTACACGTGCATATGTATTGGTGTGACCATTAGACAACAAGGGTTTAACAAGAGCGATTGCTAAGATAAGCCTTGACCGTTATGGATATACCTAGCTATCATGGGGTGTACAGTGGTTACGGAAAGTATTCAGACCCCTTTCAATTTTTCACTCCTTGTTTCATTGCAGCCATTTGGTAAATTCTAAAAAGTTCATTTTTCTCATTAATGTTCACTCTGCACCCCATCTTGACTGAAAAAAACAGAAAAGTAGAAATTTTTGCAAATTTATTAAAAAAGAAAAACTGAAATATCACATGGTCATAAGTATTCAGACCCTTTGCTCAGACACTCATATTTAAGTCACATGCTGTCCATTTCCTTCTGATCCTCTTTGAGATGGTTCTACTCCTTCATTGGGGTCCAGCTGTGTTTAATTAAACTGATAGGACTTGATTTAGAAAGGCACACACCTGTCTATATAAGACCTCACAGCTCACAGTGCATGTCAGACCAAATGAGAATCATGAGCTCAAAGGAACTGCCCAAGGAGCTCAGAGACAGAATTGTGGCAAGACACAGATCTGGCCAAGGCTACAAAAGAATTTCTTCATTATTCAAAGTTCTTAAGAGCACAGTAGCCTCCATAATTCTTAAATGGAAGTAGTTTGAGACCACCAGAAGTCTTCCTAGACCTGGCAGTCCAGCCAAACTGAGCAATCGTGGGAGAAGAGCCTTGGTGAGAGAGGTAAAGAAGAACCCCAAGAACACTGTGGCTGAGCTCCAGAGATGCAGTAGGGAGATGGGAAAAATTCCACAAAGTCAACTATCACAGCAGCCCTCCACCAGTCGGGCCTTTAAGGCAGAGTGGCCCGATGGAAGCCTCTCCTCAGTGCAAGACATATGAAAGCACGCATAGAGTTTTCTCAAAAACACATGAAGGACTCCCAGACTATGAGAAATAAGATTCTCTGGTCTGATGAGACGAAGATAGAACTGTTTGGTGATAATTCTAAGCGGTATGTGTGGAGAAAACCAGGCACTGCTCATCACCTGCCCAATACAATCCCAACAGTGAAACATGGTGGTGGCAGCATCATGCTATGGGGGTGTTTTTCAGCTGCAGGGACAGGACAACTGGTTGCAATTGAAGGAAACATGAATGCGGCCAAGTACAGAGATATCCTGGGTGAAAACCTCTTCCAGAGTGCTCTGGACCTCAGACTTGGCTGAAGGTTCACCTTCCAACAAGACAATGACCCTAAGCACACAGCTAAAATAACAAAGGAGTGGCTTCAGAACAACTCTGTGACCATTCTTGACTGGCCCAGCCAGAGCCCTGACCTGAACCCAATTGAGCATCTATGGAGAGACCTGAAAATGGATGTCCACCATCGTTCACCATCCAATCTGACGGAACTGTAGAGGATCTGCAAGGAAGAATGGCAGAGGATCCCCAAATTCAGGTGTGAAAAACTTGTTGCATCATTCCCAAGGAGACTCATGGCTGTACTAGCTCAAAAGTGTGAGCAAAGGGCCTGAATACTTATGACCATGTGATATTTCAGTTTTTCTTTTTAAATAAATTTGCAAAAATTTCTACATCTTTTTTTTCAGTCAAGATGGGGTGCAGAGTGCACTTTAATGAGAAAAAAATGAACTTTTTAGAATTTACCAAATAGCTGCAATGAAACAAAGAATGAAAAATTTAAAGGGGTCTGAATACTTTCTGCACCCACTGTAAATTCCTCTATGTCTATCCGTGTATGACTTAGGGACATATTATTAAAGATTAAGGTACAAGAAAGCTTATGGACAGTGGAACGATTGATCTGGCCGTTCCAGTTGGCCCTAATATTTTTTACTGGTTCATCCATCGGCTATTTATTCTAGCATGCTATATTCACTAGGGAATTGTTGGTGTCTTTTTAATACAATGAAAATAAATTTAGTGTTTTAAGGGTTTATGTACGCACACCAGAATGGATGCATGTAATGTAAGTGGCCATGAGAGCTGCACGGGGCCAGAGGCTAATTGAGAGCCTTTGGCCGCCCAAAACACTTGCCATCTTAATACAGTGCAGGTGAATAAGAGGTTAGGAACCAACTAGAGAACAAAATAACCCATACAAAAATTACATTTAACCCCTTTACCCCCCCCCCCCCAAAGGTGGTTTGCACGTTAATGACCAGGTCAATTTTTACAATTCTGACCACTGTCACTTTATGAGATAACTCTGGAATGCTTCAACAGATCCCACTGATATTGTTTTTTCATGACATATTGTACTTCATGATGATGGTAAAATTTCTTCGATATGACTTGTGTTTATTTGTGAAAAAATCAGAAATTTGGCGATAATTTTGAAAAGTTCACAATTTTCAAACTAAATTTTCATTCCCTTAAATTAGAGATATACAGTACAGACCAAAAGTTTGGACACACCTTCTCATTTAAAGATTTTTCTGTATTTTCATGACTATGAAAATTGTACATTCACACTGAAGGCATCAAAACTATGAAATAATACATGTGGAATTATATACTTAACAAAAAAGTGTGAAACAACTGAAAATATGTCTTATATTCTTGGTTCTTCAAAGTAGCCACCTTTTGCTTTGATGACTGCTTTGCACACTCTTGGCATTCTCTTGATGAGCTTCAAGAGGTAGTCACCGGAAATGGTCTTCCAACAATCTTGAAGGAGTTCCCAGAGATTCTTAGCACTTGTTGGCCCTTTTGCCTTCACTCTGCGGTCCAGCTCACCCCAAACCATCTCGATTGGGTTCAGGTCTGGTGATTGTGGAGGCCAGGTCATCTGGCGTAGCCCCCCATCACTCTCCTTCTTGGTCAAATAGCCCTTACACAGCCTGGAGGTGTGTTTGGGGTCATTGTCCTGTTGAAAAATAAATGATGGTCCAACTAAACGCAAACCGGATGGAATAGCATGCCGCTGCAAGATGCTGTGGTAGCCATGCTGGTTCAGTATGCCTTCAATTTTGAATAAATCCCCAACACTGTCACCAGCAAAGCCCCCCCACACCATCACACCTCCTCCTCCATGCTTCACGGTGGGAACCAGGCATGTAGAGTCCATCCGTTCACCTTTTCTGCGTTGCACTAAGACATGGTGGTTGGAACCAAATATCTCAAATTTGGACTCATCAGACCAAAGCACAGATTTCCACTGGTCTAATGTCCATTCCTTGTGTTCTTTAGCCCAAACAAGTCTCTTCTGCTTGTTGCCTGTCCTTAGCAGTGGTTTCCTAGCAGCTATTTTACCATGAAGGCCTGCTGCACAAAGTCCCCTCTTAACAGTTGTTGTAGAGATGTGTCTGCTGCTAGAACTCTGTGTGGCATTGACCTGGTCTCTAATCTGAACTGCTGTTAACCTGCGATTTCTGAGGCTGGTGACTCAGATAAACTTATCCTCAGAAGCAGAGGTGACTCTTGGTCTTCCTTTCTTGGGGCGGTCCTCATGTGAGCCAGTTTCTTTGTAGCGCTTGATGGTTTTTGCAACTGCACTTGGGGACACTTTCAAAGTTTGCCCAATTTTTCAGGCTGACTGACCTTCATTTCTTAAAGTAATGATGACCACTCGTTTTTCTTTACTTAGCTGCATTTTTCTTGCCATAATACAAATTCTAACAGACCATTCAGTAGGACTATCAGCTGTGTATCCACCTGACTTCTGCACAACACAACTGATGGTCCCAACCTCATTTATAAGGCAAGAAATCCCACTTATTAAACCTAACAGGGCACACCTGTGAAGTGAAAACCATTTCGGGTGACTACCTCTTGAAGCTCATCAAGAGAATGCCAAGAGTGTGCAAAGCAGTCATCAAAACAAAAGGTGGCTACTGTGAAGAACCTAGAATATAAGCAATATTTTCAGTTGTTTCACACTTTTTTGTTAAGTATATAATTCCACATGTGTTAATTCATAGTTTTGATGCCTTCAGTGTGAATGTACAATTTTCATAGTCATGAAAACACAGAAACATCTTTAAATGAGAAGGTGTGTCCAAACTTTTGGTCTGTACTGTATGTCACACAAAATAGTTAATAAATAGCATTTACCACATGTCTACTTTACACCAGCACAATTTTGGAACCAACATTTTTTTGGGTTAGGAAGTTATAGGGGTTATAAGTTGACCAGCGATTTCTAATTTTACCAACAAAATTTACAAAACCATTTTTTTTGGACCACATCATATTTGAAGTGACTTTGAGGGGCTTTTTTGACATTAAATACCCAAAAGTGACACCATTCTAAAAGCTGCAACCCTCAAGGTGCTCAAAACCACATTCAAGTAGTTTATCAACCCTTCAGGTGCTTCACAGGAATTTTTGGATTGTGGAAGAAAACAATGAGCATTTAACTTTTTACACAAAAATGTTACTTTAGACCTCAATTTTTTTATTTCCGCAAGGGTACCAAGAAAAAATGGACTCTAAAGTTTGTTATGCATTTTCTCCTTAGCATGCCAATACTCCATATGTGGGGGAAAACCACTGTTTGGGCGCACGGCAGGGCTCGGAAGGGAAGGAGTGCCATTTGACTTTTTGAATGTAAAATTTGCTGGAATAATTAGCGGACGCCATGTTGCATTTGGAGAGCCCCTGATGTGCCTTAACAGTGGAAACTCCCCACAACTGACCCCATTTTGGAAACTAGACCCCTCAAAGATTTTATCAAGGGGTATAGTAAACATTTTGAACCCAGAGGTATGACACAGAATTTGATAACATTAGGTCATCATATTGAATAAGTTGTCATTAGTCTTAAGTGCAAGTGCTCGCTACTTGTGTTTGCATCACGTACTCGGGTATGCACCATGTATCGCGGGTGCTCGAGTGACATGCTCGAGTCCTCGCCCCGCATGTTCCACGGCTGTTAGACACCCAAAAAAAACATGCGGGGATCGCTCGTGTATGGCAGGCAATCCCCGCAAGGTTTATTTGGCAGCGAAGCATATGGGGTGGAGACTTGAACATGTCACTCAAGCACCAGCGATACTCTGTGCATACCCAAGCACCCGATGCAAACTCAAGTAGCGAGCACTTGAGCTCAACACTAGTTGCCATATCGTCATTTTTTGCTCTTTACTTTTAAAAAAAAAAAAAAAAACAACCCTAGCACAACCTTAACCTTAGCACAATCCTAACCCTAGCCCAACCCTAACCATGGAGTTTATTTTTTAAGCCGTTCCTCGTGCGGTATAAGTGATTAGACAACTTTATTCTTTGGGTCGGTGCAATTACAGCGATTCCAGATTCATATGGAGTTTTTTTGTTTGGCGGCTGTCACACATTAAAAGAAGCTTTTTTTGGCAAAAACTAGTTTTTGCAATAATTTTTCCATATTTCGCTCGACAGTCATGTAAGGGCTTGTTTTTTGCAGGACAAGTTGACATTTTTATTGGTACCATTTTTGGAGCACGTGACATTTTTTGATTGCTTTCTATTCCGATTTTTGGGAGTCAGAATAAACAAAAACCAACAATTCAGGAATTGTTTTTATGAGCTTTTTTTATACCACTCCGTGTGTGGTAAAATTGATAAGGCACCTTTATTCTTCGGGTCAGTACTCAGTACGTTTACAGCAGTACCACATTTATATCTTTTTTATGTTTTGGCGCTTTTACACAAAAACAATTTTATAGAACAAAGAATTTTTTTGTATCGCTTTATTCTGAGAGCTAGAACTTTTTTATTTTTCGGCTGATGGAGCGGCTTGTTTTTTTGTGGGATAAGATGGCGTTTTCAGCAGTACCATTCTTATTTACATTCCTCTTTTTGATCGTGTTTTATTCCATTTTTTGTTTGACGGTATGATAAAGCATAATTTTTGCTTTTTCTTTTTTTTTACTGTGTTCACTGAAGGGGTTAACTAGTGGGACAGTTTTATAGGTCAGGTCGTTCCGGAAGCGGCGATACCAAATATGTGTACTTTTATTGTTGTTTTTTTTTTCTCATAATATTAATTTATGGGTAAAGTATATATATATATATATATATATATATATATATATATATATATATATATATATATATATATATATATATACACATATATATATATATATATTTATTTTTTTTATTTTTTTTGGGGGGGGGGAATAATTTTTTTTTTTTCACTTTCACACTTTTTTTTTTTTTACTTTAACACCTTGTCCCACTAAGGGACTTTCACTTTTTGAAGGCTGATCGCTTGCACAGCATAGAGATGAAGCAGCATCATCTCTATGCTATGCAGGCTGCAGCCCCTGCACACACAAGTTGGGTACAATATGACTAAGGACAATCTAGCTAACTTGCTGATGCCTGATGACCCGGATGTCATCATGATGACATCGGGTCACCATGGCAACTACAGGGACTCGGCACAGACATTGCGGGAGAAAAGGTAAGAGGCTGAGCTCACCTCCCTTGCTCCCGAAATGCTGTGATCGACTTCGATTGCTGCATTTCGGGGGTTAATGTGCCAGGAGCGGTGCGGCACCGCTCCTGGCACATAGCACCGGGTGTCAGCTGTGAGAATCACCAGGTGGCGATCGCCTCGCACAGTTTCTGTACGGACGCGATGGCATTGCACGTAATAGTATGTACCTGGTCCAATAGGCCCAGGGCAGAGGGATGTACTATTACTGACAATGTCAGAAAGAGGTTAATGAATATCAATTAAAAGTACACTGGTGTGAAAAAGTGTCTGCCCCCTTCCTGATTTCTTATTCTTTTGCATGTTTGTCACACTTAAATGTTTCAGGTGACAAAACAAATCTAAATATTAGACAAAGATAACACAAGTAAACACAAAATAGTTTTTAAATGAAGGTCTTTATTATTAAGGGAAAAAGAAATCCAAACCTACAGGGCCATGTGTGAAAAAGTGATTGCCCCTCTTAAAACATAAATTTAACTGGTTTATCACATCTTTGGGAAGCGGAGTTCAATTTCCCAAGTCACAAACAGGACTGATTGCTGCTACACCTGATCTCACTCAGGAAATCACTCAAATAGGACCTGCCTGACAAACTGAAGTAGGCCAAAAGATCCTCAAAAGCTAGACATCATCCTGCGATCCAAATAAATGCAGGAACAAATGAGAAACAAAGAGAATGAGATCTATCTGGGAAAGGTTATAAAGCCATTTCTAAAGCTTTGGGACTCCAGCGAATCACATTGAGATCCATTACCTACAAATGCCAAAAACATGGAACAGTGGTGAACCTTCTCAGGAGTGGCCGGCTGACCAAAATCACCCCAAGAGCGCAGCAATGACTCATCCAAGAGGTCACAAAAGAACCCAAAACAACAGCCAAATAACTGTAGGCCTCACTGCCTCAGTTAAGGTCAGTGTTCATGACTCCACCATAAGAAAAAGACGGGACAAAAATGGCATGCATGGCAGAGTTCCAATACAAAAACCACTGCTGAGCAAAAAACAAAGGCTCATCTCAGTTTTGCCAGAAAACATCTTGATGATTGCCAAGACTTTCGGTAGAATAGTCTGTGGACTGACGTGACAAAAGTTGAACTTTTTGGAAGGTGTATGTCCCATTACATCTAGCATAGAAGTAACACAGCATTGCAGACAAGGAACATCATACAATAGTAAAATATGGTGGTTGTAGTGTGATGGTCTGGGGCTGTTTCGCTGCTTCAGGTCCTGGAAGACTTGCTGTGGTAAATTCCGTTGTCTAACAAAAAATCCTGAAGGAGAATGTCCGGCCATATGTTCATGACCTCAAGCTGAAGCGCACTTGGGTTATGCAGCATGTCCTTAAGCCATTCAGCAAAGTCCTTAAGCAAAGTCTTGACCTTAAACCGATTGAGATGCTGTGGGATGACCTTAAAAAGGCGGTTCATACTCGGAAACCCTCCAATGTGGCTGAATTACAACAATTTTGCAAAGATGAGTGGGCCAAAATTCCTCCAGAGCGTTGTAAAAGACACATTGCCAATTATCGCAAACGCTTGATTGCAGTTGTTGCTGCCAAGGGTGGCCCAACCAGTTATTAGGTTTAGGGGGCAATCACTTTATCACACAGGGCCCTGTAGGTTTGGCTTTCTTTTTCCCTTAATAATAAAGACCCTCATTTAAAAACTGCATTTTGTGTTTACTTATGTTATCTTTGTCTAATATTTAAATTGGCTTTGTGATCTGAAACATTTAAGTGTGACAATCATGCAAAAGAATAAGAAATCAGGAAGGGGGAAACGACTTTCACACCACTGTATATTGTGAGGCAGTGACCGGGATCGTATACGAGGGACGTTATATATCCCCCAGAATGTGTACAGAGACCTATTAAATCCATGGGAGTGCATTGCAGGCACAAACTCACCTACGGCTGCAATGCAGGAATGAACGTGAGCATTGACCTGGTCAGGCTATCTGGCTAAAGGTACCATCACACTTAGCGACGCTGCAATGATCCCGACAATGATACGACCTGTCAGGGATCGTTGCTGCGTCGCTATGTGGTCGCTGGTGAGCTGTCAAACAGGCAGGCTCACCAAAGATCAGGGGAGCAGCGACATCGTGGAAAGAATCGTTCCACGATGTCCTGCTCCTGGTTACGAGCCTGCTGAAGCAGGAGCAGGCTGGTAACTATGGTAAACATCGGGTTACTAGGGGCACACGCGTACATAGTAACCCGTTGTTTATCATGGTTACCACTCTGCTACGGTGAGCGGGAGGTTAAGGCTCACTTTAGCAGGCTCGTAACCATGATAAACAGCGGGTTACTAGGTGCGCATGTGCCCCTAGTAACCCGATGTTTACCATAGTTACCAGCCTGATCGCTGCTCCCACTGGTCACACACAGCGATGTGTGCTGACCAGCGGGAGGGCAACGACCAAAAAATGGTCCAGGACACTTTGCAGCGATCAGCGACCTCACAGCAGGGGCCTGATCATTGCAAAGTGTCACACATAGCGACATCGCTGGTGAGGTCGCTGTTGCGTCACCAAAACCGTGACACAGCAGCGATCTCGCTATGTGAGACGGGGGCTTTAGGCAGATTAGTAAAACCTGGCAGGGCCTTCATTTCTTGGAGGAGGCTACAGGAAGGGAGTGGGGCGGCCTTCTCCCTCCAACCCAGGTTTTCCAGTGGCTCTGCCACAGGGCCTTTAAAAAACCCTGCACTAAGGATTAGTGTTGTTCAGTGTTGGGACCAGCTAAAAGATAGCAGGAAAGCTCTGCGGGCCTGTGTGTAGCTGAACCCACGCCTGGGAAGGCTCTACGCCCGTCAGGCTCTGAGCAGCCCAGCGCAGCCATTGCCCACGGCAACCGTTGTTTAACCCCTTAATAACATCTGACGTACTAATACGCGTCTGTGCCCTGGGACTTAAGAGCCAGACCCGTATTAGTACGTCATCGCGATCGCGCGCGCACACAGGCTGTGCGGGCGCGATCGCCGCTGGGTGTCAGCTGATTGTCACAGTTGACACCCGGTACTATGTGCAGGGAGCGGTCCTGCACCGCTCCCAGCACATTAACCCCTGCGATGCTGCGATCGAAGTCGATCGCAGCATTGCGGGGGCAAGGGGAGGTGATCGCAGATACTCACCTCCTCTTCCGGCTTCCAGCGCTGTCTGCAAAGGCTTCCTGGGTGTTGCCATGACGACCCGATGTCGTCATGACAACATCCGGGTCACCAGACAGCAGGAAGATTGTTTGGACATGCGCAGTGCATCTCCAAACAATCTTCTCACTGTGCAGCGCTGATAGCCTGTATGACACAGGGATGGTGCTGCATTCCTGTGCCATGCAGGCGATCAGAGAAAAAAAAGTGAAAGTCCCATAGTGGGACAAAGTAATAAAGTATAAAAACTGTCAGTAAGTGAAAAAAAAAAAAAAAATTGCCAAAATATTAAAAAAAAAAAAAAATAATAATCCATCAAAAATAAAAATATAATGTACCCATCAATAAATATTATAAAAAAAACAAAAAAACAATAAAAGTACACATATTTGGTATCGCCGCGTCCGGAACAACCTGACCTATAAAACTGTCCCACTAGTTAACCCCTTCAGTGAACACGGTAAAAAAAAAAAAAAAAAAAAACGAAGCAAAAAACAATGCTTTATCACCATACCGCCAAATAAAAAATGGAATAACACGCGATCAAAAAGACGAATATAAATAAAAATGGTACCGCTGAAAACGTCATCTCGTCCCGCAAAAAACAAGCTGACATACAGCTCCATCAGCCGAAAAATAAAAAAGTTATAGCTCTCAGAATAAAGCTATGCTAAAAAATATTTTTTTCTATAAAATTGCTTTTATTATGTAAAAGTGCAAAACATAGAAAAACGATATAAATGTGGTACCGCTGTAAGCGTACTGACCCGAAGAATAAAGCTGCCTTATCACTTTTACCACACGCGGAACAGAATAAAAAAAAAAAAACAATTCCTGAATTGTTGGTTTTTGTTTATTCTGCCTCCCAAAAATCGGAAGAGAAAGTGATCAAAAAATGTCACGTGCCTGAAAATGGCACCAATACCAACGTCAACTCATCCCGCAAAAAACGAGCCGTCACATGACTGTCTGACAAAATCTGGAAAAATTATAGCTCTCAAAATATGGCGATGCAAAAACTAGATTTTACAAAAAATGCATCTTTTAGTGTGTGACAGCTGTCAGTCATAAAAACCCCATATGATTCTGGTATTGCTGTAATCACACCAACCCGAAGAATAAAGTCGTCTAATCACTTATACCGCACGAGGAACGGCGTCAAAAATAAACTCTTGGGTTAGGATTGGGCTAGGGTTAGGGCTGGGTTTGGGGTTAGGGTTGTGCTAGGGTTAGGGTTGTGCTAGGGTTAGGGTTGTGCTACGGTTAGGGTTGTGCTACGGTTAGGGTTGTGCTACGGTTAGGGTTGTGCTACGGTTAGGGTTGTGCTACGGTTAGGGTTGTGCTACGGTTAGGGTTGTGCTACGGTTAGGGTTGTGCTACGGTTAGGGTTGTGCTACGGTTAGGGTTGGGGTTGGGGTTAGGGTTGTGATGGGGTTGGGATTTTTTTCAAAAGTAAGAAAAAAGATGACGATATGGTGACTAGTGTTGAGCGCAAGTGATCGCTACTTGAGTTTGCATCGGGTGCTCTGGTATGCATTGAGTATCGTGGGTATTTGAGTGACATGCTCGAGTCTCTGCCCCATATGCTTCGCGGCCAAAAAAACTTTACGGGGATTGCCTGCCATGCACGAGCGATCCCCGCATGTTTTTTTTTGGGTGTCTAATAACCGTGAAACATGCGGAGCAGGGACTCGAGCATGTCACTGGAGCACACGCTGTACATGGTGCATACCCGAGTACCCGATGCAAACTCAAGTAGCGAGCACTTGCGCTCAAGACTAATGACAACTTATTCAATATGATGACCTAATGTAAACAAATTCTGTGTCGTACCTCTGGGTTCAAAATGTTCACTATACACCTTAATAAAATCCTTGAGGGGTATAGTTTCCAAAATGGGGTCACTTGTGGGGGAGCTCCACTGTTTAGGCACATCACGGGCTCTCCAAACGCGACATGGTGTCCGCTAACAAATTGAATGGAAAATCGGCTCAAATTGTTAGCGCACGCCATGTTGCGTTTGGAGAGCCCCTGTGTGCCCAAACATTGGAGCTCCCCCACAAGTGACCCCATTTTGGAAACTAGACCCCCCAAGGCACCTATCTAGATGCATAGTGAGCACTTGGAACCCCCAGGTGCTTCACAAATTGATTCATAAAAATGAAAAAGTGTTTTTTTTTTCACTTTTTCATTTTTACGAATCAATTTGTGAAGCACCTGGGGGTTCCAAGTGCTCACTATGCATCTAGATAGGTGCCTTGGGGGGTCTAGTTTCCAAAATGGGGTCACTTGTGGGGGAGCTCCAATGTTTGGGCACACAGGGACTCTCCAAATGCAACATGGTATCCGCTAACACAGGGCTCGACAAACCCAGGCGCCTGGTCGCCAGTGGCGCCTAGAAAATGTTGCCTGGCGCCTAGCCCACACACCCGCCCGCCCACTCACTGTCGGGGCCCCGGCCCACACACCCGCCCGCCCACTCACTGTCAGGGCCCTGGCCGCTTCCTCGGCACCTGTTCAGGGACGCAGGCGCTGCTTGATTGCCGGCACTCCCCCCAGACATGGCCGCGCGCTGTCCGGCTGTGTCTGCTAGTAATGACACGGCAGGGTCGACGGCACTGCACCTTTAATTGTGCTTGTGTGTCGCTCCTGCCGCGTCATTACTAGCAGACACAGCCGGACAGCGCGCGGCCATGTCTGGGGGAAGTGCCGGCAATCAAACACCGTCGGAGCGGAGGTCCTGCACAGATGGGCGGGAGGGGCCCGGACCCGACCGCAAGTGGGCCCCTCTGATGTTCCTGGGCCATGAAGTCTGTGACACGCCGGGGGCCCTGCACTGCCCCATACCCGAGGAGCTGCTGGACAGGACACTGGACCGGGGACAGGTGAGTGAGGCTTCCCCAATCCCCATATTAAAAATATTAGTAATGGGTCTGTGTGAGTGCATGTATGTGAATGTCAGTGTATATGACTGTGTATATATATTTGTCTGTTTTATCTATGTGTACATATGTCTGCGTACCGTGTGTGCGTGCATATGTCTGCGTGCATATGTCTGCGTACCATGTGTGCGCGCGCATATGTGAAGGATGAGGGGGCAGGCTGGGCCATGTGTAATAAATATATATATATATATATATATATATATATATATATATATATATATATATATATATATATATATATATATATATATATATATATATATATAATTTCTCCGCCGTATCTGTGCATCATGAATCGTGTATGTGTTAAAAGGGCCCACTGAGACTCTTTCGCCCGGGGCCCAGAAAAACCTGGAGCCAGCCCTGGGGGGAAGGATCGCTGTGGCCGAGGGCCCGTTCTCATCTCCCGCTACCTGTGTAAGTACATACAAAGGCCGTGCTCCCCGGGGAGACGCCGTGTGTGAGGGGGTCTATATGTACAGTTTGTCAACAAAAAAAATTCTGGCTCCTAAATTTTTTGGCTGGCTCCTAGATTCTGAACAACTTTGTCGACCCCTGCGCTAACAAATTGTCGGCTCAAATTGTTAGCGGACATCATGTTGCGTTTGGAGAGCCCCTGTGTGCCCAAACATTGGAGCTCCCCCACAAGTGACCCCATTTTGGAAACTAGACCCCCCAAGGCACCTATCTAGATGCATTGTGAGCACTTGGAACCCTCAGGTGCTTCACAAATTGATTTATAAAAATGAAAAAGTGTTTTTTTTTTCACTTTTTCATTTTTACGAATCAATTTGTGAAGCACCTGGGGGTTCCAAGTGCTCACTATGCATCTAGATAGGTGCCTTTGGGGGTCTGGTTTCCAAAATGGGGTCACTTGTGGGGGAGCTCCAAAGTTTGGGCACACAGGGGCTCTCCAAACGCAACTTGGTGTCCGCTAACAATTTGAGCCGATTTTCCATTCAATTTGTTAGCGGATACCATGTTGCATTTGGAGAGTCCCTGTGTGCCCAAACATTGGAGCTCCCCCACAAGTGACCCCATTTTGGAAACTAGACCCCCCAAGGCACCTATCTAGATGCATTGTGAGCACTTGGAACCCTCAGGTGCTTCACAAATTGATTTATAAAAATGAAAAAGTGTTTTTTTTTTCACTTTTTCATTTTTACGAATCAATTTGTGAAGCACCTGGGGGTTCCAAGTGCTCACTATGCATCTAGATAGGTGCCTTTGGGGGTCTGGTTTCCAAAATGGGGTCACTTGTGGGGGAGCTCCAAAGTTTGGGCACACAGGGGCTCTCCAAACGCAACTTGGTGTCCGCTAACAATTTGAGCCGATTTTCCATTCAATTTGTTAGCGGATACCATGTTGCATTTGGAGAGTCCCTGTGTGCCCAAACATTGGAGCTCTCCCACAAGTGACCCCATTTTGGAAACTAGACCCCCCAATGCACCTATCTAGATGCATAGTGAGCACTTGGAACCCTCAGGTGCTTCACAAATTGATTTATAAAAATGAAAAAGTGTTTTTTTTTTCACTTTTTCATTTTTACGAATCAATTTGTGAAGCACCTGGGGGTTCCAAGTGCTCACTATGCATCTAGATAGGTGCCTTTGGGGGTCTGGTTTCCAAAATGGGGTCACTTGTGGGGGAGCTCCAATGTTTGGGCACACAGGGGCTCTCCAAACACAACATGGCGTCCGCTAATTATTCAAGCAAATTTTACAATCAAAAAGTCAAATGGCGCTCCTTCCCTTCCGAGCCCTGCCGTGCGCCCAAACAGTGTTTTTTCCCCACATATTGGGTATCTGCGTGCCCAGGGGAAATTACACAACAAATTTTGGGGTCCATTTTTTCTTGTTACCTCTGTGAAAATAAAAAAAATTGGGTCTAAAGTAACATTTTTGTGAAAAAAGTTAAATGTTCATTTTTTTCTTCTCATTCAAAAAAATTCCTGTGAAGCACCTGAAGGGTTAATAAAGTTCTTGAATGTGGTTTTGAGCACCTTGAGGGGTGCAGTTTTTAGAATGGTGTCACTTTTGGGTATTTTCTGTCATAAAGACCTCTCAAAGTGACTTCAAATGTGATGTGGTCCCTAAAAAAATGGTTTTGTAAATTTTGTTGGAAAAATGAGAAATCACTGGTCAACTTTTAACCCTTATAGCTCCCTAACAAAAAAAAATTTTGGTTCCAAAATTGTGCTGATGTAAAGTAGACATGTGGGAAATGTTATTTATTAACTCTTTTGTGTGACATATCTCTCTGATTTAAGGGCATAAAAATTCAAATTTTGAAAATTGCTAAATTTTCAAAATTTTCGCCAAATTTCCGTTTTTTTCACAAATAAATGCAAGTGATATCGAAGAAATTTTACCACAATCATGAAGTACAATATATAACGAAAAAACAATCTCAGAATCAGGGGGATCCGTTGAAGAGTTCCAGAGTAATTACCTCATAAAGTGACAGTGGTCAGAATTGTAAAAATTGACCTGGTCATTAACGTGCAAACCACCCTCGGGGCTTAAGGGGTTAAAGACTCATGTTAACCCGGCTGTGAAGCGGAGGACTTTTCTGTTTACCCGTGAGTTGCTGAATAAAACTGTTTATGTTGGACTTGCTTGGGTCACTGCCTCAGTTACTGCACGGTGTGAACACCGCCGCCTTACAATATATAAATATATGCAAAACTCTTAAAAAGGGGGGGCAGGATCAGTTTTAATAATATCAAGGTAGAAAGCACAAAGACAAGCTATCACACCCCAATAGGCCCTATAGAGCTGTTCATCTGCTCAACTGTGGAGGTTGGCACCCCAATTAGTCGACATGGCCCCCCTGCTCAATGTCGGCAGCCCCTGAAAAACCCTATTATCCCCTATGTTATACACACACACATACAGCTCTGGCAAAAATTAAGAGATCACTGCACAGTTTTCTAAAAATCACCATCTCTACATATCTGACAGCCATTACATTCCAGTGTCAGTTGAATTCCAACCAGAGTACACCTCATTCTACTTAATGTGCTTCTGATTAGGTGATCACCTGAACCAAATCTTATGTAACGAGGGAAAGTATAAAAAACACTGCTGTGGTCTTCACAATCCTCTTACAATAGGACAAGCTGGATGGCAAAACAAGGAGTAGCCCAAAAGTAATTTGAATGAAAAAATAACTTTTAACCATGCCAAAGGAGTTGAAAATAAAAAAGTCTTGAGTGAGGAAAAGAAGGGCTTAATTCTGGCTTTACTAGCAGAGGGATACAGTGAGCGTCATGTTGCCTCCATCCTTAAAATTTCAAAGACGGCAGTCCATTACAACAAGCTCAAGCAGCAGACATTGGGGACGACAAAGCTACAGACCGGCAGAGGGAGAAAGCGACTCTCCACTGACCAGGATGACCGTCATCTTATTCGAATATCACTCAGCAACCGCAGGATGACATCAAGTGACCTACAAAAGGAATGGCAAATGGCAGCTGGGGTGAAGTGCACGGAAAGAACAGTTCGTAACAGGCTCCTAGAGGTAGGCCTCAAGTCACGTAAAGCTAGAAAAAGCCTATCATCAATGAGAAGCAAAGAGAGCCAGGCTGAAGTTTGCCAAAGACCATAAGAATTGGACCATAGAGGACTGGAGTAAGGTAATCTTCTCTGATGAGTCTAATTTTCAGCTTTGCCCAACACCTGGTCGTCTAATGGTTAGACGGAGACCTGGAGAGGCATACAAGCCACAGTGTCTTGCACCCTCATGCGGATGTTATGCGGTTCAATACAAGTCAATGGGCGCGATTGGTTATGCTGCGGATTTTTCCGCAATGACAATCCGCAGCATGTGCACAGCACAAGCGTATTATCATTGGGATACATCATCCCAGACCTCTTAATATGCGATTTTAATGCGCATTAAATCCGCATGGTGGGCACTCAGCCTAAGGGTCTCAGTAACAATGGCATAATGTATGGATTTATTAAGGCTACAGTATGGCAATATTAAATAAAATAATTTAAGTACATATAGTACAGGCTCCCTCAATAAATACGCTCAATAGCTTATTGATGCACGTATGTTAGTGAGTGGGAGGATAGGGCTTATCAGAGAGACAGAAGAAACTCTTTTGGATATTTTCATAGAGGATACATATTGGAGTAACATTATAGGGTAGATTCTTGTGTATAATAATCTGTCTCCATGGGGAATTTCATTATACATATACAGTCCTGCTCATTGTTATTGGCACCCATGAATTTTAAGTACATAATGTGGAATATCTCCTGAAATAAATGAATCAAGTTAAAGTTTTTTTTATATACAGCACGCGTGTTAAATATAAAAGAGCAAATGATAAACAATAATTTAAAACAAAAAACAATGGGAGGGAAAAAAAGAAAAACCTAAAGCTTGCTGTGACACTGGTATTGACACTTTTTACATTAATTTAGCATGGAAACACATTTTGACTCCCCTGTGGTAAATCACAAAAGAGATTCTCCTGTGTTTAATTGTTGGTGCCCATGTGACATGAATTAGCCAATGAATGAGGACTTCAGTGTTTTAAAAAGCCACATGGTAGGCCCTGTTCCTTTGTCACAATGGTGAAGACAAAAGGAGCTGTCTGAGGACATCAGAACTGCTATTATTAGCAAACACAAGACTTCCAAAAGGTATAAGGCCATCTCCAAAGACCTTTGTATCCCAGCTTCAACAGTGCGCCAAAGACCTTTGTATCCCAGCTTCAACAGTGCGCAATGTTATCAAGAAGTTTGCCAAGCATGGAACTGTGAAGAACCTCGCTAGATGTGGGGGAAAGAGGAAAATTGACAAGAGATGTCTTCGAAGGTTGGTGTGAATGGTGGAAAAAACACCACATCAAACATTCAAAGATCTGAAAGCCAACCTGGAACAGTCTGGGGTCATGGTTTCAACAAGTACCGTACGCTGCACACTAAACCAAGCAGAGCTTTATGAGTGAGAAGGCCAAGGAAGAAACCATTGCTGAAGAAAACATAAAAAGGATTGACTGATCTTTGCCAAAAAGTACCATGACAAACCACAATGCTTCTGGGAAAATGTTCTGTGGACAAATGAAACAAAAAGAACACCTTACCAACAATTAAGCATGGTGTAGGATCCATAATGCTGTGGGGTTGCTTTATTGCGTCTGGTACTGGAGGCATTGACCGTATCACAAAAATCATGAAATCAGAGAATTATCAAGAGATTTTACAGCGAAATATCCTACCTAGTGAAAGAAAACTTGGTTTGAGTTGAAGATCATGGGTCCTCCGGCAAGAAAATCACCCACATCACACATCCAAAAGTACACAGGAATAGTTGAAAAAGAAAAAATGAACTGTTCTAAAATGGCCAGCAATGAGCCCTGACTAGTGATGGGCAAACCCGAACAGTATAGTACGGGGCCGTACCAAACACCTCCTCAGGAAGTCTGTGTTACTGCTTGGCTCGGGTGTTTCCCGCACTGTCACTTGTGTGACAGCACACGATACACAGGCTCTGATCGGTGGTAATAGCATTACCGCGGTCAGAGCACTGTCGCATCATGCTGATAGGCGTCAGCATGATCCCACAGCTGTGACAATGACCCGCGGTAAAAAGCTTACCGCGGGTCAAAGGCGCCGGCTGATGGTACTACTACCACCATCAGCCGGCGTATCCTGCCATAGGAAACAGCAATCACAGGTACCACTGGATGAGAGCAGCAGTCTCCCATCTGCCGGCTCCTGTGCTCTGCTGAAAGTAAAAAAAAAAAAGTTAAAATTAATAAAAAAAATGTTGAAATAAAACTAAAACTCATTATACTCAACTACACCTTGTCCCCGATGTTCGCCGCCCCTGCAAAAAAATAAAAAAACACCATATACTCACCTTACACCTAATCCTGAAGTCCATGATCACCTGCAATAAAAGTAAAATAATAAACCAACCTCATACTTACCTTTATGACGCAGTCCAAATATTGAGGGTGCTACGAAGATCCCATGAATAGAGCGGCCACATTGACTCAGTGTATTGCCTGCAAATGAGGTCAGCGCACGCGCGGTGAGTATTTTACCACGCTTGCAATGAGTTGAACTCAGATGATAGACAGATATACAGATAGATTTTAATATGTGATATATATAATCGGTGCTTTGCGTGTATACCTTACTGTTCAAGTCATTTATTAATAAATGAGGAAAACTTTCTGGGGAAAAAATGGCATGCGGTCCCCCGTAATTTTATTAAATAACCAGCATAGGGAAAGCGGACAGCTGGGGCAGATGTTTTTAGCCTAGGAAGGGAGTAATTCCCATGGAGCTTCCCAGGCTACTAATATCAACCCCCAATATCGACTCAGTTCAACTCATTGCAAGCGTGGGAAAATACTAACCGCGCATGCATTGACCTCATTTGCCGGTGTATTGCCGGCTGCTTAACAGAGCGGTCACATTTCACAATGTGGCCGCTCTGTTCATGGGATCTTCGTGGGACCCTCAATATTTGGACTGCGTCGGAAAGGTAAGGATGAGGTTGGTTTATTTTTTCTTTTTATTACAGGTGATCAAGGGCTTCAATTGGAATGGGCATGATTGCAAGTATGGTTTAATCTAGAATATTAAAGGGTGTCTGTTTTATTTCAAATAAAATATTTTATTCTGGGTGTAGGTGTTTTTATTTTACATTTGCCTTACACTATGGGGTTAGTAATGGGGGCGTCTTATAGACTATAACTATATACTAACCTGGGTTTGATGTCAGCTGGCATTATAAGCTTAACCCCAACCCTATAACCCTACTGCCACCGCTACAGAGCAGAGGGCAGAGCGAGGCTAAGTGCCAGAGGATGCACCATTTCTGGGGCAGCTGAGGGCTCCTGTTTTTAGCCTCGGAGGGGGCCAATATTCATGGCCCCTTCCTAGGCTATTAATATCAGCCCCCAGCAGTCTGTATAGCCTTTGCTAGCTGTTAAAATAGGGGGACCCCACGTCATTTTTTTTTTGGGGGGGGGGGGGGGTCACCCATTTTAAATAGCCAGTAAATAGCCGTTACTGGCTGCTAAAATGGGGGATCCCCCCCAAAAAATACAACTTGGGGTTGATATTACACTGTGTTCCAAATTATTATGCAAATAATATTTTCCCAGATTTTCCCAAATTACCTATATGAATTGCAGTCATTGTAATTTTCCAGTGAAATAACTATTAGAGTACAATTGAAAGGTTTTTGTACAAACTGCCTATGATAACAGTATATTTTGAAAAAAAATAAAAAAACTCAAACTGCACTCAAAATACATGTTGCAAATTATTATGCACAGCAGAGTTTTCAACCTTTTCATTTTAATAAAGAACAAAAAAATGGTCATTTTTGAAATTATAAGCATTAGCAGGTTATTACAAACTGAAATCAAACAGTTTTCAACTCAAAACTTTATTCTAAGTGATGTTACATTTGCACATAGGATCCCTTGTTCGAAAGGAGCTTCTGAACTCTCTCGTCCATTGAATTTGTCAGGTTTTGGATGGTTTCTGCTTCCAATTGTTTTGCATGAGGACAGAATACCCTCCCAGAGCTGTTGCTTAGATGTGAACTGCCTGCCACCATCAAAGACACTCCTTTTGATATGCTCCAGAGGTTCTCAATGGGGTTGAGGTCAGGGGAGCATGGGTGCCACACCATAAGTTTGTCCCCTTTTATGCCCATAGCAGCCAGAGATGCAGGTGTGTTATGTGCAGCATGACGGGGCATTATCATGCATGAAAATGATCTTGCTGTGGAATGCACGGTTCTTCTTCTTCAACCATGGAAGGAAGTGCTGTTTGAGAAACTCAACATACATTATGGAGTTCATCTTTACCCCTTCAGGGATCCTAAAAGTGCCGACAATCTCTCTCCCCATGATTCCAGCCCAAAACATTACTCCACCTCCTCCTTGTTAGCGCCATAGCCGTGTTTGCATGGGGTGTCCATCAACCAGCCATCCTCCACTCCATCCATCTGGACCATCGAGATCATTTCATGCATGATAATGCCCCGTCTCATGCTGCACATAACACATCTGCATCTCTGGCTGCTATGGGCATAAAAGGGGACAAACTTATGGTGTGGCACCCATGCTCCCCTGACCTCAACCCCATTGAGAACCTCTGGAGCATCATCAAAAGGAGTGTCTATGATGGCGGGAGGCAGTTCACATCAAAGCAACAGCTCTGGGAGGGTATTCTGTCCTCATGCAAAACAATTGAAGCAGAAACCATCCAAAACCTGACAAATTCAATGGACGAGAGAGTTCAGAAGCTCCTTTCGAACAAGGGGTCCTATGTGCAAATGTAACATCACCTAGAATAAAGTTTTGAGTTGAAAACTGTTTGATTTCAGTTTGTAATAACCTGCTAATGCTTATAATTTCAAAAATGACCATTTTTTTGTTCTTTATTAAAATGAAAAGGTTGAAAACTCTGCTGTGCATAATAATTTGGAACAAGCATTTTGAGTGCAGTTTGAGTTTTTTATTTTTTTTAAAAATATACTGTTATCATAGGCAGTTTGTACAAAAACCTTTCAATTGTACTCTAATAGTTATTTGACTGGAAAATTACAATGACTGCAATTCATATAGGTAATTTGGGAAAATTTGAGAAAATATTATTTGCATAATAATTTGGAACACAGTGTAGTAGCCTGGGAAGCTCCATGGGTATTAGCCCCTTCCCAGGCTAAAAACATCAGCCCCAGCTGTCCACTTTCCCACTGCTGGTTAATAAAATTAAGGGGGACCCCACGCCATTTTCTTTTCAGAAATGTATACATTTATTAATAAATGACATGAACAGTAAGGCACACACGCAAAGCACGGATTATATATATAAATCACATATTTATATCTATCTGTATATCTATCTATTATCTATCATCTATATATCTAGATATCCATATATCTATCTATTGATCTATTATCTATCTATCCATCCATATGTCTATTTATTATCTGTTGACCTATCTAATCAAAGATAGATGACAGATATATGAATATATAGATATATTGCTAGATAATAGATCGATAGATATATGGATAGATATATGAATAGATTTATAGATAGATATATGGATCTATAGATATAATGATAGATAGATATGGATAGATAAATTTCAAGCATTGAGAAAGGCTCAAACACAGAGCCGAAACGTTGCCCTAGCTCCTTTGAGCAAATAAATCACTGGAATTTCTACAAGAGTACTGTCTTCAATTTTTGGAATTTATCTATTGGGTTGGTCTATACCTGGAGGACGTGCACCAGTTTTAAATTTTAAAGTGTGTTTGCTGGTGCTGTTTGGACTTTATTTTCTCTATATGGATAGATATATACCGTATATACTCGAGTATAAGCCGAGGTACCTAATGTTTCCACAAAAAAATAGGAAACCTTATTGACTCGAGTATACGCCTAGGGTGGGAAATGCAGCAGCTACTGGTAAATTTCCCCATCCTGGTACGCACTGCTCCCTCATCCCCAATGCTGGTATATATGGCACCCCTCAATCCTGGTATGCATGACCCCATCATCTCCAATCCTGCTATTTATGGCAAC
Source organism: Phyllobates terribilis (assembly GCF_046119375.1). Lineage (NCBI taxonomy): Eukaryota > Metazoa > Chordata > Amphibia > Anura > Dendrobatidae > Phyllobates > Phyllobates terribilis. The sequence goes on from NW_027362769.1 coordinate 307,234,196, forward strand.
TTCATCTCCAATCCTGGTATGTATGGCACCCCTCATCCCCCAATCCTGGTATGCTTGGCTGTCACGCAGAGTGTGGGAAAGAATTTGTACAACGAAGAGGGAAAGGGAGCCAAGACACTAGGGAAAGGGAGGCGTGGAGATCTCCTAGTCTGATCTAGTGTCACCGTGTCTCAACTACCATCCCTATATTGGCTCTTCACCTATCACCGCACGCGTGAATAGCCCTTTCCCTGGCATATGAACAAGGCTAAGGAAGGAAGGAGATGAGCACTAGTCGATCTCCACTAAACTCTATAGACAACAAGGGTAGACAAACAGGGGGGATTGCTTAGCTTAAGACGACTCCAGCCAAATGCGCACCCGGCCTCAAGCTCAAGAAAGGATGAAGTACTGCTCTTGCTAAAGCCTCACAAGTAGTAATGAATATCACCGGCACCTCTCTCTCAGACACACCAGGTATTTATACACTCAGGCCAGGGAGCTAATTAGCCAGAGCTATTGGGTTCTAGAGACAGCCAGCCTCTAAGAAGATGTCTGTAATGCCAAAACGTAGAGATCTCCTGCAACCAACTGCAGGGCGACTGTCACCACTGACAAACCAGTGACAGTACTCTCCCCTCTACGAGTTGCCTCTAGACACTCAAAACCGGGTTTCTCAGGAAAAGAGGTGTGAAATGAGTGAACCAATCTGGGAGGGTTCAACTCTGACGCTGAAACTCACATCCTCTCCTCTGGACCATAGTCTTTCCAGTGCACCAAGTATTGTAGAGAACGACGTTGGAGACGAGAAACTACAATCCTCGAAATCTGGAAATCCAGATTACCATCAACCATTACTGGGGGCGGTGGTAGAGGCGAGGGTTCAAGAGGTTTCACATACAGCTATATGAAAAAGTTTGGGCACCCCTATTAATCTTAAGCTTAATGTTTTATAAAAATTGGTGTTTTTGCAACAGCTATTTCAGTTTGATATATGTAATAACTGTTGGACACAGTAATGTTTCTGCCTTGAAATGAGGTTTATTGTACTAACAGAAAATGTGCAATCTGCATTCAAACAAAATTTGACAGGTGCATAAGTATGGGCACCTCACCAGAAAAGTGACATTAATATTTAGTAGACCCTCCTTTTGCAAAAATAACAGCCTCGAGTCGCTTCCTGTAGCTTTTAATGAGTTCCTGGATCCTGGGTGAAGGTATTTTTGACCATTCCTCTTTACAAAACAATTCAAGTTTAGTAAAGTTTGATGGTCGCCGAGCATGGACAGCCCTCTTCAAATGATCCCACAGATGTTCAATGATATTCAGGTCTGAGGACTGGGATGGGCATTCCAGAACATTGTAATTGTTCCTCTGCATGAATGCCTGAGTAGATTTGGAGCGGTGTTTTGGATCATTGTCTTGCTGAAAAATCCATCCCCTGCGTAGCTTCAACTTTGTCACTGATTCTTGAACATTATTGTCAAGAATCTGCCGATACTGAGTGGAATCCATGCGTCCCTCAACTTTAACAAGATTCCCGGTGCCGGCATTGGCCACACAGCCCCAAAGCATGATGGAACCTCCACCAAATTTTACTATGGGTAGCAAGTGTTTTTCTTGGAATGCTGTCTTTTTTTGCCACCATGCATAACGCCTTTTTGTATGACCAAACAACTCAATCTTGGTTTCATCAGTCCACAGGACCTTCTTCCAAAAAGAAATTGGCTTCTCCAAATGTGCTTTTGCATACCTCAGCCGACTCGGTTTGTGGCGTGCTTGCAGAAAAGGCTTCTTTCGCATCACTCTCCCATACAGCTTCTCCTTGTGCAAAGTGCGTTGTATAGTTGACCGATGCACAGTGACACCATCTGCAGCAAGTTGATGCTGCAACTCTCTGGAGGTGGTCTGAGGATTGTCCTCGACTGATCTCACCATTCTTCTTCTCTGCCTTTCTGATGTTTTTCTTGGCCTGCCACTTCTGGCCTTAACAAGAACTGTCCCTGTGTTCTTCCATTTCCTTACTATGTTCCTCACAGTGGAAACAGACAGGTTAAATCTCTGAAACAGCTTTTTGTATCCTTCCCCTGAACAACTATGTTGAATAATCTTTGTTTTCAGATCATTTGACAGTTGTTTTGAGGAGCCCATGATGCCACTCTTCAGAGGAGATTCAAACAGGAGAACAACTTGCAAGTGGCCACTTTAAGTAGCTTTTCTCATGATTGCATACACCTGGCTATGAAGTTCAAAGCTCAATGAGGTTACAAAGCCAAAAAAACTGCTTTAGTAAGTCAGTAAAAAGTAGGTAGGAGTATTTAAAACAAGAAAATGATAAGGGTGCCCATACTTATGCACCTGTCAAATTTTGTTTGAATGCAGATTGCACATTTTCTGTTAGTACAATAAACCTCATTTCAAGGCAGAAACATTACTGTGTCCAACAGTTATTGCATATATCAAACTGAAATAGCTGTTGCAAAAACACCAATTTTTATAAAACATTAAGCTTAAGATTAATAGGGGTGCCCAAACTTTTTCATATAACTGTATTTTTTAAGTAAGGACCTATGGAACACGTTGTGGACTTTACGGGCCTGAGGAAGCTCGAAACGAAAAGATGCTGGGTTAATGACGGCGGTTATTTTATAGGGACCAATGAACCTAGGTCCCAGCTTTCAAGAAGGAACTTTTAATCTTATATTCCTGGTAGACAACCACACAAAGTCATTCATATTCAGGTCTGGACCTGGCAAGCGTGTTCTGTCAGGCATACGCTTATACCTGTCTCCCATGATCTTTAAATTACTCAGCACACCCTGCCATACTGAGGAGAGCAACGAAGCAAACCGTTCCTCCTCAGGAACGCCTGAAGCTACTCTCCCACTAAAGGTACAAAACTGTGGGTGATAATCGTATGCACCAAAGAACGGTGACCTGCCAGTGGATTCTTGACGATGATTATTAATGGCAAATTCTGCCAGCAGTAGGTAGGATGCCCAATCCTCCTGATTCTCAGAAACGTAACACCTGAGGTAGGTTTCCAAATTCTCATTGACACGCTAGATCTGTCCATTCGACTGAGGGTGGAAGGCAGAGGAAAAGGACAGCTGCACTCCCAGTCGAGAACAGAATGCCTTCCAGAACTTGGAAACAAACTGGGTCCCCCGATCTGACACCACATCGGAGGAAATCCCGTGAAGCTTCACGATCTCATTTATGAACACCTGAGCAAGTGTCTTGGCATTTGGAAGTGCAGGCAATGCGACAAAATGAACCATTTTACTGAACCTATCTACTACCACCAAAAACACCATTTTGCCTGAAGAAACCGGTAGGTCAGTAATAAAATCTATGGACAAGTGTATCCATGGCCTACTAGGGATAGGTAGCGGAAGAAGAGTACTAGATGGACGGGTATATGAAACCTTAGAACGAGCGCAAATACTACAAGCAGCTACGTGTTCAATTACATCCCGATGCAACCCCGGCCACCAAAAACGACGAGAGAGGAGGTCCGCGGTTGCCTTACCACCTGGATACCCAGATGTTCCTTAATAACTTTGCAGCGCAGATCAGTTGGTACAAATACCTTTCCTGAAGAGCAGGAGGCAGAGGCGTCCCCCTGTGACTCCAACACCTCACCCTACAGTTCAGGATACAGTGCCGAAATGACTACCACTTTCTGTAATATCAGGCAGGGTTCTCATGGTCACCACCACCAGGGACGCTCCGGGACAAAGCATCAGCCCTGAAAATTTTGACCCCTGGAAGAAAAGTGACAACAAAATTGAAGCTAGTAAAAAACAGGGACCATCTGGCTTGCCTAGGGTTGAGACGTTTAGCTGACTGGAGATATGACAGGTTCTTATGGTCAGTAACAGCAGTAATAGGATGGACAGCCCCCTCCAATCAATGTCGCCATTCCTCGAACGCCAATTTGATCGCCAAAAGTTCCCCATTACCCACGTCATAATTTCTCTCAGCCGAAGACAATTTTTTAGAAAAGAAGGAGCATGGATGCCATTTATCAGGGCACGAACCCTGAGACAACACAGCCCCAACCCCGACATCCGATGCATCAACCTCCACAATAAAGAGTTGAGAAACAGTGGGTTGACTGAGTATAGGTGCAGTGGCAAAATGATTCTTTAAGGAACAAAAAGCCTGGAGGGGAGCATCCAACCATTTGGAAAAATCAGACCCCTTCTTAGTCAGTAAGGGGTTTCACTATAACAGAGTAATTTTGGATGAATTTCCAGTAAAAATTAATAGAGCCCAGAAAACGTTGTATAGCCTTCAGGTTTTCGGGACATTCCTAGTCAAGGACTGCACGGATCTTCTCCGGATCCATCCGAAAACCTGAAGATGACAAGTACCCCAAAAACTGCACCTCCTGAACAGCAAAAACACATTTTTCTAATGTGGCATAAAGTTTGTTATCCCTTAATATCTGGAGCACCCGCTTAACATGCCCCCGATGAGTCTCAAAATCAGGTGAGTAAACCAAAATATCGTCCAGACAGACCACCACAAAACCTCCCCACCAATTGATGGAAAATATAATTTATGAAATGCTGGAATACCGCAGGTTCATTGGTCCAACCAAAAGGTATAACCAGACTCTCGAAATGTCCTTCCGGGGTATTGAATGCTGTTTTCCATTCGTCCTCTTCTCTGATTCTAACCAGGTTGTAGGCTCCCCTTAAATCCAACTTGGAGAATACCTTAGCTCCCACAACCTGGCTGAACAAATTAGGAATCACAGGAAGAGGGTATGGATCACGGATGATAATTTGATTTAATTCCCGGAAATCTAAACAGGGACATAGACCGCCATCTTTTTTCTTCACAAAGAAGAACCCTGCCGCCACGGCCGGAGAGGAGGGTCTGATATGTCCCTTCTCCAGACTTTCCGCAATGAAATCCTTCATATCTTGTCTCACAGGGCCAAAAAGATTATATAATCTGGACTTCGGTAGTTTAGCTCCGGGGGTCAGGTTAATAGAAAGGTCAAAAGCACAATGAGGAGGCAAATCCTGACACCCTCTCTCAGAAAAAACGTCCTCAAAACCAGACAGAAAAGCAGGTAATATTTCCGTAGCGACAGTAGCAAGGGAAATATCTAAACAGTTCTAATGGCAGTAATCTCCCCATTGAATAATCTCCTCGGTTTGCCAATCCACCAACGGATTATGTTTAACAAGCAAAGGGATACCTAAGACAATTGGTGTGGGAAGACTGTCCAGAACTTAGCAGGGTATTATTTCACAATGAACTGACCCCACCCTCAGTTTTACATTATGTACAATCCGAGTAAATGCTTTCTGTGCAAGTGGCGCTGAGTCAATGGCAAAGATGGAAATAGGTTCAGCTAAAGCACAGCAAGCAAGACCATGAGTTTTCACAAACTCAGCATCAACCATGCTGACTCCGGCTCCACTGTCAACAAAAACAGAAATTTTCTTGGTCTTGCTCTCTAGCACCACCTCTGCTGTCAGGATAAATTGGGAACTGCAGTTTGGCCATAAATGCACCCATTGTTTATCCAACTCCAGACTACCAAGATTTAATAGAGTCTCCTTTTGTTTAGGAATTGAAGGAGAGGTCGCAACAAAATGTCCCTTTTTACCACAAAAATAAAGTGCCTTTTTTCTTGTGAACCTCTGGGGAGATGTATGATGTAGAGACACCCCCTAACTGCATGGGTTCCTCCACCTCCCCCAGTACTGGCTCAACCCCAGACCGCTCCCCCGGCAGAGGTACACAACCCTGACAAGAAAGCCCCGGAGAAGGTAGTCTCACCCGTCTATCCCGAATGCGTCTATCAAGACATATGGCCAATGACATGGCAGCCTCCAAGGACTGAGGGTTTTCATATACTGCCAAGGCATCTTTCAACCTCACAAAACTGACTTCTAAGGGTTGAGTCATTCCATTTTAATCCGTTGCCCATCTACGGAATTCCGAACTGTACTTTTCCACTGACCGATTCCCCTGCTGAAGGTGACGTAGCCTAGACTCAGCCATGGTGACTTGGGACAGAGCCCCAAAAAACCCATCCACAGACTGTAGACAAACCAAGTCCTGCGGTAACGAAAACGCCCATGACTGAGGATCTCCCCGCAATAGAGAGATCACAATACCAACCCGTTGCGCCTGATTTCCAGACGAATAGGGACTTAGTTTAAAATACAGTTTGCAGGCCTCATTGAATACAAAAAACTTGTCCCTACCTCCAGAAAACCTGTCCGGGAGGGCACCTTTGGGTTCAGGCTGGACAGGCCTACCTGCAGAGACCCCACATTGGCAACCTGTAGCCGCTGCTGCTGTACCTCACCACGGAGGTCATTCACCTCCAGAGACAGCCTGTGCAGCCGCTCTTCGAGCTCTGCAACAGAACCCATACCAAGGGGGAAAAAAAAAGGTCCAAGCCCAAAAACAGACAGAAAAAAAAATGTCAGTTTTTTTTTTTTTCTTTTTCAAAACGTGCTCGGCCGGCGATAATGTCACGCAGGGCGTGGGAAACTGCATGCGTAGGGGCTCCTATCCCTGACTGTTCTAGCACTGCGGCACTTTATGGGTGAGTTTACTGACCTCACATACCACTGTGTTTTTCCAGTCACATGGTCACTTTGTTAGACTTGGGGTTTACTCTTAAGATGTGATTGCTCTATGGAGCACTAGTCCCCCATACAATAACATTGATTACAGTAGGGACTTTATAATTATATATGCATTCTGATTACCCCCTACATATATAATGTGTTATTACTTATCTTCTTATGTGTCTGGATACCATTGTGTGCAATACTATTTCATGTAAGTGCCAAACTTGTCATATGTTTGTGTTTATCATCACTCACTTTTCATTATTACCATAATAATTTGCTTGTATTTTAACGGATTAAATAAATGTTAATATGTTTTACATGCATTACAGTTGCATTGACTCATTATTGGTTATAACTCCCTGTTTTTTCTCATTGTTGTTCATAAAAAGAATGAATATTCATTCTCCGCCATGCCCATGGGAGTGGAGAAGAGGGAATATTCATTTCCCTTTAGCAGCGGGCACACTTGGTAGCTGCAGCAGCGGCTACTGCGTGTGCCCTGCTCCTCCACCGCCGCAACCCCCCCCCCCGCTATCCACCAACGGAATGTATATATACTCGAATATATACCTGAGGGGGGCTTTTTCAGCACAAGAAATGAGCTGAAAACTCGGCTTATACTCGAGTATATACGGTAGATAGATCATCATAGATATATGGATAAATAGATAGATATATGGATCTATAAATAGATATATGGATATATAGATATATGGATAGATACTGGATAGATAGATAGATAAAAAGACAGAACAGAAAGCAGCACTAAAAAAAAAAAAAAAAAAAAAAAAAAAAACCATTCAGGAGCAAAAAGCACCCCAGGTATATACTAGTCCTTAAAGTATCCAAAAAAGTATGGAGGTAGCACACAAATAGAAAAAGTGATGTCATTTAATAGTCCATCCACAATATTGGACAGAAATGTTGCTACAAGGGCTATTAAACTACATCACTTTTTCTATTTGTGTGCTGCCTCCATAGATATATGGATAGATAGTTAGATATATAGATACTGTATATGGCTAGATATATGGATAGATAAATAGATTTATAGATAGATAATAGTTAGATATATGGATATATAGATATATTGTTAGATAAATAGATATATGGATAGATAGAAGGGTGAATATGCACTCTCTTTAGTAGAGGGCACACAAGATAGCTGAGCTGCAGAGGGAGCTGCGGCGCTGCTGACACTGTGCGCACGCCATTAAAGAACAAGGATATTCACTCTTCTCCACACCCATAGTCCCGGCGTGGAGAGGACTCGGCCTCTCCCCATTCATTGGGAAAGCGCGCAGTGGATGCACCGCGGGGACCCCAGTGCTGAGTCACGCCTCACTTGTCGTGACATCAGCACAGGGTCACGTGATGCCTGTGAGCGGCCACCGATAGCACCGCTCATAGGCATTATATGCAAGGGAAGGTATTTACAAAAAGGCTTAGGGGCGCCGGGGGGATATATTGGGGCATTAACCTAAAGTAGTGCACAACTTCTTTAAGAGTATCAGACACCTCTGGATTAAAATATTTCCAAAGGTGCATAGGCTAACTACTATAAACAGGTGGCCAAACAGACCTACCACAGAGACCAGAATTAGATTCCTATCCTGAGACTAATAAACCTATTACTGGCCAGATAAAGCTCGTGAAATTAAGTGGTTCATTGAGTCCTACAGGCCTCATGGATTCCAACCAAAAAATCCACCTACTTTCACGCTGAATAATTCTCTTATCCCAATCTCCCTGTCGGATAGCTGGTGTGACTACTTCTATAGCACGAAAAAAGATGAATTCAAGACTGCCACCATGTTGTGAAATTACATGGGATGCAAGCGGTGTATCTCTTTTATTCCTGATGTCTCTCCTAAGTGACAAAGTACAGTGACAAATTATAGAAACAAATAATTCAAACTGTAAAGCTATGTTCACACTAGGCATTTTTTCAGCGTTTTTTCACTACCCATTACTTCTAATGGGTGAAAAATGCTGAAAAAAACGCTGAAAGAAGTGACATGCGCTATTTTGCAAAAAAACATACAAAGTACAAAATCCTGATAACAAAAAAAAAAGATGTGTGCATGAGATTTCTGGAATCTCAGACTTTGCTGGTACTGTAAAACACATAAAATAAAACATGATGTGTGAACATAGTCTAAGACCTCTGGAATAGTTCCTCTGTACCTGCACATGTCCGAAAGACTATGTTGGAAAAATTAAAAGACATCTGTGAGTCCGTATGGGGGAACATCAGGAATAAAAGGAACACACCAATAATTAACTACAACAACCAAGTAAGATAGAATAAGGGGCCCATTTAGCAACTAAACCAACTTGTGAACAACCCCTATAAAATCACTATTTATTGAAAATATTTTAAAAAATACCAAAAAAAACAGTACACGAGTTATATAAAATGTTCCATGCCAATGCGGGGAAAGGAGTGAACTATTAGGTCTTTATTTGGATCCTATAGCAGCCCCTGCCTGGCCACGGGGGTTGGCACCCTACTAATGATCGATAGTGGTGCTCCCGCTCCGCGATGACTGACCCTATTGGTCTCTATTTCCCCCTATATAAACTTATGGATGTAAACAGGGTAGACTTGTGGTGTCAGCCACTGGTGAAGCACTCACTTCTTGACAGAAAAAGGAGATGAGTTTGTAGAGACAGTTGTCAAAAATGTCTTAGGGCCTAATCTTAGCCCTGACACTGTCCCTACCTGTCAGCGGATGTAAAGCCCTACTGTGTATTGGCACCCCCGCTCGTCGTCGACTTACCCTATCAGTCCCTACCCAGGCCCTACAGTGCTTGGGGAAGATGGCAATCAAGCCATCATCTCCAGGGGGCGGGGACACTGCTCTGGCCGGGCCTGTCTATGCAGTATGTGCTGGAGCGCAAGGTGCATTCCAGCACTCATCCCTATTGGGATGAGGAAGTGATTTCACTTCCTGCCTGATGATAAAGATGGCACATGACAGTTGGAACGCACACAGCATCCCACTGAGGTCTTTGGCTGCCATTTTGGTGCATATTGAGGCACCTCCAGGCGGTCTGGCAATAATTGAGGTGCACATTGATGGGCCAACTCCTTCTACACCAAGCACCTGATGAACCCCAAATGTGAAAAAGGGGGAAACGTGTCGGGCAGGGTAGTTCCTGGAGAAAAGAGAAGCACAAGCCTTCTTAGGAAGGGTGTTTTGCCTGAGAGAGCCTTTGCATGATTACATTATATGCCTAGTCTATGACATTCTGTGCGTACATGTAATGGAATTCTGTTTGGATATATGCTGTTATGATTTCTGATTATTGATTGTGGACCAATTAGTACTGGATATTTCTAAATACCGTCTATGTATTAAAAAAAAAATAATTTTTCTCCCACTTCCCACATTTTGTATGGGAGGCGAGCTGTGGTGTCACATATAGGCAGGGTAGGGCACCATTTCCGCCCTTTCGGTCTGTCCTCCCTTGATTGCCATCTTCCCCAAGCACTGTAGGGCCTGGGTAGGGACTGATAGGGTAAGTCGACGACGAGCGGGGGTGCCAATACACAGTAGGGCTTTACATCCGCTGACAGGTAGGGACAGTGTCAGGGCTAAGATTAGGCCCCAAGACATTTTTGACAACGGTCTCTACAAAATCATCTCCTTTTTCTGTCAAGAAGTGAGTGCTTCACCAGTGGCTGACACCACAAGTCTACCCTGTTTACATCCATAAGTTTATATAGGGGGAAATAGAGACCAATAGGGTCAGTCATCGCGGAGCGGGGGGCACCACTATCGATCATTAGTAGGGTGCCAACCCCCGCGGCCAGGCAGGGGCTGCTATAGGATCCAAATACGGACCTAATAGTTCACTCCTTTCCCCGCATTGGCAAGAAACATTTCATATAAGTCGTGTATGTCTTTATGTATTTTTTTTATATTTTCAATAAATAGTGATTTTATACGGGTTGTTCACAAGTTGGTTTAGTTGACACACCAATGATTAACCTATATTGAGATATATACTGTGATACCCTCATACATTCATTATTTCACTAAACAATTACCTACACTCTCAGACTCTTAGAAGCATGAAATCTATAATGTGGTCATATTTTACATGTGTGTATATAACAAAGGGGATAATAGGGTGTTTCAGGGACTGCCGACGTTGAGCGGGGCCACAACGTCGACTAATTGGGGTGCCAACCTCCGCAGTCGGACAGGTGAACCGCTCTATAGGGCCTATTAGGGTCTGATAGCTTGTCTTTGTACGATCTACCCGGTGTGATGCAGCAGGCATCCCTTTAATGGTTCAGTGTGTGTTTTGACGGACCATGTACCTCCCTCAGCTGACTGGTCACATGACTGTGACATCACACAGGTCCTTTTGCTCACAGAAGGTCTGGACACGTGACTGTGAGATAAGCACAGGTCCTGTGGCTGTTTCTATAGGATATAAAAACCCTGGTGATTTGAGACAGGTGTGTGCAGTGGTGCAAGGGGTGTGATAGGCGTGAGGCCTATTCCCCGTGTGTGTGGCACCGTGTGAGGCCTGGTGAGGCCTGATGAAGCTTGGTGGACTCCTGGAGGGTGAAGCCTGGATCCTTGTGTGTGTAAGCGATGCCAGTAAGTCTTGGAGGGCCAGAGGTTTTGGAGGATAAGCGTCCTGGAGGGCAGAGCCTGGATCTGTGTGTATGAGAGATGCCAGTGGCCTTGGACGGGGATAAGGGCTGGAGACCACGTGTACTAAGCCTTAGAGCCACAGTGGTGGCGGAACAAAGCGGACTGAAGCAGCTACAACCCGGCGAAAGGTAAAACACTGCTTGATGTGGACATTGATATGGACATTGATGTTGGTGTCTAGCCGGGGGGGATGTAACTGGAGCCAAGAGGGCCTGTCTGCTAGTTGAAAGGCTCCTGGATGTTATACGTGTAATATGCCGGTGAGCACTAAGATGGACTGTGTGATCAGCAGTTTATGAAGTGTAATAAACTGTTGGACTATGAAACACCGCAAAGTCGTGGCTGGTGTGCTTTAATTGACGCGCTGCAGCGAGTATCCCCCAGGATGATGACTAGCGCTGCATTATATGTGGTGGAGAATGAGGGCAACTGCTGTCCGGTTGCTAGGGGCGACAGCACAGGACGACGAGTGTGGATGCAGACATCTTGCTGTGACTCGGCGGGGTCACGAAGATTAGAGCATCTGGCTGCAACTCGGTGGGGCTGCGAAGCTTGTCGTCGCACTCCAATCCGGTTTTGCTGTGACTCGGCGGGGTCACGAAGATTGGAGCATCTGGCTGCAACTCGGTGGGGCTGCGAAGCTTGTCGTCGCACTCAAATCCGGTTTTGCTGTGGCTCGGTGGGTCACGAAATTTTTTTCGGGGAGAGCGGTGAAGTTCAAGTGTGAATAGTGTACCGCGATGGCTGTGAACGGAGCAGCGGATGAGACTGAAGCTGTTGAGCGATAGAAGGACCGGAGCAGGTATTTGAGAAACTTTTACAGAACATCGTGCGGGAACTGCAGGAGCTGTGGGCACCATATAGAATGGCAGCAGTGGACCATTCTATGAACTCTCCGGGGGCGCCAGTGTTGTCCCAGAGTGCCCGGGGAGGTGGTAAGAGATGCTGTGAACTGAGTCCTAAGACTAGCACTGATTTTTGTTGTAAAAATTACCCTGCCGGTCTGGTTGTTAAAAAGAGGGCGGAGTCTAAAAAAGGGGCGGATTTGCACAAGAGTGTGGAGTGTAGAAAACTGAAAGTTGTTACTGGTGGTGGGTTGGTACCTCCTAAAAATGACAATGTGACCGTTGATAACGGGGTAGCTCCAGTTGAAGGGGTGGCGTCAAAGTGGGAGGTGACCTGTTAGTCCACAACACCATGGGGAGTGACACAGACCCTGTAGCTGACGGTGACACTACAAAAGTAGAAGGAGAGGTCAGTCAGGAGGGGCTAGATGAGGTGAGAAAGTCCCCATCTCGTAGACGGCGCAAGGGCCGCAAGAGGGTTGCTCCTGTAGTTCTTGCTGAAAGTGAAAGTGGAGATGGTATAGTACTATGTGCCTTTGCTTCAAGGGTGGATCCTCCTTTAGAGGCAGAGGGGGAGGTGACGTTGCAGGTGACAACCTCCGGGGCAGTAGCGGGTCAGAAGGGTCTGACAGCACTGAAAGAGGAGGCGGCCAGACGTGAGCATGAGCTGGAGCCTATCAGGCAGCAGTGTCAGAGTGACGTGCAACAACTATGTGGAAACCTGGAGATCGTGTCTTCAGACCAACAGAGCCTGGAATCTGAAAGGCAGAAATTATACCAGGTTGTGAGGAGCTTGCAGCAAGAGCTGGAAGAAAGCAACGAGGAAGTTGACCAATGGAAGGAAATGTTCCAGGGAATTAAGGAGGACCGCCGCAAAACCAAGGAGGAGGTTGTGCGGTTGAAGCATGAGAAGGAAGTGCTGCAGAATGAAGTTTCTGGGCGTGAACAAATCCTAGAGCGACTGCGCGAACAGTTCAACCGGGAGCTGTGTGACTCCAAGAGGCATGAAAAGTTCAGTGAGGAACTGCAACAGATTGAGAGATTATGAGGATCTCCTCAAGGTTAAAGAAAAACTAGAGGAGGATAAGGCGGATGCAGAGCAAGTGCGCCAAGTGGTTGAGACCACTCTGCAAGACACCCGGGATGAAAATGGTGATCTTCGCAGAAAGACTTTAGGTCTGGAAGCTCAGGTGAAGGAGCTGCAGACGTTCTGTGATAATCTCCAGAGGGCAGAGACGTGCCTTAAGGAAAGGCTCAGCAAGATGGAAGCTGAGCGGGAAAAGATGGAGGAGTCCATCGGAGAAACCACAGACCAGGGCCAGGAGTTGGTCACTGGAGATGGGAGGTGTGAAGCAGATACTTCCTCGAGTGATGTGAGCTCGGATGATTCGGTGGATATAGGAGCCGCGATCAAGGGGCTCAAAGAGTTGCTACAAGCCCAGTGGACGCAAGAGAAGCTTGAGAGACTGGCTGTTGAGAGCCGAGTGGGCGCATTGGAGACAGAGAGGTCTGAGAGAACTCTACTATTAAAAGAGCAGTTGAAGCAGGAAGAGCTTCAGAGACAGGCTGCTGAGAGGCGGGTGACGGAGCTAGAGGAAGAAGTTTTCGGGCAAAAAAGTCGCCTGGCAAAGTATCACTCAGTGAAGGAGGCCTCCTTGGAGAAGGAAAAGGGCAAACAAGTGGCGCTCTCTCCCTTATACCATGAAAAGGTGGACCTGAGGAGAGCTAAGAGTATGGTAACAGAAGATAAATATGAAGTGGAGGTGGTCAAGATGAAAATTCTTGAATTGGTAGCTGTGAGTCAGCTCAGGGGAAGCGTAAAGGGGGAAGAAGCTGAGAGTCAGTTGTCCCTGAACCCGGAGCTGGTTGATCGTCTGGAAACCACTGGTGAGACCGAAACATCTCGGTACAAGTGCCTCGTAGATGTACCCGAGGATTTGAGGGAAGAATGCACCAGTGAGTCCGTGCAGGAGGAGTTTAAGAAGGCTGTGGGAGCCTGTAAGGTGTACTTGACCTCAGAGGCTAGAAAGCTGGTGGTCCTGTCCACGACCGAAGTCACAGTGAAGAGGGTGGTGATCCTAAGTGACATGCACTGGCGATGTATTCGCACGAAGCGGTTTCTCCGGTTGAAGACGGAGCAAGCCGCTAGACAACTGGAGCTTATGAGAAAAGCTCACAGTCGGCGGGAAGAGGTCATCCGGGTGCCTCATGTTCTGGTGAGAAAGCTCGTTGGGAGAAATGGCCGAGCCATGCAGATGATGGTGAAGAAGTCTGGTGTGGTGATAGTAAGCAGTCCACGTGATCGTCAGGACTGGATACCAGATGAAGACGGCATGGTGTCATTCTACGCTATAGGAAAGGAAGAAAGTCTTGCATATATGAGCATGCTGGTGGAGTACCGAGTGACCAACCTGCGAGAGGTGGAACAGTTGAATCTCGCTAGGCTGCGAGTAGATGGACAGCATCATCTGAGCAGTAGAGGATGGCAGCCGTCTGGAAATGGTGGGACCCGACAGAGAAAGGGCCCCCTAGATAACAGAACAGCTGAAGTTAGGGACCCTTCAAGATGTCCTGAGAGTAGTGGGCATGGGCTTAGAGGTAGTGAGACCTCCAGTAACTCAGGTTTGGGTGGCCCATACAAACGACGGGACAATATGGAGTCGAACCAGACCTTAGGTACAAGGACATGTGAGTCGCACTGCTGTATTGACCGCTGGGAGCGGGGGAGACCTGACAGGGTTTTGACTGACCGCTGGGAGCGGGGGAGACCGGACAGGGTTTTGACTGACCGCTGGGAGCGGGGGAGACCGGACAGGGTTTCGACCCGGAAATGTGACTTGATAAAGTCAGTGACAGTGACAAATGGTAGGTCCCTAAGGAATGGGCTAATGTCATTGAATAATATTCCAGGGGCTGAACAGCGCAATTGATAAGTACATAGTCTCTGTGTGAACTGGGGGTTAGAATGTCATTGTGTATATTAGGTGTTCAACCCCACAAGTTTGAACAGGGGGAGGGATATGTGATGCAGCAGGCATCCCTTTAATGGTTCAGTGTGTGTTTTGACGGACCATGTACCTCCCTCAGCTGACTGATCACATGACTGTGACATCACACAGGTCCTTTTGCTCACAGAAGGTCTGGACACGTGACTGTGAGATAAGCACAGGTCCTGTGGCTGTTTCTATAGGATATAAAAACCCTGGTGATTTGAGACAGGTGTGTGCAGTGGTGCAAGGGGTGTGATAGGCGTGAGGCCTATTCCCCGTGTGTGTGGCACCGTGTGAGGCCTGATGAAGCTTGGTGGACTCCTGGAGGGTGAAGCCTGGATCCTTGTGTGTGTAAGCGATGCCAGTAAGCCTTGGAGGGCCAGAGGTTTTGGAGGATAAGCGTCCTGGAGGGCAGAGCCTGGATCTGTGTGTATGAGAGATGCCAGTGGCCTTGGACGGGGATAAGGGCTGGAGACCACGTGTGCTAAGCCTTAGAGCCACAGTGGTGGCGGAACAAAGCGGACTGAAGCAGCTACAACCCGGCGAAAGGTAAAACACTGCTTGATGTGGACATTGATATGGACATTGATGTTGGTGCCTAGCCAGGGGGGATGTAACTGGAGCCAAGAGGGCCTGTCTGCTAGTTGAAAAGCTCCTGGATGTTATACGTGTAATATGCCGGTGAGCACTAAGATGGACTGTGTGATCAGCAGTTTGTGAAGTGTAATAAACTGTTGGACTGTGAAACACCGGCTGGTGTGCTTTAATTGACGTGCTGCAGCGAGTATCCCCCAGGATGATGACTAGCGCTGCCTTACACCGGATACTACTGTATTTTTGACCCCTTCACCACCTTGAGTTTTTCAGTTTTCGCTTTTTGCTCCCCTTCTACCCAGAGCCATAACTTTTTTATTTTTCCATCAATATGGCCAGGTGAAGGCTTGTTTTTTTGCAGGACGAGTTGTACTTTAGAAGGACACCATTCATTTTGTCATATAATGTACTGGAAAATGGGAAATTAATTCCAAGTGTGGTGAAATGTATCTATTTTTTTTACCAATGTTCACTATGTTTGTATGTTCACCACGTGTTTGCGTGGGTTTCCTGCGGATTCTCTGGTTTCCTCTCACACTCTAAAGACATACTGATAGGAAATATAGATTGTGAGTCCCAATAGGGACAGAAATCATAATGTCAGTAAAGCGCTGTGGAATTAATGGCGCTATATAAGTGAGTAAAATAAATAAATAAATGCTAAAACTGACCTGCCATTATGATTCTGTAGGTTATTACGAGTTCGTAGATACCAAACATGTACAGGTTCTTTTTTATTCATGTGGTGGGAAAAAAAAAATCTCAAGTTTGATTTTAAAAAAAAAAAGAAAAAAAAAAAACACCATTTTCCGAGATAAGTCTCCAGTTTTCGGGATCTGGGGTCTGGTGAGGGCTTTTTTTTATTTTTTATACACCGAGCTGATGTATTTATTTATACCATTTTAAGATAGATATGATGCTTTGATCGCCTGTTATTGTAATGTTGCGGCGACCAAAAAAGGGTAATTCCGGCATTTTCATTTTTTTCTCGTTATGACACTTACCGATCGGATTAATTATTTTTATATTTTGATAGATCGGGCGTTTCTGAACACGACGATACCAAATATGTGTATATTTGATTTTTTTTTTGGAATGGGGCGAAAGGGGAGTGATTTGAACTTTTATATTTTTTACATTTTTTTATATTAGAAACTTTATTTATTTTACTTGCTTTAATAATATTCATGGGAGACTAAAAGCTGTGATCTCCTGATCGCTTGTGTAACACATAGCCCCTGCTATGTGTAACAAAAATGCTCATCTGCTATGAGCGTCGGCCACTGGGTTGCGCTCACAGCAGTTCGGCAATGACAACCACAGGGGTCTCCTGCAGACCCCAGGTTATCATACCAACTCATCGGCGCCCCGTGATTAAGTGATAGGGGCTCCGATGGGCAGAGCTAATGACGCGATTCGGAACCGATCATGTTAAATGCCGCTGCTAATCTCTGACAGTGGCATTTAACATGTTAACAGCCACGGGTGGATCGCGATTCCACCTGTGGCTGTTAGGGGCTCATGTCAGCTGATGAAATCAGCTGTCATGTGCCTGTAAGGGTGCGGGCTCATTGCTGGAGCCCGCACCAAAAAGGGGGAGGCGACCTATGATATATACAGTACAGACCAAAAGTTTGGACACACCTTCTCATTTAAAGATTTTTCTGTATTTTCATGACTATGAAAATTGTACATTCACACTGAAGGCACCAAAACTATGAATTAAAGCATGTGGAATTATATACTTAAAAAAGTGTGAAACAACTGAAAATATGTCTTATATTCTAGGTTCTTCAAAGTAGCCACCTTTTGCTTTGATGACTGCTTTGCACACTCTTGGCATTCTCTTGATGAGCTTCAAGAGGTAGTCACCTGAAACAGTCTTCCAATAATCTTGAAGGAGTTCCCAGAGATGCTTAGCACTTGTTGGCCCTTTTGCCTTCACTCTGCAGTCCAGCTCACCCCAAACCATCTCGATTGGGTTCAGGTCTGGTGACTGTGGAGGCCAGGTCATCTGGCGTAGCACCACACCACTCTCCTGCTTGGTCAAATAGCCCTTACACAGCCTGGAGGTGTGTTTGGGGTCATTGTCCTGGTGAAAAATAAATGATGGTCCAACTAAACGCAAACAGGATGGAATAGCATGCCGCTGCAAGATGCTGTGGTAGCCATGCTGGTTCAGTATGCCTTCAATTTTGAATAAATCCCCAACAGTGTCACCAGCAAAGCACCCCCACACCATCACACCTCCTCCTTCATGCTTCACGGTGGGAACCAGGCATGTAGAGTCCATCCGTTCACCGTGCACATAGCCTTATGCAAAATAAAAGCAGATTTTTTTCATTTCCTGAAAAAGCTATGAGATTTCAGAAATCTCATGCCCACACTTTTTTTTCTGACTGAATTCTAAAACTGCAGTGTTTTTAAAATCTGTAGCATATCAATTCTCAGTGTTTTTGTAGCGTTCTTTTTAAGCCATAAAAGGCAGTAAGTGGGGGGGGGGGGACACTGCAGAAAAATGCAACAGCGTTTTTGTGTCAAGTCTTAGCAAATAAAACAGTTTTAACCACTTCGCACCAGAGCCTGTTTTGCCTTCGTGACTGGGCCAATTTTTTCAATTCTGACCACTGTCACTTTATGAGGTAATTACTCTGGAACGCTTCAACGTATTCCCCTGATTCTGAGATTGTTTTTTCATGACATATTGTACTTCATGATAGTGGTAAAATTTCTTCGATATCACTTGCGTTTATTTGTGAAAAAAACGGAAATTTGGCGAAAATTTAGAAAATTTTGCAACTTTCAAACTTTGAATTTTCATGCCCTTAAATCAGAGAGATATGTCACACAAAATAGTTAATAAATAACATTTCCCACATGTCTACTTTATATAAGCACAATTTTGGAACCAAAATTTTTTTTTGTTAGGGAGCTATAAGGGTTAAAAGTTGACAAGCGATTTCTCATTTTTACAACAAATTTTACAAAAACATTTTTTTAGGGACCACATCTTATTTGAAGTGACTTTGAGGGGCCTTTATGACAGAAAATACCCAAAAGTGACATCATTCTAAAAACTGCACCCCTCAAGGTGCTCAAAACCACATTCAAGAAGTTTATTAACCCTTCAGGTGCTTCACAGGAATTTTTGGAATGTGGAAGAAAACAATGAACATTTAACTTTTTTTCACAAAACTGCTACTTTAACCTCAAATTTTTAATTTTCACAAGGGCAGCCAGAAAAAATGGACCCCAAAATGTGTTGTGCAATTTCTCCTGAGCACGCTGATACCCCATATGTGGTGCAAAGCCACTGTTTGGGCGCACGGCATGGCTTGGAAGGTAAGGAGCGCCATTTGACTTTTGGAATGGAAATTTCACTGGAATCGATAGCGGACGCCATGATGAATTTGGAGAGCCCCTGAGGTGCCTAAACAGAGGAAACCCCCAACAAGTGACCCCATTTTGGAAATGACACCCCTCTGGGAATTCATCTATGGGTTTAGTGACCATTTTAACTCCATGGATGATTTCCAGAAACAAGCACGCAATGGAAGGTTTAGATTCTGGAGAACACCCCCCCCCACCACCACCACCCCTGGAAATTAAGTGAGCTCTACTCGAATGTGTCATTCACTAAATGAACCAAATGTTTGAATGACAAATTGGGATACATTTTTACAGTTTAAAAACGTGGTTCTGTGTGGAAGATTTTAAAGCGGTCAGTGACGCATAAGGCTGGCAATGATGGGCATTGTGGGCAATAGTAGCGGGTATCATGCCTCATTCCTCTCTTAGTACATACACAACATCTTTTCTGGGGGTTCCTTCTTGTTTCCGTTGCTGGAATAAGTGCAATAAAATGTCGCTCAGTGAGTCTTTTCACATCCTCAGATTCTAATGGATGAGCGGTGCTAACACTTTGAAAGACAAGATTTTCAATTACCTTTTCTTGATAATCAAGAAAAGGATCTGAATTTCCTGCTTTTTTTTGTACAACACAAAAGAGTTGTATGTGGCCACCTGAAACAAATAAATAACCAACTTTTTATACCAGGTATAGGACTTTGATACCTGGTATGGCTGTAGAACCTGGTCTGCAAGGTCCACACCCCCCATATGTTTGTTGTAGTCAATGACTGACACAGGTTTTTGCTTCGGAGTGGTGGAT
Source organism: Phyllobates terribilis (assembly GCF_046119375.1). Taxonomy (NCBI): domain Eukaryota; kingdom Metazoa; phylum Chordata; class Amphibia; order Anura; family Dendrobatidae; genus Phyllobates; species Phyllobates terribilis. The sequence goes on from NW_027362769.1 coordinate 307,254,065, forward strand.
CCTAGTTCTACAGTGGCCCTTGTGGCATCTGTGTGGATCGAGCTGAGGACAAAAATATCCCTCTCATCCCTATATTTCAGGGCAAGCAGCTCTCCGTTGCGTACAGCCCCTGACTGCCCCTTTTGAAACTTTAGGTTGACCAATGGTTGTGGAAACCCCTGACGGTTTTTACGGATGGTCCCACAAGCCCCGATGTTGTGTTCAACCAGACTTTTAAATAGGGGTATACTGGTGTAGTAATTGTCCACGTACAGATTGTAGCCTTTTTGAAAAAATGGACTTATCAGCTCCCAAACAATTTTTCCAGATGTCCCCAGATAAGTAGGGCATCCTGGTGGGTTTAGTTGGCTATCTTTCCCCTCATATATGCGGAAAGCGGATGTGTATCCGGTTGAACTGTCGCACATTTTATAGAGCTTTATTCCAAACCTTGCCCTTTTAGATGGGATAAATTACTTGAGGTGCAGTCTTCCTTTGAATTTTACAAGGGACTCATCTATAGAAATATTTTGTGTTGGGGTGTAGAGAATTTTTCTGACAAATTTTCAATGATGGGTCTAATTTTATATAATCTGTCATGTTCTGGGGCATTTCTGGGCAGGCATTGACTATTGTCGTTAAAATGCCAAAACCGCATGAGCATTTCATAACGGATCCTAGTAAGAACAACTGAAAACATAGGGGTGGCTTGAACAGGGTGGTTGGACCAGTAGGATCGAATGCTCGGTTTTTTAACAAGCCCCATGTCAAATGTAAGTCCTAAATTTTTTTTTATTTCCGGGACATTAGTTGGTGTCCATAAATTTGCCCTAGCATAGTAAGATCGGGGATTCTGGCTTATGAGTTGGGACGCATATAAATTTGTTTGCACGACAATATGCTCTAGCAAGCTGTCTGTAAAAAAAACAAATTAAGAAAATGAATTGGTCCAAAATCTTCCACCTCCACATTTATACCAGGAGTGGTGTTGAAATCAGGGCTGAATGGAGCAGCCTAATCCGAAGCCTCCCATCTGGGAAATGCTAAATCATGTGGCAAAGCCCCTTGTACACTGGCGTGCGCCAATTCACTGGTAGCAGGGACAGCGCTTGTACTGGGCAGTGTTCCCTGATTTGGAGACGTTTCTCCAGTAGCGCTATTTGCCCCTATTGCTGTACTGGTCCTTGGGCTTGAGGATGGACCAGAATCACTGCTCATTTCTGAGCTCTCAGTGTCGCCGCTACTAAAGCCCTCAAAATCCACATCTCCATCTGAGATTGCACTGTCATCAGTGTCAGAACATAGCAGGGCATACGCCTCCTCTACGGTATAAGTCTGACGGGCCATTTTATTTGTATATTTTTTGACTGGACTGAACGGACCCGACAGGACTGACTGACCCGACTGGACCAGACAGGACCGACTGGACCGACTCTGACTGGACCGACTCTGACTGGACCGACTCTGACTGGACCGACTCTGACTGGACCGACTCTGACTGGACCGACTCTGACTGGACCGACTCTGACTGGACCGACTCTGACTGGACCGACTCTGACTGGACCGACTCTGACTGGACCGACTCTGACTGGACCGACTCTAACTGGACCGACTCTAACTGGACCGACTCTAACTGGACCGACTCTAACTGGACCGACTCTAACTGGACCGACTCTAACTGGACCGACTCTAACTGGACCGACTCTAACTGGACCGACTCTAACTGGACCGACTCTAACTGGACCGACTCTAACTGGACCGACTCTAACTGGACCGACTCTAACTGGACCGACTCTAACTGGACCGACTCTAACTGGACCGACTCTAACTGGACCGACTCTAACTGGACCGACTCTAACTGGACCGACTCTAACTGGACCGACTCTAACTGGACCGACTCTAACTGGACCGACTCTAACTGGACCGACTCTAACTGGACCGACTCTAACTGGACCGACTCTAACTGGACCGACTCTAACTGGACCGACTCTAACTGGACCGACTCTAACTGGACCGACTCTAACTGGACCGACTCTAACTGGACCGACTCTAACTGGACCGACTCTAACTGGACCGACTCTAACTGGACCGACTCTAACTGGACCGACTCTAACTGGACCGACTCTAACTGGACCGACTCTAACTGGACCGACTCTAACTGGACCGACTCTAACTGGACCGACTCTAACTGGACCGACTCTAACTGGACCGACTCTAACTGGACCGACTCTAACTGGACCGACTCTAACTGGACCGACTCTAACTGGACCGACTCTAACTGGACCGACTCTAACTGGACCGACTCTAACTGGACCGACTCTAACTGGACCGACTCTAACTGGACCGACTCTAACTGGACCGACTCTAACTGGACCGACTCTAACTGGACCGACTCTAACTGGACCGACTCTAACTGGACCGACTCTAACTGGACCGACTCTAACTGGACCGACTCTAACTGGACCGACTCTAACTGGACCGACTCTAACTGGACCGACTCTAACTGGACCGACTCTAACTGGACCGACTCTAACTGGACCGACTCTAACTGGACCGACTCTAACTGGACCGACTCTAACTGGACCGACTCTAACTGGACCGACTCTAACTGGACCGACTCTAACTGGACCGACTCTAACTGGACCGACTCTAACTGGACCGACTCTAACTGGACCGACTCTAACTGGACCGACTCTAACTGGACCGACTCTAACTGGACCGACTCTAACTCTTACTTTCTTTTTTATTTTTATTTTTTCACTTTTACTGTGGCAAGGCTGACAGCTCTTGTCACACTGTTTCTCCTCTGCTCTCTCACTGAGATCAGAGGAGAAACAGTGTATTTATCAGCCAGATCGCCCGGGAAAGTTTGTTGCTAAAACAAATTTCCCTAGTGATCTCTCTGATTGGCTGGTGTGACGCTGACATCATCGAGACCTGAGCCAATCAGGTCTCGATGTCAGAGGTCACAGCACCGGGATCCCCGCCGCTACTAAGGTATGTGGGGGGTCCCGATCGCCGACCACCGGCTGTCACTATCTTTTAAATGCCGCGATCGCTATCGATCGCGGCATCTAGAAGATAGGAACAGGTTAACATCATGGGGACCTGATCCAAACAGGTCCCCATGATGCCACATGTCAGAGCTATCGCTCTGATCCGGTACCGCAGCGCTTGCAGGACCCTGGGGGTCATGAGCGCTGTGGGACCACTAACCGTTTTTAAACGTCAGCGCTGCACAGAGCCCAGGCAGCGCCGACGTTTATATACAGTGGGGCGTTGCGAAGCGGTTAAACATGTACTCTAGACAAAGCACAAATGTAATCCAGACCCATAAGGCAAAACCAATGTGAAAACGCGAAAACCAAGTGTTTTGAACATAGCGTTTTTTCTGCAGAAAAAAAAAATGCAGCATGGGAACATATCCTAATGCCTCAATATACATTAAACTAGTGTCAGCCAACAATCTAATGTTCATGAGGGCCCCGGTAAACTGATCATCAGGGGAGATTCCAATTTTGAACTGCCTTTTCGCTTTGCTCTCCCGGAGAGAAGCTGTTGCCAGATGTATCTAGCGACGGCTCTATCATAAAGAGCACAGGAGCGTTCGACTGAACGAGCGCTTCTCTGTATGGGGGAGAAAGCAGAGATGGCTGCTGGAGAGATGATCACCTGAACCAACATCCTGCCAACCGCCATGTAGTGTGTATGGGGGAGTGGCAGGAGCTATGAGTATGTGCAGTAGGCAGCTCTGCTGCTCTAACCTGGACATAGATAGCAGCATGTGGAATAAGGAAGATATAAATGCGCTAATTTGTACTGTGCGCCCAACTTAAATTTATACAAGGTAAAATGCAAATGAAATGGGACATTTAATAAAAGGTAAGGATTACACTGTGTGTACCTAATGTGAATAGGATAAGACACTGAGTCTGTGTGTCAGACACTGGAATAGGTGGATTCTTCAGTCATCGGGAAATAGAGTCAGTGAAGTTCCGAGGTCTGTGCTCTAACGTTTCATATGATGCTTCACTGGTCAAGTCAGAAGATTCGTAGTGCAGTGTGACCAGCACTCCGGCCGGCAGCGCTGGTGCAAACACTCCAAAGAAAAACATGCTGATTCCAGCAAGTGTGACGTTCAGTGTCAGACTGAACATTGGGCCCCACCAGAGGATTCTCCGGTTCTCTGGTGGGCCAGTCCAACCCTGGTGACGTCACTTGCTAGGGGCGCACCTGTGGGCAAAAAGGAATACAAAGCGATCCTACAAGTAGTTTCAGAGGTATCGTCCTCCTTTATCAGGGATTACCACTCCTAGGCACTATCTGATGTTTTATAGGCAAGTACAGATGACACCATAACAACCCATTCCAGCACCTAAAGTGTTGAATACCTTTCAAATGCAAGCAGTTCAATTTCACTATTTAAGCCCGTTGGTTTAATGGAATTTAATTGAAAAATCCAACGGTTTCTGCTTTCATTAATTGATGTATATAGTTACCTCCCCTCTAGTGTTTGATTTCTATGCCCCAAATGGAACTACATTTTAACCTGCCTCTATTTACCTGATTATAAGGTTTTGACATAAGCATGTTATTTCATTCTAGTTTTTAATTCACGCTTGGCATGTACTACATACAGCTTCTGACACAGACATTTAATACAGTAAATGACCCCTTTGCTATGACGAGTTATGTGATTCTTTATAGAGAACAATCCTTCTGTTGTGTTGAATGTATAGATTGGCCTTTAGTTTCCAATGGAACGGCACATTCGGCATTTTTTTTCAAGGAAAGAACCAGCCCTTTAAAATGACAATCTGTATTGTTTGTTTTTTTTCACTATTGTGAGGGCTATGTAGTTAGATAAATTTTTGGCTTTTATGTAATCAAAACTAGGATCATCAGGAATTAGTTCACCTATGACCTTATCCTGTTGCAAAAAAAAAAACTCCAGTGTTATTGTGTTTTTTTTACTATATGTTTAAGAAACTTACAATCCTTTGTATACTGGGTTATAATAGGAATGTTGATATGGCATAGTTTCTGATTTTTATGTTTAATTGCCTTGTCAGTGAGTAGAGATTCTCTGGGTATTTCTTCACCTTTTGCTAGGAATCTTTCCAGATTTCCCAGTGAAGCATCACATGAAACATTACAGCACAGACCTCGGAACTTCACAAGCTTTCCAATTTCCGAATGACTGAAGAACCCACCTATTCCGGTGTCTGACACACAGACTCCGTGTCTTATCCTATTCACATTAGGTAGGTACAGTATAATCCTTACCTTTTGAATGTCCTATTTCATTTGCATTTTACTTTGTATACATTTAAGTTGGGCGCACAGTATCAACTAGAAGCATTTATATCTTCCTTTCTCCAATTTGGTATTTCCACGCACAAAGGCAGTGTGTTATTTTCTGCAGCTGTTTTGACCACAATAGGGTAGCGAGAGCACTTTTTCATATCTTATATAGCATGTGGTATAAGCTATATAACAAGACGTTGGTCAGTATAATTCTCTAGAGATTACTTCCATAGACATCACAAGTGTGATTTGCTAATTAAATGTATTTAGGAATTTATTAAGACGGACTTTTCCTTGAATATTTTTTCTTGCGTGTGTCACTCTAGTCTTAAACTTTCAGTTTGTAGAATGATCATTTGACAGCTTATGAAATTATTTTCTCTTAGTACATAAATGGTTTTATTTTCCACCAGCAAAATGAACCATGCTGGACTCCACAACTACAAAATATAATGTAGCAGCACTTACCTGATGTGACCAACTAATTCGATCAACTTGTGGCTGAAAAAGTAAGCAGTCAGTTCAGATATGTGGCTCAGGACGGAGCAGACACCAAACAATGTTGTGGTGCCTTTAAGGTCTTCGAGATGCCAGAAAAGGAAGGTGAAGACATATCCATAACCAAATCCCATGAACCAGGCTACAAACAGAACAGATCCATACTGTACAGTGCAAATGATCTTGATTAGATCCCAAAATCTGAAATGCTGGACCATCTCTTCTTCACTTCTTCCTTCATTCTGATTTTGCGCTGGAGATGCTGTTTGGGCACTTGTCTCCACTGGAGAGATTTCCAAGTCTTCCCTACGCTCTGCACTTGGTTTTAAATGATGGTAATGAAAATGAAATTGTGTTGAGACAATGAGCGCCACAGACATCAGAACACCAAAGACAATAAAGGCAATACGGTAGTTCTTGTATTCAGGCTCCATGCAGCCTTGTCCTTCTATGACCACATTGATGTGCGTGTGATCTATTCCTATTCCTATAGACAACATTGCTAGTCCCCAGCCAAGTGATCCCCACATCCTCTGCAATCCATAGCGGTCTCTATGTTTGCCTAAATATTGGAGTGTTATTGTATCTACAATAGTAACAGCTGGAGCGCTGAAAAACTCTCCAATAATAACCACTAACAGAATTAACAGGAATATGGTTTCTACATCTTCTTGGTTATACTGTAACATGGCATTAGGATTCTTTGTGGTAGTGGTGGTAATGATGGTGGTTGTAATATTTCCATCAGGACCAGCCGATGCAGGGGTGCTAGTGCCATTTACAACTTCTCTGATTACACGACGGAAAGGGATTGAAACCTCTTTGTTAAACAACTTTTCAGAATTAGAGACTTCCCAAGAAAGAGGGAGATCCAGAAGATCCCTCTTCTGTCTGTTTTTGGTTACTATACCGCTTTCTTTGGTAACTTGGGTTAGAGGCATAGGGGTTGTGTTAAAGGGACTGGAGTTTGTAGGTTTAACTGGAATAGGGATATTAGGCACACAAAGTAAAGCCGCTGGTTTCACAAATCCAATCCCCAAATTGAATAATACCCAGCAAAGTAGTGAAAACAGTAAGACTATCTTTCCCTTTCTGAATCTGTCAGCTATTACTCCCCAAAAGGGAGCACTGCAAAATTCAATAAAATATCTAATGCCAACTAATAACCCACTTTGGGTGGGAGACATGCCCAACTGCTTATAGTACACTGCTAATAAAGGATAGAGAGACCCATAAGCAGAGTAAAAAAAGAAGTAGAACACTTTGGATATCAGTAGGTCATTGTTAATCTTGATGCAGTGCTTTTCCAGCCAGTCCATGTCCAGATCTTCTGTGGCCAAATTATCAGGAATTTCAGCATTTCCACTACTTTCCACAGTTTGCTCTGTGGTGACACCATTGAAAGAATCAGCAAGAACATATTTCCTCTTCTGTTCGTCCTCATCCTCAGATAATATGGCAACTTTATCACCTGTAGCCATGGTCATTCAGAAATAGCTAATTTCTAGTAAGATCCAAGCGCATCAGCCCTGCAAGCAACAAAACAGCGACATGTGAAACATGACGTACAGTATTGTGCTGTATCATAGTAAGTATCATAGTAAATATCAAGTGTCATAGTAAGTGCAGCAATACGGGGGCATCATTTTGCAACTGTGACAAACCATGAGAAAGCTGTTCTGGAGGCAAGGCTGCCTGTCACCCACATACAACACCTACCTCTTTGCTTGTTTGTTTGTTTGTTTTTTAAACAAGTTTTAAAAACAAACAAGAGAATTAGAGAATGTATATTTACGAGGTGGTGATTTAGGGAGAAAAAAATACAAGTATTGGGGAGGTCTAAACTAGATAGTGAGAAACGCAGTTAAGTAGCCTGCTACAGCCAATCTGATGGCGGCTTTAACTTGCCACTGAACAATTAGAGCTGGAGTTTTACTGCTTGCCATGTCCAACTTTCCCGTCTGTTTCAACATTGATAAATCTCACCAATAACTTTACTGATACAGATATGTGATCTGAATGACAGGTATATATTAATATTGATTACGGTAGATCTCCTTTTCAGCATTCCAAATATGTCATCGTTACTCTGCAAGGAGTGGAGTGCTATCTCTTATCTCACAGGTATCCAACGTAGTAGAGCTCATTTCATGTTGTTACCCACAATATTCATCCACTATTGGGACACCGTTGATAATACAAGAACATTAGTAAGTTATCCGCTTTCTATTAGGAACATCTACAAATATTGTTTTCCATAGACAACACCTGAAGCTTTTCCTGCACTAAATATAGGACTTCATATTGTGCAGACTCTCACTTCTGATGGTCTATAACAAAGGGTGATGTCATGATGAAATGATTCCTTGTCACCACACCTTGCCTGACTTACTGTACTCCGCCCCAGACGGCTAATTATTAACGTCACTATAACAGTAGAAGGAAATGGACAGACCGGTTGATCATTACTAATCACTGCAGAAAAAATAGGCCGAAAAGATACTTCGCATAAACTGGACACACAAATCTATACTGGTTGGTAGCCAGAAAATTACCACATAAAAAGTCAATTTCATACCATAATTCAAAAACTGCAATCTACAGCAAACCTGCGATAAAAGCCGCATACAGTACTACAATTTCCAGCAGATTTTACCAGCAGCATTGTAAAAAGGTGGAATAAGCAGTGAAGGCAAATCTGCAACACAATGAAGATGCTGGAGATGTCAAAATCCGTGGCATGCAGCAATGTTCACACTATGAAAACCCCATCCTTATTTATTATACTGCACATTAAAATGCTTGTCGGATGCCCAACTGCAGCTCATTCTCTATAGGGCTGCCGATCGCAGTGCTCTGCAGCACTATGGGGAATAAATGGATTGGCTCCAAGTATCTGCACTGCCCCATCATCCCAACAGGGATAAAGGTTACCATTCCACTGATTAGTGTAAGGCCCAGCAGACAACCACCATCATCCTTTCAATGGGTAGGAGATTGCTTGATTTCATTGACCAACTCTGTAACACAGTACTGGACTCTAACCGATATAATAAAGGAGGTTTTCGGCTATTACATGTGATGCCATACGGTTAAGATGCTACTCCCAGGGCTCTGAATCCTCAGACTGAAGGAGCCACAAAGACACAAGTTTCGCCCCCACAGTGATGCAATCCTGTGAAATGTCAGCAAAAAATTCTAGGGATCAGCAGGGGTCCCCAGGATTTGACTCCAATCAATCATAATGATAGAGGATATCCAAGTGAAAAGTCATTATATGATGGAGACCAAAAGGGGAGAACCCCACTAGATATTCCTCAATAACAGGCCATAAAACTTAACTTTTATTATTTTTATATGTATATGTATTTATTTATTTTACTTACTTACATAACGAAATTAATTCCACAGCACTTCACAGACATTATCAGCACTGTCCCCATCGGGGCTCACAATCTAGATTCCCTATCAGTATGTCTTTGGAGTGTGGAATGAAACCGGAGAACCCGGAGGAAACCCACGCAAACATGTGGTGAACATACAAACTCCTTGTAGATGTGGTTCTTGGAGGGATTGAACCCAGGACCCCAACACTGCAAGGCGGCAGCGCTAACCACTGAGCCACCGTGCTGCATAAGGGTTTAGAAAGTAAAATTATTAAAAAAAAATAAAAAAGTATGCCTCTAGTTTGCTAGTATTGTGCTTATATACTAAGGCATTAATGCTTCTAAGGGTATGTGCCCACGTAGCGTTTTACAAGCGTATTTGATGCGGAATTTCCGCAGCGGAAACGCTTGTAAACCGCTTGGTAATCCGCCCCCCATTGTCCCCAATGAGAATCCACAAGTTCTATGCCCATACTGCAGATTTTTCTGCAGCGTTTTTGATGCGCACAAAAATCCGCAGCATGTCAATTAATTTTGCATTTACACATGCGGAATTGCCTTTTCAATGCAATAAAAAACGCAAGGCAATTCCGCATGTCGAAAAAGTGCGAAAAACGCGCGATAAACGCTTGCGAAATTCCGCATGCGTTGTTCCGGGAAAGGACATGCGAAAATGAAGCGCAAATTTTCCGCTTCAATTCCACAACGTGGGCACATAGCCTAAATGTTAATCAATAGCATCCCGGGGTGCCATAATTAACCCCTTAATAACATCTGACGTACTAATATGCATCTGTGCCCTGGGACTTAAGAGCCAGACCCGTATTAGTACGTCATGGCGATCGCGCCCGCACACAGGCTGTGCGGGCGCGATCGCCGCCGGGTGTCAGCTGATTGTCACAGCTGACACCCGATACCATGTGCAGGGAGCGGTCCTGCACCGCTCCCAGCACATTAACCCCCGCGATGTTGCGATCGAAGTCGATCGAAGTCGATCGCAGCATTGCGGGGGCAAGGGGAGGTGATCGCCGATACTCACCTGCTCTTCCGGCTTCCAGCGCAGTCTGCAAAGGCTTCCCGGGTGTTGCCATGATGACCCGATGTTGTCATGACAACATCCGGGTCACCAGACAGCAGGAAGATTGTTTGGACATGCGTAGTGCATCTCCAAACAATCTTCTCAATGTGCACCGCTGACAGCCTGCATGGCACAGGGATGGTGCTGCATTCCTGTGCCATGCAGGCGATCAGAGAAAAAAAAGTGAAAGTCCCATAGTGGGACAAAGTGTATAAACGTCTGAAAGTGAAAAAAAAAAAAAAAAAAATTTGCAAAAATATAAAAAAAAAAATAATCCACCAAAAATAAAAATATAATGTACCCATCAATAAATATTATTATAAAAAAAAACAACAAAAAAAAAAAACAAAAGTACACATATTTGGTATCGCCGCGTCCGGAACAACCTGGCCTATAAAAAGGTCACACTAGTTAACCCCTTCAGTGAACACGGTAAAAAAAAAAAACGAAGCAAAAAACAATGCTTTATCACCATACCGCCAAACAAAAAGTGGAATAAAAGGCGATCAAAAAGACGCATGTAAATAAAAATGGTACCGCTGAAAAAGTCATCTCGTCCCGCAAAAAACAAGCCGACATACAGCTCCATCAGCCGAAAAATAAAAAAGTTATAGCTCTCAGAATAAAGCGATGCTAAAAAATATTTTTTTCTATAAAATGGCTTTTATTATGTAAAAGTGCAAAACATAGAAAAAAGATATAAATGTGGTACCACTGTAAAAGTACTGACCCGAAGAATAAAGCTACCTCATCAATTTTACCACACGCGGAACAGAATAAAAAAAAAATAAAAATAAAAAATTCCTGAATTGTTTTTTGTTTATTCTGCCTCCCAAAAATCGGAATAGAAAGCGATCAAAAAATGTCACGTGCCTGAAAATGACACCAATAACAACGTCAAGTCATCCCGCAAAAAACAAGCCATGACATGACTGTCTGCCAAAATCTGGAAAAATTATAGCTCTCAAAATATGGCGATGCAAAAACTAGATTTTACAAAAAATGCGTCTTTTAGTGAGACAGCTGTCAGTCATAAAAACCCCATATGATTCTGGCATTGCTGTAATCACACCGACCCGAAGAATAAAGTCGTCTAATCACTTATACTGCACAAGGAACGGCGTCAAAAATAAACTCTTGGGTTAGGATTGGGCTAGGGTTGGGATTTTTTTCAAAAGTAAGAAAAAAAGATGAAGATATGGCGACTAGTGTTGAGCGCAAGTGCTCGCTACTTGAGTTTGCATCGGGTGCTCTGGTATGCATTGAGTATCGTGGGTATTTGAGTGACATGCTCGAGTCTCTGCCCCATATGCTTCGCGGCCAAAAAAACTTTACGGGGATTGCCTGCCATGCACGAGCGATCCCCGTATGTTTTTTTTTTGGGTGTCTAATAACCGTGAAACATGCGGAGCAGGGACTCGAGCACACGCTGTACATGGTGCATACCTGAGTACCCGATGCAAACTCAAGTAGCGAGCACTTGCGCTCAAGACTAATGACAACTTATTCAATATGATGACCTAATGTAAACAAATTCTGTGTCGTACCTCTGGGTTCAAAATGTTCACTATACACCTTAATAAAATCCTTGAGGGGTATAGTTTCCAAAATGGGGTCACTTGTGGGGGAGCTCCACTGTTTAGGCACATCACGGGCTCTCCAAACGCGACATGGTGTCCGCTAACAAATTGAATGGAAAATCGGCTCAAATTGTTAGCGCACGCCATGTTGCGTTTGGAGAGCCCCTGTGTGCCCAAACATTGGAGCTCCCCCACAAGTGACCCCATTTTGGGAACTAGACCCCCCAAGGCACCTATCTAGATGCATAGTGAGCACTTGGAACCCCCAGGTGCTTCACAAATTGATTCATAAAAATGAAAAAGTGTTTTTTTTTTTCACTTTTTCATTTTTACGAATCAATTTGTGAAGCACCTGGGAGTTCCAAGTGCTCACTATGCATCTAGATAGGTGCCTTGGGGGGTCTAGTTTCCAAAATGGGGTCACTTGTGGGGGAGCTCCAAAGTTTGGGCACACAGGGGCTCTCCAAACACAACATGGTGTCCGCTAATTATTCAAGCAAATTTTACAATCAAAAAGTCAAATGGCGCTCCTTCCCTTCAAAGCGCCCAAACAGTGTTTTTTCCCCACATATTGGGTATCTGCGTGCCCAGGGGAAATTGCACAACAAACTTTCTTGTCCATTTTTTCTTGCTACCCCTGTGAAAATAAAAAAAATTGGGTCTAAAGTAACATTTTTGTGAAAAGTTAAATGTTCATTTTTTTCTTCCACATTCAAAAAATTCCTGTGAAGCACCTGAAGGGTTAATAAAGTTCTTGAATGTGGTTTTGAGCACCTTGAGGGGTGCAGTTTTTAGAATGGTGTCACTTTTGGGTATTTTCTGTCATAAAGACCTCTCAAAGTGACTTCAAATGTGATGTGGTCCCTAAAAAAATGGTTTTGTAAATTTTGTTGGAAAAATGAGAAATCGCTGCTTAACTTTTATCCCTTATAGCTCCCTAACAAAAAAAAATTTTGGTTCCAAAATTGTGCTGATGTAAAGTAGACATGTGGGAAATGTTATTTATTAAGTATTTTGTGTGACATATCTCTCTGATTTCAGGGCTTAAAAATTCAAATTTTGAAAATTGCAAAATTTTCAACATATTTCCGTTTTTTTCACAAATAAACGCAAGTGATATCGAAGAAATTTTACCACTATCATGAAGTACAATATGTCACGAAAAAACAGTCTCAGAATCAGGGGGATCCGTTGAAGCGTTCCAGAGTAATTACCTCATAAAGTGACAGTGGTCAGAATTGTAAAAATTGGCCTGGTCATTAACGTGCAAACCACCCTCGGGGCTTAAGGGGTTAATGAGCAAAACTGGGCATTCAGATTAAAATAGCAAGTCCCCCCCCTACATGTTTCACCGTATACACAGCGTCATCAGTGTAAGGGACACAAACACTAATTATTGATTAAATCTGAATGCCCTGTTTTGCTCATTAATGATGGCACCCTGGGATGCTATTGATTACCATTTAGAAGCATTAATGGCTAGGTATATAAGCACAATACTAGCAAACGAGAGGCATACTTTTTTAATAATGTACTTTCTATACCCTTATTTATTTATACATACTATATATATATAAAAGTTAAAGTTTTATGGCCTGTTAGTGAGGGATGTCTAGTGGGGTTCTCCCCCTTTTGGTCTCTATTTGTATATACAGCCTTCCCAGGACATTTGTACCCCATTGTTTTTTTCATTACCCTTTTAGAACAGCTCGAGAATAAAGCAAAATGCAGAAACGGTGATATTAAGGTCCTTTGCTCCCAATTGCCCCTTCCCAGGGTAGATTGGTGAAGGCATAATTTGGTACTTAACAACTGAACAAATACAGTACATGCACCACATATCTGTATACAAGAAACTAGTTTTTATGTTATTCTGCCCGACAAAAACTGGTCCTTCTCTGGGGATGTACACAAAGGAGTCAAATACACCAGGCGTCAAACAAATCCATATTATATTTCCATTTCTAAATTTGAAATGGGAATTTTATTTTTTAAAGATCTTTGCAGCAGGTTCATTAACACTGCATGACAATATCGCCACTCCCCGCAGCACCGCCATGTCAGAATGAATATACACCACGTGCAGAATTACGCGTATGGCGTATAGTGTGTGTGTGTGTGTGGTGCATACGGCGTATACAGTGTGTGTGTGTGGTGCGTACGGCGTATACAGTGTGTGTGTGTGTGTGTGTGTGTGTGTGTGTGTGTGTGTGTGTGTGTGTGTGTGTGTGTGTGTGTGTGTGTGCATTCGGCGTATACACTGTGTGCAGCATTATTAGGCAAATGAGTATTTTGATCACATGATACTTTTTATACATGTTGTCCTACTCCAAGCTGCATAGGATTCTAACAATTAAGTAAATCTGGTGATGTGCATCTCTGTAATGAGGAGGGGTGTTGACTAATGACATCAACACCCTATATAAAGTGTGCTTAATTATTAGGCAACTTCCTTTCCTTTGGCAAAATGGGTCAGAAGAGAGATTTGACGGGCTCTAAAAAGTCCAAAATTGTGAGATGTCTTGCAGAGGGATGCAGCAGTCTTGAAATTTCTAAAGTTTTGAAGCGTGATCACTGAACAATCAAGCGTTTCATGGCAAATAGCCAACAGGGTCGCAAGAAGCGTGTTGGCCAAAAAAGGCGCAAAATAACTGCCCATGAATTGAGGAAAATCAAGCGTGAAGCTGCCAAGATGCCATTCGCCACCAGTTTTGCCATATTTCAGAGCTGCAATGTTACTGGAGTATCAAAAAGCACAAGGTGTGCGATACTCAGGGACATGGCCAAGGTAAGGAAGGCTGAAAAACGACCACCTTTGAACAAGAAACATAAGATAAAATGTCAAGAATGGGCCAAGAAATATCTTAAGAATGATTTTTCAAAGGTTTTATGGACTGATGAAATGAGAGTGACTCTTGATGGGCCAGAGGCTGGATCAGTAAAGGGCAGAGAGCTCCACTCCGACTCAGACGCCAGCAAGGTGGAGGTGGGGCACTGGTATGGGCTGGTATCATCAAAGATGAACTTGTGGGACCTTTTCAGGTTGAGGATGGAGTGAAGCTCAATTCCCAGACCTACTGCCAGTTTCTGGAAGACAACTTCTTCAAGCAGTGGTACAGGAAGAAGTCAGTATTGTTCAAGAAAAACATGATTTTCATGCAGGACAATGCTCCATCACATGCATCCAACTACTCCACAGCGTGGCTGGCCAGTAAAGGTCTAAAAGAAGAAAAAATAATGACATGGCCCCCTTGTTCACCTGATCTGAACCCCATAGAGAACATGTGGTGCATCATAAAATGTGAGATCTACAGGGAGGGAAAAGAGTACACCTCTCGGAACAGTGTCTGGGAGGCTGTGGTGACTGCTGCATGCAATTTTGATCGAAAACAGATCAAGCAACTGACAGAATCTATGGATGGAAGGCTGTTGAGTATCATCATAAAGAAAGGTGGCTATACTGATCACTAATTTTTTGGGTTTTTGCATGTCAGAAATGTTTATTTCTAAATTTTGTGCACTGATATTGGTTTACCTGGTGAAAATAAACAAGTGAGATGGGATTATATTTGGTTTTTATTAAGTTGCCCAATAATTCTGCACAGTAGTAGTTTTACCTGCACAAACAGATATCCTCCTAAGATAGCCAAATCTAAAAAAAACCCCCTCCAACTTCCAAAAATATTAAGCTTGGATATTTATGAGTCTTTTGGGTTGATTGAGAACATAGTTGTTGATCAATAATAAAAATAATCCTCTAAAATACAACTTGCGTAATAATTCTGCACGCAGTGTACATACACGGCTCAGTCACAACAGTACACGGCTTTCCCCAGTTCTGGCTTCAGGAGCACATCACTCCCCAGGGGTCCTGCGTGCCAGGGGGCAGTGCGCTCCTGAGGACTGATAATTTGGACCAGAAGCTTAGTCGTGATGTCTGCCTAAACTGTCCGCACTTCAAAGTTGCAAGCAGAGGAACTGTTTTCTTTGCTGGCCAGTTACAGAGAAGTACCCTGGAGATCTATACCAAAAAGCTTGTAAGTGCTGTTCCCATTGCCTAGGAGAGTGCCCCCTCTGATAGAAAGCGGCAGTGGTTGGTAATATAGGCAACAAGTATAGAACTATTAAATTAATAATCCTTTCCTTCTCAGATGTGGAGAGGATTTTTAATAAAAGGGAAAATGCAATATTTCTACAAGCATTTTGAAATTGCACCCATTTAAAGGGAATGTGTCACCACTTTGGAGTTATCAGACCTTTATTAAGGCCATACAGGGTATAGAAGAGCAAATCTATACTTACCTATATGGCCCATAGTAGAGGTCTGATTGCAGAGAAAAGCGCTTTAATCAATTCTATTCTGTACAGGCTTGGCGCAGGCATCGGGAAGTGACAGTGACTTTCGGCGCCTGCGCTATAGAACCCTGCAGCGCAATAAAACCCTATAGCGCAGTGCACAGGCAGACGGGGCCGGGATGAAGCAAAGCGCGCTCTATGTGAGCGCAACGCTCATGCCCGGGAAGTCAGGGAGCACAGTGCACGTCACAAGACCTGTCACTAGGCTCTGTGATGTGCTGGGGAGGAGGGGGAATATGATAATTAAGCATATAGGCAGGGATTTGGGTGAATAATAAGCACATAGGCGGGAATTGCTTTGCTTTGCGTCGCTAGGACAGCAAGCCTGTACAAAATAGAATTGATTAAAGTGCTTTCTCTGCAATCAGACCTGTACTATGGGCCATACAGGTAAGTATAGATTTACTTCTCTATACCCTGTATGGCCATAGTAGAGGTCTGATAACTCCAAAGGGATGACAGATTCCCTTTAAGACAACCTGTTTAAAGGGATTTTCCCACGAACAAAAGTTAATTTAAAAAATCGTCTGTCTGACCATGTATGGAACATACCACATCTCCTGGGCAGGGGAGGAAGCAAAACATTATACAGATATTACAGCAGGGGATCACAGAGGATTCATTTTGTGAGGTAAAATATTGTTTAAAAATAGGCAGTGAAATATTTTACCTCAATAAAGGAGTCGGTATGTTTCCGGTACCAAAGATATCAGTGTCCCGTGTGTGGAACACATGTGGCAGCTGTGTGCCGCATCAGGAGCACACATACCGGCACCTGGGAATCAGCGTTACAGTTTGCACAAAAAAGTTGCAACTTTTGGCATTTTCTGCCAACTCCACTGTGGTGGAACAGGGGCACAGCGGGGGGGTGGTGCCACAGCTCAGCTACTGGTGAACCTGACACATGCGGCTGCTGGGTCAGGCCGCACATCTCAGGCACCGGCTGTACGATCTCAGCCAGGTATGCTTCACTCCGACACACTGCAGCGTTTCTGAGTAAAGCATACTGTAAAATCCATGGGGGACGAGATTATGCTGGAGATGAGTGTGCCAGGGGTCCCCAATGGCTTCTCGTCACCCGCTGCCCTGGAGTGACAGCTCTCTGTCCTCATGACACTCCAGGGCAGCGGGCTAGGAGAAGCCATCGGGGACACGCCTGCCTGACTTGTCTCCTGTGCGGCTATTACTGTAGGTTTCTCTCTGAAATGCTCCCCAATGTTTCACAGTCAATCATACCTGTGCGACATTGTGCAGCCAATGGCCACTGGCTCCGATCCCACTAATGGCGTGCGCCCCAGACCTGGCTGCTGCTCCAGTGACGCCCTTCCTCATTTGCGCTGTGGAGGGTGAGCGGTATTTGGGAGGAGCTGGCACCAGGTGATCTGCAGGGTGATGCCCTGAGCAATGCTCTGCAGAGACGCTTTGCTCCGGCACCCATATGGATTCTATAGGCATGGCGCATGTGCCACCTACCCAAACAATGCAGAGCAGGCACACACTCCATGACAACTGCAGTCCCATGTAAAAGGACCTCCGCGCAGGGTCCTGTACTGTCACAAGGGGCCAGAAGTGTTCATGGGGCCGCCTGGAACTAAGCCTCAAGTACAACATAAGTGTTATCCTAGGGACCTCGCACAGAACTGGCACGGCCGGTATGACACCCTCATACACCATCTGGCGGTGCTGTGCCCCGGGGTCACTCTGCGACATTTGTCTGCTGCAGTCGCTTTTACGTTTGCGGAAGTCGCAGTAGAGGTGGCGCACAGAGACAGCAGGAAACCATCCAATATTAATGAGTGCGCCGCCTCCACCCAGCTCCGCGTCTCCCCGTCCTGCTGCCTGCACTCACCGTCACATATGTCGCCACGGAACTACCGCTGAGACGTGACCGGCCGCTGCTGTATGAAGACCGACAACGGACAGACCGCTCATCGCTGTCACCCGCACTGTGCGTGTGCGCGACCGGCTGGGAGTCACCAGAGCAGCAGGTGGACCGCAGACCACTCCGCTCCAATGACCCCGCCCCGCTCCTATGGCTCCGCCCGTCACATACTAACACCGCCCTCTCAGCACTATTCCCCGCCCCTCATCTCCTTTTACTCCGCCTACCACAGTCAATTATTCTGCTACTCAACGAACTCATCGCATCTTACCCCGCCCGTTCTCACATCTAACCCCGCCCCATCACCGCCTCTTTCCCCGCCCTCACATCGTCTTAGTAAACCTGCTCATTATCTCTTACTCCGCCCCCTCACTGCCTCTGTATTAGCTTCTCACAGCCTCATATCCGTCTTACCTCCTCTTCTCCGCCTCATCTCCCTCCCCTCGCCTCATCTCCCTCCCCTCGCCTCTTCTACTCCGCCCCTCACCACTTACTCCGCCCCTCACCACCTCTTCCCGCCCCTCACCGGCTCTTCCCGCCCCCGGCCCTCACGGCCTCGCTTTCCTCGCGATGTACTGAAGACGCCCTACAGCCAGTGTCTAAGGCTATGTGCCCACGATGCAGAAATGCTGCATATTTTTTCTGCTTCTCCCTTGCAGGAAAAACGCATGTGGTTTTTACTTGCGTTTTTCCCGCCAGGTAGAAGCGTTTGTCAAGCTTTTTTGCATGCATTTCTGCATGCGGGTTATCAAGCGCTTTTCCAAGCGATTTTAGTATCAACCGGCATGGATTTATAGTAGTGTGACCTAGTTAAAAAAAAAAAAAGAATAAGAATGGTAAAAAATAAAAAAATAAAGTTTATACTCACCTTGCGATGTTCTCCCGGTGTTTTCTCTGCTCTGTCCGGTCTATTGAATTGCTCCTGCTGTTGTGAAGGACCTGCGATGACGTCACTGAGTCATGTGACCCATCATACAGCTCAATGACGTCACCGCAGGTCCTTCACAACACCGCGAGCCGCCCAATACACCGGACGCAGCGGAGAAAACACCAGGAGGACATCGGAAGGTGAGTATAAACTTTATTTTTTTATTTTAAATTCTTTTTTATTACAGTTTTTCTATGGTACCCAGGTCTGGATGAGGGTCTCCTCTCCTCCAGACTTGGGTACCATCCGCACATAGAAACGCATAATATCCGTGTGTACCAATGTACTGACACGGATATTATGCGTTTCAATGCAAGTCAATGGCGGCGATTACGCTGCGTGTCTGCAAAATTAATGGACATGCTGCAGATTTTTGAGCGCAGCATAAATGCAGCGGAAAAATCCGCAACATGGGCATTGACATTGCGGCGTGTCATTGGGGACCATGGGGGGCCGTTTCCCAAGCGTTTACGCTGCGGAAATTCTGCAGCATAAACGTTTGGAAAACACATAGTGGGCACACAGCCTAAGTGTACACGGTGCATTTTCGCTGCATTATTTTGTGCGGAAATGTGGACTAGGTAATCGTACGCCACCTAATGCAAAGATAATCCTGAAGTGCTGTGCACATGATCAGGAATTTTCCTGTCAGGATTGTCATTGGGTTTGTATCTGGAGCCTGTCAATTCTTTGTGCGTTTCTGCAGCGTTTTTCACCCATAGACTTGAATTGAGTCAGTCAAATCTTCCGCAAAAACGCAGGTATAAATATAATTGCGGATTTGCTGAGGATGTTTGCTGCGGATTTGACTCAATTCAAGTCGATGAGTCGAAAATGTGGCAAAAACGTGCAAAGAATTTACCAAAGGTGACAGGCATCAGCTAATGAGACTACTCCTCCCATCAGCGTACGGCTGCTGCTGGCTGATAACAGTGAGCAGGCGCCGCTGATGGGAGCTGTCATCAGCCGGCGTCTGTGCTCACAGTGAAAAAAAAAAGTTAAAATAACAATGTTACAATGAAAACACATTATACTCACATGTCTGACATAATCCTGAGTGTCCCACGGCAATCCAATCATCCGGCAGTACTCTGTACACTGACGGGACCGCGATCGCTCCCAGCAGTGTATAGCACTGAGCTGCCGGGACAGAGGTCACATGAGTTCATCAGCTGAGAGCTCCGGTGACCTCACTTACTGCACCGCTGCATGGGAATTTTCTCATGCAGCACTGGTGCAGTAAGTGAGGACACCGGAGCTCTCAGCTGATAAACTCATGTGACCTCTGTCCCGGCAGCTCAACACTATACACTGCTGGGAGTGATTACTCTCCTATCAGTGTACAGCCTGCTGTCCTCTAGAGCAGTCACATCAGTGATTGCTGGTGTGACTTCACTAGAAGTGACCCAGATCTTCATGGGACACTGGATTATGTCATCACGGCGACCAGGTGACGGATATGTTTTTTTTTATTTTTGGTTTCTTACAGGTGACAAATGGCTTCAGCAGATTAGGCGTTAGGTGAGTATAACAGTGTTTTTTAACTTTAAATAAATTATTAATACCGTGTGTATTATTATTTTAAATAAAGGATTTTTTTCAGGCCGTGTGTTTATTTCAAAACCATGACTATGGGGTTAGTAAGACGCCTCTCCATTACTAACCTGGGCTTCATGTCAGCCGCCAAAACAAGGCTGACATGAACCCCAACCCTACAGGTGCATCTCACAAAATTAGACTATCATCAAAAGTTAATTTATTTCAGTTCTTAAATACAAAAAGTGAAACTCATATATTATATAGAGTCATTACAAACAGAATGATCTATTTCAAGTGTTTATTTCTGTTAATGTTGATGATTATGGCTTACAGCCAAAAGTCATTATCTCAGTAAATTAGAATACTTTATAACAACAGCTTGAAAAATGTTTTTAAAATCCGAAATGTTGGCCTACTGCAACGTATGTTCAGTAAATGCACTCAATACTTGGTTGGGGCTCAATTTGCATCAATTACTGCATCAATGTGGCATGGCATGGAGGCGATCAGCCTGTGCCACTGCTGAGGTGTTATGGAAGCCAAGGTTGCTTTGAGAGCAGCCTTCAGCTCGTCTGCATTGTTGGGTTTGGTGTCTCTCATCTTCCCCTTGACAATACGCCACAAATTCTCTATGGGGTTAAGAACTGGTGAGTTTGCTGGCTAATCAACCACAGTGATACTGTTGTTTTTAAACCAGGCCTTGGTATTTTTGGCAGTGTGGACAGGTGCCAAGTCCTGCTGGAGAATGAAATTTCCATTTCCAAAAAGCTTGTCGGCAGAGGGAAGCATGAAGTGCTCTAAAATTTCCTGGTAGACGGCTGCGCTGACTTTGGTCTTGATAAAACACAGTGGACCTACACCAGCAGATGACATGGCTCCCCAAGCCATCACTGATTGTGGAAACTTCACACTAGACTTCAAGATGCTTGGATTGTGTGCCTCTCCACTCTTCCTCCAGACTCTGGGACTTTGATTTCCAAATGAAAATTGGAACTCTGGGACCTTGTGGAGTGTGTCAATGACTGCATTCTGGACATCTGTCAAGTCAGCAGTTTTGTGGAGCCTACTGAGTCAGACTAAGGGACCTTTGTAAACACTTAGGAAGCTTTTGCAGGTGAGGTGTTTTTGTTAATTATTCTTAATTACTGAGATAATGACTTTTGTGTTTTCATTGCCTGTAAGCCATAATCATCAACATTAACAGAAATAAACACTTGAAATAGATGACTCTGTTTGTTATGAGTCTAATGACTCTATATATTATATGAGTTTCACTTTTTGTATTGAAGAACTGAAATAAATTAACTTTTTGATGATATTCTAATTTTGTGAGATGCACCTGTATTACCCTACTTGCCACCGCACCAGGGTGAGGCATTTTTTTCTGGGGTCCCCATGAAATCTAGCTAGTATATGCTAAGCAAACAGCTATGAGCTGTTATTAATAGCCAGGGAACATCTTTGGCTAATGGCCCCCTTCCCTGGCTAGTAATATCAGCCCCCAGTGGTTGGCTTTCCCCCTGCTGATTATGAAAATGACGTGGGAGATGGCGCCATTATTAATTTAATTCTTAATGTTCTTTAACTTATAAGAAATCCCATGCCCACTGTACTTGTTTTTGATGCTGCGTAAACTCACCCGTAGCATGTCAATTTCTGTAGCGAAGTCGCTAGTCTCTGCTACAGATTTTGGCTGATTAAACTGTCATTACATGTGGTGGATCCGCATGTTCTGACAAAAGAAATGCGGCATTAAAACGCAGCATTTTGGATGAAAATACGCTGCGTCCAAAGTGCTGCTGGTTGATGATCGGGGGGACGTAGCGGCTAACCAAACAGCTGTGAGCTGTTATTAACAGCCAGGGAACATGTTGGCCTAAAGGCCCCTACCTAGGCCAAAAATAGCTCTCAGCTGCCCCAGGGAAGACATTTCATATTTGAATGGGATTAGGGTTTATGGGATTAGGTGTCGCTGACACCAAGCCCTTGTTTTAGTGACGAAGAGCGAGGTATCAACCAGACACCCTCATTACTAAACCTGTAAGTAAAGAGTTAAATAAATACACCGAGAATAAAACTTTATTTTAAATATAACAGACACATTCTTTAATCATTTAAGAGATTCTGATTTGGATATTATCCTAAGTTATATTGCAAGACTCATTAAAGGGTCGATTGGGACTTGTAGGATTGCTGCTTCCAATAGGTGGTGCTATACAGTTCAAGTCCTCTTTTTCTCAGAATAGGCAATTTCCATATTACATTTCCCAAATGAGCATTGCACAGTGATTAAGCCTCCGTACCTTGACATGCCAGAGCCGGTATGTCACTCTCCACAAGGAGTAAAGTTACCCCTTAGACCTCAATCCAGAGCGTCTCACCTAACCAAATCAGTTCTCATACTTTGCACTGACGAGGGCCAATAGCCCGTAACACCGTGTCTGCAAATTGAGATTCTGATTTAGCTATTATCCTAAGTCATATTGCAAGACTCAAGGTAACCTGACAGCAGGATTTTGCTAAGTAAACTACAGGCAGTGTCATGTTGGGTTTGCTGCACTGATTAATATGATACCTGAGGTGAAGAAATCCTTCTTGTGGTTCTTATGTAATCAGTGTTTTCAGTATTGAGATAATTATATGCTCGTGCTGCGGGGTGGGACTGTAGACAGGGTCTTATCCTGGAGCTCTAGGCCAGATCAGCAAAAAAAAGACCTGCCCACAGGCCGCCCTGAAGCATTATCATAGAGACAGCCAGAGAGACAGGGGCGGCCTGTTTTTTTGCTGATCTGGCCTAGAGCACCAGAATAAGACCCTGTCTACAGTCCCACCCCGCAGCACGAGCATATAATTATCTCAATACTGAACACACTGATTACATAAGAACCACAAGAAGGATTTCTTCATCCCAGGTATCATATTAACCCCTTTATCCCCCAAGGTGTTTTGCACGTTAATGACCAGGCCAATTTTTACAATTCTGACCACTGTCACTTTATGAGGTAATTACTCTGGAACGTTTCAACAGATCCCACGGATTCTGAGAATCTTTTTTCGTGACATATTGTACTTCATGATAGTGGTAAAATTTCTTCGATATCACTTGCGTTACTTTGTAAAAAAAAAACGGAAACTTGGCAAAAATTTAGAAAATTTTGCAATTTTCAAACTTTGAATTTTCATGCCCTTAAATCAGAGAGATGTCACTCAAATAGTTAATAAATAACATTTCCCACATGTCTACTTTACATCAGCACAATTTTGGAAACAAAATTTTTTTTTGTTAGGGAGCTATAAGGGTTAAAAGTTGACCAGCGATTTCTCATTTTTACAACAAAATTTACAAAACCATTTTTTTAGGGACATCATATTTGAAGTGACTTTGAGGGGTCTTTATGACAGAAAATACCCAAAAGTGACACCATTCTAAAAACTGCACCCCTCAAGGTGCTCCAACCACATTCAAGAAGTTTATTAACCCTTCAAGTGCTTCACAGGAATTTTTGGAGTGTGGAAGAAAAAAAATTAACATTTATTTTTTTCACAAAAATGTTAATTTAGACCCCATTTTTTAATTTTTGCAAGGGTATCATTAAAAAATTGAATACACAATTTGTTGTGCAATTCCTCCTGAGCACAATGATACCCCATATGTGGGGGAAAACCACTATTTGGGCGCACGGCAGAGTTCGGAAGGGAAGCAGCACAATTTGACTATTTGAAAGTAAAAAAAGGTTAAATAATTATTTAATAACTAGATGGTGGACCGATTCTAACGCATCGGGTAAGTATAACGCTGGGTGCCGGGGTCCTGATGGAGCGGGGGGAGGGACGGGAGGAGAGGAGAGGGGAGGGGAGGGGTAAGTATGACGCAGGGTGCCGGGGTCCTGATCGAGCAGGGGGAGGGAGGGGAGAGGAGGGGAGGGGAGGGGCGTCACACTTGTCCTCAGGAGATTAGCGGCCATAGCCGCTGATCTCCCGACGATAGCCGCATGTAGGTCAGCGGCGCCTGCGGTCGGGGGACTTATGCTGCGAGCAGCCGGCTGCATCTCCCGGCTGCATCGCCGCTGACCTCCGTGCCACACATGAGCTGCTAATGGCCGCCATGTTTTTCAGAAATGCCGCGTCGCTGATTGGCCCCGGCCGGACCAATCAGCGACCCGGGATTTCCAGGACAGACAGAAAGACAGACAGACAGAAAGACAGACAGACAGACGGGATAAGACAATTATATAGTAGATTTGCAGACGCCATGTTGCATTTGGGGAGCCTATGATGTGCCTAAACAGTGGAAACCCCCCACAAGTGACACCATTTTGGAAACTAGACCCCTTGAGGGTTTTATCAAGGGGTATAGTGAACATTTTAAGCCCAGAAGTACGACACAGAATTTGATAGCATTAGGTCATCATATTGAAAAAGTTGTCATTAGTCTTGAGCACAAGTGCTCGCTACTTGAGTTTGCATCGGGTGCTCGGGTATGCATCATGTATCTCGGGTGTTCAAGTGACATGCTCGAGTCCCCATTCGCATGTTTCATGGTTATTAGACACCCCAAAAAAAACATGAGGGGATCGCTCGTGTCTGGCAGACAATCGCCGCGAGTATTTTTTGGCTGTATAACAGCTGCAAAACATATGGGGCAGAGAATCGAGCACCCGTGGTACTCGGTGCATACCTGAGCCCCCGATGCAAACTCAAGTAGCAATCACTTGCGCTCAACACTATTCGCCATATTGTCATCATTTCGTCATGTCGACAAAAGAAAAAACTTTACTTTTGTAAAAACCCCAACACAACCCTAACTCCAATCCTAATACAACCCCAACCCTAGCACAACCTCAACCCTATCTCAACCCCAACCCTAACCCTAGCCCAACCATAACCCTAGCCAAACCCTAACCCTAGCACAACCCTAGCCCTAGCACAACCTTAACCCTAACCCAACCCTAACCCTCGCACAACCCTAACCCTAGAGTTTATGTTTTGCTTCGTTTTTTTTTTTGTTTTAACGTGTTTACTAAAGGGGTTAACTAGTGGGACAGTTTTATAAGTCAGGTTGTTCCGGGCATGGCGATACCAAATATGTGTACTTTTATTGGTTTATTTTTTTTTTCATAATAAATAAATATTATGGGTACAATATATTTTTATGGGATTATTTTTTTCATTTTTTTTATTTTTTATTTTTTTAAAAATTCACTTTCTGGCATTGTTTTACTTTTACACTTTGTCCCACTATGGGACTTTCACTTTTTGCAGCCTGATCAACTGTATAGCATAGAGAGCAGCAGCTCCCTATGCTATGCAGCCTGTCAGGGCACCACAAGGAGAAGTTACATTGGTCATGCACTGCGCATGACCAAAGTAACTTCCTACTGTCTGTCTGGTGATATTATCATGACGACATCGGGTCACCATGACAACATCCAGGAGCCGCCGCAGACAGCACGGGACACCGGCAGAGGAGGTAAGTATCGGCGCTTACCTCCCCTTGTCCCCGCAATGCTGCGATCGACTTCGATAGCAGCATTGCGGGGGTTAATATTCCAGCAGCGGTGCGGGACCACTCCTGGCACATAGCACTGGGTATCTGCTGTGACAATCAGCTGACACCAGTCGGCAATTGCCCCGCATCGCTTGTGTGCGGGCGCGATCGTGTCACGCGTAATAGTACATAGCTGGTCCATAAGGCCCAGGGCACAGCTACGTACTATTACTGACAAGGTCAGAAAGAGGTTAATCAGTGCAGCAGCCTCAACACTGCATGTAGTTTACTTAGCAAAATCCTGCTGACAGGTTCGCTTTAAAGGGTTGATTGTGACTTGTAGGATTGCTGCTTCCAATAGGTGGCGCTATAGAGTTCAAGTCCTCTTTCTCTTTGAAGAGGCAATTTGCATATCAATTATTTAAATTAACCCAATGTACTCACCGCATGTCTGACGGTAATCCCAGGGTTAAAGCGATGTCCCTCGTTTCTTTTTCCAAATATCTTTATTTAGGTCCAAAAAGTATTCATTGATGTACAAAAATGTATGCAAAAAAATACATCAAATCGCAGCAAAAACACACTTTTTTTCTGCAGCGTTTTTGCTGCCAAGAGGTGCAGAAACCTTGCAGAAATTTCTGCAACCAAATACTCAACATGCGCACATAGCCTTAGGGTATGTGCCCATGATCAGGAGCCGCTGCGGCCTCGACGCTGCAGGACAGCTGCACCACTTCTACCCTCTTTATGCAAATGAGTGGCAGCGATTTTTTATTTCACATGCGGACTTTCCTCATTGATGTAAGTCTATGGGTATGTGCCCATGATCATGAAATGCTGTGGGTTAGATACTGCATGTTTATGCAGCATCAAACCCGCAGTGGCATCTGTCCAGATACAGTGTGCATCTGAGGCTGTGGCTCACCCGCGGATACTGACATGCGGTGCGTCATTCAGGACCGCAGCATGTCAATTTCTCTTGCGGGTCTGCATGTGGACTTTCCTCATAGACTTGCATCAGTGAGGAAAGTCCGCATGTGAAAAAATAAAATTGCGGCCACTCA
This sequence comes from Phyllobates terribilis, assembly GCF_046119375.1. Classification (NCBI taxonomy): domain Eukaryota; kingdom Metazoa; phylum Chordata; class Amphibia; order Anura; family Dendrobatidae; genus Phyllobates; species Phyllobates terribilis. The sequence goes on from NW_027362769.1 coordinate 307,281,150, forward strand.
TCTGTATAATGAGGGCGGAAGTGGTGCAGTGTCGTGGCCGCAGCTGCTCCTCATCGTGGGCACATACCCTTAGGGGAAAGTCCACATACGGACCCGCAAGAGAAATTGATATGCTGCGGATCTGAAAGACTCGCCAGATGTCAGTTTCTGCGGGTGATCCGCAGGTGCACAGAGACGCATAGTTGACATGGGATTTCAAGAAATCCCATCAACTATACTGTAACAACTGGTCGCTGCAGGTTTGACGCTGCATACAGCGTCAAACCCGCAGCAAATCCTGATCGTGGGTACATACCCTGATACATCTGAGAGCACCGGCATAATAAGGAAAAGAGGCAAAGAAATGTTTTACATGCAGAGAGAGCGCCTGCAGCTGTCACTGCCCCCCTACAGGACGGATAAATGTTCTGCAGGTGTTCTCCCGTAAACTCAGCAGCAGGGGGAGCATTCACTCAGGTTCAAGCAGAGTAGTTTTATTTTTGGTGGAAATAATTGAGAAATTCTCCAGTTTTCTTTAATATTTTTTCCACATATTTTTGCATCTTGGGCGTAGTATAGAAACTGCGTGTCAAGCAAGGTGTGGGAAAGACTAAGTGCAACACGAAGGGAAGAGGGGGAGGAAGCCCAAACACTAGGGAAAGGGGGAGTGGAGACCCCTAGGCAGATCTAATATCACCCTGCCTACCTTACCATATAGGTTTCACACCCATCCCCAAGCAGGAACCTAAGCCCTGGATATCCCTAGAGCTTTGCCCTAGATAGGGAGGGGGAGAGGTGAGCACTGATCAGGCCCCACTACAAACTAAAGACAACAAGGTAGACAAACAAAGTGATAAACTTAGCTTGAGCAGATACCACAGGAGTAACACCAACTGTCCTCCAAGGGCACTAGAGAAGAAGCTAGCCGACTGCTAGTGCTCCAAGCCTGCACAAAGGAACTACAGGAATTGAAAGAACAATTCAAAGCCATATCAACAGCCCTGCAGGAATCAACCAAAACCTCTGAACGGGTGACAGACTCAGACAGAACCTTTACCCTGCTCAGATAAGATAAATCAGGAAGACAGTCTCTAACACCACAAATCACCATAAGGAAAGAATTCTGGGACAGATTGGAGCGTGTGAACAGAAAGAGAAACTGTCTTATATGAACTTGTTGCACCAGATCGATGCAGGCTTACATAAAGAGCTACCAGCCAGATGAGATCGTTGAGGAAGTAGTGAAAGCGATCAGCCCAGAACTGAACCTCCATAGTATGCTAGAAATGAAGAGTCAATTGACCTTGCAACAGCTGAAGATTAGTGATGAGAGAGCATACGCGCAAGAACTCACCCGAGCTGATGCTCGGGTCCCCTCCCTGCATGTTTGGCGCTCATTAGCACGACAATCAACATGCAGGGATTGCCTGCCACTCACTATAATGCCGTAGCCATGTTGGTTGTGGCATTACAGTGATTGGCTGGCCGCACAGCATCGTCAGGTCTATATCAGACCTGGCGCTGCTGTGCCCGTCAGTCTACTCCGCAATCAAGCAGTGTAGGGAGAGGTGCTGCTGAGCTAGAGAGAGATTTGGTTGTGTATTAGGTAGTGTAGGGAGAAAACATGTACATTACACATATCCATCTCAACAAACAGTCCTTCTGAGGACTAATCCATCTGCAGAGGTATCAGACAGACAGTGTGTATAGCAGACTTCAGCGCAAATAGCACAAGAGCCTCCATTCCAGTTCTGCCTTCTGCTGCTGCTAGACATTTCTAGACAAAGGCCCAGGTCTCAGGGGCCAGGAATATTTTTTTTGGATCTTAATCCTCATTATTTGCTTATAAAGCAATCCAGAGAACACTGTTTTTCTGCACCATTTGATTGTTGGCACTGCAGAATACAGCCAGGTCCTTTCCATATTACAGCGCTAAAAATCCAGCTATTTAAAACTGTGGTTTGTCCGTCACACGGATCACATATAATTGCACTGAAAATACTGCCATTTTTGGCCTCCATTCTAATTTTTTTTCAGTGTGTCAGCAAAGTTTTTGACACCGGATTGCTGTTCAAAATAGTTACTTACAGGCCAGTAATGCTTCCAGTTACTTTGCCACCACCACGACCACCACCCTGTCTTCCACACGGTCAAGTCTCAGTAGGCGTAAGTATGGACTGCACATTCTTCACCCTGATCCTCCTTCCTCCCACCATGCCGAGTGCCCGGAGACAACTAATCCCACACTTAGAAACTCCGAAAAGCTGTTGACTTTTCCATTTATAGATTCGGGCCTCTCGCCCAGTCCACTTGAAGCGGGGAAAGAGGAGATCGCATATAGCGATGCCCAAATATTTTAGCAGCCACGGTCACACAAAGGCAACGGTGGGAAAGTGTCACAAGAGGTGGACGATGATGAGACACAATTGCCAGAAAGTCAGGAGGAGGACCAGGGTGCAGAAGTGGAAGATGAGGTGGTGGATGATATAGTAACTGACCCAACCTGGCACGAGGACATGCAGAGCGAGGACAGCAGCACACAGGGGGAGGGAGGCAGAGCACCCCAACAGGCAGGAATAAGCAGTGTGGTGGTCGCAGACAGAAGGCAGGCAACCGTTCCCTGTAACACCAACACGAAGGAAGTTGCCAGAACAACTGTTAGGTCTTCACGAGTCTGGTTGTTTTTTAAAGACTCTGCCGATAACCCTAAAAAGGCCATTTGCACCACCTGCCATGCCAGCATCAGCAGGGGTGGCAAAACTACCAGCTTGACCACCACCAGCATAATCAGGCACATGGCAGCAAAGCACCCGACTTTGTGGGCCGAACGCCAGGGTCCAGGAACAGTGTCTGCGGGTGGCACCACTGCTTCTTCCGCTGTTGTGCATGCAAGCCAATCCCCTGTCCATGGTACATGCAAAGATGCCTCCTGCCCTGCACCTGTCGTTGCACACTCTCAAGTAGCAGCATCAGGAAGCACGCCCACATCCTTGTCCCAGTGCAGCATTCAGTTGTCCATACCCCAGTCCTTAGAACGCAAGCGCAAATACGCAGCCAACGCCCCACAGGCCACACTACTAAATTCCCTCATTTCACGACTGCATGCGCTCGAAATGTTACCTTTTAGGCTTGTGGAGACGGAAGCATTCCCACAACCTGATGGTGGTGGCCGTCCCTCAGTACTCGGTCCCTAGCTACCACTATTTCTCCCGGTGTGCCGTCCCCGCATTACACAAGTGTCCCAAAACATTAGCAGTGCCCTCAATAACGCAGTTACCGGGAAAGTCCACTTAACCACGGACACATGGACAAGTGCTTATGGGCAGGAACGGTACATCTCGCTGACAGCACGCTGGGTTAACAAAGTGGAAGCAGGGACCCAGTCGATCCTTGGGACGGAACACGTCCTCCCAACGCCAAGGATTGTGGGCCCTAGGTCAATCAGGGTTGTCCCCACAGTCTACAGTTCCTGCACCTCATCCTCTTCAGCCTCCTCCTCTTCTTCAGCCTCCATCTCCGAAATGACCACATCAGTCACAAGCTGGAAGCACTACAGCACTGCCTCGGCCAAGCGGCAACAGGCTGTGCTGAAGCTAATATGCTTAGGTGACAAACCACACAATGCTGAAGAGTTGTGGACAGCTCTGAAAGAGCAGGCCGATCTGTGGCTCACACCGCTGAACCTACATACAGGCAAGGTCGTGTATGACAATGGCCGGAACCTGATGGCGGTTCTGAGGCGAGGCAAGCTCACACACGTACCATGCCTGGCCCATGTGTTTAACCTCGTGGTTCAGCGGTTTCTCAAATCTTACCCGGAGCTGCCGGATCTACTTGTTAAAGTACGCCACCTGTGTGCCCATTTTAGAAAGTCACCTACAGCTTCTGCCGCCCTTGCCGTGTGTCAGCAGCGTTTGCATCTTCCGGCTCACAGACTGGTGTGTGATGTCCCCTCGCATTGGAACTCTACACTGCAGATGTTGGGAAGGATTTGTGATCAGAAGAGAGCAGTTGTTGAGTACCAGCATCAACAAGGCCCTCGGTATTCAGTTCAGACTCCACACAAGACTTCAGGAGTGGACATGGATGTCAGACATATGTACCATCCTCCAAAACTTTGAGGACTCCACCACGATGGTGAGCGGCGATGACACCATAATTATAATAGTGTCACCATCCCGCTTCTCTGTCTTCTGAAACACTCTCTGCTCACAATCAAAGAGGATGGAGTAAGGAACCATACAGGGTGATTCCACACAGCCCAGCCTCAGCTCATCCCAACATGGATTGGGTGACAATGAGAGAGAGGAGAAGGACAAGGAAGAATAGGCGCTAGTTTCATGCGCTACAGACTGTACTACCTGCACAACTGTCATACCGTCTGATGAGCGTGGACGGCCTGAGGACAGAGAGGAGGAGGAGAGCATGGTCAGTCATCCTCTTGGTGAGGACATGGAAGTTTTGCCTGTTAGCAGTCTGGCACGCATGACTGAGTTTATGTTACGCTGCCTTTCCCATGACCCTTGAGTTTTCAAAATTTTGGGTGACAGTCATTACTGGTTGTTGACACTTCTAGACCCACGCTACAAGGAGAACTTTATATCTCTTATTCCTGAGGTGGACAGGTCTACAAAAATGGGGCAGTACCAAAAGGCCCTTGTTGCGGAACTATTAAAAAAATTCCCATCTGAAAACGTTTGCGGCAGAGGTCACAGTTCGCTGGACAACCAAGGACTACAGGCGAGAGAGACACAACTTCAATCTAGCAGAGGCAGGGGAACACTGTCAAAGTTCTGGGAGAATTTTCTCAGCCCCTCCCATCGCACAGGCCCTGAGGTGCAGGGTACTCTCACAAGGAGTGCAAAGTTTGGAAGGAAGCTGAGGGAGTACCTTGCCGACCGTACCAACGTCCTCCGTTATTCCCCTGTGCCTTATAATTATTGGGTATCCAAGCTGGATATGTGGAATGAATTGGCTCTCTACGCCTTGAAGGTCCTGTCTTGCCCTGCCGCCAGCGTTTTATCAGAGTGGGTTTTTAGTGCCGCTGGTGAAATTATAACTGATAAGCGCATCCGCCTGTCAACTGAAAATGCTGACAGGTTGACTCTTATAAAAATGAACAAGGGCTGGATTGGCCAGACTTCACAATACCACCGAATGATAGCAGCGTGACATAAACTCAAATCCAGTGTCTTTTTTTGGGAGGTATATTCCCATGCACCTCTTCACACCCACACATGGGTATACGCTTCCTGATTTTGGCTATTTGCTCTTGTCCTCCTCCTTCTCCTCATCCTCCACCACCATATTGCCAGGGTGACCGTGGTCCGTGATGTAACACCCACATAATTTTTTTAAAGGGTGTTTATAATGCCCGTAAAAAAAAATTTTTATACAGTATGTTCATGTATTCTCCCCAGGGGTAAATGTTTGTCAGCCCATACACTTAGTGCACGGGCATTACAAGTATAGGAGACCCGCTAGTTTCTAATGGGAACATTTTTTATGAGGCCCTCCTTCACGTCTCTTCCAAGGGGCATTGGAGTGCCTCCCAATGTTTGGCAGCCCTTGCATTCACTGCATAGTCCAACACTATGGGAGACCCACTTCCTAATAATGGGAACATTTTTTCATGAGGCCCTCTACGTTTCTTCCAAGGGGCATTGGAGTGCCTCCAAATTTTTGGCAACCATTGCATTCACTGCATAGACAAACACAATGGGAGACCCACTTCCTAATAATGAGAACATTGTTTTCAGGAGGTCCTCCTTTACGTCTCTTCAAAGGGGTACTGGGGTGTGTCCAAATATTCAAAGTGGTATTGGGGTGTGTCCAAATTTGGGCAGCCCTGCCACTCACTGCATATGCAATAATAGTATAGGAGACCCACTCTTTAGTAATGGGAACAATAAAACATAGCCAGCTGATGGCTCTCTAAGAATAGTGAGGGCCAACTGCTGGCCCTTTTAGAAAAGTAAAGGCCGCATGATGGCCCTATAAAAATAGGCTTTATGACCTCCTTTATAAATGAAACATGATGTCTGATGATATCTCACACACCACATGGCCAGATAAGGTTTTAAAATGTTAAAATGACATTTCCTGGTGAATGCATTTGTCAGGCTGAAAGCAAAGCAAAAGTGCAAAAGCGCATCAAAAACGCTAAGTGTGAACACAGTCCAAGGTGTGGAGGAATATTTTTGTTTTTGGTTATTTATTTTGCTTTATATACAAGTCATTTCCCTGGAAAGATGTTCCTTAACATATTTCCCAGGAAAATCCATTTTGGTTTCGTTCTTTGTATGTTATAGTGTCCGTAAAAGTGGGGTAATACCTCTGACAACGTTGTTGACAGAAGTGACCTGGGAGTCAGAAATGCTTCCAGGGGTCTTCCCCATGCTGTTCTCATGTCATTTGAGCACTGTTCCCATCAATTTGGACAATTTTTAGGCCCTCTGCAGACCGCCGGGGTGAGCTGCCTGAAAAATGCTTGAGTTTCCCATAGACTTACATTGGGCTTTTTGCTCGGGTTGAGCACCCGAGTAATCCAATGTGCTCGACCCGAGCATCAAGCACCCAAGCATTTTAGTGCTCACCCATCACTACTGAAGATGATTTTAAAAGGGCACTATAAAGAAGACAGTACTTCATAATTGTTCCACCGACTCATTAACCTCTCACACAAACAAATGAATCACCTCAAAGTTTCTTGTTCAGAGCAACTGAACTGAATGATAGACTGTTGTTTGCACCCAGAGATGTAGAAGCGGAGGAGTAGTTTGATGCTGGATTACACCAGAATAAATTCTTGAGATCATTGGGAATGGGGTTAATCAGCAAAGACATCAAGTTGCAGCTGAAACAGTACCTAGAAGACCCTGGCATTCTGGACGAAGTCCTAATTGAAAAAATGAGTGAGGCAGCTAGTAAGAGTCAGAAAGCGAACAGAAGTTAAAGAAAGGCTCTGCTCCTAAAATCACCAAAATATGTCAGCTGAAGTTGGAGACCCCCGGTGGCCAGTCCGATGATAATCATGAAGACCCTCCAATGCCACCTCTGAGAGGGAATCTTAAATCACCAACAAAAGAGAGGACCGCCAGCGCTAACTGGGAGAAAGTAATAGAAGAACTGTGAACCAAGTTGATTGAGGTGAAAAAGTTGATTCGTTCCAGGCCAGAACCTGTATCCCTCAGACTCAGGAGTGGGTTCCAAATCAGAAGATACCCGGCTTGTGAAGCATGCCGGTCATTAAATCAGAGTACGGTGTGTATCCACTGTCTAAGATGTGGTGAGGAAGGACATTATGCCAAGGAATGCCAATAGTTACGGTAGTTTGGGTTAAAAGACAGGAGGTTGCCAGTGCTGTGGGTGATTGGTAACCACGACACGGAGGAGGCCCCAGAAGCAAATACAAATCTCACCAAACCCCAGAATGGCACATGAGGTAAAACGGCTGTGTCAGTACTATCCCCAAGTGTGTTCCCATCTACAATAGCTGCAAGAGAGACAGGGGCATCAGTTACTTAATGCCCGGTGCAGAGGTCAAATGATGTACTCCTGGAAGGAGGATTCCTTGGTCAGTAAAGATAGCTTCATCAGCCTAATCGGTGAAAGGTGCTTTATACAGTACCAGCTAGATGGACTCCTGGTAAAAGCGCTGTGGGACACATGAGCCCAAGCGAGCCTTTTAAATGAAGAGTGGAGAAGGCGCTACCTGCCACATACCTGCCTTCGGTCGCTAAAAGAACTCCTACGACCAGTGGAACTCCACGGAAAAGCTGTCAACCAGACTGAAATCCCTTTCATAGGCTGGGTGGAAGTGACTTTCCAACTGAGGGCCATGAAGAACAGCAACACCATTGAACTTTTGTTACCTTTTCTCGTGACCAGTAATCAGAACATGGCAGAGGATCCTATCCTGGGTTATAATGTAATCAGTGAGATCATCATGAAACACAAGTCAGGGACGCTGGTGGTGGATGCAATTGCTACATCACCTGCCATACCCAACCCCGTGGCAGAAAATGTCATTCATAGAGTATAAGAAAGCAAAGAAAACAATGGACCTAAAAGATGTCAAGGTAGGCTGGCGCCCAACCATCATTCCTGCAAACCAAATGGTGGGGGTGAGGTGTGGAGTCCGGGTAGAACTGGGAAGAAATGTCCAGAAAAGACTGTTCCTGCCAAAAGACTCCTCAGAAATTCCAGAAAGCCTAGTTCAAGGTGAGACTATGCTTACGATTCCTACTGGCGGGTTTGCTCGAGTGACAGTACTGGTGATGAATACTATGAAGTACGAAATTAGACTAGATCCAAAGACTGAGTTAGGTCACATTGAAACCGTTAAAACGGTATATCCAGCCAGTTTGAGACCCTCCCAGGGGTCTACTGTGAATTCAGTCTTCCCACCAAGGAACAGGAGTTGCCAAGGGGAGGAAATTGCCTGACCCACCTCAGGGTCCTGGAATCCCTCAGTATCCCTGGAACACTTTTGTTCTGAAGATATAGCGATAGCAAAACAGATTCTGAGAGAAGAGTGTTATGCATTCTCTAAAGATGACTCTGATATAAGCTGTATCCCATCGTTGCAATTGAAAATCAATTTGAAAGACACGACCCCAGTAACCCGAAGTTACATGCCCATGCCTAAACTATTACACCGTGAAGTGAAAGAGTATTTACAAGATCTAATCAACAGTGGTTGGGTCCAAAAGTCAAAGTCGTCTTATTCCTCTCCTATTGTTTGTGTTAGGGAGAAGGACGGTACGTTGAGACTCTGCTGTGTTTACCGGGTACTAAACCGAAAGTCAGTACTTGATCGGCACCCAATACCAAAGATTCAAGATATGCTGGATAGCCTATCAGGAAGTACCTGGTTCTCTGTCCTCGATCAGGGTAAAGCATACCATCAAGGGTTTGTTGAAGAGTCCAGTAGACATATGAGTTTAAATGGGGTTATATGAGTGGATCTGCATACCGTTTGGGCTCAGTTCATCTCCAGCATAATTTCAGAGGAGCATGGAGACCTGTTTGGAAGGATTGAGGGACGATATTATTATTATTATTTATTATTATAGCGCCATTTATTCCATGGCGCTTTACATGTGAAAAAGGGGTATAATACAAGAACAATTACAATAATCTTGAACACAATGTGACAGCGACTGGTACAGGAGGAGCGAGGACCCTTCCCTCGAGGGCTCACAATCTACAAGGGATGGGTGAGGATACAGTAGGTGAGGGTAGAGCTGGTCGTGCAGCTGTATGGTGGAGCGGTGGTTACTGCAGGTTGTAGGCTTATCGGAAGAGGTGGGTCTTCAGGTTCCTTTTGAAGGTTTTAAACACCTACACAAAATTCAAAAAAGGGGCGTAATAGGTAGAGACAACCAACGAAAGACACAACCCCCCTAAAACATACCTTTATTAGTACTTTCTAAAAAGGGCCCAAAGGTCCATAAACCCACAACAATAATACTAATAATAATAGGGCAAAAAAGGGATAAATATATCGACCGGGAAAGTATACAATATAATGTCTAGGCTGTCCCTGTTAAGTCCCTAAATCCTCTCCCTTCCTGACAGAGGAGGTTGGCACCCTAATTTGTACTTTGTGGCGCCCCCGCTCAACGTTGGTGTCCCTACTGTCCCTACAAAATCCCTTCACTTAATTAAAGACAAAAAACACAATGGTGAAAAAGGGAAGAAAATAGTGAAAGTATAAGTGAAGAAGCCGATAATAAATCAATGATTATAAATTGCCAAATTCATAAAATATATGCAAATGCAGCCAATATTTGTTTTGCCATGGTCAGATTAAATCATATAGCAGCCAGAGCATATGTATTATATTGAATCTCTATGCATATAACCCACGGGACTCAAAAAAGGGCAAAAACCCACCCAAATCAAGTCAGACAGAGCAAAAATTCCACTCTGATAATCTAGCTATAATAGCTCAAAGACTGTAAATAGTCATGTACATGGGGTGTATAGAAGATCAATTTAGCAGCTAGAGCAAAACATCAGTGTGGACCCATGCTCCGCTACGACACTAAAGCTGTATAACACACATGACTCAAAAAATCAGAGTCCCACCAAAGGAAAAAGTCTCCCCATATATCAAGTTGGTCTCTGATACTAATATTTGAAAAAAGCAAAACCTCTATATTCCCAAATAGATGACTGGAACATGGCAATGAAGACTATAAATATTCATTCAATAAAGAGTGTACATCTTCATTGGTAAATCAAAAGGTAACCCTAATTAATAATGGTTCCATGATAGATCAAAAATAACGCTTATCTTAATAGTCCCAAAAGTGTACATCTCCATTGGTAAATCAGAGGGTAACCCTAATTAATAATGGTTCCATGATGAATCAAAAAATAACACTTATCTTAATAATCCCAACACGTTTCCCCCTAGTGTCCACCAGGGTTCATCAGGGGACCTGGGGAGGACATCAATCTCTCACCCCAGGTTACCAGTCAGTGCTGCATGTATAGTTGATTCCTGCCCATATGTATCCCTTATAAACATGTAACTCAGCCCCCTCAATCAATATTAATTGTAACAACATGTGCACAGCTATTATCGCGCACATGTCCGATATCAATCGCCAGTGATAGATCAATGGACCGCATGTGGAACGCACGCTACCGGAAGTGACGGTATGGTGATGCGACCACCAGAGATGACGTCGCCGGAATGAAAAAAAGAGATCTAAGGCATGTCTAAAGCGCACGCACCTACAATGAGCAGTACGCACGGTGTCACAAACCAGATAAGATATTATTTAAATGTGGCACATGGTTAAGGGGCTAAGTCTATATTCAAATTTATTTTAATAACAAGTAAAAAGTAAACATCAGCCCATAGCACACCTGGTATACCCCACACCATCATGTCTTGATGTTAGGATATCCAAAAGAAGAGCGCAAAATAGAAATACATGCTATATATTCAGGGGCAGAGACAATCCAATAAATGTATAAGGAACAAGAAGGTTTAAACCCACTATTGTCTATTTGAAGTGTTATCCACATATAGCAAATTTGCTTATCATTCACAGAGTAATTAAAGCTGTTAGGATCGGGAAAAGGTAGATCCCCAAAATATAAAAACTTTTTACCACAATGGGTATATATGTATGGTGATCATCCGACCAATACCATATAGGCTGGTTCCACTCAGCCCCCATGTGTGTCATGTCATGTGTGTTATATAGCTTTAGTGTCGTAGCGGAGCATGGGTCCACACTGATGTTTTGCTCTAGCTGCTAAATTGATCTTCTATACACCCCATGTACATGGCTATTTACAGTCTTTGAGCTATTATAGCTAGATTATCAGAGTGGAATTTTTGCTCTGTCTGACTTGATTTGGGTGGGTTTTTGCCCTTTTTCGAGTCCCGTGGGTTATATGCATAGAGATTCAATATAATACATATGCTCTGGCTGCTATATGATTTAATCTGACCATGGCAAAACAAATATTGGCTGCATTTGCATATATTTTATGAATTTGGCAATTTATAATCATTGATTTATTATCGGCTTCTTCACTTATACGTTCACTATTTTCTTCCCTTTTTCACCATTGTGTTTTTTGTCTTTAATTAAGTGAAGATATTTTATAGGGACAGTAGGGACACCGACGTTGAGCGGGGGCGCCACGAAGTACAAATTAGGGTGCCAACCTCCGCTGTCAGGAAGGGAGAGGATTTAGGGACTTAACAGGGACAGCCTAGTCATTATAGTGTATACTTTCCCGGTCGGTATATTTATCCCTTTTTTGCCCTATTATTATTAGTATTATTGTTGTGGGTTTATGGACCTTTGAGCCCTTTTTAGAAAGTACTAATAAAGGTGTGTTTTAGGGGGGTTGTGTCTTTCCTTTTGAAGGTTTCCACGGTAGGTGAGAGTCTGATACGTTGGGGTAGAGAGTTCCAGAGTAGGGGGGAAGCACGGGAGAAATCTTGTATGCGATTGTGGGAGGAGGAGATAAGAGGGGAGTAGAGAAGGAGATCTTGTGAGGATCGGAGGTTGCGTGCGAGACAGGTTGTGAATGGCTTTGTATGTCATGGTTAGGGTTTTGAACTGGAGTCTCTGAGCAATGAGGAGACAGTGAAGAGATTGACAGAGAGGAGAGGCCGGGGAATAGCGGGGGGACAGGTTGATTAGTCGAGCAGCAGAGTTTAGGATAGATTGGAGGGGTGCGAGAGTGTTAGAGGGGAGGGCACAGAGCAGGAGGTTGCAGTAGTCAAGGCGGGAGATGTGTTTTTGCAGATTCATGGTTGAGGAATGTGGGGATCCGGGAGATATTTTTGAGTTGGAGTCGGCAGGAAGTGGAAAGGGCTTGGATATGTGGTTTGAAGGAGAGTTCAGAGTCCAGGGTTACCCCAAGCCAGCGAGCTTGAGGGCCTGAGGAGAGTGGGCAGCCATTGATGTTGATAGATAGGTCAGTTGGGGGGGTAGAATGAGATGGCGGAAAGATGATGAATTCTGTTTTGTCCATGTTAAGTTTTAGAAATCTGGCGGAGAAGAAGGATGAAATAGCAGACATACATTGTGAGATTTTGTTTAGTAAGGAGGTGATATCGGGTCCAGAGAGGTAGATCTGTGTGTCATCAGCAAAGAGGTGATAATGAAAGCCGTGAGACTCTATGAGCTGTCCCAGGCCGAAGGTGTAGATGGAGAAGAGCAGCGGTCCTAGAACTGAACCTTGGGGGACACCGACAGATAGGGGGCGAGATGAGGAGGTGGTGTGTGAGTGGGAGACACAATGTCCAGTCTGTTAGGTATGAGGAGATCCAGGATAGGGCCAAGTCTGTGATGCCGATAGATGAGAGAGTCTATAGTAAGAGGGAATGATCCACTGTGTCAAAGGCAGATGACAGGTCTAAGAGGAGGAGGACAGAGTAGTGTCGGTTAGATTTGGCGGTTAGTAGGTCGTTGGTGACTTTAGTCAGTGCAGTTTCAGTAGAATGGTACGGTCAGAAACCAGAGAGTAGGCGGTCAGAAACCAGAGAGTAGGCGGTCAAAGAGGGAGCAGGAGGACAGGTGGAAGGACAGTTCAGAATGGACATGTTGTTCCAGTAGTTTTGAGGCATAGGGGAGAAGTGATATGGGGCGATAGCTAGACACAGAGGATGGGTAAAGGGAGGGCTTTTTGAGGATGGGTGTGATTGAGGCATGTTTGAAGCATGAGGGGAAGACACCAGTTGTTAGTGACAGGTTGAAGAGGTGGGCTAGGGCTGGGATGAAGATAGTGGTAAGGTTTGGGATGAGGTGGGACGGGATTGGGTCAAGTTTACAGGTGGTGAGGTGTGATTTGGAGAGAAAGGAGGAAAGTTGATCTTCAGAAATGGTGGAAAAGGTGGTTTTGGAGGAAGAGGGTTGAGTAGGTGTAGGGAGGGGCTGTTGGGGCTTTAGGCAAAAGCTTTGTCTGATGGTGTCAATCTTCTGCTTGAAGAATGAGGCAAAGTCTTCGGCTGAAATAAGAGGAGAGGGAGGAGGCACTGGGGGACAGAGGAGAGAATTGAAGGTGTTGAATAGTTGTTTGGGGTTATGAGACAGGGAGGATATGAGAAATGCGAAGTATGTTTGTTTTGCTGCAGTGAGTGTGGACTTGAAGGTAGTGAGGGACTGTTTGAATGCGATGAAGTGCTCATGGGAGTGGGACCTTTTCCATCTACGCTCAGCAACCTTGGAGGCCCGTCGCAGTTCTTTAGTTAGGCTGGTGTGCCAGGGTTGTCTGTTGATTGTGCGAGCCTTGGTATGTGTGAGGGGGAAGACCGAATCGAGAGCTGCAGCGGTTGTGGTGTTGTATAACGTGGCAGCAACATCTGCATCATGTAAGGAACTAATGTCTGTAAGAGTAAGGAGGGATTCAGAGAGTGAGTGTAGGTCAAGGTGTTTGAGATTTCTGCGAGGGTATCCAAGTTTGTGGAGTGGGGATTGTTGCCCCGGGGAGGAGAGGGAAGAAAATGTGAGTAGGTTGTGGTCAGAAAGAGGGAGAAGTGAGTTAGAGAGGTTAGATAGGGAACAGAGGCGGGTGAAGATGAGGTCCAGTGTGTGGGTGTGGGTCTTTGTGGGTGGGTGTGGAAGACCACTGAGTAAGACCGAAGGAGGAAGTGAGGGATAGAATCTTAGAGGCAGCTGAGAGGGAAGTGTTAATGGGGATGTTAAAGTCGCCCATGAGGATAGTGGGGATGTCAACGGAGAGAAAATGAAGTAGCCAAGTGGTGAAGTGGTTAAAGAAAGTAGTGGTTGATCCTGGGGGGCGGTAGATGACAGCCAGTTGGAGGTTGGATGGGGAGTAGATGCGCATGCAGTGCACTTCAAAAGATGGGAGAGTAATTGAGGGCGGCAGTGGGATATGGGTGAAGGAGCAGTTTTCTGAGAGGAGCAAACCTATTCCTCTACCATGCTTGCCGGTGGGGCGGGGGGTATACGAAAATGCAGCAGGAGAGGCCGTGTCGGAGTGGGTGAGCCAGGTTTCAGTGATGCCGAGGAAGGAAAGCTTGTTAGTGATGAAGAGATCGTGAATGTAGGAAAGTTTGTTGCTGACAGAGCGAGCGTTCCATAGAGCTCCTATTAGTGGGACTGGGGAAGCGGGGGCTGGGCGGATGGGTATAAGGTTAGAAGGGTTACGAGAGTTTGGGATAGATCGTGGGTAGGAGGTGGAAGTGAGTGTAGGGATGTGCTGACGAGGAACGGGATGTGGAGAGATGTCGCCTGCAGTAAGGAGGCGCAATGAAAGCGTTAGTAGGTGGGAGCAGGAGAGGGCATGAGATGGCTGTCTGTGTTTGGAGGCAAAGGATTGTATGTTGAGGAATAGCTCTGAGGAAGAGGTAAGATGGGTGGGGAGAATTGAGGGAGAGATGAAGAGTTCATTACTAGGTGTAGGGATTAGGGGTGGTTGTAAGAAGTGAAGGATTAAGGGGGTGAGAGTGAAAACAAACACAAACATTGTTTACTGTGACTTAGTATCCAGTTCCCTTCAGTTCCCTTCAGGTTCAATTCAGGATTAATTCAAATTTCAGACACTTCAGCTAATGGACACTTAAGGTGATGGACACAGACTAAAGTCTAACAGACTCCTGCCAACCGTACTTGGATGACAATGTGGTACACAGCAAAACCTTATGGGAGCATGTTGAACAAGTGTGGACCGTATTACAGCGGTATCAACAACACGGAGTTAAGTTGACCCCAAAGAAGTGTGAACAGTTCAAAAGGCAAGTCCGATTTCTAGGGAAAATTGTGTCCGGAGAAGGATATACTATGGACCCAGCAGAAATCGTTCCGGTACTGGCCTTAAAAGACAAGCGGCCCTCTACCGTCGGGTAGCTGAGGATTTCTAGGATTCCTCTCCTACTATCGTACTTACGTTTGAAACTTCTCTTGGATTGCCGCCCCACTATACCTCCTCTTGGGGGGGACGACAGAGTCAACAACACCCACGGAGAAAAAGAATAACGCGGGTAGGACCGGGCTTAAAAGAAACAACACTGTTTCGTCCCAACAGCCCATTCTCTGGACAGCAGACCACCAGGAAGTATTGGAAGAACTAGTAGACCATCTGGTAAAACCACCCATCTGGGGATATCCTGATTTCATTTTACCATTTGTTCTTCATTGTGACCCTTCTCAAGTTGGACTGGGAGCTGCCCTGTATCAGCATCAAGATGGAAAATTGAGAGTCATCGGTTACGGTTCTAGAACTTTGACAGAAGCTGAGAAGAATTACCATCTACATTCTGGAAAATTGGAGTTCCTGGCATTGAAATGAGCTATCTGTGAATGATTATCTCTACTACAGCAAAGAGACTGAGGTATACACTGACAACAACCCTTTGACCTATGTCCTCACTACAGCCAAACTGAATGCAATCGGTCAGAGATTTGTCGCTGAACTAGCTGACTTCAATTTCAGCATCAAGTACAGGCCAGGAAAATGCAATGCGGATGCCGACGGATTGTCGACAATGCCATTATAGCCTGAGGAGTTCATGCAGGAATGCTTGTAGGAAGTCAGTCTGGAAGCAACTGAGAGCACTACCCAAGCAGTGCAAGCTTATCAAGAGGAAGAGACACCATTGTGGTGTCCGTTGACGGTGGAAATCACCACAAAAGCGAGAGAACAAGATCACGCCCTGTCCATTCAACAACTACCAAAAGGAAAAATCCATAGAGCACAAAGGGAAGATCAGATAATTGGTAGAATACTACTTTATGTGGACCAAAATCGGTTTCCAAGTAAACGGGAGAGAGATAATGAGTCACCAGCAGGATCTGTTTCAGTTAAAGAATGGATGAAGCTCTAACTCAGTGAAGACATCCTGTATTGTAAAGGAGATAAAACCATCAGTTGGTACTACCCAGAGTATTCCGTAGGTTGGTCTTCAAAGAACTCCATGAAAACATGGGACACCTGGGAGTGGAAAGGACAACCAACTTGATCCATGAACGTTTCTTCTGGACGTACGTTCTGGCGGGATAGCTTTTACATTATTTTGATCAAAATTATGTTAACTAAATACCCTTCATTATTTATTATTTCTGCACTGTGCGATTTACCCATTTACTTCCAGTTACTTGGGTATTTTGCTAGTCTTTGCTTTTTCATCGTCTAGTGGCCTTGTGTGAACATGCATTTACATTTTGCATGCACATCAATTTATGTTTCAGTTCAGACTTCTAGGTTTTTTCTCTGTAGTTCAGTGTGCTTTAGTACATATAAGGGTGTGGCTACCCTTTGTCTGAGCTGAAAGGTTCATTCTGTCTTAGGTTTATACTTCTACTAGGGGGTCAGTCTCTCTGCCCTTATCCATATGTACGTCACTTGACAAATGGTAAGGTTTTAATATTAGAGCTAGGACTGTCCCATAAGGGTTGCCGTGACGTGGCGGGATGGCTTTTACATTATTTTGATCAAAATTATGTTAACTAAATACCCTTCATTATTTATTATTATTTTTGCACTGTGCGATTTACCCATTTACTTCCAGTTACTTGGGTATTTTGCTTGTCTTTGGTTTTTTTTTTTTTTTTCTGGCCATACATGCAGAGAGATATTGAGAGGTACGTGACCAGGGAGTGTGGGTGCCTGAAAGATAAACGTCCTAACACCTGGGCACCTATGTGCAACATCCAAACTATGTATCCGTTTGAGATGGTCTCAATAGACTATCTTCATCTCAAGACGTGCAAGGGTGGTTTTGAATACTTTTTTGGTGGTGATGGACCATTTTACTCGATTTGCCCAAGCATATTCCACCACCAATAAAGCTGGTAGAACAGCGGCAGTGAAGATCTTCAATGATTTTGCTTTGAGGTTTGGGTTCCCTACGAGGTTACACCATGACCAAGGAAGAGAATTTGAGAACCAGCTCTTTGCCAAGCTAGGAAAGTACTGTAGAATTCAGAGATCCTACACAAAGCCCTATCACCCAGAGGGTAATGGACAAGTGGAACATTTTAACCGGACATTATTGTCGATGTTGCGCACTTTAAAAGCTGACGAGAAGATAGATTGGAAGAGTTCTCTGTCAAAAATGGTACATGCCTATAACTGTACAAAGAGGGATAGAACAGGTTACTCATCCTTCTTCCTATTGTATAGACGATCGCCAAGACTGCCAATCGACATCATGTTCAATACTCCGGTGTCAGAGACTTACAGAACGTATCCGGAGTACGTTCGGAAATGGAAGGAACGGATTGCAGAGGAATACAACATAGCGTCCAAAGTGGTTGCGCAAGGACAGAGCAAGAGTAAGGAGTACTATGATCGAAAACGTTATGGAGCAGAATTGTCACTGGGAAGCCGGGTGCTAGTCAAGAACGTGTTAGAATGCTCCTGTTGTTTTTTTCCATATTGTGTTTTGCGGTCACGTGACCATCTGCCTTTATATTCCAGCTCCGCCTTTTTGGCTATGCTAGACTTCAGTGTTGTTTGACTATTTTGCTAGCCAGGTGCTTCTGTGTCTGTCAGTTCGCTTGGTCCTTTTGGGACCTCTAGTACCTTTTTGTCAGTTTATCTTTTTGTGTTCTGCAACAACTTTCTCTGTTCAGGAAGTGTCCCATTTTTTGTTCCAGTCCTTAGTTCTTTTAGGCACCCCTTCCCTTTATTCTATAGGTCTTCGTTCAGACTAGCCTAGGACTAAGGAGGGTCCGTTCGCTTGGAACAGGCAGCCCGCTACAACGTAGGGATTTCGCTTAGTCTTACTGTAGGGAAAGCTTTCCCCTTCTTTCCTTAGTACTTGTTGCAGATCATAACAGTAAGTCCAGCCCAAAAAAAAAAATTATTAATACGGGGATCAGTATGGCTTCCATCCAGGATTTGGCTCAACGCTTGCAGGGGTTGACTCTGGAGAGGTGGCCGAGCTCCAGCAACACGTGAGTAGCTGTTCCGGATTGCATTTTGTGGAACTCAAGGTAGGACTGCTGGATGTTTTTTATGGTAAACAGCAAGATTTTTTTTCCTTTAAAAATGCTTGTTTATTATATTTTCGTTTGAGACCAAGGTCCTCGGGGAATGAATCACAGCGCATTGGTTTTATTATGTCACTTTTGCGCAATGAACCACAAGGGTGGGCCTTTTCTCTTCAACCTAATGATCCATGCTTGAGGTTGGTAGAAGAGTTTTTTTCTGCTATGGGTCTATTATTTGACGATCCTGATCGAATCTCATCTGCTGAGGCAGAATTCAGGCGTTTGAATCAGGGGTCAGATGATGCTGAGATTTATTGCACACACTTTAGAAGGTGGGCTTCGGAAGTCAGATGGAATGATCCTGCTCTGAAATGTCTATTTCTTGCTGGTCTGAGTGAAAGGGTTAAGGATTTGCTAATTGCATTCCCTGCACCTGAGACTCTGCAGGATGCCATACAATTAGCTGTTAGTGTAGATATGAGGCTCAGATCGAGGCAGAATGAGGTAAAGACTCATGTAATGCCAGGTCCTAGTCCCCAGAAAGCCTGCTCAGATGGCGGAGAACCGATGGAGGTTGGGGCGATGTCGCTCCACTCTCAGGAAAGAGACCGGAGGGTCGCCAAGGGATTGTGTCTTTATTGTGGTAAAGCTGACCATTTGATTAAGTATTGTGAGCTTTGTTTAAGTAAAGAAAAAAAAAAGGTCAGGTACGCCCGTATAGCTTGTCTACGCTCTGCAGGATTATTTCTTTCAGGGAGTACTACTTTGCAGGAAAATTTGATTGAATTTTAGGTGATTGTGGTTCAACACTTAATGTGATTGATAAAGGGTTTTTGGAAAAACTTAAATTGAAATCTAAACCTTTGTGATCACCTATTTCTATGATTGCAATTGATAACACTCCCTTGAAATATATTACTCACAAGGTTGCTGCATTTCCCCTCACTATCAATGGACTTCACCAAGAAATTTTGGACTTGGTTGTATTAGATAATTTACCCTCTCCGGTCGTTCTAGGATTACCTTGGTTAAAACTGCACAATCCTTTGCTGGACTGGTCTACTAATATTATAAAGTCTTGGAGTCCGAAATGCTATGATAAATGTTGTAATGGTCGCATTGCGGCTGTGGGAAAAGGGGAATTACCTGTACCTATTCAAGATTTTTGGAGGGATTTTTTCGTCGGAGGAGTTGCAAGTTTTACCTCCTCATAGGGATTATGATTATGCCATTTAGTTTATTCCGGGAGCAACTCTTCCCAAGAGTCGCTTGTTTAATCTAACTATCCCTGAAAGAAAGGCCTTGGAGAAATATATACAGACTAGCCTGGCTGGTGGTCACATTAGACCTTCTAAGTCGCCTGTGGCAGTTGGATTTTTCTTTGTTAAAAAAAAGGACAGAGGTTTACGCCCATGTCTGGATTTTCGTGAAATTATTAAGATTACCATACGCAATTCCTACCCATTGCCGTTAATTCCTGACTTGTTAAAGCAGTTAGTGGGGGCCAAGTGGTTCTCTAAAATTGATCTCCAGGGGCATACAATTTGTTACGAGTGAAGGAGGGTGATGAATGGAAAACTGCTTTTAACACTCCGGTAGGTCATTTTGAGAATCTGGTGATGCCTTTTGGTCTTACCAATGCACCTGCATTTTTTCAGAACCTTATTAATGACATCTTGAGACCTTTGATTGGTAAGAATTTGGTTGTGTATTTGGATGACATTTTGATTAATTCGCCAGATCTGGAGTCCCATTGGCAGAGTGCACGTGAAGTTTTGCAGTTATTGAGTGATAATTCACTCTTTGCTAAGCTGGAGAAATGTGAGTTCGCTGTGCAGAAAATTAGTTTTTTGGGCTACATTGTCTCCAGCGAGGGCTTTGAGATGGACCTGGTGAAGTTTCAGGCTGTGCAGGAATGGCCTAGGCCTATTGGTTTGAAATCTAGACAGAGATTTTTGGGTTTTGCCAATTATTACAGGAAATTCATTAAGAATTTTTCTGTAATTGTTAAGCCTCTAACCGATCTCACCAGGAAAGGTGCGAATACGGTCCAACGGACTACTGAGGCCATTGAAGCGTTCAAGTATCTCAAAGAGAGGTTCAGTTCAGCCCCTATCCTTATGCAGCCTTATGAGACCAAGCCTTTTTTGGTCGAGGTCGATGCTTTATCAGTGGGGGTCGGAGCAGTTTTGTCTCAGGAGAACAGGGATGGAGTACATCCTTGCGCCTTCTTTTCGAAAAATTTTTCGGAAACTGAATTGAATTATGATGTTGGAAATCGAGAGTTGCTTGCTATTAAACTATTGTTTGAACATTGGCGTCATTTTTTGGAAGGTGCTAGATTTCCTATTCAGGTTTTCACAGATCATAAGAATTTGATCTATCTGGATGCTGCCAAGCATTTGAATGCCCGTCAAGCTAGGTGGGCACTTTTTTTTCTCAGTTTAATTTTTCTGTTACCTATATCCCTGGTACTAAGAATGTTAAAGCTGATGCTTTATCTCGCAGCTTCTCTCCTGCGGTCGGTGCTGAGGAGGAGGAGAGCATTTTACAGAAAGGAGTTGTGGTGGCGGCATTGGACTCAGTTTTGGAGAATGGGGTTCTAAAAGCTCAAGATGATGCTCAATTTAACACTCCCCATGGGAGTCATTCAGGAATTTCTGAGACTAAGAGACTTATCAGTCGCAGTTTTTGGTGGTCTGTATGGCAGAAAGAAGTCATCAAGTGGGTGCGTCAATATACTTGTGTGCTAGGTCAAAGGCTTCACATACTCCTGCTGCGGGGTTGCTTTGCCCTCTGGAGGTTCTGTTACGGGTCCGGTAGGTGGAACCTCTGAGCTGCAATACAAGGGGGAAGTCCTTGTAAGGAAGCGGGTGACTCCCAGGGAAGGCAAGCAGGCAGCCACAACAAGTGACGGGGACAGTCTCTGGGTAGACAGGCAGGTGGTCACAGCAAGTGACGGGCACAGTCTCTGGGTAGACAGGCAAGTTGTCACGGCAAGTGACGGGGACAGTCTCTGGGTAGACAGGCGAGGCGGATACCTGACAGGTAACTGGCGGGCGCTCCCAGGTGAGCGAGCTGACAGAGACAGCAGGTAACAGGCGGGTAACTGGTGGACGCTCCCAGGTGAGCGGTCAGACAGACGAGGCAGGTGACAGGCAGGTAACAGGCAGGCAACTGGTGGACGCTCACAGGTGAGCGGTTAGACAGACGAGGCAGGTGACAGGCAGGTAACAGGCAGGTAACTGGTGGACGCTCCCAGGTGAGCGGTCAGACAGACGAGGCAGGTGACAGGCAGGCAACTGGTGGACGCTCCCAGGTGAGCGGTCAGACAGACGAGGTAGGTGACAGGCAGGTAACAGGCAGGTAACTGGTGGACGCTCCCAGGTGAGCGGTCAGACAGACGAGGCAGGTGACAGGCAGGTAACAGGCAGGTAACTGGTAGACGCTCCCAGGTGAGGCAGGTGACAGGCTGGCAGGCAGGACAAGAAGTCAGGCTAGCAGCGGAACCTGAGGGCTGAAGCACAGGTGAGACACAGTGCAAACAACATTGCTCGGGCACCTCCATTTTGGAGGAGGTGCCTTATATATGGGAGGTCCTCCGGCAATTGGCCGGGGACTCCTTAGGACGGCGCGCGCGGTCCCTTTAAGAGAGGGGGAGCGCGCGCGCGCGCCCTAAGCACTGCCGGGGAAGGAGCACGCGCCGGAAGCAGCGGGGAGAGAAGCGCTGGAGGACGCCGCACCAGAAGCGGGGAGGTGAGAGGGACGGCGTCTCTGCCTAGCAAGGGGCAGAGACGCCGATGCTACAGTACCCCCCCCCCCTTTAGGCCCCCTCTTTTTTAGGCCAGAAAGAAATTTTTCAAGGAGAAGCGGGGCGTTGATGTTCTCCCTGGGTTCCCAAGTTCTCTCCTCAGGACCAAACCCCTTCCAATCTACCACAAAAAAGGTCTTTCCTCTTACCCTCTTGGTGGTTAGAATACTCTCTACCTCAAAGACGTCTTCAGCGGAAACCGGAGCAGGGGGAGTACCTGGATTGTTGGAAAAAGAGTTAAAGACAATAGGTTTGAGGAGAGATACGTGGAAGGAGTTGGGAATCCGTAAGGTGGCCGGGAGTTTTAATTTGTAGGCCACTGGATTAATTTGCCTGATGATTTCGAATGGGCCGATGAAGCGAGGACCTAACTTGTAGGAGGGTATCTTGAGCCATACATGTTTGGAGGAGAGCCAAACCTTGTCTCCCGGATAGAATTGAGGCGGATCCAGACGTCTCTTATCAGCACATCTCTTCATCCGCTCGGAGGACTGAAGAAGTGCGGACCTAGTACTCTCCCAAATGGTAGAAAACTCGCTGACAAGAGACTGCGCGGCAGGGTTGTCCACAGAGGCGGAGACGGGAAACGGAATCCGGGGGTGCTGGCCATAGACAATAAAGAACGGGACTTGGAAGAGGATTCGCTCTCGTGGTTATTGTAAGAGAATTCGGCCCAAGTGAGGAGGTCCACCCAATCAGAATGGTGGGCATTAACAAAGTGCCGGAGATAGCTGGTAAGGATCTGATTGATCCGCTCCACTTAACCATTGGACTGAGGGTGGTAAGCGGTGGAGAAGTCCAGGGTGACGTCCAGCAGTTTACATGTGGCTCTCCAGAAGCGTGAGGTGAACTGAACCCCTCGATCCGACACGATGTGGAGGGGTAGGCCATGGAGACGGAAGATATGGCGGATAAAGTCCTTAGCCAGCTCAGGTGCAGACGGAAGACCAGGCAGGGGAATGAAGTGGGCCATTTTAGAAAAGCGGTCCGCGACCACCCAAATGACAGTACATCCGGCAGAGACAGGGAGATCGGTAATGAAGTCCATAGCAATGTGTTGCCACGGGGCAACAGGTATGGGAAGCGGCAGGAGATGACCAGCTGGTAAGTGTCTGGGAACTTTGTTGCGGCCACAAGATGAACAGGCAGAGACGAAGTCTACCACATCCTTACGCAGGGTAGACCACCAGCAATGCCGAGAAATGAGTAGGAAGGTCTTTTTTTGGCCGGCATGGCCAGCTAGTTTAGAAGAATGACCCCAGCGAAGAACCTTCTCATGGTCAGGAGGCGCCACGAACGTCTTGCCGGGTGGAAGACGAGACAAATCCAAGGGGGCCACATTCATCACCTTGGAGGGGTCGATAATGTGCATAGACTCCTCCTCTTGGTCGGAGGACAGGAAGGATCGGGACAAGGCATCAGCTTTGACATTCTTGTCCGCCGGGCGGAAATGAAGGATGAAATCGAAGCGGGCAAAAAACAAAGACCACAGGGCCTGACGTGGATTAAGTCTCTGGGCATTTTGGAGATATGCCAGGTTTTTGTGATCCTTGTAGATGACCACCGGGTATAGAGCCCCTTCAAGCAGGTAACGCCACTCCTCCAGCGCCAATTTAACGGCTAACAGTTCTCGGTCTCCTATGGAGTAATTGCGCTCAGAGGAGGAGAAGATTTTAGAGAAAAAGCCGCAGCTTACCATTATCCCGGATGAAGACTTTTGGGTGAGCACCGCTCCGGCTCCAGAGGAGGAAGCATCAACCTCCAGGTAGAACTGTTTGTTGCAGTCCGGACGGTGCAGCACAGGGGCAGAGGAGAAGGCTTGCTTCAGGGAAAGGAAGGCCTCCTCAGCTTCGGGTGGCCATACCTTGGGATTTGCTCCCTTACGGGTGAGTGCAGATATGGGAGCAGTCCGAGACAAGAAGTGAGGAATGAAGAGACGATAGTAATTAGCGAAGCCCAGGAATCGTTGTATCGCCTTCAAGCCCTCCGGACGGGGCCACTTTAGGACAGCAGAGAGCTTCTCGGGATCTATTCGCAAGCCTGTCTGGGAGATCACATAGCCCAGGAATGGAAGAGAGGTCTGCTCAAAAAGGCACTTCTCGTATTTAGCATAGAGGTGGTTCTGCCTGAGCCTAAGCAGGACCTGACGAACATCCCTCCGGTGTGTGGGAAGATCCGGAGAGAAGACCAAGATGTCGTCCAGGTATAAAACCTCGCAGGAGTAAAGAAGGTCACGGAAGATGTTGTTGACCAGTTCTTGGAAGACGGCGGGAGCATTGCAGAGACCGAAGGGCATCACACGGTACTCATAGTGTCCGTCCCGGGTATTAAATGCCGTTTTCCACTCGTCTCCCTGACGGATACGGACCAGGTTATATGCTCCACGTAGATCCAGCTTGGGAAAAGATCCTGGCGCCTTTAAGGCAATCAAATAACTCAGAGATGAGCGGAAGGGGG
Organism: Phyllobates terribilis; assembly: GCF_046119375.1. NCBI lineage: Eukaryota > Metazoa > Chordata > Amphibia > Anura > Dendrobatidae > Phyllobates > Phyllobates terribilis. The sequence goes on from NW_027362769.1 coordinate 307,305,837, forward strand.
TATTTATTTTTAACCGTGATCTGATTGAGTCCTCTATAGTCAATGCAGGGGCGTAGCGAGCCATCCTTTTTTTGACAAAGAAGAATCCGGCTCCAGCCGGGGAAGTAGACTTCCGGATGAATCCCCTGGCCAGATTCTCCTCTATGTACTCAGACATGGCCCGGGTTTCAGCCGCAGACAACGGATAAATACGCCCACGGGGTGGAGTGGCGCAAGGTACCAGGTCGATCGGGCAATCATATGGCCTATGAGGTGGCAATGTCTCTGCTTCCTTTTTACCGAAGACGTCAGCATAGGGCCAGTAAGGAGCCGGAAGACCGGGTAAATTAGCTGGGGTAGGTGGAGGACGAACCGGAACCAGGCAGGTCTTATGGCAGAAAGGCCCCCACCGGAGTACTTCACCGGAATGCCAGTTAAACACAAGTTCATGTGTCTGGAGCCAAGGTAGACCTAGCAATAGGGAGTGGGAGAGTCCGGGCAACACATGAAAGGAGATTACCTCAGAGTGCAGCATTCCCACCTGCAGGGTTATGGGTTCCGTGACGAGCAGGATGGTCACCGGAAGGAGTCTTCCATCCACGGAGGCGACTGACAAAGGTTCAGCCAGAGACTTGGTGGGAATACGGTATTTCTCAACCAGGGACTGGGAGATGAGGTTTCCAGAGGATCCAGAATCCAGGTGGGCGAGTTCAAAGTGATGGTTCTCTCCCCAGGAGATAGATACAGACAAAGTCAGGGTTGGAGAGGACTTATTTTTGTCTAGGGCGACCTCTCCGAGCGGTCCTAGACACTGGAGTTTCCCGGCCTCTCCGGGCAGGAACAAATCAGGTGCTCCTTACTGCCACAATAGAAACAGCTCCCCTCGGCTCGGCGTGACTCTTGGCGAGATTTGACCATCTTGGTCTGGTCGATCTGCATGGGCTCGGGTGAGTGCGCCCGGGGAGTGACAGAAGAGGAGACAGGTTTCTGGAAAGTAGGAGCTAGGCGGGGAAACCTTCTCTCCCGGTGGTCTCTTTGGTGCGTTCTTGAAACCGGATGTCAATCCGGGTAGGCAGCGACACCAGGTCATCCAGGGTGGTAGGAATGTCTAGACCGGCGAGCTCATCTTTAATTTGACCGGATAGGCCCTCCCAGAAGACGGACACCAGAGCTTCGTTATCCCAGGCAAGCTCAGAAGCGAGGGTGCGGAACCGTATGGCATATTGGCCCACGGTGAGACTCCCTTGGTGGAAACATAGCAGAGAGGAGGCAGATGAGGTCTTTCGTCCCGGTTCATTGAAGACTCTCCGAAAAGCAGTGAGGAAAGACGATAGGTCGGACAGCAGGGGGTCCCCTCTCTCCCACAGGGGGTTAAGCCATGCCAGTGCCTCCCCAGTGAGATGGGACATGATGAATGCCACTTTGGCCTGGTGAGCCAAGAGTTCAAAGTGCAGGGTGCACTGGTTTATGAAGCCCCGAGCCTGAGCGGGGTCGCCTCCGAAGCGAGGAGGTGCAGAAAGCCGGGGTCCGGGGCAGGATGCCATGGTATTGGTGGGCAGCGGCGCTGCCGGGGTGCGAGTCTTGACACTAGCGGTGGTTGCTGGTGGAGCAGTCAGTGTGTCCAGGCGGGAGTTGACATTCCGCAGGTGGTTCAGGATGGACTCCTGCTGGGATCTTTGACGGGAGACTTCATGGTAAAGGTCAGAGAGCGAGGGAGCTTGGGTGCCACTGGGTTCCATGGCCCGAGCAAACTGTTACGGGTCCGGGAGATGGAACCTCTGAGCTGCAATACAAGGGGGAAGTCCTTGTAAGGAAGCGGGTGACTCCCAGGGAAGGCAAGGAGGCAGCCACAACAAGTGACGTGGACAGTCTCTGGGTAGACAGGCAGGTGGTCACAGCAAGTGACAGGGACCGTCTCTGGGTAGACAGGCAGGTTGTCACGGCAAGTGACGGGGACAGTCTCTGGGTAGACAGGCAGGTGGTCACGGCAAGTGACGGGGACAGTCTCTGGGTAGACAGGCAGGTGGTCACAGCAAGTGACGGGGACAGTCTCTGGGTAGACAGGCAGGTGGTCACGGCAAGTGACGGGGACCGTCTCTGGGTAGACAGGCAGGTTGTCACGGCAAGTGACGGGGACAGTCTCTGGGTAGACAGGCAAGTTGTCACAGCAAGTGACGGGGACAGTCTCTGGGTAGACAGGCGAGGCGGATACCTGACAGGTAACTGGCGGGCGCTCCCAGGTGAGCGAGCTGACGGAGACAGCAGGTAACAGGCGGGTAACTGGTGGACGCTCCCAGGTGAGCGGTCAGACAGACGAGGCAGGTGACAGGCAGGCAACTGGTGGACGCTCCCAGGTGAGCGGTCAGACAGACGAGGCAGGTGACAGGCAGGTAACAGGCAGGTAACTGGTGGACGCTCCCAGGTGAGCGGTCAGACGAGGCAGGTGACAGGCAGGTAACTGGTAGACGCTCCCAGGTGAGCGGTCTGACAGACGAGGCAGGTGACAGGCTGGCAGACAGGACGAGAAGTCAGGCTAGCAGCGGAACCTGAGGGCTGAAGCACAGATGAGACACAGTGCAAACAACATTGCTCGGGCACCTCCATTTTGGAGGAGGTGCCTTATATATGGGAGGTCCTCCGGCAATTGGCCGGGGATTCCTTAGGATGGCGCGCGCGGTCCCTTTAAGAGAGGGGGAGCGCACGCGCGCCCTAAGCACACTGCCGGGGAAGGAGCGCGCGCCGGAAGCAGCGGGGAGAGAAGCGCTGGAGGACGCCGCGCCAGAAGTGGGGAGGTGAGAGGGACGGCGTCTCTGCCTAGCCAGGGGCAGAGACGCCGATGCTACAGGTTCCTAGTGCGCCTTGGACGCATCTCACAATGGATTTGATTACTGATCTGCCTGTGTCCGAGGGTTTTATTGTCATCTGGGTGGTTGTGGACCGTTTTAGTAAGATGTGTCATTTGGTTCCATTCATTAAGTTGACCTGCGCCAAAACACTTGCTAAGGCGTTTGTTAAGAAGATTATCAAGCTTCATGGTGTTCCCACGGATATTGTATCTGATAGAGGATCTCAGTTTGTGGCTCGCTTTTGGCATGCTTTTTGTGACAAGTTGGGAGTCCATTTGTCATTTTCGTGTGGGTATCATCCTGAGTCTAATGGACAGACTGAAAGAAATAACCAGGATGTAGAACAGTTTTTGCGATGTTTTGTGGCGGACAATCAAGAGGTGTCGTCTGAGTTTCTGCCTCTCGCAGAATTTGCTCTTAACAATCATACATCCTCCTCAACTGGGTGTTCTTTTTTTTGTTGTACTGGGAGACATCCGTCTTTTGGTTCGTTCTCCAAATTTGGGTCGGCGGTGCCGGAGGAGGAGAATTTTTCTGGTGATTTGGAGAGAGTTTGGACTAATGTACGTTGCAACCTTCAAGACGCTAACAAGAAGTCCAAGAAGTATTTTGACAGGAAACGTACGGAGGTTTTGTTTACTGTGGGTCACATGGTTTGGTTGTCCTCAAGGAACCTGCGGTTGAAGATTCCCTCTAAAAAACTGGGTCCTAAGTTTGTGGATCCATTTAAAGTGCTTCAGGTTGTTAACCTGTCTGCGGTTAGGTTGGATGTCCCTACTTCCTGGAAGATTAATCCTTTGTTTCATGTTTCCTTGTTGAAAAAGGTGGAAGTATCTGATAGGGATGCCACTGTCACAGTTCCTCCTGTGGTGGAAGACGGCCGATATGAAATTTCACGTATCTTGAATTCTAGATGGCATAGAGGGAGAGTACAGTATCTCGTCTCCTGGAAGGGTTTCGGTCCCGAAGATAACTGCTGGGTAAGGGCGGATAATGTCTCTGCTCCTAGGCATGTTAGAGCTTTCCACAAGAGCCTTCCAGATAGGCCTGGAGGATCCTCTTAAAAGAGGGGGTACTGTTAGAACCCTCCTGTTTGTTTTTTCCATTTTGTGTTTTGCGGTCACATGACCATCTGACTTTATATTCCAGCTCCGCCTTTTTGGCTATGCTGGACTTCAGTGTTTGATTGTTTTGCTAGCCAGGTGCTTCTGTGCCTATATCTCTCAGTTCGCTTGGTCCTTTTGGGACCTCTAGTACCTTTTTGACAGTTTATCTTTTGTGTTCTGCAACAACTTTCTGTGTTCAGGAGGTGTCCCATTTTTTATTCAGTCCTTAGTTCTTTTAGGGACCTCTTCCCTTTATTCTATAGGTCTTTGTTCAGACTAGCCTAGGACTAAGGTGGGTCCGTTCGCTAGGAACAGGCAGCCCGCTACAATGTAGGGATTCAGCTTAGTCTTACTGTAGGGAAAGCTTTCCCCTTCTTTCCTTAGTACTTGTTGCAGATCATAACAGAACGTAAATGAGAAAGGTGGTCCAGGAAAACTTTGTTCGTACTAGGAAGACAAGGTGTATGTGGTCGTAAAGAGGAAAGCCGATGACAGTCCAGTGTATGAAATCCGATTTGAGAGAGGGGACAAGAAAACCAGAATAGTCCTTCGGAATTTATTACTACCCTGTGATTATCTCCCACCACAACAAGACTTCCCAGAAGCAGACGAACATCGACCGAGATCAACTAAGCGACCACCACAGATTGACGTTCCGGTGGTGGATAGTGACCTTGAAAGTTCTGATGAAGAAGAGCACACCGTTGTATTTCTCGAACCGGAAAGGAGAGGGATGCACCATCTTCAGGAGAGTGAACTAAGTCCCGAGGCTCCAGAGTTTGCACCAAGGAGTTCAGATAAAGTCCAATTCAGATCTGATAATCGAACACCGGTCACTGGAGAGACCGATCGACACTCAGGAGAAGCGGAATTACCAGACCGTGTGGAACCAGGCCATTTTGGAGAAGTACAGAAACTTACGGAGGCAGTTCCAGGAGCATCTGAGGAAACACGGGAAATGAGTGCGGCGGAAGAAACTCCTGTGACTGTAGAACCCGTGGTATCTGAGGAACAACCCACCAGGAGGATGTCGACTTGAGAAGTGAGGAGGCCCATGATGCTGACGTTCGAGACACTTGGTGAGCCTAGTCAAGTACTGTCGACTGGAAACAGGTATCTCTGCCTGTGGACCAGTTAAGCCCACTGGAGAGGTATTCACCACTGAGAGGCAGTATGGAAGATGTTGCCTGGTGGAAAGACTTGTTTTCATGCTTTGATTTTCCTTAAAAGAATTTGTAGAAACAAAGAACTGATAAGGCCTAGTGAGAGAGCTGGTTGAAGACGTACGAAAAGCTCCAGCTGAAGAGACGCTGATTGTGTTAATTGTTTATTTCTTACAGGAGTACTAAAATAAAAAGGTCGTAGGATAGGTTGCTATAAATGTTTATAAATGTTATGTCAGTTTGTATATAAAGTTACTCAACTTTTACTACGCTCTCAGAATTGGTCAGATTGACCAATTAAGACGAATGTCGAGGACGACATTCAAAAAAGAGGGAAGAGTGTGACATGCAGAAGTAGGGCTGTTGCTTCAAAAGCATCCAGCAACTATTACAAATAACACAAGCACAGGAATCAGGAAGTGTTGTGCTTCAGAAGCATCCAGCAACTAGAGGGGTTAACACAGTCAAAGGAGACAGAGTGTTTTAGCTGTTGCCGTGCTTCAGATTAAATTCCACTGTTAAACTGTTGAAAAAGACTCTTGCCAGATGTGTCTGGTCAGCAATTGAATCTATCATGTGCCTGAGAGAAGCTGCAGCTTATGGTAGCCCTGAGTAACGGTTCCTCCAGGATTCCAAAGAATTCATGAAACCCACCTCCTCCTATCTGAACCTAGCAGCGTTCGTGTAACACTTTTCTCTGGACCATAACCCTTCCAGTGCATGAAGTACTGTAGGGAATGACACATCAACCATGATTGGGGGCAGTTGTATGGGAGAGGACTCAAGAGATTCTTCATATTTCTTCAGCAGAGACCTGTGAAAGACATTGTGGATCTTAAGGGCCTGAGGTAGCTCAAGACAAAACGCAGCTGGGTTAATGATGGTGGTTATTTTATAGGGACCAATAAATCTAGGTCCCAGCTTGCAGGAAGGAACCTTCAACTTGATATTCCTGGTATACTACCACACAAAGTCATTCACACTCAGGTCCAAACCTGGCAAGTGTTTCCTGTCAGCCATATGTTTGTACCTGTCTCCCATGATCTTCAAATTACTCAGAACCCCCACCACCACACACAGGAGAGCAACAAAGCAAAACATTCCTCCTCAGGAACTCCCGAAGCCCCTCCTCCACTAAAAGTACTAAACTGTGGATGGAAACTGCATGCACCAAAGAACGGTGACCTGCCGGTAGATTATTGGCGATGATTATTAATAGCAAATTCTGCCAGCAGTAATTAAGATGCCCAATCCCCCTGGTTTTCGGAGACAAAAGACCTGAGGTAAGTCTCCAGATTCTGGTTAATGCGCTCGGTCAGCCCATTCAACTGAGGATGGAAGGCAGAGGAAGAGAACAGTTGCACCCCCAGTCAAGAACAGAACACTCTCCAGAACTTGGAAACAAACTGAGTCCCCCGATCTACCACAATGACACAACATTGGAGGGAACCTCGTGAAGCTTCACAATCTCATTTTTAAACACTTGAGCAAGAGTCTTTGCATTCGGAAGTGCCAGTAATGAAATGAAGTGAACCATTTTACTGGACCTATCAACAACCACAGTTTTGCCTGCAGATAGCGGTAGGTCAGTAATAAAATTCATGGACAAGTGTGTCCATGGCCTGCTAGGAATAGGTAGCGGAAGAAGAGTACAAGATGGACGGTGTCACTGGTTTTATATGTGAGGGGAGGTACGTGTTACTCAGGATGCTCTCCTGTGTGAATTAAGACCTACTTTATTTCTGCCAGCATGTTATATGCTAGTGGGTTTACTCTGTTAAAGGGTGTGCGGTTTTATGGGAATGGCAAAGAGGGCAGGATGCCATTCCCCCTACCGCCCCTCAGGGTGTGGCTGAGCAAAGTGTAAAAGCTCAGTCCTTTTTTTTTTCTCTGGAGTGTGGTTTGGAGAGAAGTCTCCAGACAGTGTTGTAGAAACTGCAGAGATTTTCCCAAGGACTTTGCCTGTGCAGTTTGTGCTACCAAGAGAGGGCGGAACCCGCTCACCTATGAACTGAGCTATATTTTGTTTTCCCGTTTAACCCAAAGGGGTGTTGTTTATTTTTCCTGTGGAACCCTGCATGAGTTTATGCCAAATAATAAACCAGCAGAAAGGTAACCTGAGAACGCGTGTCCTGAGTCTGCCTCCGAGCGAGTTGTCTTGCCACAGGTGGTGTGAGAGTGTGTGCAGGATTCCAGGAACACGTGTACCAGCCACAAAGACCGGTAGGTGAAAGCCGGCAGCCAGCCAGAGAAGTTCGGCAGCATGGAGGAGCTCTTTAAGCACCTGGTCCAGAGCCAGCAGAGAATGCAGCAGCAACACCAGCAGGCCCAGCAGAGCATGCAGGAGTAGCACCAGGAGACGACCAATCTGTTGTTCAGCAAATTCAGTTGTAGCAAAAGCTGCAGCAGCAGCAGCACCAGCAGGAGGCGCAACAGCAGATACAGCTTCTGGCGGACGCCATCCAGGGCAGGGCGATCGCCCCACCCACAGGGCCGACTTATGATTCTCACGTCCGTCAGGAAGGCGGTAAGGCGGGCCATGCAGAAGATGACCTCTGGGGATGATGTAGAAGCATTTCTGTTTTTGAGAGGGTGGCTGGTCGGGAGAGACTTCCACCTGGACAGTGGGCAGAGGTTCTGGCGCCATATTTATCGGGTGAAAACCCAAAAGGCATAATTCGACTTGGCATTGCAAGGAGTATCCCAAGCTAAAAACAGAGACGTTAGCACGCCTGGGAGTAAATATGGCGGTGAGAGCCCAACAAGTTCATCACTGGGCGTATGCTAGCATCTTGTTCAGAAGTGCCTACAACCAAAGTCCTCCACTCCAGCCCAGATGGTTGAGTGGGTGGTGATTGACAGGTTCATGCATTCCCTTCTCAAGCCAGTACAGACCTGGGTTGCCCAAGGTGATCCCCAGAACGCAGATGACTTAATCGGCCTGGTTGAGAGGTACCAGGTAGTTGAGAGAGCCCTCGGGAAACCAGATGCAGTCATTTCTCCGTACTGGAATACCCAAAAGGAGGCAGGTTCAGCATGGAAGGGGTCTAGAGCCACCACTGGGGGACATCCCACTCCCACTTAAGGTGCCGTTAGGACTGTTGGTAAAGATATAGCTTGTTGGCGGTGTCACAATCCTGGACACGTAGCCGCCAGGTGTGAAGTATCCCCTGAGCCCATGGACTTCAGCCTAGGTAGAAGGGTCTCCTATTATGCCTATCCAGCCTGTAGCGTGGACTGTCGACCCGGCGAGGGGCCGCAGGCATGTGCAGTGTCCATTAATGGAGTAAAAGTGCTTGGGCTTTTGGATTCCGGGAGTCTGGTGACCTTGATCAGAGAAACCCTTCCCCCACCAGTTGACCCCTTCCAAAACTGTGTGAGTGAATGCATATATCCCCAGGCATACGTTGTCTGGATCTAGGGAGAAGTATTTTTCTGCCTTGGTGTTTTGGCGTCTTGCAAAGAGGTCCACCTCCGGCCGACCCCATCATCTGGTCAGCATGTGGAAAATGTCTGAGTTCAGTTCCCATTCCCCCCGGCTGGATATTCCTTCTGCTCAGAAAATCGGCCTGGATGTTGTCTGAGCCTTTTATGTGCAGACCTGATAAGGAACGAAGATGTCTTTCTGCCCAGAAGAATATTCTTGCTGAGATATTTTTTAGATTCTCGTACCTTGTACTCACTTGATGGGACAGGTGGGCTACGGTAGTCATGTTGTCTGAATAGACTTTTACGTGTTTGCCGCAATGACTGGAGCCAATATTTTGAGTGCCTCCTCCACTGCCTTTAATTCGCGGAAGTTGGAGGATTGTCTGCTGGTCTCTTCTGTCCAGACCCCTTGGAAGGGGGTTTGGGCGATGATGGCTCCCCATCCCGTCTTACTGACATCTACCATGGCTGTTATCAGAGGGAACTGAGTCCATTGAACCCCTGTTCTTAGGTTTCTTGGACTGAGCCACCATGACAGGGATGTCTTCACATAATAAGGGATCATGATCTTCCAATTTAGGAAGTCTGGGGATCCATCCCACTGTGCGAGAATATAGGTTTGCAATACCCTGGTGTGAGCTTGAGCCCAGTCTATGGATTGGATGCAGGCTGTCATAGAGCCGAGGGTGGACATGGCAAATCTTCTGGGACACCTTGTTCCGGGTTTTCAGATTCGTTATCTTGGATCTCTAAAGTATCTGCTTGTCTCTTGCTAGGAAGGAGGTTTGTCTAGCGGAATCTAATAGAACATCCAGGAACGTGTTTTCTGTGGCAGGGACCAGGTCTGATTTTCGATGATTTATCAACAACCCTAGGGTGGTCAGGATTCGGATTGTCCTTTGTAGATCTTCCTGGAGTGATGCCACTGAGGGACCTATTAGTAAGAAGTAGTCGAGGTAGGGAATGATGCAGATTTTCTCCTTTCTGATAGAAGCCACTACTTCTGACATAATTTTGGTAAAAATTCTTGGTGCTGAGAATATTCCGAATGGCAGTACGTTGAATTGGAAATGTAACGTCTGATGCTCTTGAACCACCGCAAACCTTAGAAATTTTCGGTATGTTGGATGTATAGGGACGTGGTAGTAGGTGTTCTGTAAGTCGATGGTAGCCATCACATATTCTTGTCCTATCAAGGGAACTGCTGATTTGATGGACACCATTTTGAATCTTCGGCAGATGATTTATTGATTTAAAGGTTTCAGATTTATTATTATTCTGTAAGTGCCGTTTGGTTTTCTTATCATAAAAAGGTGTGAATAGTGGCCTGTGTATCTTTCTGTTGTTGGGACCAGTGAAATAGCCTCCAAGGATAGCAGGTTTCTTAGGCCGGACATCAAGACAGTTTTTAATCTCGGGGAATGTTAGACGAGTTATTCTTACTTTTCTTGGTGGATATGAGGAGGATTCGATCTTCATCCCTTCTTGAATTGCTTTCAAGACCAATTGACTGGAGCAAATATTTTGCCATTGGGGAAGATATTTCGTGATTCGTCGCCCTACTGCTCTGGCGTCACTGCTTTTGTTGTCGCTGTCATTTTGAGAAAAAAATATTCCTATCTTTCCCCGCTTTGGGGTAGGTCCATCGACCGGACTTCCCTTTCCCCTTGTACTGAGGATTCTGCTCCCAAGGGGGGCAAAAGAGGGTCTTCTTGTAGTGTCTGGGTTCTGGCAAGATTTCTTTTATCAGCTGCCTTCTCCAGGAGGTTGTCAAGGGCCTGGCCAAACATATATTCTTCCTTGAATAGAATAGAACAGTTTTATTTTGGAGGCCACATCACCGTTCCACGATTTCAGCCATAGTGCTTGCCTTGTGGAGTTTGATAGGATTGCTGCCCTGGCGGTTACTCTCACAGATTCCGCTGAAGCATCTGCCAGAAAGTCAGTGGCCTTCTGCAGTAAAGGTAGGGAAGCTTGTATCTCTTCTCTGGATGTGCCCATAGCCAGATGCTCTTCAAGTTGGTTGAGCCATCTCAACATGGATCGTGCAACACACATGGAGACTACGTTAGTGTTCAGAAGGGCTGCTGAAGTTTCCCAGGAGTTCCTGAGAAAGCTGTCCATCTTGCGGTCTAGAAAATCCTTCAGTTGCGACGAATCCTCGAATGGCAATATTGTCTTTTTAGCGACTCTTGACACCTGAATATCGACCTGAGGTATCTCGGTCCAACATTTTGAGGTTTCTTCATCTACCGGAAACCTGTCTTTCAATTCTGTTGGTGTATTCAGTCGTCTTTCAGGATTTTCCCATTCGTCCAAGATTAAGTCCTGAATGTTTTTATGTATTGGGAACACCATCTTTTTCTTTGAAAGGAGACCATCGAACATCTCTTCCTTGACTGATCTAGTGGGCTTCTCTTCTTCCACCTTCATCGTTCTTCTTACTGCTGTGAGGTCTTCCATAAATTCCGTTGACAAATAATATTTCTTATTTTCCAGACCTTCCTCTGCTGGGCTGAGTTCACCTTCATCTATGAGGTCTTCTGGAAGGGATATTTTGTCCAGGGAGTCCAAGTCTCTTTTTTCTTTCAGGGAACTCTTCCTCTTCTTAGCCTTTGGAGGTGAATCAGAAGTGGATCGGGAAAAGGAGGCCAATGAAGATTTAACCTCTTGACGGACTATCCCCTTGATTTCGTCTATGAGGGATGGCTGCTCTTCCTTAATAATTTTCTCCATACATTTTTGGCATAAATATTTTTTGTTTGAAGAAGATAGCTTTTTTGCACATAAAGCATACTTCCGACTAGACTTATTTCCTGGTGCAGGATCCTTGTCCCCCTAAAAAAGAGGGAGAAGGGTAATTAATGTATCAATTCTAACCTGAACCTAGGAAAGGACCCCCAGTGCCAGACTTACTGGGACTGGAATCGCGCTTGGCTCCGCAGACATGGAGAAGATAGATTCTTGACCATCCAGTGTATGAAATACAAAACGGATTAGGTCCTATCTTAAGATGTCTTCTGTCCAGGGCTCTTATATAGGCGACCGGACTCCGCGCTCTCCCTCTTTCCTTGTGGCGGGGGTGGGAAAGTTCCTCCCCCTTGGTCCAATTGTGAAGCAGGAACACCTGCGATCACCTGGTTTTTTTTTTGTTTGTTTACTCTGTGTGTGCCCTAACGGACCGGAAGTAACCTAAGGGACCCTGTTTCGGCATCCCACGTCTCTGTCCGGCCATTTCTAGGGTGGACCGCAGACCGGAAGTGACATCATCCAGTGGTCTGCGTCACTTCCAGGATCCGGTGCGCGTCTCTCCCGTTATGGAGATCGCCACAGGCCGCCTGAGAGGGGGGGGGGGAGCTGGGCTGCAATGCTCGAGGAACCCTCCAGCCCGACACCCAATGGACCTTACCCGCAGACTCGGTGGGGATGGGGGTCCTGAGTCCCGGAGGAGATGGGAGCAGCATAAGGGGAGGAGGAGAATACTGCTCAGTCCCAGCTGCCCGGCTTAAAAGGTATGCTGGGTGTCTGCCGCCGGCATAGAGCACCCTGGATGACCTCTTCAGCCCAATAGGGACAGGAAAAAAAACAAACACACTGGAGGGAGGATGAGAGAGGGGCTATTTGACCTCTTTGTGTTTCCTGTCCCTATTAGGGTGGGGTGACATTCTCCTTTGGTGCAGTCATGGGGGGTTATTGGAGAAAAACACCAAAAACTATGGCATTGCACTTTTTTTTGCAATTTCACCGCACTTGAAATTTTTCTTCCTGCTTTCCAGTACACGATATTGTAAAATTAATGGTGTCGTTCAAAAAGTACAACTTGTCCTGCAAAAAATAAGCCCTTCCATGGCCATATTGACAGAAAAATAAAAGTTATGGCTCTGGGAAGGGGAGAAAAATGAAAACGCAAAAATAAAAAATGGCCTGGGGCTGAAGGGGTTAAGGGATTCTTTGTATGCCATTCACAGTGTGGTAAAAGTGATAAGATTGCTTTATTCTTACATAATATTACAGGGATTCCAATTTATATTAAGTTTGCATTTATTTTGTGGCGTTTGCATAATAAAAGCAATTTTATAGGAAAAAAAGGCATTGCTAAATTCAGAGCTATAGCTTTAATTTTTCTGCTGATGGAACCGAGTGTGGGCTTGTTTTTTTACGGTACAAGATGACTTTCAGGAATAGTATTTACATAAAACCTTTTGATCACAAATTTTACCTTTTGTTCTGATGTAGAAGCTTTTTTAAATCTTATTTTGTTTGCGGTATTCACTGTCAGTTTTGTAGATCGGTTGTTTTGGATGAGGCAATACCATATGCATACTTTTGTTTGTGTTTACATAAATATGCGTATTTAATGAAGATCACACATACACACATCTACGGGCTATTAAAAGACAATTTTTTCATCATTCATCTGTGTGCTGCCTCCAATCTCTTTGTGGATATACATAGGACTGGTGTGTACCTGGGGGGCTTTGCTCCTACTTTCCATTTTTAGTGCTGCTTTTGATTCACCTTTTTTTATATTATATATACACATACATATTTTATTTTAAACTTATCACTTGTCTAATGCATTGAATACACCTGCATGACAAAGCATTAGACCTGCCATTTTGACACTGACAGAACTCCTGCCATAGCTGGCAGATCCACAGGTCATTTGACCTGCAGCTGCTATGAGTACCTTTGATCCCTGCGCATTGCTTCACAGGTGTGCTGATGAGGGAACCCCCTCCCTCTCACAAACTTCTCAATGCCGTGATCACTATGGATTGCAGCATTTAGAGGGTTAAGTCGGTAAACAGCCAGGAGAAGCGCTGGTTAGGAGTTAGGACTCATTCAGATGTCAGTGATTTTCCATCAGTGTTTGTAAGCCAAAACACAGAACAGGTGTCAATCTTTCCATTAGGCTATGTGCCCACGATGCAGAAATGAAGCGGAAAATTTCCGCTTCATTTCTGCATGTCCTTGCCCGGAAAAACGCATGCGGAATTTGACATGCGTTTTTCACGCGTTTTGCCTTGCGTTTTCTAGTGCAATTCCGCATGCGTAAACGCACAAATAATGGACATGCTGCGGAATTTTCCACACATCAAAAACGCTGCGGAAAATTCCGCAGCATGAGCATTGCAATTGCGGAATTACATAGGGGACCATGGGAGAAGGCTTACCAAGCGTTTCCCAAGCGTTTACGCTGCAAAAATTCTGCAGCAAAAACGCTTGAAAAACGCATTGTGGGCACATACTGAGAAAAACTATGTTCCACTCCTGGTTTTGGCTTACAAACACTAATGAAAAATCACTGAAGTCTGAATGAGCCTTTATACAGAGCGCCCGGTGACAACTGTGCGGGTACAGCTTCAGCTTCTGTAACTGTTTGTCCATTTGCCTGAACACCTTCCCGATCATGATCTACAGTTAAGTCATGTCGGGAAGGGTAAAAAGAAAAGACGAAGCAAGGTTGTGCGCTAGATAACATTTAATGTGAATATTCACCACTGAACATTTTATTTTCTTAATAGAGTTAGTTAGATGATAACCTGCCTTTGGTAGTCACCACAAGAAGGAGCATAGGATTTACCGCATACTGTGATATCAATGGATTTAATAGAACAGCAGTATGTAATATGTATCTGTGAATGCTGGCTGCAGGAAACCACAGTATCATCCAACAATGGCTACACACAGGACTTGTGGTTCCCTGTATTAGACTAACAGTTCTAATAAAAATAGTGGCTTGTACATCATCCTGTCCAATAGAGGGAAGCTCCATCAGAGGATCCTGTCTGAGGGGTCCACATGACATTGCAGCATTATGGATCTGGGTTCTTCATGACAATCCCTATAAAATTTTATTTGCATTCACAAGCATTGCTCCTTCTCAACAGCAGAAAGCACCAATAAATATATTACACATGTATGATAATTATGATATATAGATATGATAATATAATATATAATACATGTAACATAACATTTTTAAACAAAAACAAAAAGGAATTTGTCAGCAGGATTTTACCCCCACAAATTATTTACAGACACATGTAGCTCTTTCAAAGACAAGTCCAGAAATAATTTTACAAGATCAGTCAATTACTGTTACTGAGAAATCAGGGTTAGAATTGATATGCAAATACAGAGCTATTGTAGATATGAAGCCTTTGCCACTCCAGCTCTATGCCCAACCCAGCATCGCCTCCTCCTGCTTGAGTGACAGCCTCTATGATGTGTGACTTCAGGCAAAGGAATGGTCAGTCAGGCAGGAGGCAGAGATGCTGGGTAGGGAATAGAGTTTGAGTAACAGAAGCTTCAGTTATGCAAATAGCTCTTCAGCCTAATTTACATATCATTTCAAACGCTAATTTCTCATTAACATAGGAATGGGCTGGCCATGTAAAGGTATTGCTGGACTGGTCTTTGAAAGAGCTACCTTTAAATAGTTAGATATAAATATTTTGAGGGGTCTGGGGTGAAATTAGGCCGACAGATTCCCTTTACCTACAAAATAATTAATCAAGTTGTTTTGACAAGGATAATTCTTTCATAAAGCGATTCATAAAGACTTCTAGATGTTGTTCTGATCTGTAAGCAACAAGTCCTCCTTTATTGGCCCATTTGTCTGCTCCTTTTTCTCCTTGCACTTCAGAATTGTAAAGGAGATGTGGCCTAGCAGCCAGTTTCTCATTCTGATTTGTTGACTTAATATATTCTGAAAGGTTCAACATTCCACCTCCCAGAGATTTAAGAATGGCATGAGCAGCACAGCTATCCCACTTAAATGTGGTGTCTTCAGAAAAAACATAGAAATCAACAAAATCTTGAATCACACAAAGACATTTGTAACCTGCACCAGCAGCAACGTACAGATTCTCCCCACATACTGTTGACAAGGCCCTGAGAACATTTTTTGCTTCAGCCGAGCTTGTCACTGTAGCATAAGAATCCTTTCCAGGATCAGTCCTCTGCTGTGTGCCATGGGAAACTTTGTTGTCGGGTTTTCCAGTGGAAGTATTAAACTGCAGAGAGCAGATATTGTTTCCCATATATGACAATCCCCAGTACCACTGACCTTTCCATCTAAATTGAAGAAAACAAACTATTAAAAGTACTGGTATTGAAGAAAAAAAAAATCATGTATATAAATATTTGCAATCAAAATTACTCAACTACAATTGTAAATTAAATTTATTAGAAACATTTACAAACTTTCTACTGTTTGCAAGAAACCAAGACAACAATTTAAACAGATCAACACAACAAATAGAACAATTGCTTTCTCTAAAGGTAACACATAATGCCACTTATACTTACTACTGCAGTCTCAGATCTACAACCCCTGGCAAAAATGATGTTATCACCGGGCTCGGAGGATGTTCATTCAGTTGTTTAATGTTGTTGAAAAAAGCAGATCACAGACATGGCACAAAACTAAAGTAATTTCAAATGGCAACTTAA
The DNA here is from genome assembly GCF_046119375.1 of Phyllobates terribilis. Taxonomy (NCBI): domain Eukaryota; kingdom Metazoa; phylum Chordata; class Amphibia; order Anura; family Dendrobatidae; genus Phyllobates; species Phyllobates terribilis. The sequence continues at coordinate 307,321,821 of NW_027362769.1, forward strand.
GGGCTTTAAGAAACACTAAAAGAAATCAAGATAAAAATGTGGTACTCAATAAGGGTATTTTTTTTCAGACCAAGCAGAGGGAAAAATATGGAATCACCCTGTAAATTTTCGTTTCCAAAACTAACACCTGCATCAAATTAGATCTGCTCGTTAGTCTGCATCTAAAAATGAGTGATCACACCTTGGGGAGTTGTTGCACCAAGTGGACTGACATGAATCATGGCTCCAACACGAGAGAGGTCAATGGAAACAAAGGAGAGGATTATCAAACTCTTAAAAGAAAGTAAATCATCACGCAATGTTGCAAAAGATGTTGGTTGTTCATAGTCAGCTGTGTCTAAAATCTGGACCAAATACAAACAACATGGGAAGGTTGTTAAAGGCAAACATACTGGTAGACCAAGGAAGACATCAAAGCGTCAAGATCGGAAACATAAAGCAATATGTCTCCAAAACAGGAAATGCACAACAGAACAAATGAGGAATGAATGGGAGGAAACTGGAGTCAATGTCTGTGACCAAACTGTAAGAAACCGCCTAAAGGAAATGGGATTTACATACAGAAAAGTTAAACAAAAGCCATCATCAACGCCTAAACAGAAAAAACAAGGTTACAATGGGCTAAGGAAAAGCATTCGTGGACTGTGGATGACTGGATGAAAGTCATATTCAGTGATGAATCGCGAATCTGCATTGGGCAAGGTGATGATGCTGGAACTTTTGTTTGGTGCCGTTCTAATGAGATTTATAAAGATGACTGCATGAAGAGAACATGCAAATTTCCACAGTCATTGATGATATGGGGCTGCATGTCAGGTAAAGGCACGGGGAGATGGCTGTCATTACATCTCCAATAAATACCCAAGTTGACATTGATATTTTCGACAGTTTTCTTATCCCATCAATTGAAAGGATGTTTGGGGATGATAACATCATTTTTCAAGATGATAATGCATCCTGCCATAGAGCAAAAACTGTAAAAACATTCCTTGAAAGAAGACACATAAGGTCAATGTCATGGCCTGCAAATAGTCTGGATCTCAATCCAATTGAAAATCTTTGGTGGAAGTTGAAGAAAATGGTCCATGACAAGGCTCCAACCTGCAAAGCTGATCTGGCAACAGCAATCAGAGAAAGTTGAAGCCAGATTGATGAAGAGTACTGTTTGTCACTCATTAAGTCCATGCCTCAGAGACTGTAAGCAGTTATTAAAGCCAGAGGGGGTGCAACAAAATACTAGTGATGTATTGGAGTGTTATTTGTGTGTTTGTTTTTCATGATTCCATATTTTTTTTCCTCTGCTTGGTCTGAAAAAAATTACCCTTACTGAGTATCACATTTTTTTCTTGATTTCTTTTAGTGTTACTTAAAGCCATAAAGCTGTCATTTGAAATGAGTTTAGTTTTGTGCCACATCTGTGATCTGCTTTTTTTTTCAACAACATTAAAAACAACTGAATGAACATCCTCAGAGCCCAGTGACTCCATAATTTTTGCCAGGGGTTGTATGCAACCCCTGCATAAAACAGTCTTAGTACCAAGTGGAGCTCCTTTGATTATTTTACATGTTTGGAGCAGGTCATAGGAGCCAGACAAAACCTTCTTCCTGAGGAATTTATTCAAATTCTTCAGGGCAATTGCCTTCAATCCCCTAATATTCTGGGGCTTGCGTATCACAACTGCATTCTCATATCCCACCAAAAACATTCTAGGGTTTAAGTCAACCAATAGGACTTCTTCTGAAACCAAGCTCTGGACTTGAGGTGTCCTTGGGATCACTGCCAGAACCTCACAGATCACATGCCATTTTTTCCTCCTAGGCTTTCTGGATATTTGATTGAATCCATGTTATCATCCACACACTGCAGATTTCAAGTGCCAGTGGAAGCAAAGCAGGCCCAGAGAATAAGCATCTACCATGCTTCACTGTAGGCATCACCAAGCCACCGCCATACTGCATTGTAGGCAGGGTGATATTCTTACGTTTTTCTTCACCAGATATAGCACTAATACATAGGCCTCAAAAGTTCCAGTCTCCTTTTATCGCTCAACAGAAGAAAATAGTTTATGCTGTGCACATTTGTCACAAAACCTGAAGGGCTTCCTGATGCCAGCCAAGTGAATAGGAATCCTGAAATTCCATGAACACATTGCTTATTTGTGACTTGCAGATTTTGTACAGATTTAAATCTGCAGCATGTCAATTCTTTCAGCCTTTTTTTGCTGCAGATTTCACCCATACTAATGAATGCGGAAAAATCTGCTCCAAAATCGCAAGTAAAAAAACCACAGCAAAACAGCGTGGTTTTTTGCTGCTGTGTTTTTCCTGCTAATGGATCGAGAAATGGTGCAGAAATTTCTGCACAAAATACTTAACCATATAAGATTGATCCAAAAATGTCCAGCACATCTTCTTAATGTTTAACATTTTTTTTTTTTGCTTTATTCAAATCCTCAAAAACATTTGTAGAGATCAAGACATACAGGGATAACTAACCCCACATGAACATGAAACTTTACGCGTTACGACCCTTAATTATAATATAATGACTAAAAAACAAGACTCCTGAATTGATATCCTGCTCAGGAGAGGAAATGACATTTGTGAAATAGCTGATAAGTGATTAATGTCAGAACACATGCCGGTCAATAAGGTGCACCAAACATATAAAAAACTACATCTTTTCAGACTAAGTTTTGATCAAAACAAAGGGGGTAAAAAAATCATATATGAGAACAGAGCAACATTTTAAAGATGATTTATATATCAAAAAATTGTTCATCAGAAAAAATTTATAAAAATAACAAATCTTTTTTCTGGTTCAAACCTAAGGGAGCTCGTGTTTAAACGCAGAATCCAGCGGGCTTCTTTTTTATGTATTTCATGCACTATGTCCCCTCCTCTGTGTTTCAACACGGCGCTTTATGCAATTTTGTGAATCAAACATGTTCTGACAATCGCTTGCGCAGTGCTCTGGTAGTGCACCCAACATATTGGACTCTGCATTTCTCACATGAAATAAGATACACCAGATGTGTGCAACCACAATTCATCATCGATTTTATACTGAAAGTTTCTCCTGTTTGATAAGAAATAAACTGTTTAGCATTGCTCATATACCTTCAGGCTCCACATGCTTTACGACTTCACCGATAGGAGCCTTTAGTTGCCAACTAATTAGTTTGATGCACTGTACTCAAATTAACCCTATTCATATGGTCACTTGGAGACACTACATTCCCGATAGTCAGACCCCTTTTTGGAGACAAATCTTATCCCATTTTCCAACATTTTCTTCACTACAGGGTCAGTATTCAAAATCAGTAAGTACTTTTTTATGATATTGATTATTGTATGTAAACTTTCATGTTCATGTGGGATTAGTTATCCCTGTGTCTTGATCTCTACAAATGTTTTTATGAGGATTTGAATAAAGCAAAACTTTTTTTTTTTACATTAAGATGTGCTGGACATTTTAGGATCAATTTTGCATGTGACTTGGAAGCTATTCCCTGCACCTTCGTGGATAACTGCACCTGCTGTGGACAAATTAAGGGTGAGTTGATAAAATAAACTTTTCTTCTTATATTACATTAACCATATAAGGGTATGTGCACATGTTCTGACCATAGTGGAACTGACTGTGTACTTTTGGGTCAGTAGAGGTGTAGGTTTTGATTTCGGATTTGGAGACCTTCACAGTTTTGTATGTAAACTGAAACTTTGGTGTCTGCTGTCACCAGATCTCCTCTGCAGATATTTTGCATTTGAGAGTTTTGGACTTGATTCCTCAAAAATCTGGATAGCTTCCTGTCGCTGCACGTCCAGGTAGTGTAGCCAGTGTTCCTTTGAGCTTGTGAACTATGCTTCCAATTTATTCTCAAGGAACAAAATTCTTTGCCTATCCTTTAGTATCCTTTATTGTATTTGTGCCAGACCGTGAACTTTTAACACCACTCTTGACTTAGTCATATCAAATGTCACAGTCAATAAACCCTTATCCAGTGGAGGTATTGGATAAGTGTTATGTGAAGTACACATGATGTAATTAATAAAGCTCTTGATTAGGTGCACTAGGTATGCTTGAGACAACAATTGAATTGCAACTCTTTTGAAAGATTCTATGTTTGAGGAGTAGGGCGAGAGGGGGTGGTTGAATAATTGTGGAACATTAAAAAGGTAACAATTTTTTTTTCCACAGCAGCAGCCATTAATAATTTGCATTTACAGCTTCCAAAATTAAAGAGTTGCAATGTATCCGAAAAAAAATTGATGCTATACTGTGGCTCGGTATGGTCAGGGTCGGATTGGCTCTCCGGACAATTCACCCATAGGCCGAGACACTAGCACTGTTTACAGCTGCAGGCACAGCAGTGTTAAGAAACTAGCAGATCAGATGCTACAGAGTACTTAGCACTGCTTCTCCTAGAGTAAAACAACCCAGGAGAGCAGTGCAACCGTCGCGGACACAGTCTTCTGCTGCAGCCTGCAGCTCACTTTGTGTACTAAACGGAATGATGTTCAGTTTAGCTGGCTTCTTATCACCACTTTTCCCCATGTTGCTTGTGCTAACAGCGCAGCCAAATCAGTGTTAGTTTTGTTTGTGCCTTCTTGCACGCGGCTTTACAGCACAGCTCAGGTAATGAGCAATCCCATCATTTGTAGTGATGGGCAGTCTGGATCTTTTTGGTGATCTGGCTCGCTTGACTAAGCTCATCAAGAGGAGCAGGCTCTTTTTGATCCTCTAGATGGTTTCCCTATTAAATATATGTTCACAATAGGTGAACACTAGTGATGAGAGAAAGTGACTGCCACTGCTCTATACTCGCCCGAGCATCTCCCTGCTCGGCATGCTCGGCGAGTATTTCCGGGATGCTTGGGCGGGAGATCGGGTCCCCGCATGTTTGGCGCTCTTTAGACAGCCAATTAACATGCAGGAATTGCCTGCCACACATTGCCGTAGCAATGATGGTTGTGGCATTACTGTGATTGGCTGGCCGCATAGAGTCATCGGGTCTATATAAGACCTGGTGACCCTATGCTTGTCACAGTCTTCCCTTCAGACAGGCAGAAAAGGAAGAGGTGCCGCTGCGTGAGGGATAGAATTAGCGGTTTATTAGCTAGCTATAGGTATTCCACAGCAAATATATATCCATCTGAACTAACAGTCCTTCTGAGGAATCCAGCTGCATATATTACTGGTGATAGCATGAGTTAGATAGGCAGGGTTTGTGGACACTGTATACAGCACAATAGGGTCCCATTGCATGTTCTGTCTACTGCTGCTGTTACAGATATCCATAGCCCTACATACAGTTATATGAAAAAGTTTGGGCACCCCTATTAATCTTAAGCTTAATGTTTTATAAAAATTGGTGTTTTTGCAACAGCTATTTCAGTTTGATATATGTAATAACTGTTGGACACAGTAATGTTTCTGCCTTGAAATGAGGTTTATTGTACTAACAGAAAATGTGCAATCTGCATTCAAACAAAATTTGACAGGTGCATAAGTATGGGCACCTCACCAGAAAAGTGACAATAATATTTAGTAGATCCTCCTTTTGCAAAAATAACAGCCTCTAGTCGCTTCCTGTAGCTTTTAATGAGTTCCTGGATCCTGGATGAAGGTATTTTTGACCATTCCTGTTTACAAAACAATTCCAGTTCAGTTAAGTTTGATGGTCGCCGAGCATGGACAGCCCTCTTCAAATGATCCCACAGATGTTCAATGATATTCAGGTCTGGGGACTGGGATGGCCATTCCAGAACATTGTAATTGTTCCTCTGCATGAATGCCTGAGTAGATTTGGAGTGGTGTTTTGGATCATTGTCTTGCTGAAAGATCCATCCCCTGCGTAACTTCAGCTTTATCACTGATTCTTGTACATTATTGTCAAGAATATGCTGATACTGAGTGGAATCCATGCGTCCCTCAACTTTAACAAGATTCCCGGTGCCGGCATTGGCCACACAGCCCCAAAGCATGATGGAACCTCCACCAAATTTTACTGTGGGTAGCAAGTGTTTTTCTTGGAATGCTGTGTTTTTTTGCCGCCATGCATAACGCCTTTTTGTATGACCAAAAAACTCAATCTTGGTTTCATCAGTCCACAGGACCTTCTTCCAAAAAGAAATTGGCTTCTCCAAATGTGCTTTTGCATACCTCAGACGACTCTGTTTGTGGCGTGCTTGCAGAAACGGCTTCTTTCGCATCACTCTCCCATACAGCTTCTCCTTGTGCAAAGTGCGTTGTATAGTTGACCGATGCGCAGTGACACCATCTGCAGCAAGTTGATGCTGCAGCTCTCTGGACGTGGTCTGAGGATTGTCCTTGACTGATCTCACCATTCTTCTTCTCTGCCTTTCTGATGTTTTTCTTGGCCTGCCACTTCTGGCCTTAACAAGAACTGTCCCTGTGTTCTTCCATTTCCTTACTATGTTCCTCACAGTGGAAACTGACAAGTTAAATCTCTGAGACAGCTTTTTGTATCCTTCCCCTGAACAACTATGTTGAATAATCTTTCTTTTCAGATCATTTGACAGTTGTTTTGAAGAGCCCATGATGCCACTCTTCAGAGGAGATTCAAACAGGAGAACAACTTGCAAGTGGCCACTTTAAGTAGCTTTTCTCATGATTGCATACACCTGGCTATGAAGTTCTAAGCTCAATGAGGTTGCAAAACCAAAACAAGTGCTTTAGTAAGTCAGTAAAAAGTAGGTAGGAGTATTTAAAACAAGAAAATGATAAGGGTGCCCATACTTATGCACCTGTCAAATTTTGTTTGAATGCAGATTGCACTTTTTCTGTTAGTACAATAAACCTCATTTCAAGGCAGAAACATGACTGTGTCCAACAGTTATTACATATATCAAACTGAAATAGCTGTTGCAAAAACACCAATTTTAAGAAAACATTAAGCTTAAGATTAATAGGGGTGCCCAAACTTTTTCATATAACTGTATCAGGGCTATTTTTTGTTTTGCTCCTAATCCTGATTATTTGCTTAAAAAGCAATACAGTACACCCTTTTACTGCTCCATTTCTTGTTAGCAGAACAGATTTATTGTTATTTTATTCGCAATGCCATATTGTAGAAGCAGAGAGATTTTTCCATCATCAGAAGTGATCCCATATTACTGATGTAATGCAGACATTTCTTAGAGCATACCAAATATTACCCTCTATTTAACCCCTTCGCGACCTTGGGATTTTCTGTTTTTGCATTTTCGTTTTTTGCTCCCCTTGTTCCCAGAGCCATAGCGTTTTTATTTTTTGATCAATATGGCCATGTGAGGGCTTATTTTTTTGTGGGACGAGTTGTATTTTTAAAACGCCATCACTGGTTTTACCATATAATGTACTGGAAAAAGGGGAAAAAATTCCAAGTGCGGTGAAAATGCAAAAAAATGCAATTCCAAAGTTGTTTTTTGATTTATTTTCTTTCCACGTTCACTGGATGCTAAAACTGACCTGCCATTATTATTCTCCAGGTCATCACGAGTTAGTAGACACCAAACATGTATAAGTTCTTTTTTAAGTGGTGAAAAAAAAATCCAAAGTTTGCTAAAAAAAATTGGCGCCATTTTCCGAGACCTGTAGCGTCTTCATTTTTCGGGATCGGCGGCCGGGTGAGGGCTTATTTTTTTGCGCGCTGGTCCGACGTTTTTATTGATACCATTTTGGGATAGATACGATGTTTTGATCGCCCGTTATTGCATTTTATTGCAATGTTGCGGCGACCAAAACAACGTAATTCTGGCGTTTGGAATTTTTTTTCTCGTTACGCCGTTTACCGATCTGATTAATTCTTTTTTTATATTGATAGATCGGGCGATTCTGAACGCGGTGATACCAAATATGTGTATGTGGGGTTTATTTTTTATTATTTTATTTTGAATGGGGCAAAAGGGGGGTGATTTAAACTTATATTACTTTAATATTTTTAAAAACTTTTTTTTAAACTTTTTGCATGCTTCAATAGGCTCCATAGGAGACTAGAAGCAGCAACTGTCTGATCGCCTCCGCTACATAGAGGTGATCAGAAGATCACCTCTATGTAGCAAAAATGCTCCTAGGTGGCGCTCATAGCGATCAGTGTAGCGTCGGCGTCCCTGCCTCCTGCTAGGCGGGGACGCTGTTCCCCTCACCTCTCTGCTCCGTGCCCGGCGGCTTCCTCCCGCTCTGCTTGCAGCGCCCGCTCTCCCCCGGTCACTGTGCTTAGGGCGCGCGCGCTTCCCCTCTCAAAGGGGCCGCGCGCGTCGCCCTAAGGAGTCCCCGGCCAATGGCCGGAGGATCCCTCCATATATAAGGCACCTCCTCCAAAATGGAGGTGCCCGAGCAATGTTGTTGCACTGTTCACTACTCTGCTTCAGCCCTCAGGTCCCGTTGCCAGTTACCTGCCTGTTACCTGCCAGTCTCCTGCCAGTTTGCTGCCTGATTCCTGCCTGTCATCCGCTTTCCTGCTTACTAGCCTGAGGTCCGACGGTCTGCCTTCCGACACCTGTCAGTCTGTCTATGGACCAGCTTGCCCACTCACCTGGGAGCGCTCACCTGCTACCTGCCTGATAGCCTACCTGGAGGCTCCGCTGTCACGTGCTGTGACCACCTGCCAGTCCAGAGACTTTTGCCCGCTCACCTGGGAGCGCTCACCTGCTACCTGCCTGTTAGCCTACCTAGAGGCTCCGCCGTCACGTGCTGTGACCACCTGCCAGTTCAGAGACTCTTGCCCGCTCACCTGGGAGCGCTCATCTGCTACCTGCCTGTTAGCCTACCTAGAGGCTCCGCCGTCACGTGCTGTGACCACCTGCCAGTCCAGAGACTCTTGCCCGCTCACCTGGGAGCGCTCATCTGCTACCTGCCAGTTTGCCTACCTGGAGGCTCCGCCGTCACATGCTGTGACCAACTGCTTATCCTGAGACTCTCGCCTGCTCACCTGGGAGCACTCATCTGCCATCTGCCTGCTAGCCTACCTGGAGGCTCAGCCGTCACAGGTCGTACCTGCCCGTTTACCCAGAGACTGCCCCGGTCACTTGCCGTGACCTCCTGCCCGTTTACCCAGAGACTGCCCCGGTCACTTGCCGTGACCTCCTGCCCGTTTACCCAGAGACTGCTCCGGTCACTTGCCGTGACCTCCTGCCCATTTACCCAGAGACTGTCCCGGTCACTTGCTGTGACCTCCTGCCCGTTTACCCAGAGACTGTCCCGGTCACTTGCTGTGACCTCCTGCCCGTTTACCCAGAGACTGTCCCGGTCACCTGCTGTGACCGCCTGCCTGTCTTCCCTGGTCGCCACCCGCTTCCTTACAAGGACTGCCCCCTTGTATAAGTTGCTCAGAGGTTCCGCCTCCCAGACCCGTTACAGTTTGCTCGGGCCATGGAACCCGGTGGCACCCAAGCTCCCTCGCTCTCGGACCTTTGTCATGAACTGTCCCGACAGAGGTCCCAACAGGAGTCCATCCTGGGTCACCTGCGGAATGTCAATACTCGCCTGGACACTTTGACTGCCCCACCAGCAACCACCAATACCATAGTATCCTGCTCTGGAATCCGGCTTTCTGCACCTCCTCGCTTCGGAGGCGACTCCGCTCAAGCTCGGGGCTTCATTAACCAGTGCACCCTGCACTTTGAACATCAGTCTCACCAGTTTAATTCCGACCGGGCCAAAGTAGCCTTCATCATGTCCCATCTCACGGGAGAGGCACTGGCTTGGCTAAATCCTCTATGGGAGAGAGGAGACCCTCTGGTGTCTGACCTGCCAGCCTTTCTCATGGCTTTCCGGAAGGTCTTCGACGAACCCGGACGGAGGACCTCATCCGCCTCATCTCTGCTACGCCTCCGTCAAGGGAGTCTCACCGTGGGCCAATATGCCATACGGTTCCGTACCCTTGCTTCGGAGCTGGCCTGGGATAACGACGCCCTGGTGTCCGTCTTCTGGGAGGGTCTGTCCGGCCGTATTAAAGATGAACTCGCCGGTCGGGACATTCCTACCACTCTCGACGACTTGATTACACTTGCCACCCGGATTGACATCCGGTTCCAGGAGCGCGCTAGGGAGGTCACCCGTGAGAGGAGGATTCCACGTCTAGTCCCTACCTCTCAGAGACCCGTCACTCTCCAGGCACACTCACCTGAGCCTATACAGGTCGACCAGACCAAGATGGTCAAGACCCGTCAAGACTTACGTCGTGCCGAGGGGAGCTGTTTCTACTGTGGCAGTAAGGAGCATCGGATCCGTTTCTGCCCTGAGAGGTCGGGAAACGCCTGTGTCTAGGATCGCTCGGAGAGGTCGCCCTAGACAAAAGTAAATCCTCTCCATCCCTGATGCTGTCTGTTTCTATCTTCTGCGGAGAGAACCGCTATTTTGAACTGGCTTAACTTGACTCTGGAGCTGCTGGTAATCTCATCTCTCAATCCCTGGTAGAAAAATACCACATTCCCACCAAACCTCTGGCCGTACCTTTATCTGTCGCCGCCGTGGATGGGGGTCTATTACCACATCCCATCCAACTCATCACCGAATCTCTGACTCTACAGGTGGGAATGCTGCATTCTGAGAGCATCTCCTTTCATGTTCTGCCTGGACTCTCTCACGCACTATTGCTTGGCCTGCCTTGGCTCCAGAAACATGCACCCGTGCTTGATTGGCAGACCGGAGAGGTCCTTCGCTGGGGACAGGACTGCCATAAGACTTGTCTAGTTCCCGTTCGTCCTGCCCGTCCTTCTCCTACCCCAGCCAATCTGCCCGATCTTCCGGTTCCCTATTGGTCTTATGCGGATGTCTTCAATAAAAAAGAGGCAGAGACTTTACCTCCTCATAGACCATACGACTGCCCAATCGACCTGATGCCCGGCTCTACTCCCCCCAGTGGGCGAATCTACCCTTTGTCCGCTGCTGAAACCCGGTCCATGTCTCAATATATTGAGGAGAACCTGGCCCGGGGATTTATCCGGAAATCTACCTCCCCGGCGGGAGCAGGCTTCTTCTTTGTCAAAAAGAAGGACGGCTCACTCCGTCCATGTATAGACTATAGAGGCCTAAACCAGATTACTGTGAAGAATAAATACCCCCTTCCGCTTATTCCTGAATTATTTAACCGTCTGAGGGGGGCTAGAATCTTCACCAAACTGGATCTCCATGGGGCGTATAACCTGGTCCGTATCCGTCAGGGGGATGAGTGGAAGACGGCATTCAATACCCGGGACGGCCACTATGAGTACCTTGTGATGCCCTTCGGTCTCTGTAACGCTCCTGCCGTCTTTCAAGAGTTGGTCAATGACATTTTCCGTGATCTTCTCTACTCCTGCGTGGTGGTGTACCTGGACGATATCTTGGTCTTCTCTCCGGATCTTCCTACTCACCGGAGGGACGTTCGTCAGGTCCTGCTCAGGCTCAGGCAGAACCACCTCTACGCTAAATATGAGAAGTGCATCTTTGAGCAGACCTCTCTTCCATTTCTGGGCTACATAATCTCTCAGACTGGTCTACAAATGGATCCTGAGAAACTGTCTGCCATCCAGAAGTGGCCCCGACCAGAGGGGTTGAAGGCTATTCAGCGGTTCCTGGGCTTCGCCAATTATTACTGCCTGTTCATACCGCACTTCTCTTCCCGGACCGCCCCTATTTCTGCTCTCACCCGTAAAAGGTACGAACCCCAGAGAATGGCCGCCCGAAGCAGAGGAGGCATTTCTTTCCTTGAAACAGGCCTTCCTCTCCGCCTCGGTGCTGCATCGTCCGGACGGCAACAAACAATTCTTCCTAGAAGTTGACGCTTCCTCCTCCGGAGCTGGGGCGGTACTTACCCAAAAATCTTCTTCCGGAAGAAAGGTAACCTGCGGCTTTTTCTCCAAACTTTTCTCCTCTTCTGAGCGCAATTATTCTATAGGAGACCGAGAATTGTTGGCCATTAAGATGGCACTGGAGGAGTGGCGTTACCTGCTCGAGGGGGCTCTCCACCCGGTAATAATTTACACTGACCACAAGAACTTAACCCGCGCCAAGCCCGGTGGTCTTTGTTTTTTGCCTGCTTCGATTTCATTCTTCATTTTCGTCCGGCTGACAAGATCGCCCTGTCCCGATCCTTTCTGGTGTCTGATCTTGAGGAGGAGCCTAAACACATCATCGATCCCGCCAGAGTAATGCAGGTAGCCTCCGTGGGTCTAAATCGTCTCCCTCCCGGTAAGACGTTCGTAACGGAGTCCGATCGGGAGAAGATTCTACACTGGGGTCACTCGTCTAAGCTAGCTGGGCACGCCCGTCAGAAAAAGACTCTCCAGCTTATTACCCGGCACTACTGGTGGCCTACCCTGCACAAGGATGTAATTGACTTTGTTTCTGCCTGTGTGTCCTGCGCCCGCAATAAAGTTCCGAGACACCTGCCTACCGGCCGCCTTCTTCCTCTGCCTGTGCCTGCTGCCCCGTGGCAACATATAGCTATGGACTTCATAACAGATCTCCCAGTCTCTGCCGGTTGTACGGTCATTTGGGTGGTCGCTGACCGCTTTTCCAAAATGGCTCATTTTATTCCCCTGCCAGGCCTCCCGTCTGCTCCCGAGCTAGCTAAAGACTTTATCCGCCACATCTTCCGTCTCCATGGTCTGCCTCTCCACATCGTGTCGGATCGTGGGGTTCAGTTCACCTCACGCTTCTGGAGAGCCACATGTAAACTGCTCGACGTCACCCTGGACTTCTCCTCCGCTTACCACCCACAGTCCAATGGTCAAGTGAAGCGGATCAATCAGAATTTGACCAGTTACCTCCGGCACTTCGTTAATGCCCACCATTCAGACTGGGTGGATCTCCTACCATGGGCCGAGTTCTCTTACAACAATCACGAGAGCGAGTCTTCTTCTAAATCCCCGTTTTTTGTAGTCTTCGGTCAGCATCCTCGGATCCTTTTTCCTGTCTCCACCTCTGTGGACAACCCGGCCGCGGAATCTCTCGTTAGCAAATTTTCCTCCATTTGGGAGAGTACCCGATCCGCACTCCTTCAGTCGTCCGAGCGGATGAAGAGACACGCCGACAAAACGCCTGGATTCCCCACAATTTCGTCCCGGAGATAAAGTCTGGCTCTCATCCAAATATGTCCGGCTCAAGATTCCTTCCTATAAGTTAGGGCCTCGGTTCATCGGCCCACTGGAGGTTATCAAACAGATCAACCCGGTGGCCTATAAATTGAAACTCCCGGCCAACTTACGGATCCCTAACTCCTTCCATGTATCTCTTCTCAAACCCGTGGTACTTAACTCCTTTTCCAAGTCTACAGGTACGCCTCCTGCTCCGGTTTCTGCTGAAGACGAGTTTGAGGTAGAGAACATTCTGGCCACCAAAAGGGTAAGAGGAAAGACCTTTTTTCTAGTGGATTGGAAGGGGTTTGGTCCTGAGGAGAGAACATGGGAGCCCCGGGAGAACATCCATGCCCCTCTCATCCTTGCTAAATTTCTGTCTGGCCTAAAAAAGGGGGGGCCTAAAGGGGGGAGTACTGTAGCGTCGGCGTTCCTGCCTCCTGCTAGGCGGGGACGCTGTTCCCCTCACCTCTCTGCTCCGTGCCCGGCGGCTTCCTCCCGCTCTGCTTGCAGCGCCCGCTCTCCCCCGGTCACTGTGCTTAGGGCGCGGGCGCACGCTTCCCCTCTCTTAAAGGGGCCGCGCGCGTCGCCCTAAGGAGTCCCCGGCCAATGGCCGGAGGATCCCTCCATATATAAGGCACCTCCTCCAAAATGGAGGTGCCCGAGCAATGTTGTTGCACTGTTCACTACTCTGCTTCAGCCCTCAGGTCCCGTTGCCAGTTACCTGCCAGTCTCCTGCCAGTTTGCTGCCTGATTCCTGCCTGTCATCCGCTTTCCTGCTTACTAGCCTGAGGTCCGACGGTCTGCCTTCCGACACCTGTCAGTCTGTCTATGGACCAGCTTGCCCGCTCACCTGGGAGCGCTCACCTGCTACCTGCCTGATAGCCTACCTGGAGGCTCCGCCGTCACGTGCTGTGACCACCTGCCAGTCCAGAGACTCTTGCCCGCTCACCTGGGAGCGCTCACCTGCTACCTGCCTGATAGCCTACCTGGAGGCTCCGTCACGTGCTGTGACCACCTGCCAGTCCAGAGACTCTTGCCCGCTCACCTGGGAGCGCTCATCTGCTACCTGCCTGTTAGCCTACCTAGAGGCTCCGCCGTCACGTGCTGTGACCACCTGCCAGTCCAGAGACTCTTGCCCGCTCACCTGGGAGCGCTCATCTGCTACCTGCCTGTTAGCCTACCTGGAGGCTCCGCCGTCACATGCTGTGACCAACTGCTTATCCTGAGACTCTCGCCTGCTCACCTGGGAGCACTCATCTGCCATCTGCCTGCTAGCCTACCTGGAGGCTCAGCCGTCACAGGTCGTACCTGCCCGTTTACCCAGAGACTGTCCCGGTCACTTGCCGTGACCTCCTGCCCGTTTACCTGCTGGGACCGCCTGCCTGTCTTCCCTGGTCGCCACCCGCTTCCTTACAAGGACTGCCCCCTTGTATAAGTTGCTCAGAGGTTCCGCCTCCCAGACCCGTTACAATCAGTACATGACAACCACTGGGGTCTGCTGAAGACCCAGGGTTGTCATGACCACCCATCAGTGTCCCGCGATCACGTGACGGGGCCACCGATGGGCAGGGCCAAAGCCGCGCTTCCGGCGCGGCGATGTTAAATGCCGCTGTCAGAGATTGACAGCGGCATTTAACATGTTAACAGCCGCGGGTGGATCGCGATGCCACTGGCGGCTATTGCGGGCACATGTCAGCTGTAATAATCAGCTGACATGTGCCCGGTTCAGTGCGGGCTGAGCGCCGGAGCCCTCACTGAACCGGGGGTGATGGCCTGGGGTGTACTAATTTGCCCCAGGTCAGTAAGGGGTTAAACTCAGCCAGCTGTGTTTTGTTGAACCTATTCACACTTGGTCGCTGACCAATACCACATCTATAAGGACACTTCCTAAAACCGTGGTCATTAGACGTGATCCCATATTACTGCGGTAATAATTGTGACATTTTTTGGAGAGGGTCAAATATTACACTCCATTTAAAATGAGCAAGGGACGGGGAAGTGGACGTGATGGTTCTTGCAGAAGCCGAGGCCATGGGCAAGATGAAACTGTGCCTGCTGAGGGAGAACAACAAACACCCACATCCTGTACCAATTACTAGGGGGTCGCGGAAAACCACTATTGAAGCCAGAGCAGTGTGAAAAGGTTGTTGGTTGGATAGCAGATAATGCTTCCAGTCAGTTTGCCACCACCACACCCCTGTCTTCCACACGGTCAAGTCTCAGTAGCCATGAGTCTGGACCACATATTCCTATCCCTGATCCTCCTTCCTCCCACCATGCCGAGTACTGAGTACCCGGAGACAACTGATCCTACACTTGGACATTCCAAAGAGCTGTTCACATTTCCATTTATAGATTCGGGCCTCTCACCCGGCCAGCTTCAAGTGGGGCAAGAGGAGATCGCATGTAGCAATGCCCAAATATTTGAGCAGCCACAGTCACACGAAGGCGACGGTGGGAATGTGCAATTACTGTCGCAAGAGGTAGATGATTATAATGACACACAATTGCCACCAAGTCAGGAGGAGGTCCAGGGTGCGTACGTAAAAGACGAAGTGGTGGACGATGAAGTCACTGACCCAACCTGGCAAGGTGATATGCATAGCGAGGATAGCAGCACAGAGGAAAAGGGAGACAGCACCACAACAAGCTGTGGGGTGGCCACAGACCAGGAGAGCAACCGTTACCCGCCACCAACACAAGGGAAGTTGCCAGACCAAATGTTAGGTCTTCCAGAGTCTGGCTCTTTTTTTAAGACTTTCCAGATAACCCCAAAAAGGCCATTTGTAGCAGGGGTAGTAAAACTACCAGCCTGACCACCACCAGCATGCTCAGGCACATGACATCAAAACACCCGACTAGGTGGGCTGAATGCCAGGATCCAGAAACAGTGTCTGTGGGTGACAGCACTGCCTGTTCCGCTGTAGCGTGTGCACACCAATCCTCTGTCCATGTCGCAGGCGAAGATGCCTCCCACCCTGCACCTGTCGTTGCACACTTGCAACAATCACCATTAGCGTCCTTGTCCCAGCGCAGCGTTCAGCTGTCCCTACCCTAGTCCTCTGAACGCAAGTGAAAATAAGCAGCTAACTCCCCACCTGTCACACTACTAGACTACCCCATTTCTCGAATGCTTGCACTTGAAATGTTGCTTTTCAGGTACATGGAGATGGAATCTTCCCGCAGCCTGATGGCGGCGGCCGTCCCTCAGTACTTGGTCCCCAGCCGCCATTATTTCTCCCGGTGTGCCGTCCCCGCATTACACAAGAACGTGTCCCAGAACATTACCCATACCTTCAACAACGCAGTTACTGGGAAAATCCACCTAACCACGGACACGTGGACAAGTGCTTGTGGCCAGGAGCGGTACATCTCGCTGACCTCACACTGAGTTAATATAGTGGAAGCCGGGACCCAGTCAGACCCTGGGACGGAACAACACGTCCTCCCGACGCCGAGGATTGCAGGCCCTGGGTCAATCAGGGTTGCCTCCACATTCTACATCTCCTGCACCTTCTCCTCTTCCATCTCCAAAATGACCACATCAGTCGGAAGCTGGAAGCACTGCCTCGGCCATGCGGCAACAGGCACTGCTGAAGCTAATATGCTTAGGTGACAAACTGCACACTGCTGCAGAGTGGTTGACAACTGTAAAAGAGAAGGCAGATTTGTGGCTGTCACAGATGAACGTACAAGCCAGGCATGGTCATGTGTGACAATGGCCAGAACCTGGTGGCGGCTCTGCAGCTAGGTGAGCTTTCACACGTACCATGCTTGGCCCATGTGCTCAACCTAATGGTTCAGCGGTTTCTCAAAACCTACATGGATCTGCCTGAACTGCTTACCACGTGTGAGCCCAATTTCAAAAGTCATCTACAACTTCCACTGCCCTGCCCTCGCGTTTGCAGCTTACAGTTCACCAACTGGTGTGCGATGTCAACGTGTTGGAACACAACATTGCAGATGTTTGGAAGGATTTCAGCAGGGTGCAGCTGTTGAGTACCAGCTTCAACACGCCTGTTGTTATTCAGGTAAGCCTCAGCACATAAGAACTAATGAGTGGGCATGGATGTCTGACATCTGTACAGTCTTCCAAAACTTTGAAAACTCCACCAAGATGGTGAGAAGCGATGATGTCCTAATTAGCATCACCATCCCACTGCTCTGTTTTCTGAAACGCTCGCTGTTCACAATTAAAGAGGAGGCATTGCAGGCACAGTATGATGAGGAACCATGCAGGGTGATGCCAAACAGCCCAGCTGCATCTCATCCCAACGCGGATTGGGTGATGAGGAGGATGAAGAGGTGCTGTTTTCCTGCGCTACAGACGGTATTACCCACACAAATGTCACAGTCTGTTCAGCATGGATGGCCTGAGGAAAGGGAGGACAAGGAGGAGGAGAGCATGGACAGTCGTCCTCTTGGTCAGGACAGGGAAGACTTGGCTGTTACCAGTCTGGTCGAAAAGGCTGACTTTATGTTCCTCTGCCTTTTCCGTGACCCACGCATTGTACACATTTCGGCTGACAGTACTTACTGGTTGGTCACACTTCCAGACCCACACTACAAGGAGAACTTTTCATCTCTCCTTCCCGCGGCGGTGAGGTCTAGTAAAAAGTTGCAGTACCAGAAGGCCCTGGTTGAGGAATTAAAAAATTCCCATCGGAAGATGCTGAAGGCAGAGGTCATAAATTCCTTGGACAACCAAAGAGTATAGGCGAGTATAGGTGAGGGAGACACAAACCAGATACACCAGAGCCAGGGGAACACTGTCAAAGTTGTGGGACAGTTTTCCCAGACCCTCCCAGCGCCCAGGCCCTGATGCGCGGGGTACTCTGAAGAGGAGGAAAAAGTTTTGGAAAATGCTGAAGTGTTTTGCCGACCGTACCAATGTCCTCCATGATTCCTCTGTGCCATATAATTATTGGGCATCCAAGCTGGACATGTGTCAAGAACTGGCTCTCTGTGCCTTGGAGGTCCTGGCCTGCCCTGCCACTAGGTTTTTGTCAGAGCGGGTATTTAGTGCCGCCATGGGCATTATAACTGATCGGCACATCCGCCGCTCTTGCCGTGTTTCAGCAGCGTTTGCATCTTCCGGCTCACAGACTGGTGTGTGATGTCCCCTCGCATTGGAACTCTACACTGCAGATGTTGGGAAGGATTTGTGATCAGAAGAGAGCAGTTGTTGAGTACCAGCATCAACAAGGCCCTCGGTATTCAGTTCAGACTCCACACAAGACTTCAGGAGTGGACATGGATGTCAGACATATGTACCATCCTCCAAAACTTTGAGGACTCCACCACGATGGTGAGCGGCGATGACACCATAATTATAATAGTGTCACCATCCCGCTTCTCTGTCTTCTGAAACACTCTCTGCTCACAATCAAAGAGGATGGAGTAAGGAACCATACAGGGTGATTACACACAGCCAAGCCTCAGCTCATCCCAACATGGATTGGGTGACAATGAGAGAGAGGAGAAGGACGAGGAAGAATAGCAGCTAGTTTCATGCGCTATAGACTGTATTACCTGCACAACTGTCATACTGTCTGTTCAGCGTGGATGGCCTGAGGACAGAGAGGAGGAGGAGAGCATGGTCAGTCATCCTCTTGGTGAGGACATGGAAGTTTTGCCTGTTAGCAGTCTGGCACGCATGACTGAGTTTGTTAGGTTGCTATTCCCATGACCCTTGCGTTTTCAAAATTTTGGGTGACAGTCTTTACTGGTGGGTGACACTTCTAGACCCATGCTACAAGGAGAACTTTATATATCTCTTATTCCTGAGGCGGACAGGTCTACAAAAATGGGGCAGTACCAAAAGGCCCTTGTTGAGGAACTATTAAAAAAATTCCTATCTGAAAACGCTTGCGGCAGAGGTCACAGTTCGTTGGACAACCAAGGACTACAGGCGAGAGAGACAACTTCAATCTAGCAGAGGCAGGGGAACACTGTCAAAGTTCTGGGAGAATTTTCTCAGCCCCTCCCATCGCACAGGCCCTGAGGCGCGGGGTACTCTCACAAGGAGTGCAAAGTTTGGAAGGAAGCTGAGGGAGTACCTTGCCGACCGTACCAACGTCCTCCGTTATTCCCCTGTGCCTTATAATTATTGGGTATCCAAGCTGGATACGTGGAATAAATTGGCTCTCTACGCCTTGAAGGTCCTGTCTTGCCCTGCCGCCAGCGTTTTATCAGAGTGGGTTTTTAGTGCCGCTGGTGAAATTATAACTGAAAAGCGCATCCGCCTGTCAATGAACAAGGGCTGGATTGGGCCAGACTTCTCAACACTATTGGATGATAGCAGCAGAACAAACACAATCCACTGGCTTTTTTTGGGTGGGGTGGGGGGGTCTATTCCTAAGCACCTCTTCACACCCAGACATGGGTATACGCTTTCTGAGTTTGTCTATTTTTTGTTGTCCTCCTCTTTCTCTTTCTCCTCATCCTCTGCCACCATATCACCAGGGTGACCGAGATGCAACACCCACATAATTTTTTTTAAGGGTGTTTATGACCAAGTAGAAATTTTTTTTTTTAGAGGCCTACCTTTAACATTCTGTATGTTATACAGTATGTTCATGTACACCCCCAGGGGTAAATGTTTTTCAGTATACATTACCAAGTATATGAGACCCACTCCTTAACAATGGTAACAATTTTTTTAATAAGTAATTCCTCTACATCTCTTCAAAGGGAACAAACAAGTCTCTAGACTATGATATTAGTTCAGGAAAACGAAGATATATGCTTCGGAATAAAAATAAATTTTTATTGAATAATCTTTTTCTTAAAAAAAAAAAATGAATTAAAATAGAGAACCAATTTAAAATTTCACATGTGGATCAACAATTCATGTAAGTAAAGTAGAAAACATATTGCATAGTCAATTCAAGCACACATGTAAATGAGGCAACAAACAATTGGATAGGAGCCATGAAAGAAAGGGGGGGGCGACAAGCTGCAATGCATTTGTCTTGGACCTAGGATTGCATAAAACATTAACTAATATATACATACAGTACAGACCAAAAGTTTGGACACACCTCATTTAAAGATTTTTCTGTATTTTCATGACTATGAAAATTGTACATTCACACTGAAGGCATCAAAACTATGAATGAACACATGTGGAATTATATACTTAACAAAAAAGTGTGAAACAACTGAAAATATGTCTTCTATTCTAGGTTCTTCAAAGTAGCCACCTTTTGCTTTGATGACTGCTTTGCACACTCTTGGCATTCTCTTGATGAGCTTCAAGAGGTAGTCACCGGAAATGGTTTTCATTTCACAGGTGTGCCCTGTCAGGTTTAATAAGTGGGATTTCTTGCCTTATAAATGGGGTCGGGACCATCAGTTGTGTTGTGCAGAAGTCTGGTGGATACACAGCTGATATTCCTACTGAATAGACTGTTAGAATTTGTATTATGGCAATAAAAAAGCAGCTAAGTAAAGAAAAACGAGTGTCCATCATTACTTTAAGAAATGAAGGTCAGTCAGTGTGAAAAATTGGGAAAACTTTGAAAGTGTCCAAGTGCAGTTGCAAAAACCATCAAGCGCTACAAAGAAAATGGCTCATATGAGGACCGCCTCAGGAAAGGAAAATCAAGAGTCACCTCTGCTTCTGAGGATAACTTTATCCGAGTCACCAGCCTCAGAAATCACAGGTTAACAGCAGCTCAGATTAGAGACCAGGTCAATGCCACATCATTACTTTCATTTCTTAAAGTAATGATGGCCACTAGTTTTTCTTTACTTGGCTGAATTTTCTTGCCAAAATACAAATTCTAACAGTCTATTCAGTAGGACTATAAGCTGTGTGTAGCGCCGGCGTCCCTGCCCTCTGCTAGGCAGGGACGCTGTTCCCCTCACCTCTCTGCTCCGTGCCCGGCGTCCTCCTCCTGCTCTGCTGGCAGCGCGCGCTCCTTCCTGGCCACTGTGCTTAGGGCGCGCGCGCTCTCCCTCCCTCTTAAAGGGGCCGCGCGCGCCGTCCTAAGGAGTCCCCGGCCAATGGCCGGAGGATCCCTCCATATATAAGGCACCTCCTCCAAAATGGAGGTGCCCGAGCAATGTTGTTGCACTGTTCACTACTCTGCTTCAGCCCTCAGGTCCCGTTGCCAGTTACCTGCCAGATTCCTGCCTTATTCCTGCCTGATTTTCTGCTACCTGCCTGCTAGCCTGAGGTCCGACGGTCTGCCTTATTACTCCTGTCAGTCTGTCTATGGACCAGCTTGCCCGCTCACCTGGGAGCGCACATCTGCTACCTGCCTGCTAGCCTACCTGGAGGCTCCGCCGTCACGTGCTGTGACCACCCGCCTGTCCAGAGACTTCTGCCCGCTCACCTGGGAGCGCTCATCTGCTGCCTGTCGGCTAGCCTACCTGGAGGCTCTGCCGTCACGTGCTGTGACCACCCGCCTGTCCAGAGACTTCTGCTCGCTCACCTGGGAGCGCTCATCTGCCATCAGCCGCCACAGGTCATACCAACCCTTTACCTAGAGACTGCCCCGGTCACTTGCCGTGACCATCTGCCCGTTCATCCAGAGACTGCCCCGGTCACTTGCCGAGACCATCTGCCCGTTCATCCAGAGACTGTCCCGGTCACCTGCTGTGACTTCCTGCCCGTCTTCCCTGGTCGCCACCCGCTCCCTTACAAGGACCGCCCCCTTGTATAGTAGCTCAGAGGTTCCGCCTCCCAGACCCGTTACAGTTTGCTCGGGCCATGGAACCCGGTGGCACCCAAGCTCCCTTGCTCTCGGACCTGTGTCATGAACTGTCCCGTCAAAGGTCCCAACAGGAGTCCATCCTGGGTCACCTGCGGAATGTCAATACTCGCCTGGAAACTCTGACTGCTCCACCAGCAACCTCCGCCAGTGCCATGTCTCGCAATCCGGCAGCTCCGCTGCCCACTAATACCATGGTATCTTACCCCGGACCCCGGCTTTCTGCACCTCCTCGCTTCGGAGGCGACTCCGCCCAGGCTCGGGGCTTCATAAATAAGTGCACCCTGCACTTTGAACTATTGTCTCACCAGTTTAACTCCGACCGGGCCAAAATTGCATTCATCATGTCCCATCTCACCGGGGAGGCCCTGGCCTGGCTAAATCCTCTATGGGAGAGAGGAGACCCCCTGGTATCCAACTTGCCTGCTTTTCTCACGGCTTTCCGGAAAGTCTTCGACGAAACCGGACGGAAGACCTCATCCGCATCATCACTGCTACGCATCCGTCAGGGAAGTCTCACCGTGGGCCAATATGCCATACGGTTCCGTACCCTTGCCTCGGAGCTGGCCTGGGATAACGACGCTCTGGTATCCGTCTTCTGGGAGGGTCTGTCCGGCCGAATTAAAGATGAACTTGCCGGTCGGGACATTCCTACCACTCTCGATGACCTAATAACTCTTGCCACCCGGATTGACCTACGGTTCCAGGAGCGTGCCAAAGAGGTCACCCGTGAGAGGAGGTTACCACGTCTAGCTCCTACTTTTCAGAGACCCGTCACTCCCTCCGTCTCTACCCAGGTACACTCTCCTGAGCCTATGCAGGTCGACCAGACCAAGATGCTCAAAACCCGTCAGGACTTACGCCGTGCCGAGGGGAGCTGCTTCTACTGTGGCAGTAAGGAGCACCGGATCCGTGCCTGCCCGGAGAGGTCGGGAAACGCCTGTGTCTAGGTTCGCTCAGAGAGGTCGACCTAGACAAGAATAAATCCACTCCATCTCTGCTGTTGTCAGTCTCAATCGTCTGCGGGGAGAACCGTTATTTCGAACTAGCCCAACTTGACTCTGGAGCAGCCGGGAATCTTATTTCACAGTCCCTGGTAGAGAAATACCGCATCCCCACCAAACCTCTGGCTGTACCCTTGTCTGTTGCTGCCGTGGATGGGGGTCTCTTACCACGCCCCATCCAACTCATCACCGAATCCATTACTCTGCAGGTGGGAATGCTGCATTCTGAGAGTATCTCCTTTCATGTTCTGCCTGGACTCTCTCACGCCCTCTTGCTAGGCCTACCTTGGCTCCAGAGACATGCACCCGTGCTTGACTGGCAGACCGGAGAAGTCCTTCGCTGGGGACAGGACTGCCATAAGACCTGTCTGGTTCCCGTCCATCCCGTCCTTCTCCTACCCCAGCTAATCTACCCGGACTTCCGATTCCTTATTGGTCTTCTGCTGATGTCGTTAATAAAAAGGAGGCAGAGACACTACCCCCTCATAGACCATACGACTGCCCTATCGACTTGTTACCTGGTACTACTCCTCCCCGTGGGCGTATTTATCCATTATCCGCTGCTGAGACCCGGTCGATGTCCGAATATATTGAGGAGAATCTGGCCAGGGGATTCATCCGGAAATCTACCTCCCCGGCGGGAGCAGGCTTCTTTTTCGTCAAAAAGAAGGACGGCTCTCTCCGTCCCTGTATAGACTATAGAGGTCTTAACCAGATCACGGTGAAGAATAAGTACCCCCTTCCGCTCATTCCGGAGTTATTTGATCGTCTGAGGGGGGCTAGAATCTTCACCAAACTGGACCTCCGTGGGGCGTACAACCTGGTTCGTATCCGTCAGGGGGATGAATGGAAGACGGCATTCAACACCCGGGACGGCCACTATGAATATCTGGTAATGCCCTTCGGTCTCTGTAACGCTCCTGCCGTCTTTCAAGAGTTGGTCAATGACATCTTCCGGGACCTTCTCTACTCCTGCGTAGTGGTGTACCTGGACGACATCTTGGTCTTCTCTCCGGATCTCCAGACTCACCGGAGGGACGTTCGTCAGGTACTGCTCAGGCTCAGGCAGAATCACCTCTTCGCTAAATATGAGAAGTGCCTCTTTGAGCAGACCTCGCTTCCGTTTTTGGGCTACATTATTTCTCAGACCGGCCTACAAATGGATCCAGAGAAACTGTCTGCCATCGAGAAATGGCCTCGACCGGAGGGGTTGAAGACCATTCAGCGATTCCTGGGCTTCGCCAACTACTACCGCCTCTTCATACCACACTTCTCTTCCCGGACTGCCCCAATTTCCGCGCTCACCCGTAAGGGTACTAATCCCAAAGAGTGGCCGCCCGAAGCAGAGGAGGCCTTTCTTTCCCTAAAACAGGCCTTCTCTTCCGCCCCGGTGCTGCATCGCCCAGATGGCAACAAGCAGTTCTTCCTGGAAGTTGACGCCTCCTCCTCTGGAGCCGGAGCGGTACTTACTCAAAAATCATCTTCCGGGAGAATGGTAACTTGTGGCTTCTTCTCCAAACTCTTCTCCTCTTCTGAGCGCAACTATTCCATAGGAGACCGAGAGTTATTGGCCATCAAGCTGGCATTGGAGGAGTGGCGTTACCTACTCGAGGGGGCTCTTCACCCGGTAATAATTTACACTGACCACAAGAACTTGGCTTACCTCCAGCATGCCCAGAGACTTAACCCGCGCCAAGCCCGGTGGTCCTTGTTTTTTGCTCGCTTTGATTTTGTTCTTCATTTTCGCCCGGCTGACAAAAACGTCAAAGCAGACGCCCTGTCCCGATCCTTTCTGGTGTCCGATCTCGAGGAAGAACCTAAACATATCATCGATCCCGCCAGAGTAATGCAGGTGGCTCCCGTGAGTCTAAATCGTCTCCCTCCCGGTAAGACGTTTGTTTCAGTACCTGATCGGGAGAAGATCCTACACTGGGGCCATTCGTCTAAACTAGCTGGCCACGCCGGTCAGAAAAAGACCCTCCAGCTTATTGCCCGGCACTACTGGTGGCCTACCCTGCACAAGGACGTAATAGACTTTGTTTCTACCTGTGTGTCCTGCGCCCGCAACAAAGTCTCGAGACACCTGCCAGCCGGTCGCCTCCTTCCGCTTCCTGTGCCTGCTGCCCCCTGGCAGCATATTGCTATGGACTTCATAACTGATCTCCCCGTCTCTGCCGGTTGTACGGTCATTTGGGTGGTCGCTGACCGCTTTTCCAAGATGGCTCACTTTATTCCCCTGCCAGGCCTCCCGTCTGCACCCGAGCTGGCTAAAGACTTTATCCGCCACATCTTCCGTCTTCATGGCCTGCCCCTCCACATCGTGTCGGATCGTGGGGTACAGTTCACCTCACGTTTCTGGAGAGCCACTTGTAAACTGCTAGACGTCACCCTGGACTTCTCTTCCGCTTACCACCCACAGTCCAATGGTCAAGTGGAGCGGATCAATCAGAACCTGACCAGTTACCTCCGGCACTTCGTTAATGCCCATCATTCAGACTGGGTGGATCTCCTACCATGGGCCGAGTTCTCTTATAATAATCACCAGAGCGAATCCTCCTCCAAATTCCTGTTTTTTGTAGTCTTCGGTCAGCATCCTCGGATTCCTTTTCCTGTCTCCACCTCTGTGGACAACCCGGCTGCGGAATCTCTCGTTAGCAAATTTTCCTCCATTTGGGAGAGTACCCGATCCGCACTCCTTCAGTCGTCCGAACGGATGAAAAGACACGCTGACAAAAAACGCCTGGATCCTCCACAATTTCGTCCTGGAGATAAAGTCTGGCTCTCATCTAAATATGTCCGACTCAAGATACCTTCTTACAAGTTAGGGCCTCGGTTCATCGGTCCTCTGGAGGTCATCAGTCAGATCAACCCGGTGGCCTATAAATTGAAACTCCCGGCCAACTTACGGATCCCTAACTCCTTCCATGTATCTCTCCTCAAACCTGTGGTTCTTAACTCATTTTCCAAGTCTACAGGTACGCCTCCTGCTCCGGTTTCTGCTGAGGACGAGTTTGAGGTAGAGAACATTCTTGCCACCAAAAGGGTAAGAGGAAAGACCTTTTTTCTAGTAGATTGGAAGGGGTTTGGTCCTGAGGAGAGAACGTGGGAGCCCCGGGAGAACATCCATGCCCCTCTTATCCTTGCTAAATTTCTGTCTGGCCTAAAAAAGGGGGGGGCCTAAAGGGGGGGGTACTGTAGCGCCGGCGTCCCTGCCCTCTGCTAGGCAGGGACGCTGTTCCCCTCACCTCTCTGCTCCGTGCCCGGCGTTCTCCTCCCGCTCTGCTGGCAGCGCGCGCTCCTTCCCGGCCACTGTGCTTAGGGCGCGCGCGCACGCTCTCCCTCCCTCTTAAAGGGGCCACGCGCGCCGTCCTAAGGAGTCCCCGGCCAATGGCCGGAGGACTTCACCATATATAAGGCACCTCCTCCAAAATGGAGGTGCCCGAGCAATGTTGTTGCACTGTTCACTACTCTGCTTCAGCCCTCAGGTCCCGTTGCCAGTTACCTGCCAGATACCTGCCAGATTCCTGTCAGCTTGCTGTCTTATTCCTGCCTGATTTTCTGCTACCTGCCTGCTAGCCTGAGGTCCGACGGTCTGCCTTATTACTCCTGTCAGTCTGTCTATGGACCAGCTTGCCCGCTCACCTGGGAGCGCACATCTGCTACCTGTCTGCTAGCCTACCTGGAGGCTCTGCCGTCACGTGCTGTGACCACCCGCCTGTCCAGAGACTTCTGCCCGCTCACCTGGGAGCGCTCATCTGCTGCCTGTCTGCTAGCCTACCTGGAGGCTCTGCCGTCACGTGCTGTGACCACCCGCCTGTCCAGAGACTTCTGCTCGCTCACCTGGGAGCGCTCATCTGCCATCAGCCGCCACAGGTCGTACCAACCCTTTACCTAGAGACTGCCCCGGTCACTTGCCGTGACCATCTGCCCGTTCATCCAGAGACTGCCCCGGTCACTTGCCGTGACCATCTGCCCGTTCATCCAGAGACTGCCCCGGTCACTTGCCGTGACCTCCAGCCCGTTCACTCAGAGACTGTCCCGGTCACCTGCTGTGACTTCCTGCCCGTCTTCCCTGGTCGCCACCCGCTCCCTTACAAGGACCGCCCCCTTGTATAGTAGCTCAGAGGTTCCGCCTCCCAGACCCGTTACACTGTGTATCCACCAGACTTCTGCACAACACAACTGATGGTCCCAACCCCATTTATAAGGCAAGAAATCCCACTTATTAAACCTGACAGGGCACACCTGTGAAGTGAAAACCATTTCCAGTGACTACCTCTTGAAGCTCATCAAGAGAATGCCAAGAGTGTGCAAAGCAGTCATCAAAGCAAAAGGTGGCTACTTTGAAGAACCTAGAATATAAGACCTATTTTCAGTTGTTTCACACTTTTTTGTTAAGTATATAATTCCACATGTGTTAATTCATAGTTTTGATGCCTTCAGTGTGAATGTACAGTTTTCATAGTCATGAAAATACAGAAAAATCTTTAAATGAGAAGGTGTGTCCAAACTTTTGGTCTGTACTGTATATCTAACTATATATATATCTATATATATCTATATCTATCTATATCTATCTATCTATATCTATCTATCTATATCTATATCTATATCTATACACACACACACACACACACACACACACACACACACACACACACACACACAGTGCTGGCCAAAAAAATTGGCACCCCTGAAATTCTGTCAGATAATACGCAATTTCTTCCTGAAAATGATTGCAATCACAAATTCTTTCGTATTATTCTCTTCATTTAATTTGTCTTCAATGAAAAAAACACAAAAAGAATTGTCCTAAAGCCAAATTGGATATAATTCCACACCAAACCTAAAAAAGGGGGTGGACAAAAGTATTGGCACCCTTTGAAAAATCATGTGATGCATCTCTAATGCGTGTAATTAACAGCACCTGTAACTTACCTGTGGCACCTAACAGGTGTTGGCAATAACTAAATCACACTTGCAGCCAGTTAACATGGATTAAAGTTGACTCAACCTCTGTCCTGTGTCCTTGTGTGTACCACATTGAGCATGGAGAAAAGAAAGAAGACCAAAGAACTGTCTGAGGACTTGAGAAACCAAATTGTGAGGAAGCATGAGCAATCTCAAGGCTACAAGTCCATCTCCAAAGACCTGAATGTTCCGGTGTCTTCAGTGCTCAGTGTCATCAAGAAGTTTAAATCCCATGGCACTGTGGTTAACCTCCCTAGATGTTTACGGAAAAGAAAAATTGACGAGAGATTTCAACGCAAGATTGTGCGGATGGTGGATAAAGAACCTCGACTAACATCCAAACAAGTTCAAGCTGCCCTGCACTCCGAGGGTACAACAGTGTCAACCCGTACTATCTGTCGCGTCTGAATGAAAAGGGACTGTATGGTAGGATACCCAGGAAGACCCCACTTCTTACCCCGAGACATAAAAAAGCCAGGCTGGAGTTTGCCAAACTTACCTGAGAAAGCCTAAAACGTTTTGGAAGAATATTCTCTGGTCAGATGAGACAAAATTAGAGCTTTTTGGAAAAAAGCATCAACATAGAGTGTACAGGAAAAAAAAAAAAGAGGCTTTCAAAGAAAAGAACACGGTCCCTACAGTCAAACATGGCGGCGGTTCCCTGATGTTTTCGGATTGCTTTGCTGCCTCTGGCACTGGACTGCTTGACCGTGTGCATGGCATTATGAAGTCTGAAGACTACCAACAAATTTTGCAGCATAATGTAGGGCCCAGTGTGAGAAAGCTGGGTCTCCCTCAGAGGTCATGGGTCTTCCAGCAGGACAATGACCCAAAACACACTTCCAAAAGCACTATAAAATGGTTTGAGAGAAAGCACTGGAGACTTCTAAGGTGGCCAGCAATGAGTCCAGACCTGAATCCCATAGAACACCTGTGGAGAGATCTCAAAATGGTAGTTTGGAGAAGGCACCCTTCAAATATCAGGGACCTGGAGCAGTTTGCCAAAGAATAATGGTCTACAATTCCAGCAGAGCATTGTAAGAAACTCATTGATGGTTACCGGAAGCGGTTGTTCGCAGTTATTTTGGCTAAAGGTTGTGCAACCAAGTATTAGGCTGAGGGTGCCAATACTTTTGTCCGGCCCCTTTTTGGAGTTTTGTGTGAAATGATCAATGATTTGATTTTTGCTTCATTCTCTTTTGTGTTTTTTCCTTGCAAGCAAATTAA
Source organism: Phyllobates terribilis (assembly GCF_046119375.1). Taxonomy (NCBI): domain Eukaryota; kingdom Metazoa; phylum Chordata; class Amphibia; order Anura; family Dendrobatidae; genus Phyllobates; species Phyllobates terribilis. Next base: position 307,350,811 of record NW_027362769.1, read on the forward strand.
ATTAAGAGAATAATACCAAAGAATTTGTGATTGCAATCATTTTCAGGAAGAAACTGAGTATTATCTGACAGAATTGCTCCTGATGAGGTTGCGGATGGTCTACTGTGGGATCTCCTCCCAGACCTGGACTAAAGCATCCGCCAACTCCTGGACAGTCTGTGGTGCAACATGACGTTGGTGGATGGAGCGAGACATGATGTCCCAGATGTGTTCAATCAGATTCAGGTCTGGGGAATGGGCGGGCCAGTACATAGCTTCAATGCGTTCATCTTGCAGGAACAGCTGACACACTCCAGCCACATGAGATCTGGCATTGTCCTGGATTAGGAGGAACCCAGGGCCAATCGCACCAGAATATGGTCTCACAAGGGGTCTGAGGATCTCATCTCTGTACCTAACGGCAGTCAGGATACCTCAGGCGAGCACATGGTGGGCTATGCGGCCCTCCAAAGAAATGCCACCCCACACCATTACTGACCCACTGCCAAACTGGTCATACTGAAGGATGTTGCAGGCAGCAGATCGCTCTCCACGGCGTCTCCAGACTCTGTCACATGTGCTCAGCGTGAACCTGCCTTCATCTGTGAAGAGCACAGGGCGCCAGAGGCGACTTTGTCAATCCTGTTGTTCTGTGGCAAATGCAAGCGTCCTGCACGGTGTTGGGCTGTGAGCACAACCCCCATCTGTGGGCTTCGGGCCCTCATACCACCCACATGGAGTCGGTTTCTAACCGTTTGTACACATGCACATTTGTGGTCTGCTGGGGGTCATTTTGCAGGGCTCTGGCAGTGCTCCTCCTGTTCCTCCTTGCACAAAGGCGGAGGTAGCGGTCCTGCTGCTGGGTTGCTGCCCTCCTACGGCCCCCTCCACGTCTCCTGGTAGCGCCTCCAGCCTCTGGACGCTATGCTGACAGACACAACAAACCTTCTTGTCACAGCTCGCATTGATGTGCCATCCTGGATTAGATGCACTACCTGAGCAACTTCTGTGGGTTGTAGAGTCCGTCTCATGCTACCACGAGTGTGAAAGCACAACCAAAATTCAAAAGTGACCAAAACATCAGCCATAAAGCATTGGTACTGAGATGTGGTCTGTGGTCACCACCCGCAGAACCACTCCTTTATTGAGTGGGTCTTGATAATTGCCAATAATTTCCATCTATTGTCTATTCCATTTGCACAACAGCATGTGAAATTGATTGTCAGTCAGTGTTGCTTACTAAGTGGACAGTTTGATTTCAGAGAAGTTTGATTTAAGTGGACTTATATTCTGTTTAAGTGATCCTTTTATTTTTTTGAGCAATATATATATATATATATATATATATATATATATATATATATATATATATATATATATATATATATATATATATATATATATATATATATATATATATATATATATATATATATATATATATATATATAATCCCCCACAGCCAGGTTTATTAAGGGCTGTACCCCAAAAAAGCATGTATGCTTATATGAATACAGAGGAGCCACATGTAGAACGATCTACAACAGTTATCTAAAGGGAGGAGCTTTAGTTCTGGCGTGCCTCTGATTTGGAGGGAACTGCAAAATCATAGTGATGACTGCTACTTTTGCATAAGCAACGTGGGATTCAACCTTACATATAGAAGGAAATTATATATCCTGACCTCCCATCAGCGCTTCACCCTGTGCCTCACAGTCCAGGAATACCTGTCCAATTGCTTCCAGAGAAACTTGAAGGTACACCTGATTCAGAACACGAAGAGCAGGATTTTGACGAAGACTTTCAGGCTAGTCCCAGCAAGCCACAGCTTTTTTCACAAGTCAAATTAAATTATTTAGTCATGGACTTAGACCTTCCTAAACATTCTACAGAACTTTTAGGCTCTCGACTAAAGGAAAAGAACCTGCTAGCTCCTGGTACCAGTTTTTCCATCGTACAGAAACAGAGAAACATCAAGGTTAGTTACCGGTAGCCGGTTTTTCCGGAACCCATGACAGCATGCCTGAGAGAGGGATACGCCCCACCATGGACAGGTGGTTACAGAGCATTGAGAGGACCTCCATAAAAAGTTAGACATATAACCAACACCTACATCATACAAGCACCCAAATTATAGTGCACACCCATATGGTGAGAAAAAAAGGGGGGGAAATATACGGGTGCGGGCATGGGTTTCGGAAAAAACTGCTACCGGTAAGTAACCTTGGTGTTTTCCCTTCACCCATGACCGCACATCTGAGAGACTTTTGGATAATGTTAAGCACCCTAGGGAGGGATCACCGCCTGAAGCACCCTTCTCCCGAAGGTAAGGTCAACAGAGGAGGACAGATCAAACCTATCGTGCTTAAAAAAGGTGGCTGGTGTGGACTAAGTAGCAGCCTTACATATCTGGTCAATCGATACCTCTGCTCTTTCCGCCCAAGAGGTCGCCACAGCTCTGGTGGAGTGAACCTTGCTACCATCCGGGGCCGGAGCACCAGTAGATGTGTAGGCTATACTAAAGGCCTCCCTATGCCACCTAGCGATAGTACATTTTGATACCCTGCAACCCTTCCTATTCCCCTGGGAGGCTAAAAATAGGGAATGATCGTTTATCCACTGGCTGGTCATGGCTATGTACTGTAATAGTGACCTCCTAACAGCAAGATTACAAAACCTAGTCTCTCCTAGGTTTCTAGGATTGCTGCAAAATTAAGGCAAAATAATCTCCTGAGTACGATGGAATCTTGATACTACTTTTGGGAGATGAGCTGGATCTGGCAGCAGAACGATTCTGTCATCATATATTTGAGTACATGGAGGATTTACCCAAAGCGCCTGCAGGTCGCTTATTCTACTAGCTGATGTTAAGGTTTAGGGCCCACTCTCCCTGGTTTAATGTATGGCGGACTCAAAGTCTGCTTTCGTGTTTTCTACCCCTTTTACGTGTAGTGCCGTGAGGGATGGAAGATGCCGTTCCGCTAGCTGAAAGTTTCTGTTACCACTAACATCAGGGAGCGAGATCTTGCTCCCCATTGGTGATTTATGCATGCTATCGTTGTCTGATTGTCCGACATGATTCGGACATGGTGACCCCGAATGTGAGGTAGGAAGCTTGTTAGGGTTTTTGCTACTGTCCATAGTTCTTTAGGCTTGATGACCCCTTCTTTTCGTGGTCTTTCCAGCGACCCTAAATTGTGTGGTCTGCCAGATGAACTACCCAGCCAGAACTGCTTGCATCGGTTGTGATTATGTGGTCGACGGATCTGGCCCACTTCATGCCTGAAGTCTAATTTTCCCTGGCTGTCCACCATGAGAGGGAGTGTGTAGTTTCCAAGGAAGGATCTACTCTTCCTTCTAAATGTCCGTTCAATGACTTCTGAGCTGACAGGATGTCCCACTGGAGTTGCCTCATATGAAATTGGGCCCATCTGGCCGCTGGGATACAGGACGTCATGGTCCCTAACAGACATCGCTTTCCTCAATGTCATCGTTGGTGATTTGATTGCTTCCGCGGCCAAACTGATTATTTTGTCCTCTGGAAGAAAACAGGCCTGAAGATCGGAATCCAGGACTAGACCTAGAAAGATTGCTGTCTTTGAGGGTGTCAATCTCGATTTCTGAGTATTTATTAACCAGCCTAGCTCCTGTAAGACCGCTGTAACCTCTCATATAATTTAGCGAAAGAGCGGTCCTCTGATTTTTCTACTACAAGAAAATCGTCCAAGTCGGGGATAACTATTTTTTTGATTCGTAGAAAGGCTGTCATCTCGGCCACAAGCTTGGTGAATACTCTCGGTGCTATTGAGAGACCGAATGGTAGGGCTGTGAACTGAAAATGCCTCATTTTCCTCTCTATGTACAAGGCTACCCTCAGGTATTTCTGATTGTCCGGATGGATTGGGATGTGGTAGTAGGCATCCTTTAGATCGACTACCACCATAAAGCAATTGTGATGAAGAAGCTTTAAAATCGCTGAGATTACTAATTTCATTTTGAATGCATGATTTTCCACCACTCTGTTCAGGTTCTTGAGGTTGATGATGGTCCTAAAGGTCCTGTTTGTTTTTTTTATCAAAAAGAGGGGGGAATAAAATTCCCTTCCTTTATGTCCAGGATCTCGTAAAGGACCTGTTTCTCCACCAAGCTTAGAATTTCTGCCTCCAAGGCCATTTGCTCCTCTACAGACTTCCTCATGGGGATGACCACAAAGTAACGTTGGGGTATCTGATGAAAGCGTATCTTTAGGCCTTCTCTTACAACGCCCAGTACCCAGAAGCTCGAGATGACCTCCCAAACCTTAACAAATTGGAATAGTCTTCAGCCTAAAGTCGGCCTGGCATCATTGGGAGGGGTTTTTGACGTGGAAAAGGAGGGTCCTCTAAACATGTAACCCGACTCCTTTTTGGTTCTCAAGTCCCACCTCCTTTTTTACTCCTGGAGGACAGCCACGATTAAATTTTCTTCTCCGAAAAGAAGAACTCCTTGTGTCACCCGAGAACCCTGGAAAACACTTTTCTGTCGCCTGCCCTCTGTAAAATATCATCCAGGTTTTTACCAAATAGGAACTTGCCATCACACGGTAAAGAGCACAGTTTATGCATTGACTACAAGTCCGCCGTACAACCTTTGAGCCATAGGGCCCGCCTGACTGCATTTGATAGTAAAACTGCCAGCTAGATCAGTTAATCTGAGTCGGCTGAAGTATCTGCAAGGAAGGCTGATACCGCCTGCATCAGGAGCAGATTAGATAGGATTTTATCCCTTGAAACATTTTTGTCCTTAAGTTGGTCTTCCAACTGTTGTAGCCAAGCCATAAGAGATCTGGCTACACAGATCCCTGAAATTGCTGGCTTAAGGCCTCCTGCTGCTGCCTCCCATGTGTGAAGGTGTCCGCGTTTTTATCCGGGGCATCTCTAAGGACCCCTGAGTCTTCTGAGGACAGTGACGATTTTTTTGAAGAAGATCAGGCTACAGCGCCATCAACTTTGGGGATTTTGTCCCACAACTCTGAATCTTTGTCCTCAGAGGGGTATTTTCTCTTTGAGGATGAGGGGAATGCCCCCGTTTTTTTTCTGGCTTCCTCCATTCTTTGTCAATAAAGGCCTGAATTTTAGAATTTACTGGAAATGTATGCTTCTTTTCTCCTCCAGTCCTGCAAACATAATATCCTTTAAGGATTTGGCAGCTTTCTCCTCTCTTAACCCCATAGTGAAGCTTTCTCCTCTCTTAACCCCATAGTGGACCTAATGGCTTTGACCAATTTATTTGTATCCTCTATGGGGAATCACGGTCTACCGCAGTCACTATCCGAAGAGGATGCGGAATCACTAACATATCTTTCTTCTGACTGGGGAGAGGAACTAGAATAAGAAGAGATTTCTCTATGAGGCCTCTTCTTCCTCTTAAGCAAGCCTTTTAGGGAGCCTTCTACCTCTGATAGGACTATGGATCTAAGACTTGCCGCGAAGTCTGAGGTACCCTCCATAATGGTCCTTTTAATGGAGTCCGAGCAGAGCTCTCTTTCTGGCAGTCTACCGCTAGTGGTATTTGGCATAAGACACACATCCGGTTTCTCTTTTTTGAGACTTCCTAGGCTCTTAAGGGTTAAACATATGATAAAACGGTGACATTCACGAAGATCACTCACCCCCATAGAAACTGAAGGATACCGGAATTGGAGGATGTGGAGGGATGCGAGATGAATCCCTTCTGGATGCCACAGTCTTCTGATACCTTGCTCCTATGCCTGGGATGGCTGCCGGTCCGGTTGCTCGAGCAGCTGCCTGCCTGATGACCAACTGGCCGTTTCTTTCGCTCTTGCTGCTGCTGAAGTGGAGGAGTCAGCTGCTGCTGCTCCTGGCTATCCTGGTCCGCCATAGTGACCAAGATTGTGGGCTGGAGCATGGGAAGTGCTACACCTGTTTGTTTCCCCTTTCGTAGGGTGCCAGTGCCATCCAATCCTCCTCCTTCACGCGGTCCACGTGCCCTCCCCTCTCCTTGCGTTTGCCGACCGAGGATTCATTAACCGGATGGCGACACTAAAGGGCATCTTACATCCGGGTCCCTGCCCCCCAAAATCATCCGGCACACCTCTCCCAGAGTACACTGCGCCATGACGTCAGGTATGCGCGACTCCGGCGCGTCAGCCGTAAGTTGCTGCAGTGTGGTACTAGTGGAGCATGGCATGGGGAGGGCGGCGCAGCGGTCTGTAGAGAGCTGGAGCCATCCTTACTGCCCGCTCGGACGCAGCATCATCATGGAGCTGCAGACGGCGCCTCCAGATCCTGAAGGTCGGTGGTGCCCAAGTCGGAACCATGTCCTTTTGCACACCCAGACAGGGCTGGGTAAGTGTACAGAACACCTCTTCTATCTTCTTTCTTCTCCGCCGTATTCTAGACTAGGTTCCCATCAAGGACAGGAAACCAACTGAAGCAGGTGAGATGTATCACCCTTTTATTTCAGACGGTTTCCTGGCCTTGGTGGGGCGGATCCCTCTCTCAGGTGTGCCGTCATGGTTGAAGGGAAAAAGGAATTCCTTCCATACTTCTCTCAAGACGGTGCTCTAGTCTATTGCAGTGATCTTCCTGGGCTGATGGAAAAATTTAACATGGAGTCCAACGCGAGCAATTGGAGACTCTTTAATGATTCATCAAAAGTCTGAAAGTAGTGCGACTGTACAATGGCAGCATGTATGCTGTGGTGCCTTTAGGGCATTCTGTGCACTTGATGGAAAGCTATGAGAATTTAGACTTTATTCTCAAGAAACTAAACTACGAGGATCAGGATGGTAAATATGTAGTGATCTAAAAGTTCTCTTTTTGCTCCTTGGGCAGCAAGTAGGATACACCAAATACTCATGTTTTCTGTGTGAATGGAACAGCTGGGATAGGACTCATCACTGGAGCCAAAAAAGTTAGCCAACAATAACATCTTTGCAACTTGGACTCAAGAATATAGTTAATCCCACTTAAATTTTCCTGCCACCACTCCACATTAAGCTTGGACTGATGAAGCAGTTTCTGAAAGCTCTACTGAAAGAAGGAGAGACTTAAGTACCTTTGCACCAAATTTCAGGGACTGTCTGAAGCAAAACTGAAGGCAGGCATTTTTGTGGGTCCGGATATTCGGAATCTCATGAAGGACGACGTGTTCCAAACAAAACTGAAAGCTATTGAGAAAAGGGCTTAGGATTCTTTTAAATAGGTCGATAAGAAACTGCTAAGTAACAACAAAAATCCAAAATTTAAGTCCATTGCGGAGAACACGGTGAAATGTTTCAAACCTTGGGACGTCTTATGAATTTGAAGTTCCATTTTTTTTCCTATTTGGAATACTTTCCTGAAAACCTTGGTGCGGTTAGCGAAGATTAAGGAGAAAGATTTTGTCAGGATATCAAGGAGATGGAATATGAACATGAGGGGGGACTACTGTTGGATGCTTCATAGACAAGATCCGCAGGCCTTTTATAAGAGAAAAGGAATCAAGAAAAGTTTTGAAGGGAAAAGCAAAAGGCGCAAGAATTAAATTTCCAATAAAGTTGCAGAATGAATGTTCAAAAAAGGTTTATATATAATATTGTGTATATTTTTGGCTACAATAAATATTTTTCTTGTTCACCTCGTTAGTACGTAATTTGATGCACGTTTTGTGCGAAATCAATACGTGATTGTTAAAATACACTAGAAGTGTTTGTTTTTTTTAATCAGGGCATAAAAGACAAAAATGAATTATTGGATTTGAAAAAATTTTCATACACCCAAATTTTGCATACCTGTGTTATCTGTCGGTTTAAACATGATGGGTGACTATGCATGCCGGCCGGGGGGAAAACAAAAAAAAAAACAGTCATCGGCAGAACATAGCCCAGCATAATGTTCCAGGAACAACATCCTGCATCTGGAGACAGAATGATTTTAATAGTGATCGTTCTGTCTCCATAATTGTTACACAGTCTATGTGAGTAATCTAGTAAATAACCAAATCAACTTGTATATTGTCAATCAGCACTCATTTAAAGGGAACCTGTCATGTAAAGAAATGCTATTAACCTGCAGATATAGGGTTAACCTGCAGGTTAATAGCTTTCTGGCACAGCCAGTTGCCAGCACCAAGAGCCCCGCTGCTGGGAGGAACTTCATGTCTTCCAGCAGCCTCTGGCTTTCAGGCATAGGGGTGCGATCTGCGCAGGTTCAGTTACTGAACCAAAGCTGTAACTACGCCCCAACACTGACTGACAGCTGGCTACTTCTGTCACCCACAAAGTGCTTCACAGTTCTTCACCTACCTAAACTCTACCACCCTACCCATGCCCTCAGTTTCACTAATGATTTAAGACCAACATCTTCAATAATCCAAACCTCGCACTCCCACCTCCATGCCATCCCCGCGTGCTGTGCTAATTCTCTGAAATACACTACCACAGACACTTTGATTAATTCCCAATACCTACAGTTTTAAGCATGCCCGAAAAACGCGTTTATTTGTCTGGCCTATCGCCTCACCTAATTTAATCACGATTCCACCACTCTATGTCCTAGGGACGCTGTGAGTGACAGCTGTGCTCCCATTTGAGATTGATGGCTGGCTGAGCTGTCGGGACTATGAGTGGCAGCTCTGCTGCACAATCTGAGGCTGAGGTGCGAGTGTTGTGAGCTCAGCTGTCCTATCTGGCTGGGTCTGTGGGATCTCCTCCAGGTGTCATGTATCCTGGGTAATTACAGGTATGTGCTGGGTTTGTATCCTGGGTAATTAAGGTATGTGCATATGGTGAGTATTTGTTGAGTTTTTTACATCAATATTTGTGAGACAAAACCAGGAGTGGAACAACCCGAGTAAAAGTATAATAGAAACTCGTCACCACTTCTATATTTTTCACTTTCTCCTGGTTTTGGCTTACAAATACTGAAGAAAAATAAAAAAATCTCAAAATACTTAACATGGCCTTAGAACCCTGACAACTGCCAGACCTTTTGTCAATTGTAGCTCTGATCAAGTGGTGTGTTTGTCTGCTCTGTGCTCTGAGTTATATCCTGATCTCCCTTGAGGACCTTGGAATTTCCTTCTGACCGTTCGTTTGACTTACTCCTGTGTTTTGATTTGCTACCTTCCTAAAACCCTGACCTCATACTGTTTCCGGACTACGCCTTTGTCTTTTCCCTCGGTCTATTATGAGCCCTCTTGGTACGGACCCCGGACCTCTTGACTATCCTGCTCCACGGAAAGTCCATGTATAGTGATTAGCGTCACACTTGTGTAACTATTCTTGATTTGCCCTTCCAGCATATTCCTCCAAATCTGGTTCCTTGCATCAGTTTACACACCCTCCATGCACTTAATAGCACTCGGTATCTGTACAGATACTGGCTGGTGGCCGGTTTATATTCTGTCAGTGTGAATTCCCATTACCCAATGCGTATGGGTATCCTCACACTTACGGACTTGAAGCCACACACGAAGTCACAGGCAGTGGTGTACTGCCAATGGCGTCCGGCCACGAGACTGCTATGGGGCCCGTGAGCCGGTTTCAGCGCTCACATCAGGCCCTCCCCTCCGAGCCGCTTTCAACTGTATCAGCAGATGCCGATTCAGTTGAAAGCAATGATGCAGGAGGGAGCATCATGTGACACACCCTCTCCCATCATTCCCCTCTGCGTCTGACGCAGCGGGCGCGATAACGTCACTTCATCGCTCCACGCTGGGTCAGGCAGTTGAGCTGATGAGATGTGCTGCAGAGACCGAAGCATCGGTGTAATGAGGAGCAGTAAATATGTATTTATTTAATGTGGCTGCATTTTGCCCTATGAGGACAGACCTATGGAGGCTGCATTATATTGGGTGGATGACCATGGGGGGTGCATTATACTATATGGCTATGTGGGCCATTATAATATTTGGAGGGTTATGTGGGGCCATTATACTGTATGCAAGCAATTATACAGTGTGAAGTTTGTGTGGGGTCCATCTTACTGTTTGGGGGACAGTGTGGAGGCCATTATACTGTTTGGAGGGTTGTGTGGGAGTCACAGTTGGGGAACCATACTGTGTTGGGGTCACCATACTTTGCGTCGGGAGTTGAGGGTGGGGTAGAGTCGGGTCATTATACTGTGCATGTGGAGACTAATGTGGAGGAATTCACCATGGGGATATCAAAGGGTGTTTGGAGGCCATTTTTGTTGGCATCATACTTTATGGGGGAAATGAAAGAGGAATCTAGGACTTTAGCAAGAGGAAAATTACTATGTAAAGGTTGGAAAGTTGTGAGATATGCTCCTCAGCGACCCTGACAATTATTTAATTTTTGTTTTTCTTTTTTTTGGAGGGGCCCAATTAGAACTTCTGCTATGGGGCCCCATGATTTCTATGTATGCCCCTAAACACACAGATGTGTAGGTAGAGGTGCACATGCACCTATGTGTCTTCAAACACACAAACATACACATTTATCCACACACATGCACGAGTAGTAGCCATACACATGGACATGTTCACAAACAGAATCATACACAGAATTTGACACATGTATATATTCATTACAAGTTGTAAATGTGAACATAAAGCTCAATAGAAAATAGTGTACTCAAAGTTTCTCTCTCATCTTGCTGTCAGAGTGTTGGTGCTGGACTGACAGGCTTCAGGGAAGATCAGGACAACCCAGAAGTGTTCTGAGCAGAATTGATGAGATGTGGAGGGTGAAGCTGGGGAAAGAATATGCTAAGAAACAAACAGGTGAAATATCAATGGAACGTTGGGGTTGATTGGACAGGTGTGACAAGTGTGAAGCAATACTATATAAGGCCACGTTCACACGTTCAGTATTGAACATCAGTATTTGTAAGCCAAAACCAGGAGAAGAACAATCAAAAGAAAAGTATAATAGAAACCCGTCACCACTTCTGTATTTATCACCCACTCCTGGTTTTGGCTTACAAATACTGAGGAAAAATACTGACTGAATACCAACCTTGTGAACACAGTTTAATGCATGGGATAGGAGCAGTACGCTAATACATGGAGAAAAAAAACGGACAGTGAGAAATATTGTGTAGGTAGAAGGTAAGTTGGTGATGTAGACATATGGGTAGATGGGCAGAGAGGGAGCAGGTCAGTTACTCTACTGCAGGATAATATCTAACAGCTCTATAGCACTACGGATATAATGGTCAAAATGCAGGAGATTTGTGCAGTTCTGCTGAGGATGAAGAGGACAAGAAATCCCAGCATGGCTTCTCTGACAATGGCTAGGTAGAGCAGTGCAGAAGCAGAGTCCTAACCAATGAGAGTCAAGTGGGTGGGGTGTAGCACTGGCTGTGAAGTTAAAAAAAAGTGCAGGAAATTGTGCAATCATGAAGAGCAGCACAGGGGCACCGAACCAAAACACTGGAGGAACTGAGGGAAAACACTGGAGGCTTTTTCATTACAATCCGGCATAGATTATTTTATAAAAAAATTATTGTTTTGGGGTCGGACAAATACTTCACGGTTTTTATTTCCTTACCTGAGTGTTATAGGATCCCTAATTGCAAAAGGCTGGTTAATCACACCCATGACTGAATGCCCTGTGTCCATAAGAAAAACTCCTATCAGGACAGTTACACACTGAAGACCTTTAGGATAAATCCCTTTCTCTGGCTGAACATCATCTAATCCTTTGATATATTGGTAGGTAGAGTCTGGAATTAGAACAAAAAATATTATTAAATGGTCCCTCTATGTATAAAATATATTGTACGAGCATATATAAGAAACATTGTAAAACTTCTTATTAGAGAAATATGATTAATTCTTTACTTGGGGAGACATTTCTCTAAGTTTCCTAACTCATAGTTTACTCAAAAAAAAAAAAAAAAAAGACAACATTCTTCCTGTTAAGACTTGACAAACTGACCACTCACTGAAGTAGTAGAGGAGGCAGCAGCAAAATGAAAGAGGCAAATTGTACATCTGCTTTCTAGTAGTTCACCTCACCATAGAGCTAGACTCACAGCTACACTGCTCAGTATGTGCACATGACATATTTTAATGGCAGGAAAACCAACCGAGATTTTTTTCTTAAGCATTTTTTTTGGCATCTCTTAGAAATTTCTTCAGTGCTTTTTCAATCATTTTGACAGCTAGCAGATTTTAACTTTAACAGTTTTTTATGGCTTCTTTTGTTTTGGTGCTTTCTGTATTTTTTAAACTCCATTCAACAATGAATAAACCTTTAGCGGTTTTTGAAGAAAAATGCTAGAAAACATTCAGAAAGATACCAGAATGTCTTTTAGGCCACCACATTGACTCATTATAAAATTATTGAAGATGCTCTAAGTAAACAAAGGCCTGAAGAATGGTCAGTACACTTCATTTAACCAACTGGCATCAATGGAAATGTTAACAGCTCAAAAAAATGAACATAGTAGTTTATGCATGTTCATTCTTTTAAGCATTTATTTAATGCTTTCAGACAGATTTTGGAGTGAAATACGCCTGAAAAAGATATGGTGTGCACATACCCCTAGTCCTCCATGTTGCTGCTTTTCAACATGTATTACAGAGAGGCAAGCAGGGAGCTCATGTCTGTATATGCAAGACGTCATAGCAGTTCCCACCCATTAACTCAGACAACTGAAAATTAGAGACAAACCAAGTAGTTTTAAAACAGGTGAGAATACTGAATATATATAATTGCCAGAAATAACCATTCATTCCTAATGCACCTACAAATGACAGCTTATTCTGAAAAGTCATTTGTACTGATGGGTACGGTTCAACATTCATTAAGAATATGCTTAAGTTAGCACTAAATGACATTAGGCTGCAACAGTTTATCAAACAGGAGGTATGCCAAAATATTTTTGACCACTTTTAAAAGATTCTCTTGTTAAATTTAAAATACAACAGGGGAGGAGGGGGGGGGGATCAAAAATAATATAAATACTTTGCATTAATTTTTTTTTTCAGTTATTCAGCACATACTGATAGATCCAACAACATCTTTACGTAAAAAATTGTGCTTTAGAAACAAACTTTTTTTTATTTTTAACATGTTCCGGTCAAAAAAAGCAATACAAAAAACAACTTGCATTTTCGTTCTGTATTAAAATATATTGTGGTTTTTGTCTTTCCCTCTTTGCTTCCAACTCACTATTTTACACAGACCGATCATAACATCGGGTTTCCCATTGTATTTATGCAAACACTGAACCTGCAATAATTAAACCACAAACAGGCTGTTACATCCCTGGCGGCGTGCTTGCATAGTGCACCACCTCCCACTATGCAAGACCGCAATCTTACCTGTCAGTCCAGCCTGCAATCCCTGCACCAGTTCATGCTATGTGCATTTCTCTTGACTGACTGCTTAGGGCGGCGGCCCGGTTACTTCCTGATTCTTATAGCTGCTGTGGGCGCACCCCTAATGCGTCTCCAGCCTATTGCTGTGAGTCTCTGGATATTTAAACCCCCTCCACCCAGTAGGAGGTGCCTGAGCAACACTAACATTCAGTGTGCTCCTTGAGTCTGAAGTTGCCAGGTCCAGTTCTGCTTCTTGTCCATTTCCACCATCTCTGGGGGCTGTATACCCAGGCTCGTTCTTGTATCTCTTTGCAGTAGCAGTTCCTGTCTGAACTGTATCCTAGCCTGTTACCTGTTTGTCCTATGAAGGTACTTCCCTTTTTCCTGCAGTATCTGAACCTGCACCTAACTCCAACTCGTTGCCTCTGTACTTCTGTTTGTGAGTTTTGTGTCCACTCGCTACTTCATAGGAAGTACCTTGTGTGTATCTGGTTCTGCTGGTCCCTTTTCCCTTCCACCGTATCTTCCTGTATTTTCCAGTCTGTTCCATGTGAACAGAGCCCTGTCCTCTCTGCCTTGTCCACCGCTCTGTCTTGCCCACCGCTCCGGCGGTTTCTCTCTGCTCTGACTTGCCCACCACTCCGGCGGTTTCTCTCTGCTCCGACTTACCCACCGCTCCGGCGGCTTCCCTCTGCTCCGACTTACCCACCGCTCCGGCGGCTACTCTCTGCTCTGACTTACCCACCGCTCCGGCGGCTACTCTCTGCTCTGACTTACCCACCGCTCCGGCGGCTACTCTCTGCTCCGACTTACCCACCGCTCCGGCGGCTACTCTCTGCTCCGACTTACCCACCGCTCCGGCGGCTACTCTCTGCTCCGACTTACCCACCACTCCAGCGGCTTCTCTCTGCTCTGCCTTGGCCACTGCACCAGCAGTTCCTCTCTGCTCTGCCTTGTCCTCCGCTCCGGCGGTTTCGCTTTACTCTGCTTGTCTACCGCATCTACGGCTCTGTACCTGTCTCCCAGTCTGTACTGGACCCTATCCAGCCTGCGCTCCAACCTGCTAGTACCTCCCGGTCTGCACTCCAGCCGTGCTTGCCAGTATCTTCCTGTCTACATACCAGCCGTGTTTGCCAGTGCCCACCTGTCTGCATACCAGCCGTGCTTGCCAGTGCCCACCTGTCTGCATACCAGCCGTACTTGCCAGTACCCACCTGTCTGCAAACCAGCCATACTTGCCAGTACCCACCTGTCTGCATACCAGCCATACTTGCCAATACCCACCTGCCTGTGTGCCAGTCTAACCTGCCTGTTCCTGCATTCCGCTGTGGGTCAACAACTGTGACCGGGGTCTGACCTGGAGTCGCACCTGGTCCCTCTGCTCGGTTCCTCCTTGATCCACGGAGTCGATTAAGCCGCCGTGCGACCTTGGTCGGATCGGGTTGATATTTAGTTATGCCCCTCCAGGCACTCCTCAGTTCATGGTACAGTGGCATCACTAATCACGCTCACGCCAGTCAGTCCGGGCGCGAGCGTAACACAGGCCTTCAAAGGTCACTCAATATACATAATAGATGCAAACCGACAGATTGTAGATTGATTTTTTATCTATACTGCCAGCTTATTTCATAAATGTCAGTAAAGTTAGAATGGACTTTAAGGGGAACCTGTCAGCTTCCCAGGCCCATTCAAACTGCCAACATGTATTTATTGATTCCTTTATCTACTTTCTAACAATACCCCTTCGCGTCTATTAGATATTTGACCATGCCTAAAATCAATTTAATAATTGGATTTTCAATGTGTTAGTGGGTTGCTTATCATGGGTGAGTTGCTTTCTCCAGGCTAATCATGCCATCACTCCCCTGATCCATTGCACTGCACAGTAAAGTTGGATGTATGTTTCCTGGCTTCATTGCACATGTCCAGAGCGACAGCAATGACGCAGGATTCTTTGCAAACGTTACAGCTGGCTGAGCCCTTTGTGATGACTGCCTCCTTGGGAAAGCTCAGCTGGGGAACATATGGCTTCAATGCGCATTGTCAGGGAGGCAGAGATTCCCAAACAGCTGGTGGTGATGCCACTCTTGAGAATTATGCCACTTACACCCACATGGGCATAATCAGATTAATGGGGCAATTAGTCTGGGGAAAACTACACAGATAAAGTGGAGTAGAGTACTGACTGGTCTGCTAGTGTAATACGCCCTGCGAGAGTTTTAGTTTGGTTGTACTGACTAAGTGAGGTAGGTGGAAAGAACATTGCCTGGTTTGCTTCGACGATACATCCTGCTGAGAGGTTTCACTTTGCTGTTCTCAATTACTCAGGAGAGTTGTCAGAGTGCACACACTGATGATACACCAGGCTGGAAGGTCTCTGCTTGTTAATCAGAAATACCCTTGGAAAAGAAGAGGTCCAAGTAAAATGTGGCTCGCTTGTGCGATATGACTTAATAACGAGAAGAGACGCTGCTCAAAGATCAGACTCACACTGAGTATGAGAACAGTCAGGTTCACTTGGGAAGTTACGTCAAGTTAAGAGAACTCTGCCTGCTAATCCAACCCCTCTACTTCAGTGAAACGAGTACAGTGAGGAATAAGTCAGACTGAGAAAGAATGTGATGCTCAGACCCCTCAGGAAGTGGTCAGAATATAGTCTGGTCTGCTATCATGGTCTACCCTGAAGATAGGATTGTGAGAGGTGCTATGGCTATGCCCTAACTGCTAAGAGGACTTAACATAGTTGTTCTAACTTATTGGGGAGAATGTTCAGAGTACTGTCTATCTCACATGAATAATACACCCTTTTGAGGGAACCCTCTTTGTTGGTCTGACCCAGTGTGGAAAGTTACATCTCGCACAATCTAGACATTGTGTTATGTTGTTCTACAGAATGCCTAGTATTTGTTGGCAAAGTATTAAATAAGCACTTTTCATTCTGACCTTATAAACTTTACCAAAAGTGGGTAAATTGAACCCCTTCCCGTTATGGTCCTGGTTTGTGCTT
This sequence comes from Phyllobates terribilis, assembly GCF_046119375.1. Lineage (NCBI taxonomy): Eukaryota > Metazoa > Chordata > Amphibia > Anura > Dendrobatidae > Phyllobates > Phyllobates terribilis. The sequence continues at coordinate 307,367,072 of NW_027362769.1, forward strand.
TTGTTCCCCTTTTCCAAGAAACATAACCGTTCTATTTTTGTTGTTGAAATAGCCATATGTGGGCTTCTTTAATGGGACTAGTGGTAGTTTTTAATTAAAAAAAAATAGATTAAAAAGGAACCATCAACTTACCAAAAATTGCCGCAGGAAATAACCATGGATTCAGAGGATGTCTGATGTATGGATCTTTGGAACCGGCGTTCATAAGGAGGCAGAGTGCAAAATGGAGAAATGTAAATCAGCATCGGAACTGAAAAACTCCAAAGTTTATTCAAAAATACATAAAAAAATGAGAGTGTAAAGCAATCACAGAAGCCAGGACATGTAAAACCTAGCACGTTTCAGACCATACTTGTCCTTACTCATAGGTATCAAACCTATGAGTAAGGGCAAGTATGGTCCGAAATGTGTAAGGTTTCACATGTCCTTGTTTCCATGATGGTTTTTACCTTCTCGTTTTTTTTATGTATTTCTGAATAAACTTTGGCGTTTTAAATCAGTTCCGATACTTACATTTCTCCATTTTGCCCGGTAGTTAATGCCACTATTCATTTTAACATATAAAAAGGCATTGAAAAACAGGAGAACAATTCTAAGTGGGATGATCTGGTGAAAAAATAAAATCCCACAATTCTAGTCATTGGTTTTTGGTTTTCATTTTTATGTTGTTCACTTTGCAGGTAAAAATGATATGGCTAGCTGATTATTCAAGTCAGTACGATTACAACTATATCAAGCTTTTATTGGTCAATAACTTATTCAAAGCATAGATATCAAATAGCAGGGAAATGGTAAAAGCACCTCTAGATCCCTAAAAGTGCTCTCTTAGTGGATCTGTCTTACCCAGGGAAGAGGACAGAGTGCTGTGTGGAATGTACACAAAAAAAAACACAAAATCCAATGAAACAGAGTACAAAGATGGTGTCAACATGGGCCTTATGTAGTGCCCTGGCAACCCAATAGCACCCAGTGGGGGGTGGGGAGCTTGGATGGGCGCCAGAAAAGACACACTACCACAATTAGCACATTGTTCAGTAGTGTGAGATTGACTACACAGCTATCTCTCCTGACTCCTCCATATAAAAGAATGCGTGGCTAAGCAAAGCACCCCTGTGAGTTGAGAGCGATGCTGCCAGACTCCTCTAGAAGCAGCATAATTCCCCCTATAATAAAACGATAGGTCAAGGAAATACAGCATCTCAGATCCTTCTTTCTCCCAACATCATCTATTAGGGAACAGTCTGGAAGCCCCCATATACATCAGATTGTTGGCTGATCCCACCATGATCAGTAGGTTTGGATAACTTTAATTATAATATATAAGGGGTCTTTTATAAATATATGTGCAAGGAAAACAATTCCTATTTCTGTATACAAGATTAAAGCCTGGCATTTAACTCACCAATAGGATCCACCCAAACCGCAATATTTTCTAGAGGAATGTGCACATTGACGGCATCTAAAGCCTCGTCTGTCAGAGTCACTTCCTGGTGAACAGCTCTGGCTAAGGTCTTGGCTGCAGCTTTGTTGTTATCAAGTACTCGCTGTAGTAGGTTGGCAGTTCCCTCCTCTGTAGGGCAGACTTTAACTATTATTTTCTCTCCTACAAGTAAAAAACAAATTCGCATGAGATTACCAAATATACTTTTTCTGTGTCACCCATTTTTATAGAAAGTTCACAAGCACATAATACATAAATTATGCATTGCTACAAACTTACTGTCCCTGCATGGTTCAAATATAGTTTTTCTGATTCGCCATCTCTCTTGCCTCATGTGCAGGCATCGCAGGACCTTAGGTATCCATGGTTTCGACCACTAGCAACTAGCTAACTAACTGTGACTTAATCAGTGGACATAACCATGGATACCTAAGGTCCTGCGATGCCTGCACATGAGGAAAGAGACATAGCAAATCAGAAAAACTATACTACATTTCTAATTGGAGGTATTTGCTAATATTATTATTATTACACCGTCTACATATTGGGATAGGATCTTGGAGCTGGGAATACCCCTTTAATGCTACGACACAGAATTAACCTGCTTATGAAATATGTATTTAAATGTGGGTACTCCAGATCTGTAATTAGTGTTTTTTTTATATTGGAAGTGGTTCCAGAAATATGTAGTTTAAGGGATTTCCATCCTACAATAATGCATGTGCTAGAAATCCAAGCGGTCGAATTAATTCTCTAGCATAAAACACATATACAAGTTTTTTTCATTTGTGTGTGACAAGGATGCTTTGTATATTACATACTGCCCCTATTTGCCCTTGCTTTCATTAAAGCCAGAGCAAATAAACACTTTAACTGTGTTTTTCAAAACAAATCTGCCGAAGAGCAAATAAGTCTCAAGGACAAACACTTAAATGAGTCGGCATTTATTTGCCGGAGCCCATGTTTGGACATGGCCTATTATATGTGGCATTTTCAAGAGTTTGTAGGAGAGAAGATGTAAGAGTTGAGGTATTGGATACCCCCACACAAGGAAGATTGATCGAAAATTGTGAGAGTATTCACTCAGAACGCTGTGTACCAAAAGGTACTTTAACCACGAGATAGAGAATTTAGCCTGCAGTGGCAGAAAAAAACGCCGGTGTCTACTTCAGTAGGCCAGAGGGGCAGCATACAGAGAGATTTCCACGCGATCTGCCCTGGGCAATTCACTTTTTGAATTGGCAAACATCTCTGTAATCTTCTAAATTTTATTTGTTTTCCGTAATGCCATTTACCAATTTATTAATTACACTTTGTCTGACATATCATCTCTATGACACCTGAAGTCACCATCTTATTTTATTATGGTTCGGAGTTATCCCAGTATTACTCTGTGCCCAGATTACATACAGAGAAATCTAATGTCTGCTGGCTCCTTTCCTCTCTCTAGGTTACTGGCCTAAAAAGGTCAAAATGTAGGATCGGAGTTTCTATTGCAACAGACTGAACAAAGAAAAATTCTTCCAGCATTAGGGTCTCATTACAGAACACAATGCCCTCTCTGATCACTGTATAGAGCCATTTTGGGATAGAAAACTGATCTTTTCAGGAGTGTTCTGTCACCATAGATACATCAGGCTGCCAATGTGACAGCCTAATCTCTAATGTCAGAGTGATTTCCAAAAGAGATCTGCTACTCAAAGAGGAACATGTACATTTGTGTTCCAGCTAAATAGCGCACTGACAGAGTGCTAGACTATAATATAATGTGGCACTCATTCGATGATACATTTACCTGGAGCACAATTTTTTTTTTCCTTTTTATACCAGAAATATTACATGACCGAACAAAATATTCTTTAAACTATTTTATACTTTGTAAACCGTTTCATTTTTCTCCTTCCAAGGTGAATTATTTTTTTTTTCAAACATCATTGCCCCCCCCCCCAAATATTTTCTGTTTGAAATAGAAATTGAAAAAATTACCTACCAAGCTCATTTGTAAATTCATTGGATTCTTCTCCTCTTACATTTTTCTCTAAGCCTGGGAACTAAAACAGTTATAGTTAACATCTTTTTAGTTACTGATTAGATTATAATTTCAATGGCTTTCTATGTCCCCATTTACCCCTTTTTCTTTTTCAGTTTACCTCTTGCTCTTTAAAGCAAAACAGTCAGCAGGATTTTGCTAAGTTAACTACAGTCAGTGTCATGTTGGGGTGGCTGCACTGATTAATATGATACCTGAGGTGAAGAAATCAGTTTTGTGGTTCTTGTGTAATCAGTGTTTGCAGTTTTGAGTTAATGATATGCTCGTGCTGCGGGATGGGACTGTAGACAGGGTCTCAACCTGGTCCTCTAGGCCAGATCAGCAAGAAAAGACTTGCCCACAGGCCGCCTCGAAGCACAAGTATGTTCCTCATCATAGAGACAGCCAGACAGACAGACAGGGGTGGGCCTGTGGGCAGATCATTTCTTGCTGATCTGGCCTAGAGCAGCAGATAGCACCCCCCACAGTCCCGCTCCAGAGCACGGGCATATCATTATCTCAAAACTGCAAACACTGATTACACAAGAACCACAAGATCAATTTCTTCACCTCAGGTATCATATTAATCAGTGCAGCAGCCCCAACATGACACTGCCTGTAGTTTAGTTAGTAAAATCCTGCTGACAGGTTTGCTTTAAAGGGCTATTCCCATCTCCATAGATAAGCAATGTCAGACAGTGCTTGTAAAAAACACACATTTATGCCTGTACTGTTTATTAACATTTGCAGCTGTTCTTGAAACAGTCACACGTTTCTTTTGTTTATGTCTGGTTGCCTAGGAAACGGACAACTGCATATGTCTAACTTGGAAACACTTCACGAAAGTTGGACAGAATTAGTTAAAAAAAGAGACAAACAATGTACTCGAGCAATGTCGTCCATCTACTGTATATATCTGTGTTTACAAGCACTGCGCATGTACAGCTAGACAGCAGCAATGAGCTGTAAAGTGGTAGTATCTCAAGCATGGCTGAAAGTTTTTAATAAAAAATAAGTTGAAAAAAAAAGCTTATTTTTACAAATACTATCTGACACTATGACTAATAAAGGGATGACCTACTCTGGCACACATATGACCTAATAGGATGTATAAAAAGGGGTCCCTCTTCAAAAGATACCCCTAAAAATTTAATGCCCACCACTGAACACCATTTGCTTCATTTATCTCAAAGTGTCATGCCCACTTCAATTAGCTGAACAGTGGGAGCCATGGGAATCAAACATCCATGATCTGATATTAATTATTTTGAGCCTTTTAACACCGGATACAGCACTTGTGATAGTCACAGGATATGCCATAATTGTCTGATGTGCCAGCCTCAGTTCCAGTGGATTGTGAAGGTGCCTGGTATGAGGACTCCCACTGAGCTCATTGTACTGAACCTTATATCCAGAGGATCGGTCATCAATCATTAGATCCTCAAGAACGCCTCTAAATGGGTTCTCCCATTCTGCAGCAATGCCATACATTTTTCAGTTAACTCGTGTTTGGGCACCATGCAGGGCTCAGAAAGGCGAACATATCTTAAGGTGCATGGATTTTACAGAACTGTTTTTTTGGGAGACATGCTGATTTTCCAGCATCTTTCAGTTACCAGCAACATGGAAAACCTCTATTTTTCAGTTAGCAGATGTAAGAGCCAAGAAGGGGCTTGTTTTTTGCTTTTTTGTTTGTTACATTTTTAGGTGGCAGAGTGGATAGAAAAAAAAATGTTTTTTGTCTCTTAATGCCACTCACTGTGCGGAAAAAATTATAAGGCTATGTGCCCACGATGCAGAAATGAAGCAGAAAATTTCTGCAGCATTTCTGCATCTCCCTGGCAGAAAAAAACGCATGCAAATTGTGCATGCGTTTTTCCTGCAGAATACATGCGGATCCACATGCGGGTTCACATGAGTTTCCGCATGCAGATTGTCAAGCACTTTCCAGGCGATAGCATCACTTGGAAAGTGCTTGACAACTAGGTCACACTGTATAAATCCATGCAAACAGCATGGATTTATACAGTGTGAACCGTAAAAATTAAAACAAATAAAGCTATACTCACCCCCGAGGCACCGGCGTGGCTGCAGCGCTCGTTCCTGTCTGGTTCCTGGATGCCGGCATATCGCGAGACAGAGCGTTGAAGGGCCTGCGGTCACATGACACTGACGTCACCGAAGGTCCTTCAGCGATGCCGGCATTCAGAGAGAAGACGCCGGACAGGCGAGTATAAACTTTATTTGTTATTTTATTCTTTTTTTACAGGTAAAATGGTACCCAGGTCTGGATGAGAGTCTCTTCTCCTCCAGAACTGGGTACCATCCGCACATAGAGACGCATAGAAGCCGCTTGTACAAATGTACAGTCGCGGTTTCTGTGCGTCTCAATGCAAGTCAATGGCGGGAGTTCCGCTGCACTTCCGCAAAATTAAATGACATGCTGCGGATTTTTGCACGCAGCATAAACGCTGTGGAAAAATCCGCAGCATGTGCATAGAACATGCGGAATCCCCTTGGGGACCATGGGGTGCGGATTACCTAGCGTTTTACAAGCGTTTCCGCTGCGGAAATTCCGCAGCATAAACGCTTGAAAAACGCTACGTGGGCACATAGCCTTAGAATGTGTTTTTCTTCGGGTCAATACGATCACAGCGATACCACATTTATATAGGTTTTCATGTTTTGCTTCTTTTACACACAAGCTTATTTTTACAAGTGTTTTTTGCACTGTCATCGCTGTAACTTTATTTTTTCTCTGACAGTCATATAAAGACTTTTTTTGAGGGGGGAGGATATAAAAATTGCACCTTTTCATAACATTTTATATATAATTTTTGTTTTACAGTGTTGTACAGTCAAATAGGACAAAATGTGAAAAAGCTCCACAACGCCATCCAACACTTCCTTTGAATTTTTCCAAAAATCTTCGTAATCTCACATTAGATAAAACTGCATACAGACAATGAAAGGTGGTAAGCAATCTACGCATTTCAAAACTTAACTTGTTCTTACTCATGGTATAATGAAACATACAAAAACACAAACATTTAAAAGCAAGTAACATACCAAACCTCACCCCTTCTTAATTATCTCTTAAAGTTATAGAACACGAACAAATAGGTCTTGGTTCAAACAGCAGCGATGTATTATAATGAGGACAATCTGGGCTACCGCCCGGGGCCTGAGGCTCCGGTAGGGCCCACGGCCAGATCGCCCTCATTATAATGTTTTCTGGAGCGGCAGGGGCAGGGGGACCACACATTACCATTAGACGCTGGCCGGCTGCATCAGGGAGACAGACACGCCCCCTCCACGCTGTGTCTGTGTCTCCAGGACTGACGTCACACAGCAGCGCCTGGAGCTTCTTCACTTCATCCTGCAGGAGAGGAGCTCGTGCATCAGTGGATGGCGGTAAATACGAGGTCGAGGTCGGGCCCTGGGGAGGATGTCTGGAGTGAGGAGGGGGCTGCAGGACGCTGCTCCCCTCCTGATGAGTTCACACGGATCCCTTAGTGTCAGGTCGGCGGTCGCTCTGCTGGGGCCCTGTATGACTTATGGCCGGAGTCTGACCTTTGCTGCAGATCAGGTCACTCTGGGTCATCGGCTCCAGAGTCACCAGATCTGCAGGAAAATTCAGAGTCCTGCAATAAATCACACTGAGCCCCAGCAGAGCGACCACAGACATCAGCAGAGCGGATCCTGCACTGACTGATCAACCCTGAACCTACAGAACGTCACATACTATACTGCTCCATATATAATATGTGAGGTCCTGAGTGCAGGTCCAAGTGTGATCAGTACAGTGTATACCCATGTACAAAAAAGGTCATCCAGTATATCGATTACTGTATGGTATACTGTGGTAGAGACATCAGATGGGATATAACAATGTGTATAGCATATAACATCTAATGTCTGTATCACAGTATATCATACTAGCTATTGATCCTGTTCTACGCCCGGGTGGCAAGCTTTTTTTATTGGTATATGCTCTCCCATCCTGGCCCCGTATCCTGGTATATGCTCCCCCATCCTGGTATATGCTCCCCCATCCTGCTCCCCCCTCACTCTGGTCCATGCTCCACATGTCCGCATAGCGCGAGATCTGGTTTCATTTGAATGAATACAAATGTGCAGAGTGTATTCAACAAAATGGCGCCAAAGTACGCGCATGCGCATACCACGCTGTCCGTTTTGTCGAAGACACTGTTCATATTTGTCTTCACTAAAATAGCGCCAGAAATCGGCGTCTGCGCCACACTCCTCCCCTGGCCTCTCCAGAGATGACAGGACCGAACACGTATGTGTTTATGGTGCCGGAGATCGCGGTATGAGCTCAGTGCTTATGCATACCGCGATCTCCGGCGCCACACTCCTCATCCCTGTCTGGGATGTGGATGTGTCTTTCTGTCTGTGGCCAGACTGCGCAGGTATTGCGCTTACACAATCTATAGAGGCTTCTGGCAGAAGGACACATCCCTGATTATACTATAGATACCAGTCATGTATTGTCATATAAACTATACAGGGCCATATCTAGGGGAATCAGGGGGGGCATGTGACCTGGGTACAGCCGTCAGGGAGTTGCCTTCGGGCCACCTCATCTGGTGGTCAGAGGTGACTCCCAGGTAGCCGCATTTTGTATTCGACCATTCTCTGAGCTGGCTGTGGAACCCACATATTGTATGTAGGAAGCTATGTGGGTGCTCATACTGTATATAGGGTGCTATGTACGGGCTCATACTGTATATAGGGAGTTATGTGCGGGCTCATTGTATATAAGGGCTATGCGGGATCTCATATTGTATCTAGGGAGCTATGTGGGGGCTCATACTGTATCTAGGGAGCTATGTGGGGGGCTCATACTGTATCTAGGGAGCTATGTGAGGGCTCAAACTGTATATAGGGATGTCAGCATACTTAATTCTGCTCAATATTAAGGCTGTGTGCCCATGATGCGTTTAAGCGTTTCCGCAGCAGAAAAAACGCTGCAGAAACGCTTAAAAAACGCTTGGTAGAAGGTCTGCCATGTTCCCCAATGATAATCCGCATGTGCTGTGCACATGCTGCGGAAATATCCGCTGCGGATTATCATTGCGGAAAAAAACGCAGCACTACCAATTATTTTGCGGAAGCGCTGCGTTTTCGCCGCCATTGACTTGCATTGGAATGCATGGATTACGTATCACTGCATATGTAGATGCGGAATCCACAAGTTTCAATGTGCGGATGGTACCCAGGTCTGGAGGAGTGGAGACTCTCCTCCAGACCTGGGTACTATAGAAACTGAAAAAAAGAATAAAATAAAAAATAAATGTTATATTTACCTTCTGGCGGCCCCCGGTGCGCTCTTCCTCTCATGCCGGCAGATCGCGATGGACTGAAGGACCTGCGCTGATGTCATAGTCATGTGACGGGACATGTCAGCAGGTCCTTCAGTGTACTGCGATCTCCTGACAAGGGAGAATGGAGAGAAGCAAGACTCCAGGGGCCATCAGAAGGCAAGTATAGATTTATTTTTTATTTTTACACATTCTTTCACGGTCACACTGTATAAAGCCATGCCAGTTGCATGGATTTATATAGTGTGCCAAGTTGATAAGCACTTTCCAAGTGATGCTAAAATCGCTTGGAAAGCGCTTAACAACCCGCATGCGGAAATGCATGTGAAGAACGCTTCACATCCGCAAGTCCCTGGCAGGAAAAAGCATGTACAATCCGCATGTACAATCCGCATGCTTTTTTTCTGCCAGGGAGATGCAGAAACGCTCAGAAAAATCTGGAGCACTTCTGCATCGTGGGCACATAGCCCGAGTCATACAATTAATATATTTTTTTATTATTTTGTTAATATTATTAATATTGAGCAGAATTAATTTCAGCCTATTGATTCACCTTCCACAACAGTCATGGTCTCATGTGGCCCCTCAAGGAAATTAATCTACCACCGCTGCTCTACTATATATAGCGCTATGTTATGTATAGGGCTGTGTACATAATGGAAAAAAATTTCCATAATTTTCCATCTATAGATGTCACCAAAGGATCTGTGTTAGTCACATGACCTATCACATGATCTATCAAAGGGGATCATGTGACATGTCACGTGATACATCGGGTACCTGTGGGGGGGGCCACAACTTCTAAACTGCCCGGGGCCCTGGCTACTCTTAATCCACCCCTGGTCAAGACCCATAACTTTTTTTATTTTTCTGCTGATATAGATGTGTGAGTGCTTTTTGTGAGCAGAGTTGTATTTTCCGCACTATTCATTTTACCAAATAATGCAATGAGGAAAAAAAAAAGCAATTCCCCTGGGGATTTAGTTTTTACAGCATTCACTGTGCAGTAAAAATGACCTGGAAACATGATTGATGCGCATAAAAAAAATATTTATTTATAAATATATATATATTTTTTGGAACAAAATAGTTTCCAAGGCACTAGAAATATAATTATATTCTTTTATTCATCATAAAAGCAACTTTTCGGCCCGCAAGCGGCCTTTTTGAAGCATAAACAAAATGGCAGATGAAGCTAACATACATGCAGTACACAGCCATTTTAGATCCGGGAATCATTTCTCTGGTGCCTTGGAAATTATATGTCTGTGAATTTGCTGCTAAGTCAGTGGGAAGTTGCCCCAAGGAAGCACAGAGCCTGTGGCGTGGTGCAAAGAAAACTACCATCACTGACACTTTTATTTTTTTAATTTTTTTTTTTAGGCAGGCTCTAAAAAAAAAAAAAAAATAATAATAATAATATTTAAATACACACAGTTCTGATGCCTTGATATTTATTTTCCCTCTTTACTACGTTTACCAATCGAGTTAAACTCCATGTTCTAAGAAGTATAAAACCCAAATGAAAACTATTTGCTAATGCCCACTTAAACTTAACTCATTAAGCACCAAATTTTGTGTTTGTCAAAGAAGCACGCCCATCAAAGTTTTTACCCTCTTAATATATTACAACCGTCATATTATATAGCACTGTGTACTTACAATTACTCATTTTGCCCTTCCACCCAGCTAATTCTTCTTTTCTCAGTTATATGTAGAAACAGGAAGTCTCTTGCCCCTGCGAAAATCATTCCTCTCTTCAACTCCTGACCCAGCTGTTCTGCTCCCCTCGCCCGGGCCTTTTGCAGTGATGGGAAAACAGACTTCCTTTTTCTACATCAAGCTCAGAAGGATTCAGCTAGTCAGTCTTTAATCATGTGATGTCATAGAGCTAATGGAAAAGAGAAGAATTACCTGGGCAGAAAGGCAAAATGAGCAATTATATGTACACAATGCAGCGCCGCAGTCAGGGCATTTCTGCCATTACTGGTGTATGGGGCCCGGTGAGCAGAAGCAAAGAGCGAGAGCCCAGACTGGGTGAGACACGTTGCGCAGCACGCTGAGGCTCTAGTTAATTTATTTTCTTTATTAAGCCTCGGTGCCCCAGTGACTCCCAGACACAGCTACTTACATTGTATGGCGACATCAAGGGGGCCCGGCCACGTTTGACATCAGTGATGTCAGACGCTGCTGGCCAGTCATCTGTTCCTAAGCTGTGGCGTGTCCTGGGCCCTTGTGGCACATTATATGCAGAAGATGAAGGCCCGAAAGTGTTGAGGTGCGTGCGCATGCCCGTTTGACCTTCACTTCCCCCACCTGCTGGCCCACCCATGCGCTACTCTTCTTGTGTCCCCCTCTTTGCTCGTGCAGTGTGAATTTTTGGAGGAAGTCTCTGTCTGCAAACTACTAAATAATAAGTTCAACCTTACTGAATGCTGCCTGTCTGCAATAAGGTCCAGTTACCTGTCTTAAAGGGGATATATTAGTAACCTAATACTTATCCCCTATACACAACATATGGAATAATTATCAGGGCCAGTTCACATAGCGGATCTTTAAGCAGAAGTTTGGCGCAGATAGCCACGCTGACATTCTGCTGAATATCCACAGTGGCCGCTTCCTTCATGCATCCCTTTCATCTCTATGGGAGACAACGATGAGGATTGAGGAACAAAGAGTTTTAGCCGCAACCATGCAAAGAAAGAACCTATTCGCACCAAAATTGTGCTTGAAAATCTGCTGTGTGAGCTGGCCCTATGTTCACAAATGTTGTGTTTTTTTCTCCGGCAAATCTGCTAACTTTTCTCTGGCAGGAAAACAGCAGAGTTAAAAACGCAGGTTTTGGTGCGTTTTTGCTGCGTTTTTTGACCATCCATTACTTCCTATGGGTGGAAAAAAGCAGCAAAAACGCAGGTGCGTTTTCTGCTGCGGAAACGCTGAAAGAAGTGATATGCTCTATTTTCCAAATACGCAAGCCAGGAAGAAAATACGTAGCATACAAAAAGCAATGAGTGAACAGAGAATTATGGTTTCTCATAACCTTTGCTGGTACTGCTAGACGCAGGTGAAAATTTGCATAAAAATCTGCTGCAAAATAAGCAGCAAAACACAACGTGTGTGAACATAGCCTCACAATAGAGCAGCTCCATGCATTCCCAATAAGCTGCACAGCTCAATTCAGGAGCCGATTAGCTTTAGGGTGACCCCATTCTTGTGATCAGTGGGGGCTCCCAGAAGTAGAACTCCCCCGGAACAGCTCCCATAAATGTACAGAAAACAATCTATAATCAGAAATACAGATTATACAAACAAATTACACAATCTGGTTTCATTAGTTTAAAATGTATGTGACTCATTCCCTTAAAGAAAAATAAATAAAAATATACCTAATAAAAAAAAAGTGTATAGGATTTTTTAAGAATTTTTTTTATTAGGTTAGAGTAGAGTAGGGCCCTGCCAAAAGAGTCTACCTGGTCAAAGTGACAGTCTTAAAAAAAATCTTTTGGCGTAAACAAAATCTGATGGCTACGTATGTGATGGGAACGGTTAATATGTCATTGAAGCGGAAATGGGGTGGAGCCTGGGCGGAGTCTCAAGGGGGCCACAAAATTTTGCCAGTATGAGGCCCTGAAATTCCTGGTGGCTGCCCTAACACAGTGCTAAATAATAATATGATTGCAATATATTAAAAAAATAAACATTTTGATGGGAGTTCTTCTTTAATATCTACACAATGGAGAGGCAAAAAAGAAAAAAAAAAAAAGAGTGTGTCCAGATCAGCATGAAAAATTTCAATTGACTACTACAGTTGTCAGGCTCAAGTGCAAAAATAAACAAACAAATACACCAATGTGGTGTACCTAATGCTGTGCACTGTGTCCTATTGGGGGTCTCTATGTGGGAGAAAAAGGACAGAAACTGAGAGCAAGGATGGAGGTCTCATTGCCACACGATTACAGATAAAAAAAAAAACAGGTACCGGTGGCCAAACATTTGTGTGGTCCAGGATACAACATCAACAATATGAAAGTTGTCATATTAAAATGCAACTTTAAATAGCAAAAACATCAAAGGGTCTGGGAATACAAACTGATTAGGGTCTTTCACACCCTCCCCACAGGAATAAATCTGTTAGGAGGATTTAATGTCTCACTACAAAATCTGAGGAATCTGCTCCAGAGACAGTGAGTGAGGGCACAAGGCCTATAATCTTACATGGATATTGGGACCATAAAACTGTCACACTACTAATCTAAACCAATTAAGGACTCTCTCCAGTCTCTGTTTGTTTATTTAAATGTCAATTTATTATGCCATGCATCTGCTTTTCTTTCCTTTTTTCTTCCTTTGTGTGCATATATTTGTGTTTCTTCATGTCATGTTATACCATACCAAGCTTGAGGAAGGGACCTAAGGGGTCCCAAAAGCTTGCCTTGTAACATCATTTATTTTATTTTTGTTAGCCATTAAAAGGTATCATAACTACTGTACAAGATTATCTTGTTTTTCCCACTGATAGCAATCTTTTTTTCAATTGGCTAACACTGTACCAAACCACCTTTTTTCTTTTAAATAATCTCTTAACAAGTTAACAACAAGAGAGTAAAAGGCATCAGGAATTGCGGGGTCATCACAACCCTGGACCAGACCTCAATCACCGGATAATAAAACTTTCACACGCCTCATCTATGAACTAATCCAATATTTACAGCCAGAACTGTTTATCTATCTCCTATAGTAATAGCTCAACTTTAAGTCACCTGTCATGTATTGCATTATTTCTGTGTCCTATTGTGTACAAATATGTGACTCTTCAGATTTTGTTATACTATGCCTGATGCAGAGGCCGGAGTAGTCTCGAAAGCTTGCAACTTGTTACCTTTTTAATGGCTAACTGAAAACTGAGGACTCTCAAATCTAAATATTTTTCAGGAATACCCAGACACTCTGAAGAGAAATACAATGGGAACTTGGAATAATTAAGCTTCTTTGCAATTTAAGAGGAGCAAAAATTGATCAGAGTAGGTAAATGGACCAAGCAAGTTTTAGCGAGGGAGGCATAATGAATACCAGAACATTTTTTAGGTATGAATTACAAAAATTATTATGTTTCTTAATGATTGATCTGTTCGTTTTGTAATAGCTTTTGTATATTCATACTAATGCTGTTTAAATCATGACATTTATTAGAACTTTATTAAAAGTTAATTAAGAGGGGTGTGGTTTGGTATGTTACTTGGTTTTAAACAAAACTTGTATAAAAAAAAAAAAAATGGAATTATACTCACTGGCAATTCAGTTTCTAAGACTCTCCCCATTCTAAATAGGGACAGGAAACACAAGAGGTTAAATAGCCCCTCCCCACCTTCTGTTCTGTGTTTTTCTAAAGGACCAAACCAGTATGAATGCTTCAAATATTTATTAACACCAAGGAATAAAACAACAAAAGGGCAGGAAATTACCCATGCTGTCCTGCACGGTCTTAGAAACCAAAGCATCGGTGAGTGTAATTCTATTTTCTCCAATCCCCTCCAAGACAGCGACACAGGAATAATACCAAAGAATAATTTTAGGGAGGGACAATAGCTTGAATGACTTTCCTTGCAATGGCTAAATCCCTATTTGACATCAAATCTAGCCTATAATGTCTTGAAAAGGTATGGACTGAGGACCAGGTAGCAGCTCTGCAGTCTGCTCAATGGATGCACTAGCCATCTCTGCCCAGGAGACAGACGTAGCTCTGGTGTAATGAGCTTTTAGCAATTCCGGAGGAGATAAATTTTGGCTTTTGTATGCTTCGCAGATCTTTCTTAATCCAGTTTGCTAATGTATTTTTGAGATCTTCTTCCCTTTGTACAAAATGATAGCCCCAACAAAGAGATTGTGATCTTTCCTCTAGGCTTCAGTCTGTTGTAAGTAGAAAAAAAAAATAACCCTCCTGACATCCAGAGATTGGAATTCTTCTTCTCTGTTATTTGTTGGATTCTGACAAAAGGAAGGTAGGACTATCTGCTGAGACATATGAAAGTCTGTTGTGATTTTAGGCAAGAATGATGGATCCAGTTGGAAACTAGACTATCTTGCAGCATTTTTAGATAGGGTTTCCTGATAGAGAGCGCCTGAATCTCATTCACTCTTCTAGGTGTTATGGCAACTAGAAATTCTGCTTTCCATGACAAGCTCATCAATATGCATCATAGACATTGGTTCAAAAGGGAAGCATAATGAGACCCTTAAGTACGATATTCAAATCCCAAGATGGGATTCCATTTGATGATCTTGGATTTATTCGAGATGCGGCTATCAAATCTCTTTATCCATCTGTGCCCTGCCAGATTTCTATCGAAATAGGAGCTTAAGGTCGACGCTTGGACCTTGAGGATACTTGGTTTTAATTCTTTTGACAAGCCTCCTTGCAAGAATTCCAATATTTTAGCAATGTCCGGATGGAAAGGGTCTAGCAGCAGGGACCCATACCATAACCTGAAGATCTTCCAAATTTTTGCATAGATGGAATTAGTGACCTGCTTCCTGCTCTCCTGGAGGGTCTGGATCACCCTCTCAGAGAGGCTTCTAGCTCTTAGGATTGAGGCATCAGAAGCCAGGCAGCTAGACAAAGATCGGACCCAGATGCAACAGGTCGTGGCCCGGAGGAAGAACCAGCAGACTCTCTACCTTCAGGCTGTTTAGTGTCCCGAACCATCCTCTTTTGGGTCATATTGGTGCTTGACACCTTCTGCTTTGATCTTCTGCAGTGTTCTTGGCAGTAAAGGAATTGGAGGGAATGCATAGGCGAGAGTAACTCTTCAAGGGTGGCCGAATGCATGTACCCCCACTGAAGAGTCCATGGAATTCAGGGAAAAGAATAGTTTTACTTTTGCATTCTGATGGTTCGCAAACAGATCCACCTCTGGATGAGCCCTTTTTTTTTTTTTTTTTTTTGGGGGGGGGGGGGGGGGAGTCTAAATACAGATATATTCCACATGCTTAATTCTCCTTCTTTTAACCACTGGTTTGATATGGAAACGTCTGCTTCTGAGTCAGAACTATCCATACAGTTGTACTTTTTTTGCTCATGACGCACCCATAGAACCAGATTGAGAGAAGGAGGCTAGGTAAGATTGTATCTCCTGCAGTACCATTTCCCTTAAGTCTTCCATAAGGGAAGGCCATTCCTCTTTTATATTCTTCTACGTACACTCGTGGCATAAAGGTTCTTTATGGGCAGAAGTAAGCTTTTTACTACAGATGGCCCATTTGCGGAATGTAGTTTTCTCCCTCACTCTTGGTGCAGGATCCTTGTCTCCCTAAAATATAAGAGGGGAGACAAGCTAAACATGGATCTTGCCTAAAGAGTGGAAATTACCCATGCCAGCAATACTTATTGGGTGTGGGTTTGCATTGGGCTCTGCAGATGCAGATCTTAGGGAACTCACACCTTCCTTAGTAAATGATTTTGTGTCTTCCCATCAGGGTCTTCTTATAGGGCAGGGATCGTGATTGAGCGCGCTATCATCTAATAAGATCAAACATTCCTCCTTCTTGGGGAAAAATAAAATGGCCCCAGGATCCTTTCTTCAGCAGTAATTTTCAAATTTCCCACCAGCAATGCCATGCGCTCCACACTAGTATGCACCCAGCAAGTGACGTCACAGGCGCAAGGGATCCAGGGAACTTTCAGAGCTTCCTGCATGAGCGTCACAAACTTGGAGGACAGGAGGAAGACAACTGCTGGGGAGCTACGGGAGGACCCCAACCCTCGACACCACTCAGCATTACCCTCGGGACGTAGGAGAGTGAAGTACAGCTCCCGAAGGTGCGGGATCTGCAAGAGAAAGAAGGCAAAGCAATCAACCTCTGCAGCCCAGTTTCCCAGGTAACTTTCAGAAGTGTCTTCTCGCCTGCCACAAGATAACCTCTTCATCCCTTAGGGACAGGATAAACACTGAGGATAGAAGGTGGGGAGGGGCTATTTACTTTCCTGTAAGAATGGGGAGGCAACCTCCTGTGATGCTGTCATGGAGGGGATTGGAGAAAATGCCATTAACCTGAAGATATAGAGTTAACCTGCAGATTAATAGTGTTCTGACACCGTGAAGCCTTCGCACTGAGAGCCCCGCTGCTGGGAGAAAATCTATTTTATTCCTCCTAGCAGTCTCAGCCTTCAGTCATTGGAGTGCAGCCGGCCCAGCTTCAGTCACCGCTCAGTACAAAGTGAGAAGCGGCTTTAACTGGCACTGACTGACAAACTCTGTAGCAGCCACACTTTATTCCCACCACTCAAAGTACGAGACTTCAACTTTCAATTGCTGGTCTGATATACTGCCCTTTGCTGGCTCTTTAACCTCTTCACAACTTTTAACATATAGGTACGTCAAAGGTCGCGTCCATTATTATAGTGCGGGAAAACTGGGCTGCCGCCTCTGGCCCGAGACTCCAGGAGGGCCCATAGCAAGATTGCCCTCTCCCTAATCACTATCAATAGTGGCGCACATCTCTGCACAGGGCGTTTTCCTGGTGTTCCATGGCCGTCAAAACAGGACAGCAGGGGAGCTCCCTTCGCCTATTTTTGTGATGTGCCTTAGCTGGCAACGGCATCTGGGTGATGACAGCCAGCGCATACATACTGGCGGCGCCTGTGCGATGACGCTATCGCACAGACGCAAGCATGTACTCGCTGGCTATCAGAAGTGGAGCTGCAGGGGATGGCATGGAGAGGCAAGTAGGAACTTTGGTTTTTCCCAGATTGGCTTTAGTTTCTGAGATATTTAATAGTTGCCGTATATACTAGAGTTTAAACCGACCCGAGTAAACTGGGAAAACTTAGTGACTCGGGTAAAAGCCTAGGGTGGGAAATGCAGCAGCTACCGGTAAATTTTCTCGTCCTGGGTACGCATGGCCCCCCCTCACTCCCCTGTCCTGGTACGCATGGCCCCCCTCACTCCCCTGTCCTGGTACGCATGCCCCCCCCCCCCCGCCCATAAGTGCACACATAAAAAAAAAAAATAAAAACTTCTACTCACCTTCCTTCCTCCCCTCTGCTCCGGCTCTGTGTCCTGTCTGCCAGTAGCTCAAGCCAGCATATAAGCAGTGCATGATGTCATAGTCATGCACCCCTCAGATGCTGAAGTGAGCTGCTGGCATATAAACTCCGCTCCACGCCAGGACTATGTGCGTGCAGAGGAGCAAATATGCATTTTCTTTAGTAGTGGGCACTGTCAGCTGGAGCCGCGGCTCAGCGCTCCTCTGTGCACGCTACTTAAGAGAATGAATATTCATTTCCCTTTAGCAGCGGGCACATGTGGTACATGCAGCAGCGGTTACTGCGTGTGCCCCGCTCCTCCGCCGCCGCAACCACACCAACCACCACAATGTACATACCAGAGTTTAAGCCGAGTGGGGCTTTTTCAGAACAAAAAATGTGCTGAAAAAGTTGGCTTATACTAGAGTATATACTGTAATTCATTACTGTAGAATTCTGCCTCCAAAAAGTCGCTTTTATAGCATTGTAAGCCTACAAAATGAAATACAAAATAATTAAATGGGATATTTCATTACTTAAGACACTGTTAAAGAGTCAAAAAACAGTTATTGCGTTTGTTATCACACACAAGTTGCGTTGGGGGAATGTATTTTCATGGATGAATTATCTGAAAAACTAGAACCAATTCTGCAAAAGTAATGGGATTTTTGAATTCAGCACCCGCAAAATACCTTAAGTCCATTCAAAATACCTTGGCACCTTAAGAGACCTGTATAATAAATAAAGGGTGGGGGTGGGAGAGAGATAGGACATGATGACATAATGAATTGGGGAGGAAGGGGGGAGGGATACAAATATAATGAATCAAGGGAGCGAGGGGGGGGGGGATTTGAGGATCCAGGAGTGTGACTGGTAATAAATTGGAGGAAGGAGTACAGGGGCTAATTAATTTCTATATTTATTGGGTGGAGAAAGTGGCTATTTATAGTTAGTGGGGGCTCAGGGGTGGGTTACCAATTTGCATTTGTAATGGTGGGATGCATAATAGCTAATTATATATTAATGGTGGGTGCACGTCTGTATTCATCGACACAGTGCAGGGGGATTTCTTATCCAGGAAACATGTGTACTGGATGTAAATATTTATTCTCTATAGGGTTATGTTTATACGGAGCGAAAGACAGCACTAAATGACCACCAATCAGTAAACCATTACTAATTGGCAATTGTTTATTGTTTAAGCAGGCTATTAAAAGGGCTCTAAAACTAAATTTTATTTAATATCATAATCTAATCTTTTTTTCTAACACACCTTTTAATTAGAGTCCCCATCCTTCCCTCACTACACTAACTGCTTTATTTTTTTCCTACTACTTCCTTTTAGATGACTTAATTTAAGAATCCCAGTGCATGCTAAGATACTCCAATGAAGTGTCAGTGACCTCTTCCCCCTCTCTGAAACGAAGCTTCCTCAGTCCCTGTGCTACTGAGCATGTGTCTATTGTCAATTCTGATGCATGCTCGGTACATTCCAGTCACTGTGCACTATTCTAATCAGTGCACAACGTCAATGTGCCCTCTCGCCGGCTCTGATCAGAAGTGACATCACTTGCAGGGGGTAGAGATGGCCTCTGCTCGATCGTGCTCACCTTAAAATATGCACTCTGCTGCCAGCTCGTCACTTCTGATCAGAGCCAGCGATATAGCGCACATTGTCACAGTGCACTGAGAAAAAACAGTGCACTAACAGGAGTCTACGCCGGACTTGACAAGTGGCGCATGCTCAGTACAGCAGGGACTAGTTCAGTACAGCAGGGACTAGCTCAGCTCCTGAAACTGAGGTCACTTATGATGCTTCTTTGGAGAGAGGGGGAGGGGGAAAGGCTGCGGCAGTGACCACAGCCTCTGCCCCCTGATGATGCTTCGATTCAGTATCCCAACATGCAATGGATTTTTCAAACAAAGCGTCAAAGAGGAAGTAGTAGAAAAAAAAAAGAAAGAAGTTAGAGTAGTTAGGGAAGCATAGGGGAATTTTGAATTAATGCACATCAGAAAAAAAATGAGATTATGACAGAGTTTAGGATGAAGATATATCTTAGTTTCGGACCACTACTATAAAACAATGCACACTGAGCATTCCTTTTTCTTATGTATACTGCTGTCCCGTATTATATAGCGCAGTCCATCATTATATAGCGCCTCTTATTGCATAGTGTCTTCTAAGTATAGTACCATGTTATTTATAGAGCTGTACATAAGGAGAAGAAAAAAAAATTGCCTGGCGTGCAGAGTACACCACTGTCTGTTGTCTTACATCTGCCCAAGTGTGTTAATCATATGACCCACCACATTATTTCTCAAAAGGGGATCATGCAAAATGTCACTGAAAGAAGTTGTCCACTACTATTTAAAATGCCCTCAATGTATTTAATCTGTGCAGATACATTTTTTTGTAAATACCTTTCGTTGTCTTTATTGCCTGGGAGCGGCGCTATCACTGGCCGCTCACAGGCATCACGTGACCCTCGGCTGTAGCCGGCTCTGGCATCCGCTGATGTCACGTCAAGTTCTGGCTACAGCCAGCCATGACTCAGTGACGCGCTCCCCACTGATTGATGGGCTGTGGGCTAGATATCCCCGCGCATCACGGCCCAGCATCCACCGCGCGGTTTCCCAATGAATGGAGGAGAGGGAAAGCGCACGGTGGATGCTGGGCTGTGATGCGCGGGGATATCTAGCCCACAGCCCATCTATCAGCGGGGAGAGCGTCACTGGGTCACTCCCGATTGATGTGATCAGTCAGCGATAGCGCCGCTCCCAGGCAATAAAGACAATTAAAGGTATTTACAAAAAACTCCTCTTACCTCTTTGAAAATAAAATGTTTAGGGCTAAAAAAAACACCAACATTTTTTGTGGGAAAAATGTGATCTTTTTAAATTTTACAGCTCAATGTTATACACTTCTGTGAAGCACCTGGGGTTTCAAGGTGCTCAACGCACATCTAGATAAGTTCCCTGAGCGGTCTAGTTTCCAAAATGGTGTCACTTGTGGGGGGTTTCCACTGTTTAGGCACATCAGGGGCCTCCAAAATGCTAAGTATCGTCCGCTAAATTATTCAACAAATTTTACATTCAAAAAGTCAATTGGCGCTCCTTACCTTCCAAAACCTGCTTGCGCCCAAACAGTGGTTTTCCCCTACATATGGGGTATCGGCGTACTCAGGAGAAATTGCACAAGAAATTTTTTTCCTGTTACCCTTGTGAAAGTAAAAAAAATTGGATCAAAAGTAAAAGTCGTCTGAAAAAAGCTAAATGGTCAGTTTTCTTCACACATTCCAAAAATTCCTGTGAATTTAATGTGATTTTGAGCACCTTGAGGGGTGCAGTTTGTCACTTTGGGGTATTTTAAAGGCCCCTCAATGTCACTTCAAAATGGTTTTATAAATTTTGTTGGAAAAATGAGAAATCGCTGGTCAACTTTTAACCCTTATAGCTCCCTATTAAAAACAAATTTTGGTTCCAAATTTGTGCTGATGTAAAGTAGACATGTGGGAAATGTTATTTATTAACTATTTTGTGTGACATCTCTGTGATTTAAGGGCATGAAAATTGTAAGTTTGAAAGTTGTGAAATATTCAAATTTTTTGCCAAATTTCCAATTTTTTTTTACAAATAAACGCCAGCCATATCAAACAAACGTTACCACTATCATGAAGTACAGTAAGTCATGAAAAAACAAACTCAGAATCAGGGGGATCCGTTCAAGTGTTCCAAAGTTAATACCTCATGAAGTGACACTGGTCAGAATTGTAAAATTTGGATGGTCATGAAGGTGCAAACAGGCTTGGGCTGGTGAAGGGGTTAATAAGTATGCATTCACTGTGCATTGCGAGAAATAATGTCTCCATGAAAACAACAATCTAATTTGCACTGGTCAGAATGGGTAAAAATTGGCCTGGTCATTAACGTGCAAACAGTCTTCAGGGCTAAAGGGTCTTTTTTCAGTGCTGACAGACTGTTCAAACCAAGTACAGGCGCTCAGTGGATCATGGCACAGTCAAATATTTGAACAAACTTTTCCACCTCTTTGTTTCTCATCTATGTCCACCCTTCTCGGCTTTATGAAGCCAGAGCTGTCAAAGAAGAGGAGGGGTGTAAATTAAGGAAAAACAAGCAGGTGGAAAGGTGTATATGAATGACTGTCTCTGCCATTGAGCACTGAGCGCATGTACTTTGTTGAACATTGTTTGTTCTGTGCAAAAACTCTTCAAAGAAGGATCTCCCTCGCTCAAGTAACCATCTAGATGCCACTGTTATACACAGCAGCATCAAAAAGGTTAAATGGCAGCGATCAGTGATAGCAACAATCACATCAGTTGGAGCAGGGTGTTCATACGATACAGTGGAAAACCACCTCTGATACAGCTGGCTCCGTTTGTGAACAAGTTTTGTCATCGCGCCATACAAGTATGGTGGTTTGCGGCAACGCATTGCCTGCTGCCTTGTACAATGTATGGCGGATATAGGGCAAGGATTCAAGGGGTTGTCCAGGCAAAAGGTGCTTGGTACATGGGGGTTGGATTTTTTTAATAAAATCAAATTCAACTGCTCTCACCTTCCTGGATCCAGTGCTTGCCAAACAGTGGTTGATGAAAGGAACTGGAAAATATGACTGAACATTTCAACCAATTCAAGAACCACTGCAGCTTGTGAGAGTTGCAGTGGTCAGATGACTTGAGTTGATCACCAGCAGAAAAACATCCAATGACGCACAGTTCAAGTCACTTGATTGCTGCAGCCTATCACAAGCTGCAGGTTTCCTGATGATGTGATTGCTTTTGGTGTTGGTGCAGACCCAGGAGTGGTCTGTGCTGTAGTTAACAAGGCAACAATTATTTATTTAGTTATTTTTACATAATCAAATTCCCCGGTAAGCATCTTTTGCCAACAACTCCTTTAAAGGGGTTATCCAGGACCATTTTAATTTTTCTATTGGGCCCAAGAACTTACAGGCAGGTAGTTGCCAACTACCTGCCTGTTGTGCCCTGCGCTGATCTCTGACAGCTCAGAGAGGTCATGGGCTGCTCCTGCGGCTTACAATGACGTCACGTAAACAGAGCCGCTGCTTCTCTTCTGCTCTGTTGAGAGGGTACGACTGCCGATGTCATGCTGATACAGCCGAGAGTTGGCTGTCAAACTGTGGGGAGTTGTCTGTCATTCAGCCCGATGTCAGTAGTCACTCCCCGCTGACAGAGAAGCCTAAAACAGCTGCTCTGTTGATATGAAGCAGCAGAATCGCCAGCAGGAGTGGTCTGATCGCTCTAAGATAATGCCAGACAGGTAGTTAATAACTAGTAACTACCTGCCTGTGAGTTCTTAGTTTCATCAGAAAAAAAATAAAAAAATAGTCCCTGATAACCCCTTTAATAATAGCCTATTTTGCTCTGCATAGTGTCATAGAAAATATTAAAAATCTCTGAAGTCCCTCTCAGCAAACCTCTCGTCCCACCTCCCCAATCCCATTTGCAGTAAGGATGGAAAATAGCTATGTAAAAAAATCTGCTTCTATGTAAAATGGCAGTGTACACAAGAAGCGATAAACTTAATTATCCAGGTTAATTACCATGCAAAAGTGCCCCTGGTCGCACAAAAACTAGGAAGATGTCTATTGTGGATAGACCCATATCCTTGACAAGTAATAGAGACGTGTGACGAATCAACACCGTTTAACATATGGGTTAGGGACTGAATAAAAATGTATATTTAATTAGAGATAAAGAGTACAACACCTGAAAGAGATAGGACACATCTTGTTAAGCATCAAAGGAAATCTATCACACTCATGGACATTCACATTTGCACATTCCCTTCATCCCTAGATGTCTGCCAGACACTGAGGCACCAAAGGAAAATACAGAATAGGGAATTTCAATAATTCCGATTGTGATGGGTTACATATTTTTAGTGGCAAAGTTAATTGGAGAACAGTAGTCCTGCCGGTGAGCTGTTGTAACTCAACACTGAAAATATAACTGACAGCAGCCATGTCATGTTTGATCTCTAAGGAAAGATAAAATCACAATAAAAAAATATTGCGGCACTCTCCAACTTCTGAGATCATCCAGCGAAAAGTTAGCGCAGAAATTGTGGATTTAATAAAACCATGAAGGGCGGAGACCAGCCCATAAGCCAGCCCATTGGGGGGGGTCATCACAGGGTGACTATATGGGCAGGGCCCAATTTGGGATAAAAGATCAAGCTGAATGATGATCTGGGTTCGTGCGGAGATACATTTTTTTCATGTAAGCAGGGGCCACATTCATGGAACGGCCAAATCGGGAGTGCTCTCCTCCGGCTAAAATAGTCTCTGCGATCGGTATAGCAAGTTCTTCTGTTAATCCCTTTTATTTTCTGTAACTGTATATGCTGTATTGTTTTGTCCCATTTGTAAAATCTTTTGTATATTTTTTTCATAAACACTGCCTCCCTTTGGATTAAATATAAAAGATGGATTTTGGTAAGAACTTACCTGTAAAATCCTTTTCAGCGAAGGAAGGAAGGGAGACAGACATTACTAGTGGTTGGCGGAGCCCACACAGGATAGAACACCTCCGATTACAAAAAAGTGTTGACCGGCCCCTCCAGCTTGGGCTCCTCCTACTCCAGCTCCCCAGTCCGTACACAAGCTAAGGAAGAGCAATTAACACCAGCGGAGCAACACAACCCCTTCTGAAAAACTTAGAAAAAAGCAAGAAGACAAGTTATGCATATAACAGAAAAAAAAACACACAGTCCCAGGTACTACTCACTGGACCTGACCACTGCGATGAGCTGGCAATGGTGGAACAGAGCCTTAGCGCGCCGACCCCAGCCCAGATAACCGCCATCAGAGAAGGGTCACGCCGCATCTGAAAACACAACAACACACTTCTGCCATGGGAGGGAGCTGTGTCTCCCTTCCTTCCTTCGCTGAAAAGGATTTTACAGGTAAGTTCTTACCAAAATCCGTCTTTCAGCAGCAGAATGGAAGGAAGGGAGACACAGACATTACTAGTGGGACGTCCCAAAGCAGTCCAGAAATTAAGGGTGGGAAAAAATAACAAAGGCAGATTCCCAACAACTTAGATAAATGCGCAACCAGCGCTAAAACACAAGTTAAAGAGATAACCTAAACTACAGCCGCCTGCAGGACCCTACGTCCTAAGGCCGCATCAGCGGAAGCACTGACGTCCACTTTATAAAACTTTGTAAAAGTGTGGACGGAGCGCCAGGTAGCCACCCGGCAGTTGAGCTGCCGAGGCCCCTTGATGAAAAGCCCACGATGAACCCACATCTCTCGTGGAGTGAGCTCGAATCTTAATTCGGCAAGGCTCGCCCTTAAGTCGGTAAGCCTCTAAAATGGCCGACCGAATCCATCGAGCTATAGTGTCCTTGGAAGCTCGTTGACCACGACGACGACCTGCTGGAATCACAAAAAGTGAGTCCGACTTCCGAAAACCTTGAGTAATAGACAAATAGAACTTTAACGCCCGCACTAAATCCAATGTGTGCAAGGCCCGTTCCTTCGCAAGAAAGAGCCGCCAACTCAGAAACCCTTCTCAAAGAGGTGACCGCCACCAGGAAGGCAACCTTCCAGGAAAGCAATGAAAGGCTAACAGAGTCCATAGGCTCAAAAGGCCCATGTTGAGGAGCCTCCAAGACAAGATTGAGCTGCCAAGGAGTCACAAGTGCCTTCCGCGGCGTAAACTGACGGGTTACCCCGCGAAAAAAGGAACGTACGTCCCTACGCAAGGCGATAGCCTTCCGAAACAGCAAGGATAGAGCGGAAACCTGACCCTTCAGGGTGCTAACTGCCAAACCCTTGTCCAGCCCATACTGCAAAAAGGCCAACAAATTGGGAATGGAAAAAATTCTGGGGTTCCTTGAAGAACCCGAACACCACGAGAAGAAGGCTTCCCAAGTCTTGTGATAAATCCTAGTGGTAGCAGGACCTCTGGCCGCTCGCAGAGTGGCAATGACTTCGGCTGAAAATCCTTGACGGGTCAAGATTTCGGTCTCAAGAGCCATGCCGTCAAACGCAGAGACTTCAGGTCCGGATGACGAATGGGCTCTTGGGTTAACAGGTCCGGGCGAAGTGGAAGTGGAAGCGGAAGCGCTGCCAGAAGCGACACCAGCGTTGAGAACCACGTCCTCCTTGGCCAATCTGGGGCCACCAACATAGCCGAGACTCTCTCCAGTTTGATCCGACGTAACACCAGAGGAAGTAAGGATATCGGCGGAAACTCATAGATCAGCTCGAATTGGTCCCACGGAGCCACTAGAGCATCCACCGCCACAGCCTCCGGGTCCTTGTACCTGGACATTAACGTCGGTAACCTGGCGTTGAACCTGGATGCCATCAAATCCACTTGGGGAGTTCCCCAACGGGAGCACAGCAATGCAAAAACTTCCAGATGAAGACTCCATTCTCCGGGATCCACCTTCTCGCGACTGAGGAAGTCCGGAGTGATATTCTGAACTCCTGGGATGTGAATCGCGGAGATGGCTGGAACCCTGGCCTCGGCCCATACCATGATCCGAGAGACCTCCATCATGAGCCTGGAGCTCCTCGTCCCACCTTGATGGTTGATATACGCGGCCGTCGTCGCGTTGTCTGTCTGCACTCGGACTGGCAGACCGCTTACAGGGACCGTCCAGTGTTGGAGGCAAAGGAAAATCGCCCTCAACTCCAGGATGTTGATCGGCAGGACAGACTCTTCTGACGACCATACTCCCTGAACCCAGAGATCGTTCCAGACCCCCCACCAGCCCGCCAGACTGGCATCGGTGGTTATGACCGACCACCGCGGAAGGAGGAAGGACTTCCCCTGGGATAACGCTTCTGGATGTAACCACCATCCTAGAGACTCTCGCACCCTGTGTGAGATGATGACACTGCGATCCAGCAAAGCCTGCGATCGATCCCAACGGGTCAGAATGAGCATTTGGAGACCCCTGGAATGAAATTGAGCAAATGGGACCGCTTCCATTGACGCCACCATCAAACCCAGAAGGCGCATACACCTTCGAAGGGACATTGCTGTCGAAGACTTCATAACCCGTACATGTTGACGAAGACTTGCTTGCTTGTCCGGAGGCAAGGACACCACTGCCCGTACCGTGTCGAAGTGCATCCCCAAAAACAGGATTGACTGCGACGGTTCCAGAGATGACTTCTTCCAATTGACTAGTCATCCGAAGTCCTCCAGGAGCTGAAGGGATAGATTGCGAGCCCTCACCGCCTCCTCCTCTGTGGACGCCACAATCAAAAGGTCGTCCAGGTAGGGAAGAATTGTAACCCCCTGCCTTCGAAGGATCGCCATGAGAGGTGCCAGAATTTTTGTAAAAACTCTGGGTGCTGAGGCCAACCCGAATGGCAGGGCCACAAACTGGTAATGGTCCTGACCTATGGCAAAACGTAGGAAGCGCTGGTGGGCCCTTCCGATGGGAATATGCAAACAAGCGTCGCGAATGCCGATTGACACTAAAAAATTGTTCTGCAGCAGAGCCGCCACAACCGAGCGAAGCGACTCCATGCGGAATTTCCGGGTCCGGACATGCAGATTCAATTTTTTGAGATCCAGAATGGGGCGAAATTTGTCCTCCTTTTTGGGGATCACAAAGAGGTTGGAGTAAAACCCCCTTCCCCAGTCCTCCGGCGGAACCGGCACCACCACACCATTCTGCAGAAGGGAATCGACCTCCCGCCGTAGAGCGGCAGCTAGCTCGGGCTCTGACGGAATGCGAGATTGGCAAAATCTGTCCGGGGGTCGAGAAAGAAACTCTATGAAATAGCCTGCCGACACAACCCGCGTCACCCAGGCGTCTGAAACGTGGGACGCCCAAGTCGACTCGAATTGGAGCAGGCGACCCCCCACTCGAGGACCCTCGAGTGAGACCCTGGCGTCAGTCCGCCTTAGCGGGCTTTTTGTCAGCTTCCCGTTTGTCTTGACGGAAGTTCTGTTTCCAGGGAGTGCGAAATTTCTGAGAGGTCTTTTTTCCTGAAAACGAGGGACGACCCGATCCCCAAGAGGGCTGACCGAACCGTCCCCTGGGCCGAAAGGGCCGTCGACTACTAACGGCACTAGACTTGCCAGACGCAGAAGCCACAGCTCTTCGCTGCGGTAAGGTCGTTTCTTTTGCCTTGGCCTTAGCAATCAGTTCCGTGAGGTCAGACCCAAACAGCTGACCACCCTTGTAAGCTAAACACAGCAAACCTTGCTTGGAAACCGCATCTCCGGTCCACTGCTTAAGCCACAGTGCTCTTCTGACTGACAGCCGAGGATTGCGCCCTGGACAGCAGTGACGTAGTATCCAGAACTGCATCTCTGCCATATCGCGCTGCCTCTTCCAACAACCTGAAAAGCCCTTCTACCTCGGATAGCGGGGATCCATCTTGCCACGCCGTCCGTAGGCGGTCCAACCACCTCAGGGAAGCTTCACCAGCACACATGGCTCCTAACGCCGCTCTGAATCCATGACCCGCGGCCTCGTAGATGGATTTAGCCGCCATCTCCGTTTTTCTATCCAGCGGATCCTGCAGACTTGCCTTCCCTTTAACAGGAAGTAATGAAGATTTGCTAAGCTGGGATAAAGGGACATCCACTTCAGGAGAAGGAATCCAATTAGCAATCGACTCCGTAGAACACGGATACAGTGCCTCAAAAAACAGTGTCCCCTGAAAACGTTTATCCGGACACAGGCGTTCCTTCTCCACCGCCCCTTCAAGTTCATCCAGAGATGGTAACGTTGACCGCGACCTATGCGACTCCTGAAACAGCCGGGCCGACTTACCAGGGCGTCTAGTTACCTCCTCCGGTAACTGTAACGCCTCCCTCATAGCTCCAATAAAAGCATCCACACAGCCCAAAAGAGAGGCAGAGCGCCCCTGCCGATCCTCTTTATCCGAATCGGACATCTCCCCAGCAGAGCTTGAAGGGGAACCCTCCATATCAGAGATCTCCGAGTCGCTGCGGGGGGAGGACAGTACCGGCCTGTGGCGCTTCCTGCCATGAGAAGACAGTTGGGATCTAGCTGACACCCAATGACCTAGAAGGTCAGACAGGCTATCAATAGAACGAGTGAGAGCCTCCATTTTAACATCACTGAGTCCCCCGACCTGCGCTGCACTTGACGCCGTCGAGGACTCCTGCGAGTCAGATACGCGAGACTGATCCTGTAGCGGACCTGGGAGACGGTCCGCGCCTCCTGGACCCTGATCTGACATGCCCTCACACAGTATATAGCAGGCTTAAACCTGTCAGTAACTAGGACAGTGTGGCTTCTAAAAGGAAAGAAACGAGAGCTGAAGGGTTAAAGCTCTTAAAGAGAGAGCTACCCCAGCTATCCCCCAATTAAGTGTTAACCGCCTACCAGGGGGTTAATGCAGCAGACTCCCCACAACCTCTGCTAAATGAAAGAAGTGTGCGAGTCCCAGACAAAAAAACTCTATATGAGGTAGTAGCTGCAGGGCAGCACAGTCTGCCACCTAATTGTGCCGCAGAAAGGTGCCCTGCGCTGTGGGGGTGAGAAGGTTAAGCTTCTGCCCTGACAGGCAGAAGCGACTCACCCAGCTGCCCGCGGTGCAGTGTTCCTTCGGTTCTGACGGGAGGAGAGGAGAGTGAGGAGCCGGAGGAGGCCGTCCGCAATGGCCGCCGCGCAGTGAGAGAGAGAAGCCGGAAGGGGAGGGACAGGAGAAAGCGCGCGCTCAGAGCGCTACCTGCCGCGAAAAGACCGGGAAGAAGCGAAGCCACGCCCTCCCGCCGGCATTCAAAAAAGCGCGCGACTCCTCCGCTCTCCGCTCCTGCCCCGCTTCACATGTCCTGCAGGGATCCACCTGCGGACAAAAAACACACAGTCACCAACAGTACACATGTAACAGCGGCCGCCGCAGCAGCCGCTGAAGCACTCAAACACATTTACCAATGCTGAGTACTCACCCAGCTGAGCGCCACAGGGACCCCAATGGGATTTGTGGCGCTGTGGCCCTTAGCTTTCCCCCAGGGCGGAGCGCGCAGGGACCCCAATGGCGCGGTTTGCGTCTCCACCGGGAAGCGTCCCTCATCCCCCGGGGCCGGCAGGGTTCTGCAGGGACCACCATAAAGGGTATGCAGATTCGCCAGGGGAGGGGTGGGGGTCCAGCAGCGCTGAGACCCCTGAGACCTCTAGACCACGGGGGGTCCAAGTCTCCGTCCGATAAAAATAAAAAATTTTCTGAGGAGCTGCTCCCGCAGCGACTATCCTCTGTGACCTCAAATTTTAGACTGGGGAGCTGGAGTAGGAGGAGCCCAAGCTGGAGGAGCCGGTCAACACTTTTTTGTAATCTGAGGTGTTCTATCCTTTGTGGGCTCCGCCTACCCACTAGTAATGTCTGTGTCTCCCTTCCTTCCATTCTGCTGCTGAAATGTAATAGTTCTGTTTCTTTTGCTTTGTAATCGTGCCTCCGCCGAAGCCACATACACTACCAGAAAGCAGGCGTCCAATCAGCCTGTATTGTATTTTAATAGTTAAAAAGAAACTGATTGGTGGTGGCAACTAATAATCTTCCCTAGGTTATCGTGAAGTTAGCAGTGATCGTACGAGGATATATCGATATATTCCATGTGTTGGAATTTGGAGGTGTGTATGCCATACGCTCCGTTAGCCTCCAATAACTAATAAGTGAGAACAGCCTGGGGTCCCCTCGGTTGATTGTCAGCCAATCGTGTAATTGTCCGGAAGATAGGGGGCAGCAGAGAGCTGTTGGATCAAGATATTACTATGGGTGGTTCTGTGATTAATCGGGATCATGTGAATCCCTGACAAATTGGTGGCAGCGGTGGTATTCTGCATGATCTCGCCAATGTTGCTATGACGTATAGGCAAACAATAGTTGCAATACTTCTTTGAACATTACCCTATCTTAAAACTAACTCACATATCCTGCACATTGCTCAAACAACACACATGCAGGAGTTAGGTACTTCTGCCTGCTGAGCAACACTAGAGAGTTTGGAGTAACCCAGGACTCAGACCGCCATCAATTCACAGAATATGCAAAGAAGGATAAAGAAAAAAGATAGGCGCTCTGTAAAATGGAAGGGTTTCAAACTCTGCATAAATTAATAGTACAGGTAATTATAAGAAACTTTGTAGGACATCTCAGTGAGAGCAGCTTCCTTCCCCATTTGCTTGTCACTTCTAACCTCCATTCCCCATTATGGGGAGGTGAAATGGAGGAGCGAGGAAACAGGCAGAGGAAGGTTTGCAAAGATTGAGGGGAGCTTTCTAGCAAGTCATTTACCTCCACCCCCTCCACCTTTGAAGCTTGATGCATCACAGTAGTTAGTGCCCTACCATCTGCTCAAAGCAGATTCTACATTAGAGTTAGATGTTGCACAGAGTAAAACTGGTGATAATGCAGTATACAAGTAGTGTAATGGCTATATAGACAAATTACTTTATTTGTTAAATTATTAAAATTTAACTTTTATACCTACTAAAAGATGTCTCCTTTTGGAGCCTTTGTAAACATAAAAAATACGATCTCCAAGGTATATGATGCATGTCTTGAGAATGCTCACCTTTTTGCCAAGGTAATGTTTAATGACCTCCTGGACCAAGACATCAGCCAAGGTTTTAAAGTCAATAAGGAATTTTTTATTCTTCTCCTCTTCTTTTTTCTCTTCGATTAAGAGCTGAAATAGGGCTTCTTCCTGCCGACATGCTCGAGCAATACATGCAGCCTTCTCAGACACACGTAACAACTCTTGAAGGATTTCAGACATTTTTAGGCTATTCTTTACACTGCCAAATCAAGAAACACACAGTTTATCTTTACAAGTTGCACACCACAAACCAGTTCCGAAAGTGATCCACCCACAAGTCTAGCATGTACTTCGAGAGCGTAGAACCATGAGAGCCTGTAGTACAAAAGAAGGAGGCCAGCACTGCAGCAATTTCTTGAAAAACTGTTAGGGTATGTTCACATGACATTTCTTTCAGACGTTTGAGTGGATACAGTCTGAAAACCCCCTGAAAAAGTACTCAGAAACTGCTTGAAAGACTCTTCCTATTCATTTCTATTGTAAAATGACTGGCTGGTCATATATTCAAGCTTTTGAGCATTTTGTAAAGTGTTACAGTCGTTCTATTTTCTTAATTTAAGAAAAACATAAAATATATTACAAAGTTTCTCATTTTCATCAAAGAAATCTCCTGCTTTCTCCAACAGGACTGATCTTATTTTCTCAAAAATCTCAATTCTTGGATAAAATCTGTATTTAGTGAAGACAGAATGTTACATTACTGAGATAGAATCTTATCATTAGTAACTGGTATTTCCTATGTAGATAAGGGGGGGAGCTCAGCCTTTAGCTTCTCCCTCTTACTCCCCTCTCACCTCCTTCTCTTGAGAATCTTAACCACTTCCCGACAGCCCACTGTATATAAACATCGGCGCTGCCTGGGCTCTGTGCAGCGCCGATGTTTATAAACAGTCGGTGGTCCCGCAGCGCTCAGGACCCCCAGGGTCCTGCAAGCGCTGCGGTGCAGAGCGACAGCTCTGACAAGGGACATCATCGGGACCTGATTGGATCAGGTCCCAATGATGTTAACCCTTTGCTATCTTCTAGATGCCACGATCTATAGCGATCGTGGCATTTAGAAGATAGTGAGAGGAGAGGGGGTCGCCACTTACCTCTTCGACGGCCCCCTGATGTCTGTGAGGTCCTGGCGTTGTCATGGCAGCCGGAGGTCACATGACCGCCTCCGGGTCTGCCATGTACGGTGTCCTGCTAGGCTCAGCCTGCAGCTGAGTCTAGCAGGAGATCATTACAGTTTTACACTGTCAGCAGAGCTCTCATGCAATGCAATACATGTCTATTGCATGAGAACAGTGATTAGAAAAATAAAAATTAATGTCCCATACAGGGACTAAGTAAAAAAAAAAAAGTCTAAAAAATGTTTAAAAAAAAAAAAATAAATAATAATCACAAAATAAATAAAAATAAATAAAATTATGCAGAAACAAAAAAAGTACACATTTGGTATCGTCGCGTCCAAAACAACCCGATCTATAAAACTGTCACACTAATTAACTCCTTCTGTGCACACCGTAAAAAAATAAATAAAAAACGGAGCAAAAAACTATGTTTTTTCATCATATCGCCAAACAAAAAGTGGAATAAAATGCGATCAAAAAGCCAAATGGAAATAAAAATGGTACCGCTGAAAAGGTCATCTTGTTCGCACAAAAAAAAGCCGCCATACAGCTCCATTAGCCGAAAAATAAAAAAAAAGCTATAGTTTTCAGAATAGAGTGATGCAAAAAAAAAATATTTTTTCTATAAAATAGTTTTGTGTAAAGCGCCAAAACATAAAAAAAGATATGTGTAGTATCACTGCAAACGTACTGACCCGAAAAATAACGTCGCCTTATCACTTTTACCACACGCAGAATGGCATAAAAAAAAAAAAAAAACTCAAAAACCTCACGTACCCAAAAATGGTACCAATAAAAATGTCAACTCGCCCGCAAAAAACAAGCCCTTACATGACTCTGTTAACCGAAATATTGAAAAAATTATAGCTCTCAAAATATGGCGATGCAAAAACTAGATTTTGCAAAAAAAAAAAAAAAAGTATTTTTTAGTGTGTGACAGCTGTCAATCATGAAAACCCGATATAAATCTGGTATCGCTGTAATCACAACGACCCGAAGAATAAAGTAATCTTATCAGTTATACCACACGAGGAACGGCGTATAAATAAAACCAATTCTTCACCTGCTGCTGATTTGTTTATTATGTCGCCCAAAGATAGCAGTAAGGCTCTGCTCACATTTATCCTGTGCTCTGCGCTGAGCACTTACACCGGGGTTTCCGTGTAAATCTCTGAAATACGTAATTCAGACGGAACCCATGATGGAAGATGCCCTGTAATGAGGCAGATATAGGCACTGAGGATGCCGTCTGGCCTGTGACCCCATAGTATCAGTTTTTTTTAGGCATGCATAAAAGTGCGGTTGGCCACAGTTTTGTGCACTACTGAAAAAAAAGGACACCGCTAAACAGAGGCCAGACGGAGTCCAGAGTAACTCTGCTGCCTCATTATAGTGAATGGATCCCGCAGGGGTTTCATCTGAATTATATCTCTTGGAAATTTAAATGGAAACCCCGATGTAAGTGCTCAGCCTAGAGCGCCGGATAAATGTTATGTTAAATGTTCCCAATAAAAGCTTCAACTCTGTCCTTGAAAAAAGCTAGTCCCCACTCAGGTCCGTTATCTGTTAAAAATATAAGGGACTTCCAAGTTACTGGTAGCAGAAAGGCTCTGGAAAAGCGAAATGGCCCTTGCCCCCCAAAAGAAACTCAGAAAATTTTGTGCTCCCAAATCCAAATGCCTCCCTCCCTTCTGAGCCCCAAAATGTGCCTAAACTACATTTAGGGTCCACATGTTTGGCATTCCATTAGCGATGAGAGCTGGCTAATTTACAGGTGCATGTCTCCAAAAGCACGATCTGGGAACAACGTACTGGTCACTACAGCGTACTGGTCACTTCAACGGAAGTTTGAAATTTTCACTCAGCAACATCCACTGCTGCTTGTTTCTGGAAAAGACCCATGGAGTCAAAATCATCACTACACCTGTAGGTAAATTCCCAAAGGGGTATAATTTCCAAAATGGGGTCACTTGAGGGGGGATTCTGCTCTTCTAGCACTTAGGGGCTGTGTATATGGAGACCGCAAACTATTCTACTCTATTCTATAATTTGTTCTCCAAGAGTCAAATAGCGCTCAGTCCCTCCCGGATCTCGCCGTATGGCTAAGTGGTACAGTACAGCCACATATGGGGTATTGCCACTTTTATAAGAAATTATGTGACACATTTTGGCACCATTTTTACCCACTGCCCTGTGTGAAAATGTAAAATCTGAGGGTAAAACATTTTTTTGTGGTAAAAATTTAATTATGTTTTCTTCACTGCCCAATGGTATAAATTTAAAAAATAAAAAATACTCACTACCTCCCTAGATGAATTCCTTGAGATGTGTAGTTTACAAAATGGGGTCACTTGTGAGGGTTTCTGCTATTTCGGCATGTCACCGACTCATCAAATGTGACAGGGTGTCTGCAACCTATCCCAGCCAACATAGCGCTCCTTTCCTTCCTAACCCTACCCCAAAGCAGTGGCTTTCCCCCACATATGGGGTATCGGCGTACTCGAGAGAAATTGCACAACACATTTCATGGTGCAATTTCTCTTGTTACCCTTATGATAAAGCAAAATTAGGGGATGAAAAACATTTTTTGTGGGAAAAAAAGTGAAAATTTTATTTTTACGGCTCAATATTATAAACTTCTGTGAAGCACCTGTGCGTGCAAGGTGCTCACCACACATCTACATAAGTTCCCTTAGGGGTCTAGTTTCCAAAATGGTGTCACTTGTGAGGGGTTTCCACTGTTTAGGCAAATCAGGGGCTCCCCAAATGCGACATGGCGTCCGCTAATTATTCAAACAAGTTTTACATTCAAAAAGTCTAATTTACGCTCCTTCCCTTCCAAACCCTGCAATGCGCCCAAACAGTGCTTTTCCCTCACACATGGGGTATCAGCGTGCTCAGGAGAAATTGCACTACAAATTGTGTAGTCCATTTTTTCCTGTTACCCTTGTGAAAATAAAAAAATTGGGTCTAAAGTAACATTTTTGTGAAAAAAAGTTAAATTTTCATTGTTTTCTTCCACATTCCAAAAATTCCCATGAAGCACCTGAAGGGTTAATAAACTTCTTGAATGTGGTTTTGAGCACCTTGAGGGGTGCAGTTTTTAGAATGGCGTCACTTTTGGGTATTTAATGTGATAAAGGCCCCTCAAAGTGACTTCAAATATGATGTGGTCCCTAAAAAAATGTTTTTGTAAATTTTGTTGGAAAAATGAGAAATCGCTGGTCAACTTTTAACCCTTATAGCTTCCAAACAAAAAAAAAATATTGGTTCCAAAATTGTACTGATGTAAAGTAGACATGTGGGAAATGTTATTTATTAAGTATTTTGTGTGACATATCTCTCTGATTTAAGGGCATAAAAATTCAAAGTTTGCAAAATTTTCGCCAAATTTCCAATTTTTTCACAAATGAAAAAAGTGATATTGAAGAAATTTTACCACTATCATGAAATACAAGATGTCACAAGAAAAACAATCTCAGAATCAGGGGGATCCGTTGAAAAGTTCCAGAGCTATTACCTCATAAAGTGACAGTGGTCAGAATTGGCCTGGTCACGAAGGCGAAAACAGGCTCTGGCTCTTATCTCAGTAATGTAACAGTTGTCTTCATTGACCAAAGATATTACCCTTGAATTTTGAAAATGAAAAATCAATCCAGAAGGAGAAAGTAGATGTCTCTAAGATACATTACAAAGTTGCTTTTTTTCAGGTGTAATATTGGTTTATGAAATAAATATTAAAATGAGGGTTGCCGTATTTTTCGTACTATAAGATGAACCCTTTTCCTCCAAAATTTTGGAGGAAAGTGGGGGATGCAACTTAAAGTCAGAATACTATATACAGTGCTGGCCAAAAGTATTGGCACCCCTGCAATTCTGTCAGATAATACTCAGTTTCTTCCTGAAAATGATTGCAATCACAAATTCTTTGGTATTATTCTCTTCATTTAATTTGCTTGCAAGGAAAAAACACAAAAGAGAATGAAGCAAAAATCAAATCATTGATCATTTCACACAAAACTCCAAAAAGGGGCCGGACAAAAGTATTGGCACCCTCAGCCTAATACTTGGTTGCACAACCTTTAGCCAAAATAACTGCGAACAACTGCTTCCGGTAACCATCAATGAGTTTCTTACAATGCTCTGCTGGAATTGTAGACCATTCTTCTTTGGCAAACTGCTCCAGGTCCCTGATATTTGAAGAGTGCCTTCTCCAAACTGCCATTTTGAGACCTCGCCACAGGTGTTCTATGGGATTCAGGTCTGGACTCATTGCTGGCCACCTTAGAAGTCTCCAGTGCTTTCTCTCAAACCATTTTATAGTGCTTTTGGAAGTGTGTTTTGGGTCATTGTCCTGCTGGAAGACCCATGACCTCTGAGGGAGACCCAGCTTTCTCACACTGGGCCCTACATTAT
Organism: Phyllobates terribilis; assembly: GCF_046119375.1. Taxonomy (NCBI): domain Eukaryota; kingdom Metazoa; phylum Chordata; class Amphibia; order Anura; family Dendrobatidae; genus Phyllobates; species Phyllobates terribilis. Next base: position 307,404,026 of record NW_027362769.1, read on the forward strand.
GCTGCAAAATTTGTTGGTAGTCTTCAGACTTCATAATGCCATGCACAAGGTCAAGCAGTCCAGTGCTAGAGGCAGCAAAGCAACCCCAAAACATCAGGGAACCTCCGCCATGCTTGACTGTAGGGACCGTGTTCTTTTCTTTGAATGCCTCTTTTGTTTTCCTGTACACTCTATGTTGATGCTTTTTCCCAAAAAGCTCTACTTTTGTCTCATCTGACCAGAGAACATTCTTCCAAAACGTTTTAGGCTCTCTCAGGTAAGTTTTGGCAAACTCCAGCCTGGCTTTTTTATGTCTCGGGGTAAGAAGTGGGGTCTTCCTGGGTATCCTACCATACAGCCCCTTTTCATTCAGACGCCGACGGATAGTACGGGTTGACACTGCTGTACCCTCGGAGTGCAGGGCAGCTTGAACTTGTTTGGATGTTAGTCGAGGTTCTTTATCCACCATCCGCACAATCTTGCGTTGAAATCTCTCGTCAATTTTCTTTTCCGTCCACATCTAGGGAGGTTAGCCACAGTGACATGGGCTTTAAACTTCTTGATGACAATGCGCACGGAAGACACAGGAACATTCAGGTCTTTGGAGATGGACTTGTAGCCTTGAGATTGCTCATGCTTCCTCACAATTTGGTTTCTCAAGTCCTCAGACAGTTTTTTGCTCTTCTTTCTTTTCTCCATGCTCAATGTTGTACACACAAGGACACAGGACAGAGGTTGAGTCAACTTTAATCCATGTTAACTGGCTGCAGGTGTGATTTAGTTATTGCCAACACCTGTTAGGTGCCACAGGTAAGTTACAGGTGCTGTTAATTACACGAATTAGAGAAGCATCACATGATTTTTCAAACAGTGCCAATACTTTTGTCCACCCCCTTTTTTAGGTTTGGTGTGAAATTCTATCCAATTTGGCTTTAGGACAATTCTTTTTGTGTTTTTTCATTGAAGACAAATTAAATGAAGAGAATAATACCAATTAATTTGTGATTGCAATCATTTTCAAGAAGAAACTGAGTATTATCTGACAGAATTGCAGGGGTGCCAATACTTTTGGCCAGCACTGTACATGGCTATGCGTGGTGGTGGGTGTGGGGGGAGCAGCAGAGGGGCACAGAAGGCAGCAGCCGCCTGCTGCAACCTACGCTGTACCCGCTACTAAGGAAAATGAATATTCCCTGCTCCCCACGCCCATGGGTTGTAATGAATATCCATGGTCTTTAATAGCAGGCACACTAACCACAGAGCGGCAGCAGGAACAGCGTTGCGGTACAGTGTGCCAGCTATTGAACAGACTGAATGGTCACTGCTTCCCACGCACAGAGTCCCGGCGTGGGGAGCAGTGACTATTCCAGCACAGCATCTCACACTGCGTGAGGGCGCATGGCAAGGACGGCATGCGCGCCCTGTCATGCGCGGCTCACACAGTGAGAGTGTCTGCAGCAGAGTGGGACAGCGCTGGAGGAGAGGAGGTGAGTATGATTGTTTATTTTTTGTAGGCAGCGTGATGGGGGCTCAAGGGGTGCCATGCATACCAGGATGGGGGCTCAAGGGGTGCCATGCATACCAGGATGGGGGCTCAAGGGGTGCCATGCATACCAGGATGGGGTATAAAGGGGTGCCATGCATACCAGGATGGGGTATAAAGGGGTGCCATGCATACCAGGATGGGGTATAAAGGGGTGCCATGCATACCAGGATGGGGTATAAAGGGGTGCCATGCATACCAGGATGGGGTATAAAGGGGTGCCATGCATACCAGGATGGGGGATATAGGGGTGCATGCATACCAGGATGGGGGATAAAGGGGTGCTATGCATACCAGGATGGGGGATAAAGGGGTGCTATGCATACCAGGATGGGGGATAAAGGGGTGCTATGCATACCAGGATGGGGGATAAAGGGGTGCCATGCATACCAGGATGGGGATCAGGGCCAGGTATACCAGGAAGGAGGGGCCATACATACCAGGATGGAGGATATTAAAAGCATTGGGGGACATTACCCCAATACCAGTGTCCGCAGCATAACAGGGAATCAAGACCACATTTTTTGCTTACATTTTTTTTTCTATTGTCCCCCTTTAAAACCTAGGTGCACCTTATAGTCAGAAAAATACGGTACTCTAACTGCTTAAGGTTTTTAAAAACGACAAGCGGTTAAAAGAAGCTAGTGAACCACAACCATTCTTCAGGTGATTTGCGCTATGAAGCAGCTCAAAACTTCATAATAGTAATAATAGCAATCAATGGGAACGCTAAAATAGCAGGGATTCTGCTTTTGCACCTCAATACTGTTTTTTTATTCATATTTTTATAGTAGACAGGAGACCCATGGTGGACAGTCCGGCAATGATGTTGATTTGCAGACCATGAGACACAGGTCTACAGACTCATTTTTTGGGAAACAATTGAATAACAGCCACCAAGTCTCTCTCTGTGAGGCGCTGCACATCATTTGAGAGGAACCAATAATGCCACTTTTGTCCTTTCACTGGACATTTTGCATCTCTAGTAGCCAGAATAATTTTCAAACTAAAGACCAAAATAAAAATTCATACTAAACCCTTGAAACATGTTTTTTTTTCTAAAAGCAGATATTGTCAAAATGCCACTCTGCACTTACTACCTACTGTAAAGCTGACATTTTCATTGATACAATTTTAGGGTAAGCACTATGTCATCATAGTTCTTTATTGCATTTTTTGGCGTAGATGCAACAACTGAAAAAAAATGCAATTTTATGGCTTTATCATACAGGTTAATTTTGTATTTTGACAGATCACAGCAATGCAAATATTTACATTTTTCTATGTCTTTATTTTAGGAGGGAAAAGGAGGACAAAGTTGTATTGCACTAATAGTAAAAACCACAATCTTCTATGGAGCACTGACATAGCAGAACCCCAAACCTGCATGGTAGCACATCACCCAAACATAATGTCAAGGTGTGGAGGGACCATGGGGGCATGCAATGGCACAACCCTTCGACCTAAATACTGCTGCTGGTGTCCCCTTACAGTCTCATGGCTTTCTTTTCCTGTAGAATTTGTCAAGTGGCTACTGCAGCCACTCCACAGCCATAATGGAAGAGGAAGCCAGAGGAAAAAGAATGACAGAGCCAGAAGTATGCAGGATACCTGAGGATGTGTTTTTGTTATTTGTTGTAAATGTTAAGACCACCATAGGACCATTCTTTCACTAATAAAAAGGTACTGGACAGCTGGAAAAAAAACAAAAACACACACTCATACTATACTTCACTTCATTTACACATTGGAAACTGAGTGTGAGGCCCAAAATACTTCCCAAAAGGAAACAACCTGGGAAATGCAGCAGTCCTGACACGCTGTTGATCATTATATACACCTTCTCATCTGCGTCTCTCTATACTCTATTGACAGAAGCACATGAGAATCTGGCCGGCACATAATCACCAGTATGCAATCACATACCAATGCTCACATGACCGCCCGCTTGATAAGACAATTAGGCCAGTTTCACACGTCCGGATATTTCCAGTACCAGAAAAACCCGTACCGAAGATATCCGTGCCCCATGTGTGGCAACCGTATGTCGCATCAGGAGCACACGTACTGGCACTTGGGAATCAGTGTACCATTAGAGCCATTCCCAAGCGCCGGGTGCTGAACGCTGTAGGAACAATGATGAGAGTAGTATTCTGCTCCTGCAGTGTCCAATTGTCAGAATAAGAATAAAATAATAAAATCCTGATACTCACCTGTTCAGAGATATCCCCCGCTGTAATCCGCTGAAGCCGAGAACAAGTCACTCCAGTGAGCGGGCCCCGGAGCGGTGTCCTGTCACTCAGTGAGTTCCACTCAATGCTGGACCCCGCTCGCTGCAGCAGCTCATTCTCTCCGGCTCCTCGGTGTCAGCTGATTACAGCAGCAGATATCTTAGTACAGGTGAGTATAAGGATGTTATTATTTGATTCTTATTTTTACACATAGACACTGTGGGAGCACACTACTACTCCCAACATTGTCCCTTGCTCGTGCTGATTACAGCGCAAGCAAGGGACAATGATGAGAGCAGCGTTCAGCACCCGGCACAAATGGCATCTGTGTGTGTTTAGCGTGAGACATTTTGCAGAACGTGCAGCAGGTAAAAAACAGACATGTCAGTGTGTGGAGCACACTGACACACGGTCCGCAGAAACACATTGACATGTGAGCAGACCCAGAGATTTAATGGTGTGTGTCAGTGTCTCCGGTACATGTGGAAACTGTCACCACACATACCGGACACATGGACGTATGAAAGAGCCCTTAAGTGAAATCCTGTCAGTCTATGTTCCCACAATGAGTTTTTGTCGCCGAGTATTTTTGCTGCAGTTGATGGGATTTATAGAAATCTCATGCCCTCTAGGCTTCTAGTTAATGCAGCGTTATCTGCAGTGCGTGTTTCAAATCTGCAACAGTGATTTTTAAAAAAAAATATTTTTACTTTGTAGAGGAAAAAATAAAGTTGAATTCACCATGCTTTTAAACTAGTTTACTTTTTCTTGGAGTTTTTGCATGCCGAACTTCAGATGAATCAGAGAGTTAGTGAGCAGCCAGTCGCAGCTGACACCTTCACTGATTCGTCTAAAGGTGGGGAGAGTGAAACCAGTGCAATAACGTGGTGCAATCACCGGGAGAGCGAGTGCAGACATCGCTGGAACGGCGCTGGCATCATAGAGAAGTAGCAGTGTTACTTTACTAGCGGAAAACATGCTGATCCTTATTCCTAGACCCATTACTTTATTTTTCTGTCCTCATAGCTGTATGAGAGCCGGCATTCACAGGAGGATTGCATTGACAGGCATGGGGGTCATCAGCAGACCATTGGCTGTCATGACAACACACTGGTGCCCAGCGAACACATGACGGAGATGGCGATGGGCAGGATTAATGATGTGCTTCTAGCTGGCATGTGTTAAATCCCGCTGTCAGTGGGGGGGGGGGGGGGAGGAGTGATTGGGTGATATGTGGTCTCAACATGCAAGCCCACATCAAAAGACAGACATGACCTTTGACAGAGTGAAATTTGGGAAAGTTATGAAATGTCCTATAAATGCCTGTCCTATTCCTGATCTAAGGATCTAGACCAGGGGTCCTCAAACTACGGTCCGCGGGCCACATGCGGCCCGCCGAGGATTTTTATCCAGGCTCGCCGGGTGTTTTTGGTCGACAGTTCAATGCCGACGGGCCCTGTAATCGTGGGCGGAACGACGAGGTGGCAAGTAAAGGCAATGCGCTGCCACTCCGGAAGACTTGCGGCCCTCGGTATACAACACAGACGACGTGATGACGTCACGCGCTTGTGCCAGAAGTAGACTAAATCGAGCGGGCACCTATTCAGAGCAGTGGGGTACATAGGTGAGTACTGGTATTTTTTTTATTTTTAATGCTGGATCCGGTCTATCATGCATATTGGGGACATGTACTTACCTATTGGAGACCTATGCTGCCTATTGGGGACATTTACCTGCCTATTGAGGACCTATGCTGCCTATTGGGGACATTTACCTGCCTATTGGAGACATTTACCTGCCTATTGAGGACCTATGCTACCTATTGGGGACATTTACCTGCCTATTGAAATACCGGTAAGTTCGTTGATTTAACTTTACTTGTTCTTCATTTTAAATATTGTATTTGTTCCTGCATTGTGTTATTACTTCAAAGAAGATATGTACAGTGTGCATAGGAATTTGTTCATAGTTTTTTTTTTTGTTTTTTTTTAAAAACTATATTCCGGCCCTCCAATGGTCTGAAGGACAGTGAACTGGCCCCCTGTTTAAAAGGTTTGAGGACCCCTGGTCTAGACTTTTAGCTGCGATGAATCTGTGTTAGGCTATGTGCCCCGATGTGGAAATTTGGATTTTTCCTGAGCGTTTCTGCATCTCCCTGGCAGAAAAAACGCATGCGGATTGTACATGCGGATTGTACATGTGTTTTTCCTGCCAGGGACATGCGGAAGTGAAGCGTTCTTCACATGCATTTCCGCATGCTGGTTGTCAAGAGCTTTCCAAGCGATTTTAGCATCTCACTTGGAAAGTGCCTGTCAACTTGGTCACACTATATAAATCCATGCAAACGCATGGATTTATATAGTGTGACCGTAAAGAATGGCAAAAAATAGAAAAATAAATCTATACTTAGCTTCTGATGGCCCCCGCAGTCTTGCTTCGCTCTGTCCTGGCTGCCGGCAGCTCGCGGTACACTACACTGAAGGACCTGCCGTCACATGACTATGACTATTTCGTTAGTGCAGGTCCTTCAGTTCACCGCGATCTACCGGCAAGGGAGGACAAGGACACCGGGGGCCATCAGAAGGCAAGTATAATATTTATTTTTTATTTTATTCATTTTTTTTACATGTTCTATGGTACCCAAGTCTGGAGGAGAGTCTCATGTCCTCCAGACCCGGGTACCATCCGTACATTGAAGCGCATGGAATGCGCATCTACAGATGCAGTAATGCGGAATCCATGGGTTCCAATGCAAGACAATGGTGGCGAAAACGCAGCACTTCCGCAAAATAATTGGTAGTGCTGTATTTTTTCCCGTAATGATAACCCGCAGAGGAAATTTCCGCAGCATGTGCACAGCACATGCGGATTATCATTGGGGAACATGGCAGGCCTTCTACCATGCGTTTTTTAAGCGTTTCTGCAGCGCTTTTGCCGCTTAAAAAAAGCATCGTGGGCACACAGCCTTACAGTAAATTTATCACTTAAACATGAGCCATGTATGAGGGAGTCGGAGTTGGAGTCGGTGTCATGGAAATTGAGGAGTCGGCGTAGGTGGTTTGGCTTACCAACTCCACAGCCCTGGTGAAGACTACACTCTTACAGCTTCTCTCAATTTTCTTCTATTGAAAGACGCCAAACTTAGATAGTCGGCATGTGCAAATAGCATACATTCGCTTGCATGACCGCCTGATCACACCTGATCAAACTCCCGACAGCAGGCACACTGCACCCTGTCATGATTTGGTAGTCTGCCGTCACATAGATTGACTGCAGACTTTTATGCCAAGCCTAGACAACCCCTTTAAAGAGAGCCTGACAGCTGATTCATGCTGCTCAAACTATGTGCAGTAGGTATCAGACACTGGCTGTAGTGTCTCAGCCAGGGATATTTGACTCTGTAAGGCTATGTGCACACGAAGCATTTTTTATGCGCTTTCGCAGCGTTTTTTCCGCCGCGGAAATGCTGCAAAAACGCTTGTTAGTAGGTCTGCCAGCTATAGCAATGCTAATCCTGATGTGCTGAGCACATAATGCGAAAATTTCCGCTCAGGATTAGCATTGCGAAAAAAAACGCAGCATGACAATCATGCCCAGCATTTCTGCAGTGTTTCCCGCCCATTGACTTTAAACCCTTAAGGATCTTGGGTTTTTCCGTTTTTTGCATTTTAGTTTTTTGCTCCCCTTCTTCTCAGAGCCATAGCCCTTTTATTTTTCGGTCAATATGGCCATGTGAGGGCTTATTTTTTGCGGGACGAGTTGTACTTTTAAATGCCATCACTGGTTTTACCATATCGTGTACTGGAAAACGGGAAAAAAATTCCAAGTGCAGTGAAATTGCAAAAAAAAAAAAAAAAAAAACAATTTCAGTTTTTTGGTTTTTTTTTACCACGCTCACTGAATGCTAAAACTGAACTGCCATTATTATTCTCCAGGTCATTACGAGTTCGTAGACACCAAGCATTTATAGGTTATTTTTTATTTAAGTGGTGAAACAAAAATCTAAATTTTACAAAAAAAAAAAAAAAAATAGAATTAGACTTACCGGTAATTCGGTTTCTAAGACCCTCCACGACAGCACACCTGGAGGTAGCCTCTCCATCCTAATTAGGGAAAGGAAAACAAGAGGTTAAATAGTCCCTCCCTGATACCATCCCCGGTGTTTTCAAAGTACCCACAGTATGAATGCTCTAAATATTTTATTAACACTAAGGATTTTTTCATCAACAAGGAAAGGGCAGGAATAACCCATGCTGTCGTGGATTGTCTTAGAAACCGAATTACCGATAAGTCTAATTCTATTTTCTCCAATCCCCTCCACGACAGCACACCTGGAGTAATACCAAAGAATGAATCTTAGAGGGGAACAACAGCCTGAAGGACTTTCCTTCCAAATGCTAGGTCTTTATTTGACATTACATCTATAAATGTTATAGTGTAATGCTATAATGCTTAGCAAAGGTATGGACAGACGACCACGTAGCTGCCCTGCAGATCAGCTCGATGGATGCACTAGCCTTTTCAGCCCAAGAGACAAACCTAGCTCTAGTGGAATGAGCTTTCAAGGATACCAGAGGAGGCAAATCTTTCACAAATCGCTTAAATCCAATTTGCTAGCATATTTTTTGCAATTTTCTTCCCTTTGTTTGGGCCTCCATATTGAACAAATAAGTTCTGATCCTTCCTTCAAATTTCAGTCTGACTCAAGTAGTGGATTATAGTCCTTCTTGCGTCCAATGTGTGGAATTCTTCTTCTTTGCTATTTGATGGATTTTGGCAAAAGGAAGGGAGAATTATTGGCTGAGGCATATGAAAATCAGATGACACCTTGGGAAGAAAAGAAGGTTCCAACTGGAGGATGATCCCTTCCTCCAAAATACGACAAGGTTCTCTGATGGAAAGGGCTTGGATTTCACCCACTCTCCTGGCTGTAATCAGAGGTATAAGCAATGCTGCTTTCCATGACAATTTGTCTATGTGTGCCTCAGCTATTGGCTCGAAAGGATGCATAGCTAGGCCTCTAAGAACTATATTGAGATCCCAAGGTGAAATTATTTTACCTCTTGTTGGATTTATACGAGAAGCAGCTGTCATGAATCTCCTAATCCATCTGTTCTGGGCCAAATCAGTATCAAAATAGGAGCTTAAAGCAGAGACTTGGACCTTAAGTGTGCTTGGTCTCAATCCTTTAAACAGACCGTCCTGCAGGAAGTCCAAGATTCTGGCCATATCCGACCGAAAGGGATCTAATGGACGAGTTTCATAACATAGTTTGAAAGCTTTCCAGATTTTTTCATAGATGGAATTCGTGACCTGTTTTCTGATTTTCTGCAGTGTATGAATCACCTCCACTGAGAAGCCTCTGGCTCTTAAGAAGGCGGTCTTAGAAACCAAGCCGCTAAAGACAAATTTTGAGGGGTCGAATGGTAGATTCTCCATTTTTAGACTGTTCAATGTTCCAAACCATGCTCTTTTTGGCCACATCGGAGCTATTAGAATCGTCTTGACTCTTTCGGACCTGATGTTTTGTAAGGTCCTCGGTAGCAAAGGAATCGGGGGAAAAGCATATGCGAGTCCGACTTCCCAAGGGTGAGCAAATGCATCTATCCCTGCTGCTGAATCTTCGGGGTCCAAGGAGAAAAAAGCTCTTTTGCATTTTTCTGGTTCGCAAACAAATCCACCTCTTGATATCCTCACTTTTTTACAATCATATGAAATATCTTTGCGTTCAGACTCCACTCCCCTGGATAAAGGTCTTTCCTGCTCAATAGATCAGCCTGATAGTTGTCGGAGCCACTCAGGTGCAGAGCAGACAAGGATAGTAGATGATGCTCCGCCCAGTTGAAGATCCTTTCTGAGATCATTTGCAATTTCCAGTTTTTTGTACTTCCCCGATGTCTCAAGTGGGCTACGGTTGTCATATTGTCTGAGTAGAACCTGACATGTGACCCCTGAAGTAGACAATTGGCCACCCATAGGGTTTCTTCCACCGCTTTCAACTCTTAGGTTCGAGGATTGTTATACGATTTCTTGTGACCAGACTCCTTGAAAGGCCACGTGGGAGACTACTGCTCCCCATCCCCTTTTGCTTGCGTCCGTTTTGACCGATATCCAGGGAAGTTGAATCCATGTCGAACCTGTCTCCAGATTTTCTGGACACCACCTTAAAGATGCTTTTACCTTCTCTGGCAGATGAATCCTGCTGGTGAGGGAACTTGGAGATCTGTCCCAACGGGAAAGGATGTAGTTTTGAAGGACCCTCGAATGCGCTTGAGCCCAAGGTACAGCTTGTATAGATGAGGTCATGGTCCGGAGGACGGACATGGTGAATTTTATTGAGACTTTGCTCCGGTTCTTCAGTGCATAAACTTTCGATCTTAACTGAATTTGTTTCTGTTTTAGCAAAAGAGGCTTGCTGCCGAGAGTCCAGGATAATGCCCAAGAAGGTCTTCCTGATGGAGGGAATCAGATCTGACTTGTTGTAATTTATCAGCCATCCCAATGATTATAGAATCCGAGGGTCATCTGAAGGTCTTTTTCCAGACTTGGACCTGAAGGAGCCATCAGACAAGCTACCACCTCTGCCATGATCTCTGAATAAACGGGGTGCCGACGAAATTCTGAAGGGCAGTACATTGAACTGAAAATGGAGTACCCTTTGATTCTGACTTACAGCAAATCTGAGGAATTTCTTGTAGGCCGGGTGAATTGGCACATGGTAGTATGCCTCTTGCAGGTCTATTGTTGCCATGACAAATCCTTCCCCAATTAGCGGGATCGTGGACCTTATCAACTCCATCTTGAACCTTCTGTATTTCACATATTGTTTGAAAATGTTTTAGATTGAGGATTATCCTGAGGGAAACCTGAAACCTTTTTCAACAGAAACACTCGAGAATAATGACCTTCTCCTCGTTCCATGTGAGGCACTGGTGGTATAACTTCCGAATTTTGAAGATTCTGAAGACTTGTCATTATGATCTTTTGTAATCTTGCAGAAGGTAAGGACGTTGCTTCTACCCTTCTTGGAGGGTAGGTAGCAAAGTCTATTTCGGCTCCTACCGCCACCATGTCCAGGATCTTCCTGTTCGTAGATATCAGCTGCCATTGTGGAAGGAAGCTTGTAATCCTGCCTCCTACCTTCTTTACGTCATTGTCTGTCTTGCCTTGAACTTTGAAAGATATTGTAACATACCTGGTGGCGGGCTTGCATGGTGCACCATCTCTCACTATGCAAGATCGCAAACTTGATCTTCAGTCCAGTCTGCTAGCCTGGCTTCCATTCATGCTGTCTGTTTGTCTCTGTTCTGACTGCTTAGGGCGGCGGCCCGGTTACTTCCTGTTTTTTTGTAGCTGCTGTGGGCACACCCCTAACGCGTCCTCAGCCTATTGCTGTCTGTCACTGGATATTTAAACAAGCTCCACCTTGAAGCTGGTGCCTGAGCAACTATTATCTTCAGAGGACTTCTTGCCTCTGATGTGCCAGGTCCTGTTCTGTTTTTCTTGCCTGTCCGCCTTCCTGGAGGCTGTATTCCCAGGCCTGTCTGAACACTCTCCTAGCCTGTTACCTGTTTTTCTTTATGTTTGTACCTTTCCATTTTCTGCAGAGTCTGAACCTGCACCTAACTCCTACTCATTGTCGCTGTACTTCCGTTTGTGAGTTTGGAGTTCACTCGCAACTTCTTTGCAAGTACCTTGTGTGTATCTGGTTCTGCCTTTCCCTTCCAGTCTGTTCCGTGTGAACAGAGCCCTGTCCCCTCTGCCCAGCCTTGTCCACCGCACCTGCGGTTTCGCTCTGCCCAGCCTTGTCCACCGCACCTGCGGTTTCGCTCTGCCCAGCCTTGTCCACCGCACCTGCGGTTTCGCTCTGCCCAGCCTTGTCCACCGCACCTGCGGTTTCGCTCTGCCCAGCCTTGTCCACCGCACCTGCGGTTTCGCTCTGCCCAGCCTTGTCCACCGCACCTGCGGTTTCGCTCTGCCCAGCCTTGTCCACCGCACCTGCGGTTTCGATTTACTCTGTTTGATTACCGCATCTGCGGCTCTGAACCCGTCTCCCAGTCTGTACTGGACCCTACCCAGCCTGTGCTCTAACCTGCCTGTTCCTGTATTCCCCAGTGTGGGTCAACAGCCGTGTCCTGGGTCTGACCTGGAGTGGCACCTGGTCCTTCCGCTCGGTTCCTCCCTGGTGCACGGCGTCGTAGCACCGCTCCCGGAATATTAACCCCAGCAATGCTGCGATTGAAGCCGAATGCAGCATTGCGGTGGCTAAGGGGAGGTGATCGGTATACTCACCTCCTCTTCCGGCCTCCAGCTCTGTCTGCCGCGGCTTCCCGGATGTTGCCATGACGACCCGATGTCGTCATGACAACATCCGGGTCACCAGACAGCAGGAAGATATTTTTGGTCATGCGCAGTACATGACCAAACTATCTTCTCACTGTGCAGCGCTGACAGCCTGGATGGCACAGGGATGGTGCTCCATCCCTATGCTATGCAGGCGATCAGAATAAAAAAAGTTAAAGTCCCATAGTGGACAAAGTATACAAATAAAAAAACTGTCAGAAAGTGAAAAAATATATATATACATAAATTGTAAAAATATATAAAAAAAAATCCACCAAAAATAAAAATATAATGCACCCATCAATAAATATTATGAAAAAAAAACAAACAATAAAAGTACACATATTTGGTATCGCCGCGTCCGGAAAGACCTGACCTATAAAATTGTCCCACTAGTTAACCCCTTGAGTGAACACGGTAAAAAAATAAAATAAAAAACTAAGCAAAAAACAATGCTTTATCATCATACCGCCAAACAAAAAATGGAATAACACGCAATCAAAAAGAAGAATATAAATAAAAATGGTACCGCTCAAAATGTCATCTTGTCCCGCAATAAATAAGCCACCATACAGCTCCATCAGCCGAAAAATAAAAAAGTTATAGCTCTCAGAATAAAGCGATGCAAAAAAATATTTTTTTTCTATAAAATAGCTTTTATTGTGTAAAAGCGCCAAAACAAAGAAAAATGATATAAATGTGGTACCACTGTAAACGTACTGACCCGAAGAATAAAGCTACCTTATCAATTTTATCACACGTGGAGAATAAAAAAAATGTATAAAAAACAATTCCTGAATTGTTGGTTTTTGTTTATTCTGCCTCCCAAAAACCGGAATAGAAAGCGATCAAAAAATGTCACATGCCTGAAAATGGCACCAATAAAAACGTCAACTCATTCCGCAAAAAACAAGCTGTCACATGACTGTCGGCCAAAATATGGAAAAATTATAGCTCTCAAAATATGGCGATTAGTGTTGGGCGATACCTTCCGATATCAGGAAGTATCGTATCGGATTGGATCAGACCAATACCCAAAAAGTATCGGATATCGCCGATTCAGATACCGAAAACCAATGCAAGTCAATGGGACACAAATATCGGAATGAAAATAAACCCTTTCTTTCCTTGTAGGTTAATTCTACATGAAGTAAAACAACTAAGAATAATGTAGAATGTATTACGCGAAAAGCCGGCAATTCATCAGCGGCATACACCGGTACCCGACAGTTTACAACAGAAAGAATAGAGCTTCACACATAGATTAGATAGATAGAAACATGTCAGTCACATATATATGAAGTACAGTGACAGTGTTAATTACTGTACTTGTCATTTAGTGTTAAAATAAAGGATTTATTTTAAAAAAAATTGGCGTGGGATTCCCCGTAATTTTAGGCTCTGGCGGAGGTTAAGCAGACAGCTGGGGCAGATGTTTGAAGCCTGGGAAGGGGGTAATACCCACGGAGCTTCCCAGGCTATTAATATCAGCCCCCAGCTGAATACCTAGCCTTTACTAGCTATTAAAATGGGTGACCCCCCAAAAAAAATGACGTGGGGTCCCCCCTATTTTAATAGCTAGCAAAGGCTAGGCAGACAGCTGGGGCCTGATATTAATAGCCCAGGAAGGGTGCCATGAATATTGGCCCCCTCCCAGGCTAGAAACATCAGCCGTCAGCCGCCCCAGAAATGGCGCATCCATAGGATCCATTTTTGCCCCTATACATGTTTTATTTTTTTAGGCCCCCATATTTTTTTTTTGTTTTTGGTCCCCAATAAATTTTAAATACATGTCATTGGTGGCCAGTGGTTACCTAAAATAAATTAGTTTATACATTACCTGTCCCCGCCGATCGCCACCTAAAATAAAGTAAAAAATAAAAAACTACACCTATACTCACCTAGACACCTAATTCCCCAAAGCCATCGATCTCCTGTAATAAAATATAAAATAATAAACCACAACCTTATCCTTACCCCTCCGTATTAGTCCACGAGTGTCCCACGAAGATCTCCAGTTTAGAGCAGCCACATAGAATGTGACCGCTCTGAACCGCTGCCGCCGCTAGAATGATGGGGCCGAAAAGCAGCTCCGTCATTGCATAAGCGGGCTCCCAGGAGTTCAGGCAGCGCTGCTCCGGTTAGCACCTTTACGGCCCTGCTGTACCGTGCGCTGACTGAATGCACTCCGGTGACCTCAGTCAGGGGCTCACGCTGGAGCGGACGTGTTCCTGGCAGTGTGAGCTTACAGCAGCAATGACAGCTGTCACATCTCCAGATGTGACAGCTGTGCATGGGAGATCAGCGCAGGAACGTGGACAGGTAATTCTTAGTTTACTAAAAAAAAATAGTTAAATAAAATGGTGTGTTTTATTTCAAATAAATTATTTTTTTCTGGGTGTAGTGTGTGTTTTTTATTTTTAACACTTTGTAGGTTAGTAATGGGGGTGTCTTATAGACGCCCATCATTACTAACCTGGGCTTCATGGCAGCTGGCGCTGACATGAACCCCACCACTATTACCCCCTGCCACCGCACCAGGGCAGCGTGGAAGAGTGAGGCTAAGTGCCAGATTGGCGCATCCTATGGATGCGCCATTTCTGGGGCGGCTGACGGCTGGTGTTTCTAGCCTGGGAGGGGGCCAATATTCATGGCACCCTTCCTGGGCTATTAATATCAGCCCCCAGCTGTCTGCCTAACCTTTGCTAGCTATTAAAATAGGGGGGACCCCACGTCATTTTTTGGGGGGGTCTCCCATTTTAATAGCTAGTAAAGGCTAGGTATTCAGCTGGGGGCTGATATTAGTAGCCTGGGAAGCTCTGTGGGTATTACCCCCTTCCCAGGCTTCAAACATCTGCCCCAGCCGTCTGCTTAACCTCCGCTAGAGACTAAAATTATGGGGGATCCCACGCCAATTTTATTTTTAATAAATCCTTTATTTTAACACTAAATGACACTTGAGGGGTTAATAAAGATGCAGTCCCTAAATTATTATTTATTTTTTAATTAATTTTTCCCAAAAATTTTGACGTGCGCTTTGCCATATTTTTGTATGGCAGCCAGGTACAGCATCCAGGAACGGGCTGCCCCAACTCCCAGCTGCCTATTTGTACCTGGCCGGACACAACAATATAGGGAAGCCCTTTTTTTTAAAATTATTTCATGAAATAATTAAAAAAAATTGACGTGGGGCTTCGCCCTGTTTTTGTGTCCAGCCAGGTACAACTAGGCAGCTGGGGGCTGGAATCTGCAGCGCTGGGAGGCCCAAGCTTTCTGGGCCACCCCCGCTGCAAATTGCAGTCCGCAGCCACCCCGGAAAATGGCGCGTTCATAGAAGCGCCATCTTCTGGCGCTGTACCCAACTCATCCAGGGCCCTGGTGCGGTGGCTCACTGGGTAATAAAGGGGTTAGGGCCAGCTTGGCATTATCAGCTGGCCCTAAGTCCGAAATTCATGGGGTCACGCCAATATTAGACATGACCACCATGAATTTCTAGTAAAGTATTTAAAAAAAACACAAACACCCAGAAAAAAGTCCTTTAATTGAAATAAACACACAATTCTTTATTGTTCTAAATTAAACCATACTTACCATCACGCCCATTCCAGCTGAAGCCAACGATCTCCTGCAATAAAAGAAAAATAATAAAGCAACCTCATCCTTACCTTTCCATGGTTCCCACGACCGCTTCAGCTCTGCTACATCGAAATGACAGGCTGGACCGCAGCAGAACGTTGCCATCCAGCCTGTCATCCCGCAGACACTGAGAAGCGCAGACATGCTTGTGCTCCTCAGTGTCTCGCTGTGACGGCATCCAGATGAGTCGAGGTCATGTCCAATGAACTCAGCTCACCTCATGCACGTCACTGACAGCGTGGGAAAATTCTCCTGCACTCAGCGCTTCAGCGTGAGAATTTTCCCACGCTGTCAGTGACGTGCATGAGGTGAGCTCATGTCCAATGAACTCAGCTGACCTCATGCACGTCACTGACAGCATAGGAAAATTCTCCTGCACTCTGCGCTTCAGCGTGAGAATTCTCCCACGCTGTCAGTGACGTGCATGAGGTGAGCCGAGTTCATTGGACATGAACTCGGCTCTTCTGGATGCCGTCACAAAGAGACATTGAGGAGCGCAAGCATGCCTGCGCTTCTCAGTGTCTGCGGGATGACAGGCTGAATGGCAGCGTTCTGCTGCGGTCCAGCCTGTCATCTCGATGTAGCAGAGCTGGAGCTGTCGTGGGAACCATCGAAAGGTAAGGATGATGTTGCTTTATTATTTTTCTTTTATTGCAGGAGATCGTTGGCTTCAGCTGGAATGGGCGTGATGGTAAGTATGGTTTAATTTAGAACAATAAAGAATTGTGTGTTTATTTCAATTAAAGGACTTTATTCTGGGTGTTTGTGGGTTTTTTTAACTTTGACTATGGGGTTAGTAATGGGGGTGTCTTATAGACGCCTCTCCATTACTAACCTGGGCTTGATGTCAGCTGGCATTATAAGCTGACATCAACCCCAGCCCTATTAACCCACTGCCACCGCTACAGGGCAGTGGGAAGAGCGAGGCTAAGTGCCAGAATTGGCGCATCCTATGGATGCGCCATTTCTGGGGCGGCTGACGGCTGGTGTTTCTAGCCTGGGAGGGGGCCAATATTCATGGCACCCTTCCTGGGCTATTAATATCAGCCCCCAGCTGTCTGCCTAGCCTTTGCTAGCTATTAAATTAGGGGGGACCCCACGTCATTTTTTTGGGGGGGTCCCCCATTTTAATAGCTAGTAAAGGGTAGGTATTCAGCTGGGGGCTGATATTAGTAGCCTGGGAAGCTCCGTGGGTATTACCCCCTTCCCAGGCTTCAAACATCTGCCCCAGCTGTCTGCTTAACCTCCGCTAGAGCCTAAAATTACGGGGAATCCCACGCCAATTTTTTTTAAAATAAATCCTTTATTTTAACACTAAATGACAAGTACAGTAATTAACACTGTCACTGTACTTCATATATATGTGACTGACATGTTTCTATCTATCTAATCTATGTGTGAAGCTCTATTCTTTCTGTTGTAAATTGTCGGGTACCGGTGTATGCCGCTGATGAATTGCCGGCTTTTCGCGTAATACATTCTACATTATTCTTAGTTGTTTTACTTCATGTAGAATTAACCTACAAGGAAAGAAAGGGTTTATTTTCATTCCGATATTTGTGTCCCATTGACTTGCATTGGTTTCCGGTATCGGAATCGGCGATATCCGATACTTTTTGGGTATCGGTCTGATCCAATACGATATTTCCTGATATCGGAAGGTATCGCTCAACACTACACATGAACGCATCACTTGATACCTCAGCTGTTCATTTGAAATAACCGGCGGGAAAGAGCAGCACAGAACGGGAAAGCTGGCGGTGAAGTCTTTTCACTGCCGGCTTCCCCGCCCGGGTCCTTCGCTCCCCGCTCCCTGGTGCTGCGCTCCCCGCCCGGTCCTAACTTACGATCGGGATGGGAGGTGACGAGGGGAGCGGAGGATCGGGGTGGGAGGCTGTGTGATTCTTTAAAAGCCGGCGGCTTTTTACCGCCCGCCGGCTTTTAAACAATCAGGAGAATTCTCTCACGCTGGGATGGCATTCTGATGACAGGCTGGATCACAGCTGAGGGCTGCCATCCAGCTTGTCATCCTTCAGAGACACTGCAGAGCGCAGGCATTATGGGAACTTCCGATTCCGGTATTCGATATTCTAAAAGTATCGGAATTCCGATACCAGGAATATCGGCCGATACCCGATATTTCAGTATCGGAATGCTCAACACTAATGGCGATGCAAAAACTAGATTTTACAAAATATGTGTCTTTTAGTGTGTGACAGCTGTCAATCATAAAAACCCGATATGATTCTGGTATCTCTGTAGTCGCACTGACCCGAAGAATAAAGTCGTCTAATCACTTATACCGCACTAGGAATGGCGTAAAAAATAAACGCTAGGGCTGGGGTTGGTGTTAAGGTTGGGGTTGTTTTTTTTTTTTCAAAAGTAAAAAAAAAACAAAAAAAAAAAACGACGATATGGCAACTAGTGTTGAGCGCAAGTGCACGCTACTTGAGTTTGCATCGAGTACTCGGGTATGCATTGAGTATCGCGGGTGCTCAAGTGACATGCTCGAGTCTCCGTCCCATATGCTTCGCGGCAAAAAAAAACCTCGCGGGGATAGCCTTCCATGCACGAGCGATGTTTTTTTGGGGTGTCTAATAACCGTGAAACATGCGGGCGGGGACTCGAGCACCCGCGATACATGGTGCATACCCGTGTACCTGATGCAAACTCAAGTAGCGAGCACTTGAGCTCAAGACTAATGACAACTTATTCAATATGATGACCTAATGTTATCAAATTCTGTGTCGTACCTCTGGGTTCAAAATATTCACTATACCCCTTGATAAAATCCTTGAGGGGTGTAGTTTCCAAAATGGGGTCACTTGTGGGGGGTTTCCACTATTTTGGCACATCAGGGGCTCTCCAAACCCGACATGGTTTCCGCTCTCAATTCCAGACGATTTTGTGTTCAAAAAGTGTCACAGTGCTCCTTCCTTTCTGAACTCTGCCGTGCGGGCAAACACTGTATTTTCCCCACATATGGGGTATTGGCGTACTCAGGAGATATTGCACAGCAGTTTTTGGGGTCCATTTTCTCCTCTTACCCTTGTGAAAATAAAAAACTTGGGGCTAAAACATCATTTTTGTGGAAAAAGTTTGATTTTTTTATTTTCACGGCTCAATGTTATAAACTTCTGTGAAGCACCTGGGGTTTCAAGGTGCTCACCACACATCTAGATAAGTTCCCTGAGGGGTCTAGATTCCAAAATGTTGTCACTTGTGGGGGGTTTCCACTGTTTAGGCACATCAGGGGCTCCCCAAATGAAACATGTTACATTCAAAAAGTCAAATGGCGTTCCTTCCCTTCCGAGCCCTGCCGTGCGCCCAAACAGTGGTTTTTCCCCACATATGGGGTATCTGCGTGCCCAGGGGAAATTGCACAACAAATTTGGGGGTCCATTTTTTCCTGTTACCCGAGCAAAAATAAAAAAACTTGGGTCTAAAGTAACATTTTTGTGAAAAAAGTTAAATGTTCATTTTTTTTTTCCACATTCCAAAAATTTCTGTGAAGCACCTGAAGGGTTAATAAAGTTCTTGAATGTGGTTTTGAGTACCTTGAGGGGTGCAGTTTTTAGAATAGTGTCACTTTTGGGTATTTTCTGTCATAAAGACCCCTCAAAGTGACTTCAAATATGATGTGGTCCCTAAAAAAATGGTTTTGTAAATTTTGTTGGAAAAATTAGAAATCGCTGGTCAACTTTTAACCCTTATAGCTCCCTAATAAAAAAAAAATTTGGTTCCAAAATTGTGCTGATGTAAAGTAGACATGTGGGAAATGTTGTTTATTAACTATTTTGTGTGACATATCTCTCTGATTTAAGGGGATAAAAATTCAAATTTTGAAAATTGCAAAATTTTCACCAAATTTCCGTCTTTTTCACAAATAAACGCAAGTTATATCGAAGAAATTTTACCACAATCATGAAGTACAGTATGTCACGAAAATACATTCTCAGAATCAGGAGGATCCGTTGAAGCGTTCCAGAGTAATTACCTCATAAAGTGACAGTGGTCAGAATTGTAAAAATTGGCCGGGTCATTAACGTGCAAACCACCTTGGGTTGTAAAGGGGTTAATAGTGTCTTCTCATTTGGGTCTTTTATAGATGAGACCGAGATCCAGCGACAAATTTCCACCAATCAGGTGAAAGATCCTCCATTCCTGGGCCAAAACCGCGGTTTCCAGTTTGAATTTCCCGCCGCAGCCCCATGTGTTTCACGGTGGAACGCAACCGGAAGCGACGTCCCGCAGAGGAGACTTCAGCTGGGGAGCTACATGAGGCCCCCAGCCCCAAACTCACTCATCTTTACCCATAGGCGCAGGCGAGTAAGGAGGTCCCGCTCCAGAGGGAAAGGGAGCTGCCAGGGAGGGAAGGCCGGAGGCGATCGCTCCCTGCAGCCCGGGTAAATTTAGTAGGGCACTGCTCGCCGGCTGCAGCCACCCTAGGTAACCTCTTCATCCCATAGGGACAGAAAAAAACACTGGGGATGGTTTCGGGAAGGGGCTATTTCACCTCTTGTTTTCCTGTCCCTAATTAGGATGGGGAGGCTACCTCCAGGTGTGCCGTCATGGAGGGGATTGGAGACAAAAAAATGGCGGCATTTTCCGAGACCCGTAGCGTCTGCATTTTTCGTGATCCGGGGCCGGGTGAGGGCTTATTTTTTGCGTTCCGAGCTGACGTTCTTATTTATACCATTTTGGGATAAATCTGATGTTTTGATCGCCCATTATTGCAATGTTGCGACGACCAAAAAAAATTCTGGTGATTAGAATTTTTTTCTCGTTACGCCGTTTACCAATTGGATTAATTCTTTTTTTATATTGATAAATCGGGCGATTCTGAATGCGGCGATAACAAATAGGTGTATGTGGGAATTTTTTTTACTATTTTATTTTCAATGGGGCGAAAGGGGGGGGGTGATTTAAACACACACACACACACATATATATATATATATATATTATTATTTTTTACACTTTCTGCATGCTTCAATAGTCTCCATAGGATCGCTTCTACTGCATACAGGCGACGAGCAGATCGCCTGTATGCAGGAGAAATGCTCCTGTGCTATGAACACCGACCACTAGGTGGCGCTTATAGCTAGCGAGACATGACAACCACAGGGGTCTGCAGGGTCTGATGCAGACCCCGGGTTGCCATGCCCACGCATCAGTGACCCGCGATCACGGGACGGGGGTCACTGATGGGCAGGGCTAAGGCCGCACTTCCGGCGCGGCGCTGTTAAATGCCGCTGTTAGTGATTGACAGCGGCGTTTAAACTGGTTAACAGCCACAGGTGGATCGCAATTCCACTCGCGGCTGTTGCGGGCACATGTCAGCTGTAAAAATCAGCTCACATGTGCCCGGTTCAGTGCGGGCTCAGCACTGGAGTCCGTGCTGAACCGGGGGTGGTGGCCAAGGGCGTACTAATACGCCCTAGGCTATAAAGGGGTTAATTGAAATCCGCAGGTATAATATTTACAGCGAGAGTGTAGCTGCTGAGGGGAGCAGTAGTTCTCAGCAGAGCCGGGAACCACTATCAGTGAAAAAAAAAAGAAAGTTAAAAAAGAACAATCCTTATACTCACCTGTCTGGCGCCCCCCGGTGTCCTCGGTCCCAGTGATCCTTTCCTCCCAGCAGCCGGCGGTATACTGCTGGGACCGTGCTCACTCCTCGCAGTATACTATGCTTCTAGCGGTCACGTGAGCGATCAACTGATCGCTCACGTGACCTCATCCTGGGAACATTGTGAAGGTGATCAGCTGATCTTCAGCTGATGAACCCCAGTGACCTCCTGTGCACTGCAATGTATACTGACAGGTGTGATTTTACACTCCTGTCTGTGTACATTGCCGTCTTCTACAGCAGTGACATCAGCGATTGCTGATGTCACTGCTGTAGAATTGACCCGGATCGCAGTGACGGCGGACAGGTGAGGGATATGATTGTTTGTTATTTTAGGTTTTTTTCAGAAGATCGATGGCTTCACTTAAAAAGTGTTTTTTATTTCATTAAAATACTTTATTCTGGCCGTGTATTTATTGAAAAAGCGGCAACCATTATACTACGCGGCTAGTAATGGAGATGCCCTCCATTACTAACCTGGGCTTCCTGTCAGCTGCCAATACAAGGTTGACATGAACCCCAACCCCATTACCCCACCGCTACAGGGCAGTGGGAAGAGCGAAGGCTAAGCGCCAGATTTGGCGCATCTTATGGATGAGCCATTTCTGGGACTGCTGAGGGTTGATATTAATAGCCGCGGAGGGGGCTCGTATTCATGGCCCCTTCCCTGGCTATTAATATCAGCCCGCCGCTGTCTGTTTAGCCTTTTCTGGCTAGATTTTATAGGGGAACCCCACGTCAATTTTTTTCTGGGGTCCCCCGGTAATCTAGCCAGTAAGGATGTGTGCCCACTATGCGGTTTTCATGCGTTTCTGTCGCGGAATTCACGCAGCGAAAACGCTTGGTAATACGTGCCCCATGGTCCCCAATGATAATCCACATGTACTGTGCACATGCTGTGGAAATTTCCGCTGCGGATTATCATTGCGGAACAATCAGCAGCACGTCCATTAATTTTGCGGACACGCAGCGTAATCGCCGCCATTGACTTGCATTGGACTGCGTGACATCCGCATCACTGCATCTGCACAAGCGGATATCACACGGTTTAATGTGCGGATGGTACCCAGGTCTGGAGGAGAGGAGACTCTCATCCAGACCAGGGTACCATAGAAACTGTAAAAAAAAAAAAAGAATTTAAAATAAAAAATAAAGATTATACTTACCTTCCGATGTCCCCCGGCCTCCTCAGCGATGCGTGCGATGTGTTGGGCGGCTCGCGGTGGTGTGAGGACCTGACATGACGTCACTGAGTCATGTGACAAGTCATGCAACCGCTGACATCGGCGGTCGCGTGACCTGTCACATGACTCAATGGCGTCATCGCAGGTCCTTCACACCACCGCAAGACACCGGGGAGACCAGACGGAGCGGAGAAGGAGACCGGGGGCCAACGGAAGGCGAGTATAATCTTTATTTTTCACCATTCTTATTCTATTTTTTAAACTATTACTTGGCCACTATATAAATCCATACCGGTTGCATGGATTTATATAATGTGACCAAGTTGTCAAGCACTTTTCCAAGTGATGCTAAAATCGCTTGGAAAAGCGCTTGATAACCCGCATGCAGAAACGCATGCAAAAACGCTTCACAAACGCTTCTACCTGGCAGGAAAAACTCATGTAAAATCAATCCGCATGCGTTTTTCCTGCCAGGGAGAAGGGTAAAAAATATGCAGCATTTCTGCATCGTGGGTACATAGCCTAAAGGTTAAACAAACAGCTGTGGGCTGATATTAATTGCAAGGGAACAATGTTGGCTAATCGACCCTTCCCCGGCTACTATCAGCCCCCAGCGGTCGGCTTTCCCTCTGCTGGTTATAAAAATGACACGGGAGCCCACGCTGTTTTTTTTTTATTTATTTTTTTAGGCTCTGTGCCCACGATTCGAATGTAGCAGCGCTTTGGACACATTTTTTGCTGCATCCAAAAGGTTGCATTCTATTGAACGCAGAAATCCACGTGTTCACTGAACCATGCGAATTACCACAATCAATACATTCTAGCAATCAAATTTCTGTTGCAGAGACTAGCGACTCCGCAAGAGAATTTGACATGCTGCGTTTCTGAAAGACGCACTGCATGTCAGTATCCACAGCCTCTGATGCATGCATAGTGGACATGGGATTTCTAGAGATCCCATCCACTACGCTGTAACATCTGGACGCTGCAAGTTTGACGCTGTATAAACACGCAGTGTCAAACCTGAAGAGGCTCCTGGCCGTGGCCATGTACCCAAACTTACCCGCAGCATGTCAATTTCTGCAGCGGACACGCTAGTCTCCGCTGCAGATTTTGACAACTTTAGTGTCATTATATGCTGTAGATTCACATGTACCAAAAACAAAAGTGTGGCATTAGAACACAGCGTTTTGGATGCAACAAAAATACGCTGCGACTAGGTGTCAGACCCTTTCATCACCAAACCGAATTAAAGTAAAGAGTTAAATAAACACATAGACACAGAGCAAACACTTTATTTGATATACAGCAGACACATTCTTTAATCATTTAAATTAACCAATATACTCACCCCAGTTTGACGGTAATTCAAAGGTTTAAGCAATGTCCCACCAAATCACTTTATTTAGCTCCAAAAAAGATTCATTGATGTATAAAATTTCCACAGCGTTTTTCCTGCCAAGGAGATGCAGAAACGCTCAGGAAATTTCTGCTCCAAATCCTGATCGTGCGCACATAGGCTAAACCTGTAGTGTTTCAGAGAAACACATCCTTTAGTAGATGCTGGGGACTGAGCCGCACAGTGCAATAGTCCTACAGGCTCCTCCTCGGCAGCTTCTACCTGCACGCTTACAGCGACTGACAAGTGTCTTCCTACGTGTTTATAGGCAAAGACCTAGCAGGCACTGTCAGCGTGTGGGGAGAAGCCGCCGGGGACCTGCCTGTAGGACTAGTGCACTGTGCGGCTCGGTCCCCAGCAGCTATTAAAGGATGTGTTTCTCTGAAACACTTCAGCTTAACAGTCAAACATCCCTGGTTGAGATACTACAGCTGGGGCCTGATACATAGGTTAGGCCCCTGTATCAAAGAGCATAAGATGAGGTCAGACAGGGCCTGAGGCGAATGTTATGTGGGCACTAGGACCCAGGGAGCTCCCCGCAGCGCTCAGCTCCCCGCAGCACTCTGTACTGTGCTAGCCAGTGTGCAGAGTCTGGCAGATAGGGGAGCAGGCATTGTGCTGCCTCATGACAGAAGCGGCCGTGGCTCCTTGTGGGCCCCTCATGCTCCCGGGTCCGGGGGGGCATCCCCCTCAGCCCCGCTACTGTGTGGCATAAAGGTACACATCAAAGGTCGAGCAGGGCAATGGCACAAGGCCTGAATCTGGCTAACAGTCTTCGGTGGCCCAGAGGGAGCATCGTCCCACTTGCCCCCGCAGCACTGTAGTTGTGTGACACCTATGGGTTGGGTTGCTATGGCAGATGGGGGTCTGCGATCCTGCTGCTCCAATGTAACACAGCCTGTGGCCGGCGTTAATGATGTACAGGAACACTATAGCCCTGCTGCATATACTATCAGACAACCGAAGGCTCAAGTTCACTGTGGGAACTGAAAAAAGGGGGGTTTAATTCACAGCCATTTACCCCCTCCCCATTAAAAAAAAGGTTAAAAGTAAAAAACAAAATTAGCTTAGAATTTTTGTTGGTTTTATATTCTGTTTGCTCTATATATAATAAAAAAAAGTTAGTTTAACATATTTTTTAATGTGTTTGGGGACCGACCTGCGGCCTCAGGATGGCAGATCGCTGTCACTACACAATAAACAGCAGAAAATACAATGGGGGTGAACAAAGCGCCATCATCCAGCACACAGCACCGCGCTCCAGCAATGCACGCGTTACTGCACATACACCACTCGCCCCACGGACTCCATATGCGCAGCTCGTATAAAGTACAGGCAGCCTCACCCACAGGGGATCCTCAGGTAGTGTACATGGAAATGACTCCGCGTCAGCGCCGTCTCCTGACCTCATGGAAGTAGGACTGCGCATGTCCGTAGGTGTCATACTTCTAGATGATCGCGTCTCTAGAGGCCTAAAACTACGCATGTGCGCGCTTGCTCATTAGCTGTAGGAAGATTCCGGTGGCCATATTAGTACTGGGTAAGCAATACGGCATTTATAACAATAGCGTAAACAGTCACTATTGGAAGCGCAGATTCACCAATTCTAAAGGACTAGCTAGTGCAGTAGTTAATGTAATAGGGTCAGATTACTGGATGTGAGGAATGTACAGGGCTGCAGGTAACTATATGAACTCTTTGAAACGAGTGAGGAATGGGCTTATCCACCTATAGCAAACACTATTCCCCTTGAAAACAGGGACCCCTTCTCCATGGCAGCTGAGTTGTCAATCACTGATGATGTGCACACAGCCCCGAGAGGCCGGTGTGTCGCCCCAAGAGGCCAGTGTGTCCCCCCTCTAGAGACCAGTGTGCCCCCCCTCTAGAGACCAGTGTGCCCCCCCCTCTAGAGACCAGTGTGCCCCCCCCCTCGAGAGGCCAGTGTGCCCCCCCTCTTCGAGAGGCCAGTGTGCCCCCCCCTCCTCGAGAGGCCAGTGTGCCCCCCCTCTAGAGACCAGTGTGCCCCCCCTCTTCGAGAGGCCAGTGTGCCCCCCCCTCCTCGAGAGGCCAGTGTGCCCCCCCTCTAGAGACCAGTGTGCCCCCCCTCGAGAGGCCAGTGTGCCCCTCCTCCTCGAGAGGCCAGTGTGCCCCCCCCTCTAGAGGCCAGTGTGCCCCCCCTCTAGAGGCCAGTGTGCCCCCCCCTCTAGAGGCCAGTGTGCCCCCCCTCTAGAGGCCAGTGTGCCCCCCCTCTAGAGACCAGTGTGCCCCCCCTCGAGAGGCCAGTGTGCCCCCCCCTCCTCGAGAGGCCAGTGTGCCCCCCCCCCTCTAGAGGCCAGTGTGCCCCCCCTCTAGAGACCAGTGTGCCCCCCCTCGAGAGGCCAGTGTGCCCCCCCTCCTCGAGAGGCCAGTGTGCCCCCCCCTCTAGAAGCCAGTGTGCCCCCCCCTCTAGAAGCCAGTGTGCCCCCCCCCTCTAGAGGCCAGTGTGCCCCCCCTCTAGAGACCAGTGTGTCCCCCCCTCGAGAGGCCAGTGTGCTCCCCCCCTCCTCGAGAGGCCAGTGTGCCCCCCCCTCGAGAGGCCAGTGTGCCCCCCCCTCTAGAGGCCAGTGTGCCCCCCCTCTAGAGACCAGTGTGCCCCCCCCCTCGAGAGGCCAGTGTGCCCCCCCTCTAGAGGCCAGTGTGCCCCCCCTCTAGAGACCAGTGTGCCCCCCCTCGAGAGACCAGTGTGCCCCCCCCTCCTCGAGAGGCCAGTGTGCCCCCCCCTCTAGAGGCCAGTGTGCCCCCCCTCTAGAGACCAGTGTGCCCCCCCTCGAGAGGCCAGTGTGCCCCCCCCCCTCGAGAGGCCAATGCGTCGCAACAAGACCAGTGTGCTGTCCTGAGAGGCCAGTGTGCCGCACCCAGAGACCAGTGTGTCGCCCTGAGATGCCAGTATGTCGCCCCAAGAGGCCAGTGTGCCCCCTCAAGAGGCCAGTGTGCCCCCCCTCGAGATGCCAGTGTGTCACACAGAGGCTGGAGGAGTGTCATCTTGAGAGTGTGTAGCCCTGAGATACCGCCAAGGACAGAGTGCCTCCCTGAGAGGCCGGAATATTTTCCTGAGAGGCCAGAGTGTCGCCTCGAAAGGCCAATGTGCCCCCCGAGAGGCCAGATTGTCGCCCCGAGAGGCCAGTATGCCGCACCGAGAGACCAGTGTGTCGTCCTGAGATGCCAGTATGCCCCCCCTAGAGGCTGGAGTGGCCAGTGTGTCACCCCGAGAGGTCAGTGTGCCTCCCCCCGATAAGCCAGTGTGTCGCCACGAGACCAGTGTGCTGCCCCAAGATGCTGGAGTGTCATCCCGAGAGGCCGGAGTGTCATCCCGAGAGTGTGTAGCCCTGAGATACCAGGGAGGCCCCCCCCCCGAGGCCAGAGTGCCTCCCCGAGAGGCCAGTGTGTCAACACAAGACCAGTGTGCTGCCCTGAGAGGCCAGTGTGTCGCACCAAGAGACCAGTGTGTCGCCCCTAAAGGCCTGTTTGCCCCCCCCCGAGAGGCCAGAGTGTCGCCCCCAGAGGCCACTGTGCCCCTCCTCGAGAGGCCAGTTTGCCCCCCCCCCGAGAGGCCAGTCTGTCGCCCCGAGAGGCCAGTGTCTCGCCACGAGACCAGTGTGCTGCCCCGAGACGCCGGAATGTCGTCCCGAGAGGCCGGAGTGTCACCCCGAGAGGCCAGTGTGCCCTTCCCGAGAGGCCAGAGTTTCGTCCCGAGAGGCCAGAGTGTCATCCCGAGAGGCCAGTGTGCCCTCCCCAAGAGGCTAGTGTGCCCTCCCCGAGAGACCAGTTTGCTGACCTGAGATGCCAATGTGCCCCTCTCGAGAGGCCAGTATGCCCTCCCCGAGAGGCCAGTGTGCCCCCCCTCGAGAGGCCAGTGTGCCCCCCCCTCGAGAGGCCAGTGTGCCCCCCCTCGAGAGGCCAGTTTGGCCCCCCCAGAGGCCAGTGTGCCCCCCCTCGAGAGGCCAGTTTGCCCCCCCCGAGAGGCCAGTCTGTCGCCCCGAGATGCCAGTGTCTTGCCACGAGACCAGTGTGCTGCCCCGAGAGGCCAGTGTGTCGCACCGAGAGCCCGGAGTGTCGTCCCGAGAGCGTGTAGCTCTGAGATGCCAGTGTGCCCTCCCCGAGAGGCCGGAATGTCGTCCCGAGAGGCTGGAGTGTCACCCCGAGAGGCCAGTGTGCCCTTCCCGAGAGGCCAGAGTGTCATCCCGAGAGGCCAGTGTGCCCTCCCCAAGAGGCTAGTGTGCCCTCCCCGAGAGGCCAGTTTGCTGACCTGAGATGCTAATGTGCCCCTCTCGAGAGGCCAGTATGCCCTCCCCGAGAGGCCAGTGTGTACCCCCGAGAGGCCAGTGTGCCGCCCTGAGATGCTAGTGTGCCTCTCCCGAGAGACCAGTGTGTCGCCTTGAGATGCCAGTGACCCCACTCGAGAGGCCACTGTGTCGCCCTGAGATGCCAGTGTGCCCCCCCGAGAGACCAGTGTGTCGCCCTGAGATGCCAGTGTGCTTCCAAAGCTGTAAAAACCAAAGGAACATCACCTTTATAAACCCCCTTGGAAACACGGCCATTTTTAGCTTTACTTTCTCTTCAGTTTTTATATTTTTGCATTGACGTCAATATGAGGACATATTTTTTTGCTGAACAGAAAAATGGTAGAAAGTGAAATAAAAAAGAAGCAAAAACATAGTTGTTTTGTGTATGTTTTTCTAGGTTCCCTTTGCAGTAATAATGACAAGTTCTTCAAGCTGGTACAGTTTCAGTGATACCACATCTATAGAGATTTGTGTTTATGAACCCCTTATCACCTCATTACAGATACAGTTGAACCAGAAGTTTACATACACTATATAAAAAGACACATATGAATGGTTTTCTCAATATCTGACATGAAATCAGAATAAACCTTTCTCGTTTTAGGTCAATTAGGATTACCATAATTTTTTAATATTTGCCAAATGCCAGATTAATGAGAAAAAGAGAGAATATTTTAAGGCATTTTTATTACTTACTACAAAGTCAAAAGTTTACATACATTTCATTAGTATTTGGTACCATTTCCTTTAACTGAATGACTTTGTTCAAACGTTTGGGATATCCTTCCACAAGCTTCTCACAATAGTTGGTTGGAATTTGGGTCCATTCCTCCTGACAAAACTGGTGTAACTGATCCAGGTTTGTAGGTCGCCTTGCTCGCACGTGTCTTTTCAGCTTTGCCCATAAATTTTCAATAGGATTGAGATCAGGGCTTTGTAATGGCCACTCCAAACCATTGACTTTGTTATCCTTAAGCCACTTTGTTACCATTTTGTCAGTATGCTTCGGGTCATTGTCCATTTGGAAGACCCATTTTCGCCCAAGCTTTAACTTCCTGGCTGATGTCTTGATATGTTGCTTCAGTATTGCCACATAATCTTCTTTTCTCATGATGCCATCTATTTTGTGATGTGCACAAGTCCCTCCTGCAGAAAAACAACCCCACAACATGATGCTGCCACCCCCGTGTTTCACCGTTGGGATGGTGTTTTTAGGCTCCCAAACTTCTCCCTTTTTCTTCCCAACATAACAATGGTCATTATGCCCAAAAAGTAAAATTTTCATTTCATAAGACCACAGAACATATCTCCAAAATTTAAGGTCTTTGTTCCTGTGTGTATTAGCAAACATTAATCTGTCTTTTTTTATGTTTCTTCTGGAGTAATGGCTTCTTCCTGGCAGAGTGGCCTTTCAGTCCATGTACAGTACTCGTTCCACTGTTTGTATTGACACAATCTTACCTGCTTCTGCCATCATCTTCACAAGGTCTTTTGCTTTTGTCCTTGGATTGATATGCACATATTGGACCAAAGAAAGTTCATCTCTGGGACACTGAACCTGTCTCCTTCCTGAGCGGTATGATGGCTGGACATTCCCATCTTGTTTGTACTAGCGTATAATTGTTTGTACAGATGAACAAGACACCTTCAGGTATCTTGAAATTGTACCCAAGGATGAGCCAGACTTGTGCAAGTGTACACTACTCTTCCTTATTTCTCTAGACTTTCCCATGATGCTACACAAAGAAGCAGTGTGTTTCAGGTGTGCATTAAAATACATCCACAGATGTGTCTCTAATTAACTCAGATGTTGTCAAAAAACTTCCACTGTGCTGGGAAATCACAGTGACTCGCCTGCGCTCAAGATCCCTGCTCTACAATGAGTATAGATGTCAGGAAGAATTGTGCCTTGCGCAAGAGGTAAAGTGCGCAGGCGCGGAATTTGGCCTCCGCAACTGCACATCACAAGGCACTGTGACGTGCAGGGGAGGGGGGAAACATTGTAATTAACTCAGTAGGCGAGATTTTCTTCCCAGTCCCGAGCCCGTAAGCATCAGAAACTTGTATGAGTAAAAAGACATTTCACAGCAACAAGAACTCTAATATGAGGCATACAGGAAGGTATAGATTTACATTTCTATCACCTGTATGCCCATATTAGGTGTCAGATAAGTGCCACGGGGTGACAGATTCCTTTTAACGTCCCTTTAAGTCTATTAGAGTCAGGAATTAATGGGCGATTTACATACCGATATAATTTTATAGTCACTACAGGACCCTGCTAACAAGACCTCCTATGAGAATCACAACTAAAGGATATTCTGGGATCAGGGAAGGCTTGATGATGGTCAATTCAAGGTGGGTTGGCCCCGCCCCCCATCTTAACTGTTTCCCCCAAAAAACGTCAGACACCATGGCTTGGATGTAATTGGCCACAGTGGCCTTTCATTACCGATAATAAAAACGTGTTATATTTTATATATAAATAAAGACGCGTTAAGGTCCTTGAAGCTAAGAAAGGTCTGTTGATCCCAACGACACAACTCCACTTACTCCCAGCCACGCACCTCAATCTCGGGAGCACCACGTACCCCTCAAAATGGGGGGCTCAAAAGCGGTTTCAAACCGCCACACCCGGGACTCGACATTCCTTTGCCATGAATCCCACAAATCACCAGACCCCAATATCACACATACTGTATAACCAAGGGATCCATGTCCTGTGGACACTCCCATACAAATTTATCACCAACTTCAAGGACCCTTAGCACGCATGCCATCGCCAGGGGCCGCCCGGGCAAATCTTCGACTCACAAGAAGTCGTCCTACAGCGCTCAGGAGAGGAACCCCCCCCTGTGGGGGAAACCTCCAGGGAACCATGGCTGACGGACTGCTCTTCCCCTGGGCTTAGAAAGATGCTGATCTTAGCAACTTGGGGCGTGGCACAGTTTCACAAGACACAGTAATTAATTAGCGTATATAGAGTAAAGCATCCCTTTCACTCAGGTTATGGCTGCCTATCGTACCCTAATTGCCGCTATGACCCGTAAAGTTTACCAGAAACAGGGAGGGCAGGCAGGACTTGTGTTGTCTCCTGAAATTGGTGAGAGACCAGACCACTTTCCTGATGCCTTTATAAGCGGCCTCCACCCCCCTATACCTGTCCCCACCTTTGCCGCATCCCTGTCATGCCGGTTTCCTCCCCATTGCCTTAGGCTGTTGCTCCAGCCTTTTCTTGATGTTGGTATCATCAATTCAAGGTGGGTTGGCCCCCGTCCCCATCTTAACTGTATCCCCCAAAAAATGACAGACACCATGGCTTGGAAGTAATTGGCCACAGTGGCCTTTTATTACCTATAATAAAAACGTGTTATATTTTATATATACATAAAGACGCGTTAAGGTCCTTGAAGCTAAGAAGGGTCTGGCGATCCCAATGACACAACTCCACTTCCAGCTGCACACCTCAAGCTCGGGAGCACCACGAACCCCTCGAAACGGGGGGTTCAAAAGCGGTTTCAAACCGCCACACCCGGGACTTGCCATTCCTTTGCCATGAGTCCCACAAATCACCAGACCCCAATACCACACATATATCTGAGGGATTCATGTCCTGTGGACACTCCCATATGAATTTATCACCACCTTCATGGACCCTAAGCATACCACCATGACACCTTAAGTACTCGAGACCCCCCTTCCTCTCATAAAAATCGCCTGGTCAATTCCCCTCCGCAAGGTTGATGACCATACGTCAATTCCGTCATTGTTCAAATGAACTCTGTCGCGCAACCAAAAATCATCCAAGCCATTTTCCAAGCCAAAATATCTAATTGACCCCCATTCGTGGAAAAATAGTTCGAAACTGCCCTGTTCACCTTCCTCTGAGCTCTATTCAGACTCTTTACTGACCTGGCATTTCGCCAACTCTTGTGGCCAGACTGTTACCATCCCCGGAAAAGATGCCCAAAGCTGTGAAAAACCGTGCCTGACGTCTTTAATTAATTCCCTACATGGCCGAACTCCTAAGTCATTACCCCACACGTGTAACAACAGTATATCCGGGGGGCGATCTAGACGAACAAATTTATTTACCTCCTGCAATACCCTGTTCCACCCCATCCCTCTAAAACCCAGCCAGCTTATGACGGCTTTGTCCCTTGACATGCCGAGCTGCCTTCCATCTCGTCTTACGTCTGCACGCAACACGCCCCAGTGGGAATTGGAGTTACCCATTATCCAAACCAGTAGAGGGGACCCGGGTCACGTGGGCGGTGCCGCCACATCGGCTGAAATTCCAGCATCCAGCGTCCGTCCTGGTCACCCGCTGTTGGCCTGGTGGTCCCGCTGTGATGCCGGCATCTCCCGCTGCCGTCAAAGGGTAGAGGAGCGGAAATTCCCGGGGGACCGATGTGCTGGGCTGGCCTTGGGAAAGCTCGGGGGGCTATGTGAGGCTAGCAGGCATAGGGGATGAAGAGGGGGCTACGAGAGCCTGCGTGAGATTAGCAGGCAAGGGGGACGAAAAGGAGGCTACAAAAGCCTGCGTGAGATTAGCAGGCAAGGAGGACGATGCGGGGGCTACAAAACCCTGTGTGAACCTCCATGGCGGGGGGGGGGGAGTAGCTATAAAACTCTGTATGCGCCTAGCGGGCCGGTGGGGGAAAAAGGTGGGGTATGCTACGCCCATCCAATT
The DNA here is from genome assembly GCF_046119375.1 of Phyllobates terribilis. Lineage (NCBI taxonomy): Eukaryota > Metazoa > Chordata > Amphibia > Anura > Dendrobatidae > Phyllobates > Phyllobates terribilis. Next base: position 307,436,985 of record NW_027362769.1, read on the forward strand.
TCCCTTAGACCTTAGCCCAGTCGGGACCTTGATTATTCCTTGGCATCTGCCAAAAATGAGGGAGGTGGCCCGCTCGTGGTAGGGTCCTTGAAGCGAAGAAGGGTCTGGTGATCCCAAGGACACAACTTCACTTACTCCCAGCTGAGCACCTCAAGTTCAGGAGCACAACAAACCCCTTGAAAGAGATGGGTTCAAAAGCAGTTTCAAACCGCCACACCTGGGACTTGACTCGACATTCCTTTGCTGTGAGTCCCACAAATCACCAGACCCCAATACCACACATATAACCAAGGCATCCATGTCCTGTGTACACTCCCATATCAATTTATCACCAACTTCAAGGACCCTAAAACAAAGACGCGATCACGCCAGCTGCCACGAAATGACGCTGCAAAAGGCATCCATATTAGACGCGTATTGCTGTAAGTTTGTAGTTCGCTTGAGGACATTTTTCCTTTAGCCGCTCACACAGGCTCCAGGCCACCAGGGATAGGCATATTGCCCCTTGTGTTGATGCACTTGATTACTTTACCCTTGATCGCTCCCACCAACTCAAGGGCACCCAGATTAGATACATTGCTGTTTGTGTGTGCACTCAATTATTGCCTTGTCCCGATGAGAATCTTGAAAAAAAACGGAGTTGGTTAGTATAAACAGTTACAATCCATACCAGAATTATCAAGTCACATGTAAAACAGAGAGAGTCCTTGAAGCTACTGATTGTATTGGCGAACATGTCTACCTCTTTCTGTTCTCCCCTCTAGCCGCTGTTTCTGGCTCGTAGGAGCCAATTTATTCAGTAGACATGCAAATTATGATTGTCCTGACCCCAGGGACTTTACCCATACCTGAGATGGTTACCACTCCACACCAGGGGCCATACCTGAGATGGTTACCCCTCCCCATCAGGGGACCATCCTGAGATGGTTACCCCTTCTGAGAATTGAACATAAGGAAACGTTCTTTGTAAGCCGCCGAACGTTACTACTACTGCCAAATTATAAGTAACCTCAAGGACCCACTAAAAGGAAAACCAAATATATTTATCTATATATATATACAGTGGTGACCAAAAGTATTGGCACCCCTGCAATTTTGTCAGATAATACTCAGTTTCTTCCTGAAAATGATTGCAATCACAAATTCTTTGGTATTATTATCTTCATTTAATTAGCTTGCAAGGAAAAAACACAAAAGAGAATGAAGCAAAAATCAAATCATTGATCATTTCACACAAAACTCCAAAAAAGGGCCGGACAAAAGTATTAGCACCCTCAGCCTAATACTTGGTTGCACAACCTTCAGCCAAAATAACTGCGAACAACCGCTTCCGGTAACCATCAATGAGTTTCTTACAATGCTCTGCTGGAATTGTAGACCATTCTTCTTTGGCAAACTGCACCAGGTCCCTGATATTTGAAGGGTGCCTTCTCCAAATTGCCATTTTGAGATCTCTCCACAGGTGTTCTATGGGATTCAGGTCTGGACTCATTGCTGGCCACCTTAGAAGTCTCCAGTGCTTTCTCTCAAACCATTTTATAGTGCTTTTGGAAGTGTGTTTTGGGTCATTGTCCTGCTGGAAGACCCATGACCTCTGAGGGAGACCCAGCTTTCTCACACTGGGCCCTACATTATGCTGCAAAATTTGTTGGTAGTCTTCAGACTTCATAATGCCATGCACACGGTTAAGCAGTCCAGTGCCAGAGGCAGCAAAGCAATCCCAAAACGTCAGGGAACCTCCGCCATGTTTGACTGTAGGGACCGTGTTCTTTTCTTTGTACACTCTATGTTGATGCTTTTTCCCAAAAAGCTCTACTTTTGTCTCATCTGACCAGAGAACATTCTTCCAAAATGTTTTACGCTTTCTCAGGTAAGTTTTGGCAAACTCCAGCCTGGCTTTTTTATGTCTCGGGGTAAGAAGTGGGGTCTTCCTGGGTATCCTACCATACAGTCCCTTTTCATTCAGATGCCGACGGATAGTACGGGTTGACACTGTTGTACCCTCGGACTGCAGGGCAGCTTGAACTTGTTTGGATGTTAGTCGAGGTTCTTTATCCACCATCCGCACAATCTTGCGTTGAAATCTCTCATCAATTTTTCTTTTCCGTCCACATCTAGGGAGGTTAGCCACAGTGCCATGGGCTTTAAACTTCTTGATGACACTGCGCACGGAAGACACAGGAACATTCAGGTCTTTGGAGATGGACTTGTAGCCTTGAGATTGCTCATGCTTCCTCAAAATTTGGTTTCTCAAGTCCTCAGACAGTTCTTTGGTCTTCTTTCTTTTCTCCATGCTCAATGTGGTACACACAAGGACACAGGACAGAGGTTGAGTCAACTTTAATCCATGTTAACTGGCTGCAAGCTGTTATGCACACGCCCGGGCTAGAGCGGCGTGTGCATGTGACTGGTAGTGATTCCACTGGACCGTGCCGGAGAGTGAATACCTGGAGGGGCGTAACTAAGTATCTGCCCGATCCGACCAAGGTGGCACGACGGCATACGACGCCAGAGCACCAAGGAGGAACCGAGCAGAGGGACCAGGTGCTACTCCAGGACAGACCCCGGACACGGCTGTTGACCCACACAGGGGAATACAGGAACAGACTGGTAGACTGGCACGCAGACTGGTATGCAGGCAGGCGGGTATGCTGGCAGGCGGGTATGCAGGCAGGCGGGTATGCAGGCAGGCGGGTAAAGGTAAGCACAGGTAGAGTGCAGACAGGGAGGCACTAGCAAGAAGGAACACAGGCGGGATAGGACCCAGTACACACCGGGATACAGGAACAATACAGGCAGAGGGGTACAGGTAAGCACAAATAGAGTGCAGAAGACTGAGCAGGGAGGACAGGGCTCTGTACACACGGAACAGACAGGAAGGGAAAGACAGAGCCAGACACCCACAGGGTACTTGCAGTGAAGTAGCGAGTGGACCACAAACTCACAAACGGGAGTACAGAGACAACAGGCAGGAGATAGGTACGAGTTCAGACTCTGCAGAAAAAGGAAGGGAACAGGCATAGAGGCAAAACAGGTAAAGGATAGGAGAGCGTTCAGACTAGAACTGGGTGTACGGAGGAGACCGACACTGCAGCGGGATACAGGAGCGGGTCTGGGAATACTGCCCCCAGAGAGGCGGAACGAACAGGCAAGGAGCGTGTTCAGACAGGACAGACTAGATACACAGAAAGGACTCAGTTCAGACACGGGAGCTGATACCGCAAAGCATACAGGACTAGTTCAGACACGGGAACTAAAACCGTAAAGCAGGAGACATACAGGACACAGTTCAGACACGGGAGCTGACACCGCAAGGCAGGAGAAATACAGGACTTAGTTCAGACACGGGAACTAATACCGTAAAGCAGGAGACATACAGGACACAGTTCAGACACGGGAGCTGACACCGCAAGGCAGGAAACATACAGGACTTAGTTCAGACACGGGAACTAATACCGTAAAGCAGGAGACATACAGGACACAGTTCAGACACGGGAGCTGACACCGCAAGGCAGGAAACATACAGGACTTAGTTCAGACAGGCCTGGAAATAAGCCTCCAGGAAAGGCAGACAGGGAAACAGGACGGGACCTGGCACATTCAGGGTGCAAGCACACACTGAAAGAACACATATGCTCAGGCAGGGATAGAAGGAAGCTGCTGAGCTATATACCAAGAGACAGACAGCGATAGGCTGAGGACGCACAAGGGGTGTGACCCACAGCAGGTACAAAAGGCAGGAAGTGATCGGGCGCCGCCCTTAAGCAGCAGAAACAGACACAGACACAAACAGACAACATGGAGGGAAGCCAGAGAGACATTCTGGACAGGAGATCAAGTGCGCCCTCCTGCATAGTGGGAGATGGACCACCATGCAAGGACGCCGCCAGGTATGTTACACAAGTGTGATTTAGTTATTGCCAATACCTGTTAGGTGCCACAGGTAAGTTACAGGTGCTGTTAATTACATGAATTAGAGAAGCATCACCTGATTTTTCAAACAGTGCCAATACTTTTGTCCACCCCTTTTTAGGTTTGGTGTGGAATTGTATCCAATTTGGCTTTAGGACAATTCTTTTTGTGTTTTTTCATTGAAGACAAATTAAATGAAGATAATAATACCAAAGAATTTGTGATTGCAATAATTTTCAGGAAGAAACTGAGTATTATCTGACAGAATTGCAGGGTTGCCAATACTTTTGGCCACCACTGTATGTACACATACACACACACTTATACGTACATACCCATTTCTTTTTTTTTTGTATATGTATTATATAGATACACTGTTTCTAGTCATTATACATATCTATAAATCAGCTTGTTCTAAAGTTTAAATGTAGGTATCTTTCACTAATAAACCCTACACCATGTAGGTAGATATGTTACTTGTAAATTCTAATGTACATAACAGATTGATACTGAAAACTATAACATCATACCTGCCCCCTTATCTGGTCAGATAGAAATATAACATGTAGGTCTAATATTAGCTGCATGTAGCCATAAATGTGTGTGCGGAAGACTGCAAGCTCTGCACCCCAGTCAGTCACCCTGCCTACATACAATCATGAGAGACCGGGCCGAAAACTTAGCCCACAATGTGTCTTCTAGAGCTGGGTGCAACCTCACACTGGCCGTGCCCCCTCACTGCTCGTCATATCCTGAGTTATTAGTGTCCACTCGCTGCACTGCCATGTTCAGTGTTATTACCAAAATATTTAATTATTTATGAGAAAACAGATATGACAAGGCTCCAGGTAATCCACTCAGTCTTGTGCTCTGTATAACCATAGATAATGTAAAATAAGCTCTTTGTGGGTATACACCGCTCCTGCCAACCTGGGCTGGGCCAGTATACAGAAACAAATTATATATAAAGGAAAATAACCTGTACCACAGGATCTGTATACACAAAACATGCCACCTATATAGTGAGGAGTGACAACCTGGATTCACCGGATCTGTAAACATGATACGTATACCACCCAGGAATGGAGCCTCCAATATTACACATGGTATATATTACACATATAGTATATAGTGACGATGCCCTTGATATACTGGCTCTGTATACATAAGTATACAGCACAGGAACGGAGCCTGTACCCATATCACACACAGTATATATTACACATACAGTATATAGTGATAATGCCCTTGATATACTGGCTCCGTATACATAAGTATACAGAACTGGAGTGGCGCCTGTACCCATATTACACATATATATTTTATAGTGAGAATACCCTTGATATATCGGCTCTGTCTACATGATACGTATACTGCACAGGGGTTGAGCCTGGATTGAGTGAAAACACCCTTTATATACTGGCTCTGTATGCATAATTATACCGTATACTCAGGGCCGGCGTCAGCACCCGGCGTACCTGGTCAAGTGCCGGGGCCCTGGACCATCAGGGGGCCCACTCGTTATCGGGGCCCGGGCCGCTTCCCCGGCATTTGTGCAGGGCCGCCGGTGCTGTTCAAGCCCTGCTGTGCTTCATGCAGCAGTGTGAGGTCAGTGTGCTGCTTCTCCACCAATCAGGCCTAGTGCTGTCACTTTCCAGACATGGCCGCGCGCTGTGCGCAGTGTGACTGTGTCTGGTAGTAATGATACGCAGGGGCGACACTGCGCCTTTAATTTTGCTTGTGTGTCGCACCTGCCGCATCATTACTACCAGACACAGCCGCACAGCGCGTGGCCATGTCTGGAAAGTGACAGCACTGGGCCTGATTGGTCGAGCAGCAGCACACTGACCACACACTGCTACTGCATGTAGCAAAGCAGGGCTTGAACAGTACCGGCGGTCCTGCACAGATGCTGGGGAGTGGGCCCCCCTGACTGAGGAGCTGGACGAGACACAGGCCAGGGGCTGGTGAGCGAGCTTCCCCAATCCCCATATAAAAAATATTTGTAATGTGTGTGTGCATGTATGATGTGAATGTCTGTGTATGTCAGTGTGTTTGACTGTGTATATACAGTACAGACCAAAAGTTTGGACACACCTTCTCATTTAAAGATTTTTCTGTATTTTCATGACTATGAAAATTATACATTCACACTGAAGGCATCAAAACTATGAATTAACACATGTGGAATTATATACTTAACAAAAAAGTGTGAAACAACTGAAAATATGTCTTATATTCTAGGTTATTCAAAGTAGCCACCTTTTGCTTTGATGACTGCTTTGCACACTCTTGGCATTCTCTTGATGAGCTTCAAGAGGTAGTCACCGGAAATGGTTTTCACCTCACAAGTGTGTCCTGTCAGGTTTAATAAGTGGGATTTCTTGCCTTATAAATGGGGTTGGGACCATCAGTTGTGTTGTGCAGAAGTCTGGTGGATACACAGCTGATAGTCCTACTGAATAGACTGTTAGAATTTGTATTATGGCAAGAAAAAAGCAGCTAAGTAAAGAAAAACGAGTGGCCATCATTACTTTAAGAAATGAAGGTCAGTCAGTCCGAAAAATTGGGCAAACTTTGAAAGTGTCCCCAAGTGCAGTTGCAAAAACCATCAAGCACTACAAAGAAACTGGCTCACATGAGGACCGCCCCAGGAAAGGAAGACCAAGAGTCACCTCTGCTTCTGAGGATAAGTTTATCCGAGTCACCAGCTTCAGAAATCGCAGGTTAACAGCAGCTCAGATTAGAGACCAGGTCAATGCCACACAGAGTTCTAGCAGCAGACACATCTCTTCAACAACTGTTAAGAGGAGACTTTGTGCAGCAGGCCTTCATGGTAAAATAGCTGCTAGGAAACCACTGCTAAGGACAGGCAACAAGCAGAAGAGACTTGTTTGGGCTAAAGAACACAAGGAATGGACATTAGACCAGTGGAAATCTGTGCTTTGGTCTGATGAGTCCAAATTTGAGATCTTTGGTTCCAACCACCGAGTCTTTGTGCGACGCAGAAAAGGTGAACGGATGGACTCTACATGCCTGGTTCCCACCGTGAAGCATGGAGGAGGAGGTGTGATGGTGTGGGGGGGCTTTGCTGGTGACACTGTTGGGGATTTATTCAAAATTGAAGGCATACTGAACCAGCATGGATACCACAGCATCTTACAGCGGCATGCTATTCCATCCGGTTTGCGTTTAGTTGGACCATCATTTATTTTTCAACATGACAATGACCCCAAACACACCTCCAGGCTGTGTAAGGGCTATTTGACAAAGAGAGAGAGTGATGGGGTGCTACGCCAGATGACCTGGCCTCCACAGTCACCAGACCTGAACCCAATCGAGATGGTTTGGGGTGAGTTGGACCGCAGAGTGAAGGCAAAAGGACCAACAAGTGCTAATCATCTCTGGGATCTCCTTCAAGATTGTTGGAAGACCATTTCCGGTGACTACCTCTTGAAGCTCATCAAGAGAATGCCAAGAGTGTGCAAAGCAGTCATCAAAGCAAAAGGTGGCTACTTTGAAGAACCTAGAATATAAGACATATTTTCAGTTGTTTCACACTTTTTTGTTAAGTATATAATTCCACATGTGTTAATTCATAGTTTTGATGCATTCAGTGTGAATGTACAATTCTCATAGTCATGAAAATACAGAAAAATGTTTAAATGAGAAGGTGTGTCCAAACTTATGGTCTGTATTGTATATTTATGTCTGTTTTATATGTGTTTTTCAGAATGTGTTCAAATATGTATGTATCTGTGTGTGTCTGCATATTGTGTTTGCATATCTGTGTACCATGTTCATGTGTGTATGTGTGTGCATGCCTGCGTACCATGTGCATGTCTGTGTACTGTGTGTGCGTGTATGTGTCTGCGTATTGTGTGTGCGTGTCTGCGTATTGCGTGTGCGTGTCTGCATATTGTGTGTGCTTGTCTGCGTATTGTGTGTGTGCGTGTCTGCGTATTGTGTGTGTGTCCATGTCTGCGTATTGTGTGTGCGTGTCTGCGTATTGTGTGTGTCAGCATGTCTGCGTATTGTGTGTGTGTCTGCGTACAGTGTGGGTGTGCGTGTATGTCTGCATACTGTAAATGTGTGCATGTCTGCGTACTATGTGTGCGTGTCTGCGTACTGTGTGTGTGTGTCTGCGTGTCTACGTACTGTGTGTGTGCGTGTCTGCGTATGCGTGTGCGGGCGTGTCTGTACTGTGTGTGTGCGTGTGCGTACTGTGTGTGTGCGTGTCTGCGTACTGTGTGCGTGCGTGTCTGCGTACTATGTGTGTGCATGCGTGTCTGCGTACTGTGTGTGTCTGCGTATTGTGGGCGTGTCTGCGTATTGTGTGTTTGCGTATTGTGTGTGCGTGTCTGCGTATTGTGTGTGCGTGTCTGCGTATTGTGTGTGTGTGCTTGTCTGCGTATTGTGTGTGTTTGTGTATTGTGTGTGTGTGCGTATTGTGTGTGTGCGTGTCAGCGTACTGTGTGTGTGTGTCTGCGTACTGTGTGTATGTGCGTGCGTGTCTGCGTACTGTGTGTGTGCGTGCGTGTCTGCGTACTGTGTGTGTGCGTGCGTGTCTGCGTACTGTGTGTGTGTGTCTGCGTACTGTGTGTGTGCGTGTCTGCATACTGTGTGCGTGTCTGCGTACTGTGTGTGTGTGTGTGTCTGCGTACTGTGTGTGTGCGTGTCTAACTACTGTGCGTGTCTGCGTACTGTGTGCATGCATGTCTGCATACTGTGTCTGTGTGTGCATGTCTGCGTACTGTGTGATGAGGGGACAGCCTGAGACCTGTGCTGTATACCTATATTTCTCCGCCGTATCTGTGCATTGTGAATCGTGGTATGTGCTAAAGGGCCCACTGAGACCCTTTCACCCGGGGCCCACAAAAACCTGGAGCCGGCCCTGCGTATACTATATAGCAGTGATGGCGAACCTTTTAGAGACCGAGTGCCCAAACTGCTATCCAAAAACCACTTATTTATCGCCAAGTGCCAACACGGCAATTTAACCTAAATATTGAGGTTTTAGTTTAGAAAAAAACAACTGATACAATGAGCAGGTGAGCGCAGTATAAAGCAGCCACAGAAAGGGGCAGGGGTATGAGACTGCAGAAATAAAGAATACAGTGGGTACTGTAAGGCGGCGGTGTTCACACCGTGCAGTAACTGAGGCAGTGACCCAAGCAAGTCCAACATAAACAGCTTTTATTCAGCAACTCACGGGTAAACAGAAAGTCCTCCGGTTCGCAGCCGGGTTAACGTGAGTCCATAAACAACGGTTGCCGGGGACAACAGCCACGCCGGGGCTGCTCAGAGCCTGACAGGTGCAGAGCCTTCCTAGGCAGTGGTTCAGCCACACTCAGTCCTGCTGAGCTAACCTGCTGTGCTCCTAACAGGTTGCAACATAGAACAACACTAAACCTTAGTGAAGGAGTTTTAAAGGACCTGTGGCAAGAGCCACTGGAAAATCCGGGTTGGAGGGAGGAGGCCGCCCCACTGCCTCCTGAGACCTCCTCCAAGAAATGAAGGCCCTGCCGGGTTTTACTTAATCTGCCTTAGCCAGGTAGTCTGACCAGGTGATTGCTCAACTTCATTCCTGCATTGCAGCCGCAGCTGTGTCTGTGACTGCAATGCACTCCAATGGATTTAATAGGTCTCTGTACACATTCTGGGGGATATATACCGACCCTCGTATATGATCCCCGTCACTGCCTCACATATCCCCCCCCTCTGTTCAAACTTGTGGGGTTGAACATTTGCCACCATACAGGGTGCCTGGGACAGGGCATCCGCGTTTCCCTGCGACTTCCCAGGGCGATGTTCTACCGAGAAACTGAAATTTTGCTGTGACAGGAACCACCTGGTGACTCGCGCATTCCTCTCCTTGGCATTTCTCATCCATACCAAGGGTGAGTGGTCCGTCACCAAGCGGAACTGACGCCCGAGTAAATAATAGCGTAGTGATTCCAAGGCTCACTTAATAACCAAACACTCCTTCTCTACCACGCTATAGTTTTTCTCTGCCGGGACAAGTTTTCTACTCAAGTAGGTGACCGGGTGCTCTTCACCATTCACTTTTTGTGACAATACCGCCCCTAGGCCTACCTCCGAGGCATCTGTCTGTACAATGAAGGTTTCATTGAAGTTGGGGCTGATGAGGACCGGCTGTCCACACAGGGCCAACTTCATGGACTGAAAAGCTTCTTCTGCCTGAGGGTTCCACCGAACCATTACCGATTTTTTTCCCTTCAAGAGATCGGTCAGGGCCGCCGTTCGTCCAGCAAAATTAGGTATAAACCGGCGGTAATACCCAAGGATGCCAAGGAACGCCCTCGCCTGTTTTGTACTTGACGGTTTAGGCCAGTTTTTTATAGCCTCAATTTTATTGATTTGGGGCTTGATAGCTCCTCGGCCTATCACATACCCCAAATATCGGGCTTCCTCTAGCCCTATCGCACATTTTTTGGGGTTTGCCGTTAACCCTGCGGCTCTGAGAGAATCCAGCACCGCTTGTACCTGTGATAGGTGTGTATGCCAGTTGGTTCTAAAGATGATAATATCATCTAGATACTCGGACGCGTACTCCTGATGAGGCTTGAGCACTATGTCCATCAACCTCTGAAATGTAGCCGGGGCCCCATGTAACCCAAAAGGTAAGACCACATAGTGGTACAGACCCTCTGGAGTTACGAAGGCGGTCTTTTCCTTCGCCGAATCTGTGAGAGGTACCTGCCAGTAACCCTTGGTGAGGTCGAGCGTGGTAAAGTACTGGGCCTGCCCCAGTCTCTCAATCAGCTCGTCCACCCGGGGCATTGGATAAAGGTCGATCTTTGACACTTCATTCAATTTCCGGAAATCGTTACAGAAGCGTAACGATCCGTCTGGTTTTGGAATCAGTACGATGGGGCTAGCCCACTCACTCCGTGATTCCTCTATGACGCCTAACTGAAGCATTTGTTTTACCTCAGCCGTGATGGCTTTCCTCCGGGCCTCGGGTACCCGGTACGGTCTTATTCGTACCCGTACCCCAGGTTCGGTGACAATGTCATGTTGGATAACCGTAGTCCTACCTGGTAGCTCTGAGAACACGTCGGTATTGTGCTGCACCAGCGAGCGAGCCTCCCGTCGCTGCTGTTTAGTGAGGGCATCACTTATCCTGACCTCCCCCTCGAATGCTTCCCTGGCTGAAGGTGGAGAATTCTCTGGTGATATGCCCGGGGTGACGTCTGTAACTAAACACTCTCGATCTTTCCAAGGCTTTAGCAGGTTTACATGGTAAAGCTGCTCAGGTTTCCTCCTTCCGGGCTGATACACCCGGTAATTTACCTCCCCCACTTTTTCTCGAATCTCATAGGGTCCTTGCCACTTGGCAATGAACTTACTCTCGGCTGTGGGTACCAGTACTAACACCCGATCACCCTTGTTAAAAGTTCTGACTCTGGCTCTTTTATTATATGTGCGCCTCTGAGCTGCCTGGGCATCTAACAGATGCTCTTTCACGATGGGCATGACCGCCGCGATCCGGTCCTGCATACTAGCCACGTGTTCAATTATACTCCTATGTGGAGTTGGCTCTTGTTCCCATGTCTCTTTGGCTACGTCCAACAGACCCCTAGGGTGTCTGCCGTACAATAACTCAAAGGGAGAGAACCCTGTGGAAGCCTGGGGTACCTCACGGACGGCGAACATCAAATAGGGTAACAACATGTCCCAATCCCTTCCATCCTTAGAAACCACCTTTTTTAACATGGACTTGAGGGTTTTATTGAACAGTTCTACTAGCCCGTCGGTTTGAGGGTGGTACACCGAGGTGCGCAATTGTTTAATTTTTAGCAATTTGCATAGTTCCCTTGTCACTTTGGACATAAAGGGGGTCCCCTGATCCGTCAGGATCTCCTTGGGTAGTCCAAGGCGACAGAACATGGCAAACAGCTCCCGTGCAATCAGTTTTGCCGAGGTGTGGCGTAGTGGTATAGCTTCCGGGTACCGAGTGGCATAGTCGACAACTACTAGTATGTGTTGGTGTCCACGGGCGGATTTTACAATGGGTCCAACCAAATCCATTGCAATCCGTTCAAAAGGCACCTCTATCACTGGCAGAGGTACCAATGGACTACGGAAGCTTGCAGTGGGTAAGGTCAACTGATATTCGAGGCAGGATTCGCAGTACCTTTTGACCTCCGCGTAAACCCCAGGCCAAAAGAACCGCTGCAAGATACGTTCTAGCGTCTTTTTTTCCCCTAAGTGTCCACCCAGCAGGTGTGAGTGTCCCATCTCCAGAATCGCCCGACGGTAAGACTGAAGTGCCACTAACTGATCCACAACCTCGTCCCTGATCTTATCTATCCTATAGAGCAAATCACTGTTGATTACCATGCGTGGAAATACAATATCGGCACCGGGCTGTTGAGCTACGCCATTTACCTCTAACACCCTTTCCCGCGCCTGAGCCAGGGTGGGATCCTGTAGCTGAGCCATCCCAAACGTGGCCCGGGACACTTCCAGCTCGGGGATCGATGGGATCTCCTCGACCTCTCCTGCCAGCACTTCTAAGGGAAACCTATCGGGGTCACACACTGTCCCTAGGTTGGACACCCCTACGGCAGGTTCCCCTGACTCAGGTTCGTCGGGTACAATGCCTGTAATACATTTTACCGGGGGAGAGTGGATTTTGTTTTTCCACAGAGTCCAGAACAGGGGCAAGTCTCTTCCCAACACAGTCCCATAGGGAAGAGTTTTTACCACCCCTACCACATGTTTTATTTCTCCACACGGCGTGGACAGGACTACCTCCTTAGTTGGGTACTCTCTGAGGTCCCTATGGATACACACAACCCCAATGGGCCGTTCACCGGGGTTGTCTCCTGGCACCAGCGACCCATGTACCAAAGTCACAAGGCTCCCTGAGTCCAGGAGGGCCTCCGTGGGGTACCCATTAACCAATACCTGGCATATTTGGAGTTCACTGTCCCGGGAGTCGGCGCTCGCCGTGCAGACGGTCTGGGCATACATTGAGATCCGGCGGCTATATCCGCAGTCCATGGGTTCCGTAGTCAGGGGGCAATTAGCAATCACATGTCCCGGCCCCTGACACCGCCAACATCTAAGGGTGGAGGTACTATTTGGTCTTATGGCAGTTTGGGAGGGAACCAGTCTCCTGCCGCTCTCACTCCGGGGTTCCCCTTCAGCACGGGCACGGTGCTGTCTGTCCCCAGCAGAGAGACGCGACCCCTTTCCCGACTCCTGTGTTGGCAGGGATCGGCGTGTCAGCCGAGAGGGGGCGGAGTCTCGAATGAAGTCCTGAGTAGCCGAGTAGCGCTCGACCAAACTGACCACCTGGTCGAGGGTGCCAGGGTCCCCTTGCCCCACCCAACACTGGATAGCGACTGGCAGAGTCCTCACCAGCTGGTCAACCACCACCCTCTCCACTATCTGGGCTGGGGACAAAGTCTCAGGTTGGAGCCACCTCTTTACCAGCTGCAGGAGGTCATAAGCCTGAGACCGGGCAGGTCGGGTCTCCACATAGGCCCATGAAAACACACGCTGAGCCCTCACGTATGTATTGACCCCCAGCCGGGCAAGGATCTCACCTTTGAGCCTCTGGTAGTCCCGGGCGTCCTCCTGACTGAGGTCGAAACAGGCCTTCTGGGCATCGCCAACCAAAAACGGAGCCACCACTTCTGCTCACTGGTCGGCTGGTAGGTTTTCCTGCTCTGCTGTGCGTTCGTAGATGGTAAGGAAGGCTTCCACGTCGTCCTCCGGTCCCATCTTCCTCAACGCTGATTGAACCTTGTCCCGGGCGTCTCGACGTTCCGAGGCTGATGCGGTCGGTGTCTCCGGCAGAGCAGCAATCTGTTGCATCATCAGTTTATTTGTTTTTTGCTGCTGCTGGTACAGTAGCTGCTGCTGCTGATTGTGCTGCTGTTCCCGCTCCTGCTGTTGCCGTTGGAGACTCAGGTACTGCTCCTGCTGTTGCCGCTGGAGACTCTGGTGCTGCTCCTGCTGTTGCCGCTGAGACTGCAGCAACTGCTGCTGGGCGAGTGCGAGCTGCTTTAATAGCTCCTCCATTTTGTCCATGGGGTGGAACTGAAAGGTGGCAGGACGGATTGTGGTCATGCAGCTGCCAGAGGGGTATGCCTCAGTCACAATGCCCACATTCTCCACCAAACTGTAAGGCGGCGGTTTTCACACCGTGCAGTAACTGAGGCAGTGACCCAAGCAAGTCCAACATAAACAGCTTTTATTCAGCAACTCACCGGTAAACAGAAAGTCCTCCGGTTCGCAGCCGGGTTAACGTGAGTCCATAAACAACGGTTGCCGGGGACAACGGCCACGCCGGGGCTGCTCAGAGCCTGACAGGTGCAGAGCCTTCCTAGGCAGTGGTTCAGCCACACTCAGTCCTGCTGAGCTAACCTGCTGTGCTCCTAACAGGTTGCAACATAGAACAACACTAAACCTTAGTGAAGGAGTTTTAAAGGACCTGTGGCAAGAGCCACTGGAAAATCCGGGTTGGAGGGAGGAGGCCACCCAACTGCCTCCTGAGACCTCCTCCAAGAAATGAAGGCCCTGCCGGGTTTTACTTAATCTGCCTTAGCCAGGTAGTCTGACCAGGTGATTGCTCAACTTCATTCCTGCATTGCAGCCGCAGCTGTGTCTGTGACTGCAATGCACTCCAATGGATTTAATAGGTCTCTGCACACATTCTGGGGGATATATACCGACCCTCATATATGATCCCCGTCACTGCCTCACAGTACGGAAAGTATTCAGACCCCTTTAAATTTTTCACTCTTTGTTTCATTGCAGCCATTTGGTAAATTCTAAAAAGTTCATTTTTTTCTCATTAAAGTACACTCTGCACCCCATCTTGACTGAAAAATAAAACAGAAATGTAGAAATTTTTGCAAATTTATTAAAAAAGAAAAACTGAAATATCACATGGTCATAAGTATTCAGACCCTTTGCTCAGACACTCATATTTAAGTCACATGCTGTCCATTTCCTTGTGATCCTCCTTAAGATGGTTCTACTCTTTCATTGGAGTCCAGCTGTGTTTAATTAAACTGATAGGACTTGATTTGGAAAGGCACACACCTGTCTATATAACACTTCACAGCTCACAGTGCATGTCAAACCAAATGAGAATCATGAGCTCAAAGGAACTGCCCAAGGAGCTCAGAGACAGAATTGTGGCAAGGCAAAGATCTGACCAAGGTTACAAAAAAATGTATGCATTACTCAAGGTTTCTAAGATCACAGTGGCCTCCATAATCCTTAAATGGAAAAAGTTTAGGACCACCAGAAGTCTTCCTAGACCTGGCAGACCAGCCAAACTGAGCAAATGTGGGAGAAGAGCCTTGGTGGGAGAGGTAAATAAGAACCCCAAGATCACTGTGGCTGAGCTCCAAAGATGCAGTAGGGAGATGGGAGAAAGTTCCACAAAGTCAACTATCACTGCAGTCCTCCACCAGTTGGGCCATTATGGCAGAGTGACCCGATGGAAGCCTCTCCTCAGTGCAAGACATATGAAAGCCTGCATAGAGTTTGCTCAAAAACACATGAAGGACTCCTAGACTATGAGAAATAAGATTCTCTGGTCTGATGAGATGAAGATAGAACTTTTTGGTGATAATTCTAAGCGGTATGTGTGGAGTAAACCAGGCACTGCTCATCACCTGCCCAATACAATCCCAACAGTGAAACATGGTGGTGTTAGCATCATGATATGGGGGTGTTTTTCAGCTGCATTGACAGGATGACTGGTTGCAATTAAAGGAAACATGAATGCGGCCAAGTACAGAGATATCCTGGATGAAGACCTCTTCCAGAGTGCTCTGGACCTCAGACTTGGCCAAAGGTTCACCTTCCAACAAGACAATGACCCTAAGCACACAGCTAAAATAGCAAAGGAGTGGCTTCAGAACAATTCTGTGACCATTCTTGACTGGCCCAGCCAGAGCCCTGCCCTAAACCCAATTGAGCATCTCTGGAGAGACCTGAAAATGTCTGTCCACCAACGTTCACCATCCAACCCTGACGGAACTGGAGAGGATCTGGAAGGAAGAATGGCAGAGGATCCTCAAATCCAGGTGTGAAAAACTTGTTGCATCATTCCCAAGAAGACTCATGGCTGTACTAGCTCAAAAGGGGGCTTCTACTCAATACTGAGCAAAGGGTCTGAATACTTATGACCATGTGATATTTCAGTTTTTCTTTTTTAATAAATTTGCAAAAATTTCTACGTTTCTGTTTTTTTTTAGTCAAGATGGGGTGCAGAGTGTACTTTAATTAGAAAAATAGTGCTGCATTCCTGTGCTATAAAGGTGATCAGAATAAAATAAGTGAAAGTCCCATAGTGGGACACAGAATAAAAGTCCAAAAAGTGTTAAAAAATGTGAAAAAAAATTGTAAAAATATTTAAAAAAAAATAAAAATAAATAATCCACCAAAAATAAAATATAATGTACCCATCAATAAATATTATTATGAAAAAAACAAACAATAAAAGTACACATATTTGGTATCGCCTCGTCCGGAGCGACGTGACCTATAAAACTGTCCCACTAGTTAACCCCTTTAGTAAACACTGACAAAAAAATAATAAAGAACTAAGCAAAAAACAATGCTTTATCATCATACCGCCAAACAAAAAATGGAATAACACGCGATCAAAAAGACAAATATAAACAAAAATGGTACCGCTGAAAACGTCATCTTGTTCCGCAAAAAACAAGCTGCCATACAGCTCCATCAGCCGAAAAATAAAAAAGTTATAGCTCTCAGAATAAAGCGATGCAAAAAATATTTCTTTCTATAAAAAAGCTTTTATTGTGTAAAAGCGCCAAAACATAGAAAAATGATATAAATGTGGTACCGCTGTAAACATACTGACCCAAAGAATAAAGCTGCCTTATCAATTTTACCACACGCGGAACAGAATGAAAAAAAAAACATAAAAACAATTCTGGAATTGCTGTTTTTTGTTTATTCTGCCTCCCAAAAATCGGAATAGAAAGCGATCAAAAAATGTCAAGTGCCTGAAAATGGTACCAACAAAAATGTCAAGTCATCCCGTCACATGACTATCTCGGCCAAAATATGGAAAAAATTATAACTTTCAAAATATGACGATGCAAAAACTAGATTTTACAAAAAAAATGCGTCTTTTAGTGTGACAGCTGTCAATCATAAAAACCCGATATGATTCTGGTATCGCTGTAATCGCACCGACCCGAAGAATAAAGTTGCCTAATCACTTATACCGCACGAGGAGCGGCGTAAAAAATAAACTCTAGGGTTAGGGTTATGGTTATGTAAGGGTTAGGGTTGGGCTAGGGTTAGGGTTGGGCTAGGGTTAGGCTAGGGTTGGGCTAGGGTTGGGGTTAGGGTTGGGCTAGGGTTAGGGTAGGGTTAGGGTTGGGCTAGGATTAGGATTGGGCTAGGGATTTTTTTCAAAAGTAAAAAAAAAAAAAAGATGACGATATGGCGACTAGTGTTGAGCGCAAGTGCTCGCTACTTGAGTTTGCATCGGGTGCTCAGGTATGCACTGAGTATCGCAGGTGCTCAAGTGACATGCTCGAGTCTCCGTCCCATATGCTTCATGGCATATACACCGCGTGCAGAATTATTAGGCAAATGCTTATTTTTGACACTTTGATACTTTTTCTACATGTTGTCCTACTCCAAGCTGCATAGGCTTGAGAGCCAACTACCAATTAAGTAAATCTGGTGATATGCATCTCTGTAATGAGGAGGGGTGTTGAATAATGACATCAACACTCTATATAAGGTGTGCTTAATTATTAGGCAACTTCCTTTGCTTTGGCAAAATGGGTCAGAAGAGAGATTTGACGGGCTCTGAAAAGTCCAAAATTGTGAGATGTCTTGCAGAGGGATGCAGCAGTCTTTAAATTTCCAAACTTTTGAAGCTTGATCACCGAACAATCAAGCGTTTCATGGCAAATAGCCAACAAGATCTCAAGAAGCATGTTGGCCAAAAAAGGTGCAAAATAACTGCCCATGAATTGATGAAAATTAAGCGTGAAGCTGCCAAGATGCCATTCGCCACCAGTTTTGCCATATTTCAGAGCTGCAACGTTACTGGAGTATAAAAAAGCACAAGGTGTGCAATACTCAGGGACATGGCCAAGGTAAGGAAGGCTGAAAAACGACCACCTTTGAACAAGAAACATAAGATAAAATGTCAAGAATGGGCCAAGAAATATCTTAAGACTGATTTTTCAAAGGTTTGATGGACTGATGAAATGAGAGTGACTCTTGATGGGCCAGATGGATGGGCCAGAGGCTGGATCAGTAAAGGGCAGAGAGCTCCACTCAGACTCAGACGCCAGCAAGGTGGAGGTGGGGTACTGGTATAGGCTGGTATCATCAAAGATGAACTTGTGGGACCTTTTCGGGTTGAGGATGGAGTGAAGCTCAACTCCCAGACCTACTGCCAGTTTCTGGAAGACAACTTCTTCAAGCAGTGGTACAGGAAGAAGTCGGTATCGTTCAAGAAAAACATGATTTTCATGCAGGACATTGCTCCATCACATGCATCCAACAACTCCACAGCGTGGCTGGCCAGTAAAGGTCTAAAGGAAGAAAAAATAATGACATGGCCCCCTTGTTCACCTGATCTGAACCCCATAGAGAACCTGTGGTCCATCATAAAATGTGAGATCTACAGGGAGGGAAAAGAGTACACCTCTCGGAACAGTGTCTGGGAGGTTGTGGTAGCTGCTGCATGCAATGTTGTTCGAAAACAGATCAAGCAACTGACAGAATCTATGGATGGAAGGCTGTTGAGTGTCATCATAAAGAAAGGTGGCTATACTGATCACTAAATTTTTTGGTTTTTGTTTTAGCATGTCAGAAATGTTTATTTCTAAATTTTGTGCACTGATATTGGTTTACCTGGTGAAAATAAATAAGTGAGATGGGATTATACTTGGTTTTTATTAAGTTGCCTAATAATTCGCCACAGTAATAGTTACCTGCACAAACAGAAATTCTCCTAAGATAGCCAAATCTAAAAAAAACCTCACTCCAACTTCCAAAAATATTAAGCTTGGATATTTATGGGTTGATTGAGAACATAGTAAATAATAAGATAATAAAAATAATCCTCTAAAATACAACTTGCCTAATAATTCTGCACACTGCCATGCGCCCAGTCGCTTGTATGCTGACGTCAGCTGCTAGCTGCTGGCCTCTGATTGGCCAGCAGCGTGTATTGCGGTGCACGGGCCTGGCAAGTTCGTGCGCTGCAATACACTTCAGCTAAATGTGTGTCCGAGAACGCACATCTAGCTGGAGTAGCAGGGCTGGCGTCGGCACTCGGTGGGCTCAGAGTTCTCACCCGCCGGGCCCAATCCAGTAGCGCTAGTGCTGCGGCGATGGCGCGCGTGCCCACTGGGAGTGCTCTGCATGCTTCCTCTGGCACGCGTGCCATAGGTTCGTCAGCACTGGTATATATTGATAATACTTGTAACATCCCTGGCGTTGCGCTTGCATAGTGCACCACCTCCCACTATGCAAGACCACAATCTTACCTGTCAGTCCAGCCTACAAACCTTGCTCCAGTTCATGCTGTGTGCATGTCTTTTGTCTGATTGCTTAGGGTGGCGGCCCGATTACTTCCTGATTCTTATAGCTGCTGTGGGCGCACTCCTAATGCATCCCCAGCCTATTGCTGTGAGTCACTGGATATTTAAACCCCCTCCACCCAAAAAGGAGGTGCCTGAGCAACACTTTCACACAGTTTGTCTTTGCAACTGAATTGCCAGGTCCTGTCCTGTATTTTGTTTGTTTCTGCCACCCTGGGGACTGCATACCCAGGCCTGTTATCTCTGACTTCTAGTCTGTTTCCGCCACTCTGAGGGCTGCATACCCAGACCTGTTATCTCTGACTTCTAGTCTGTTTCCGCCACTCTGGGGGCTGCATACCCAGGCCTGTTACCTGTGACTTCTAGTCTGTTTCCACCACCCTGGGGGCTGTATACCCAGGCTCGTTCTTGTATCTCATTGCAGTATCAGTTCCTGTCTGAACTGTCTCCTAGCCTGTCACCTGTTTGTCTCTATGTCCATACCTTCCCTTTTCTTGCAGTGTCTGAACCTGCACCTAACTCCAACTCGTTGTCTCTGTACTTCTGTTTGTGAGTTTTGTGTCCACTCGCTACTTCATAGTAAGTACTTTGTGTGTATCTGGTTCTGCTTGTCCCTTTTCCCTTCCTCCGTATCTACCTCCTGTGTTCTAGCCATCTTCCTGTATTTTCCAGTCTGTTCCATGTGAACAGAGTCCTGTCCTCTCTGCCTGCACCTTCTGCCCTGTTCGGCTCTGCTTGCTCACCGCGCCAGCGGTTTCCCTCTGCTTTGACTTGCCCACCGCTCCGGCGGCTTCTCTCTCCTCTGCCTTGCCCACCGCTCCTGCGGCTTCTCTCTGCTCTGCCTTGCCCACTGCTCCAGCGGTTCCGCTCTGCTCTGCCTTGTCCACCGCACCTGTGGTTTCGCTCTGCTTTGCCTTGTCCACCTCACCTGCGGTTTCGCTCTGCTCTGCCTTGTCCACCACACCTGCGGTTTTGCTCTGCTCTGCCTTGTCCACCGCACCTGCGGTTTCACTCTGCTCTGCCTTGTCCACCGCACCTGTGGCTTCGATCTGCTCTGCCTTGTCCACCGCACTTGCGGTTTCGCTCTGCTCTGCCTTGTCCACCGCACTTGCAGTTTTGCTCTGCTCTGCCTTGTCCACTGCACTTGCGGTTTCTCTCTGCTCTGCCTTGACCACCGCTCCGGCGGTTCCTCTCTGCTCTGCCTTGACCACCGCTCCGGCGGTTCCTCTCTGCTCTGCCTTGACCAGCGATCCGGCAGTCCCCCTCTGCTCTGCCTTGCCCACCGCACCTGCGGTTTTCGCTCCACTCTGCTTGCTCACCGCACCGGCGGTTCCTCTCTGCTCTGCCTTGTCCTCCGCTCTGGCGGTTTCGCTTTACTCTGCTTGTCTACCGCATCTGCGGCTCTGTTCCTGTCTCCCAGTCTGTACTGGACCCTATCTAGCCTGCGCTCCAACCTGCTAGTACCTCCCTGTCTGCACTCCAGCCATGTTTGCCAGTATCTCCCTGTCTGCATTCTAGCGTGCTTTCCAGTACCCACTTGTCTGCATACCAGCCGTGCTTGACAGTGCCCACCTGTCTGCATACCAGCCGTGCTTGCCAGTGCCCCCCTGTCTGCATACCAGCCGTGCTTGCCAGTGCCTCCCTGTCTGCATACCAGCCGTGCTTGCCAGTACCCACCTGTCTGCATACCAGCCATGCCTACCAGTATCCACCTGTCTGCATACCAGCCGTGCCTGCCAATACCCACCTGCCTGTATGCCAGTCTAACCTGCCTGTTCCTGCATTCCCCGGTGTGGGTCAACAGCTGTGACCGGGGTCTCACCTGGAGTAGCACCTGGTCCCTCTGCTTGGTTCCTCATTGGTTCACGGAGTCAACTGAGCCGCCGTGCGACCTTGGTCGGATCGGGTTGATACTTAGTTACGCCCCTCCAGGCACTCCTCGGTTCATGGTACAGTGGGATCACTAATCACGCTCACGCCAGTCAGTCCGGGCGCGAGCGTAACAATACCCTTGATAGTGACAATACCCTTAATATACTGGGTCTGTACATAAGTATACAGCACAGGGATGGAGCTTGTATACCGATTACCCTCATATAGTAAATAGTGTATTTGGGACAGGAATGGAGCATGTAGCTACATCATCCTTATATAGTGAGAATAATAATACATATATATTGAGGCTAATACTCTGGATATAGTAGATCTGTATACATAAGTAAACAGCACCGGGGGCCTGAATACAGATCACTTGCATACACAGGATCTGAACACACAGCATGGTCCGTACATAACAGATTAAACATATATGGTGAGCAATGATCACTTTCCTACACAAGCTCTGAACACACAGCATGGTCCGTATATAACAGATTAAACATATATAATGAGCAATGATCCCTTTCATACACAAGCTCTGAACACACAGCATGGTCCGTATATAACAGATTAAACATATATAGTGAGCAATGATCCCTTTCATACACAAGCTCTGAACACACAGCATGGTCCGTATATAACAGATTAAACATATATAGTGAGCAATGATCCCTTTCATACACAAGCTCTGAACATACAGCATGGTCCGTATATAACAGATTAAACATATATAGTGAGCAATGATCACTTTAATGCACAATATCTGTACACATATCATGGTCCGTATATAACAGATTAAACTTATAAAGTGAGCAATGATCACTTTCATACACAAGATCTGTACACATCCGTATATAACAGATGAAACATATAGTGAGTAGTGTTGAACATTCCGATACTGAAATATCGGATATCGACCGATATTCTCGGTATCGGAGTTCCGATACTGAGTTCCGATACTTTTAGAATATCAAATACCGGAATCGGAAGTTCCCATAATGCCTGCGCTCTGCAGTGTCTCTGAAGGATGACAAGCTGGATGGCAGCGCTCAGCTTACTGTACTTGTCATTTAGTGTAAAGGATTTATTTAAAAAAATGATAGTGTTTTCATGCACCGTCTCTTTAAAAAAGCCGGCCGGCAATTCAGCAGCGGTACCCTACAATTTACAACAGAAAGAATAGAGCATCACACATAAATTAGATAGATAGAAACATGTCAGTCACATATATAATAAGTACAGTGATAGTGTTGCTTACTGTACTTGTCATTTAGTGTTAAAATAAAGGATTTATTAAAAAAAAAATTGGCGTGGGGTTCCCCGTAGTTTTAGGCTCTAGCGGAGGTTAAGCAGACAGCTGGGGCAGATATTTGAAGCCTGGGAAGGGGTAATACCCACGGAACTTCCCAGGCTACTAATATCAGCCCCCAGCTGAATACCTAGCCTTTACTAGCTATTAAAATGGAGGACCCCCCCCAAAAAAATGACGTCAGGTCACCCCTATTTTAATAGCTAGCAAAGGCTAGGCAGACAGCTGGGGGCTGATATTAATAGCCCAGGAAGGGTGCCATGAATATTGGCCCCCTCCCAGGCTAGAAACACCAACTGTCAGCCGCCCCAGAAATGATGCATCCATAGGATGCGCCAATTCTGGCACTTAGCCTCGCTCTTCCCACTGCCCTGTAGCGGTGGCAGTGGGGTAATAGGGCTGGGGTTGATGTCAGCTTATAATGCCAGCTGACATCAAGCCCAGGTTAGTAATGGAGAGGCGTCTATAAGACACCCCCATTACTAACCCCATAGTCAAAGTTACAAAAAAACACAAACACCCAGAATAAATTCCTTTAATTGAAATAAACACACAATTCTTTATTGTTCTAAATTTAACCATGCTTACTCTCACGCCCATTCCAGCTGAAGCCAACGATCTCCTGCAATAAAAGTAAAATAATAAAGCAACATCATCCTTACCTTTCCATGGTTCCCACGACAGCTTCAGCTCTGCTACATTCACAAAACAGTTTGGATCGCTGCAGAAAGCTGCCATCCAGCTTGCCATGCCGCAGAGACTGAGAAGCGCTGGCATGCTTGCGCTCCTCAGTGTCTGGCTGTGATGGCATAAAGATGAGCCGAGGTCATGTCCAATGAATTCAGCTCACCTCATGCATGTCACTGACAGCGTGGGAGAATTCTCCTGCACTCAGCGCTTCAGCGTGAGAATTCTCCCACGCTGTCCGTGACGTGCATGAGGTGAGCTGAGTTCATTGGACATGAGCTCACCTCATGCACGTCACTGACAGCGTGGGAAAATTCTCACGCTGTAGCGCTGAGTGCAGGAGAATTTTCCCACGTTGTCAGTGACGTGCATGAGGTGAGCTCATGTCCAATGAACTCAGCTCACCTCATGCACGTCACTGACAGCGTGGGAGAATTCTCACGCTGAAGCACTGAGTGCAGGGGAATTTTCCCACGCTGTCAGTGATGTGCATGAGGTGAGCTGAGTTCATTGGACATGACCTTGGCTCATCTGGATGCCATCACAGCCAGACACTGAGGAGCGCAAGCATGCCTGCGCTTCTCAGTCTCTGCGGCATGTCAAGCTGGATGGCAGCTTTCGGCTGCGATCCAGCCTGTCACGTGAATGTAGCAGAGCTGGAGCCGTCGTGGGAACCATGGAAAGGTAAAGATGATGTTGCTTTATTATTTCACTTTTATTGCAGGAGATCGTTGGCTTCAGCTGGAATGGGCGTGATGGTAAGTATGGTTTAATTTAGAACAATAAAGAATTGTGTCTTTATTTCAATTAAAGGACTTTATTCTGGGTGTTTGTGGGTTTTTTTTAACTTTGACTATGGGGTTAGTAATGGGGGTGTCTTATAGACTCCTCTCCATTACTAACCTGGGCTTGATGTCAGCTGGCATTATAAGCTGACATCAACCCCAACCCTATTACCCCACTGCCACCGCTACAGGGCAGTGGGAAGAGCGAGGCTAAGTGCCAGAATTGGCGCATCCTATGGATGCGCCATTTCTGGGGCGGCTGACGGCTGGTGTTTCTAGCCTGGGAGGGGGCCAATATTCATGGCACCCTTCCTGGGCTATTAATATCAGCCCCCAGCTGTCTGCCTAGCCTTTGCTAGCTATTAAAATAGGGGGGACCCCACGTCATTTTTTTCGGGGTCCCCCATTTTAATAGCTAGTAAAGGCTAGGTATTCAGCCGGGGGCTGATATTAGTAGCCTGGGAAGCTCCGTGGGTATTACCCCCTTCCCAGGTTTCAAACATCTGCCCCAGCTGTCTGCTTAACCTCCACTAGAGCCTAAAATTACAGGGAACCCCGCGCCAATTTTTTTTTTAATCCTTTATTTTAACACTAAATGACAAGTACAGTAATCAACACTGTCACTGTACTTATTATATATGTGACTGACATGTTTATATCTATCTAATCTATGTGTGATTCTCTATTCTTTCTATTCTAAATTGTCGGCTTCCGGTGCTGAATTGCCGGCCGGCTTTTTTAAAGAGACGGTGCATGAAAACACTGTTATTTTTTTTAATAAATCCTTTACACTAAATGACAAGTACAGTAAGCAACACTGTCACTGTACTTCACATATATGTGTCTGACATGTTTCTATCTATCTAATCTATGTGTGATGTTCTATTCTTTCTGTTGTAAATTGTGGGGTACTGATGTATGCCGCTGCTGAATTGCCGGCTTTTCATGTCATTCTACATTATTCTTAGTTGTTTTCCTTCATGTAGAATTAACCTACAAGGAAAGAAAGGGTTTATTTTTATTCCGATATTTGTGTCTCATTGACTTGCATTGGTTTCCGGTATCGGAATCGGCGATATTCGATACTTTTTGGGTATCGGTCCGATCCAATCCGATCCTATATTTCCTGATATCCGAAGGTATCGCTCAACACTAATAGTGAGCAATGATCACTTTAATACACAAGCTCTGAACACACAGCATGGTCCGTATATAACAGATTAAACATATATAGTGAGAAATAATCACTTTCATACACAAGCTCTGAACACACAACATGGTCCGTATATAACAGATTAAACATATATAGTGATCAATGATCACTTTCATACGTAGGATCTGTACACAAGCTGTATATACCGGTAACCAGACTCTATACATGAGAAGGGGAGGGGATTTTGTTGGTTAAACAGCACACAGCAGGGTCAATATACATTGGCCTGACAGATATGCAGCTTGTCCTCTTACATGCATTCTTACGTATACCATCCCCTGCCCCAGCTGTTCCTCTCTCCCCAGTCTTTAGTAAATGTGGTTGCCCAGCTCCACTATAGCATAGTAATGACAGACACTGTATGATACCATATGTGATGTAGAAACTAATACTACACTAGTGCATGATGTCTGAGGTGAATGTGGTCATATCATCAGTAATGTGAGGGTGATAGTCCTAATATTATACTTCCCTGAAGCTACAGATGATGCTGTGTGCTCCACAACTTGTGCTGTGCTCCGAAAATGGCGAAAGAGACCAGACCACTCCCCCGGTGGCCTTACAAGCGGCCCCCACCCCCCTATACCCGTCCCAACCTATGCCGCACCCCCGTCATGCCGGCTTCCGCCCCATTGCCTTAGGCTGTTGCTCCAGCCTTTTCTACACCAGGAGACTATTCCTTGTGACCCCCAACAGGTACTGTATGGCTAACAGAATCATTTGGCCCTACCAGTTTTGGGAGCAGCTACTAGGGTTGCTTAAGACTAAAGCCACACTTGCTAGGAACTTTTACTGCCAAAGGGTGGGGGAAATCAAGTCCTGTGCCCAAGGGCCTATTGGTCCCTTTGCTCATCGTTGATGAGTACAAAACTTCCAGAGAATTGATATGAATTTTATTGATCCTCTGGCCATATTCAGCAGTTATGGGAAGCGCTACCATTTTAACGGTGGTCAATTATGCTACTCGATATCTTAGAGATCTGGCATTCAAAAAGGTAGCCGATGCCCTAATAAGAATATTTTCAAATAGATGTTTACCGACCATGGGACCCAGTTCTTGTCCAACTTGATGCAGTTCTTGTAAGAAGATTCATGTACAAAACCTTGTAGCTAGTTCCTACGATCCACACACTAATGGTCTGAAATTTAAAGGGAATCTGTAACCCCCCCGGGACTTATCAGGCCTCAAATATGGGCATACAGGTGATAGAAATGTGAATCTATACTTACCTGTATGTCCCATATTAGAGATCTGATTGCGTTGAAAATGCTTTTTATAAAATCATTTTGCTTATGCTTGGCGTCTGGGGGACACCAAGAAATCCCCACCTACTTAATTAATTTCAATATCCCCCCCCCTCCCCTGCACGTCACAGTGCCCTGTGACGCGCAGTTACCATGCCAGATTGGTACCCAAGACGCGGTTGTTCCGGCAGTCTGTGTATCCTTGTGGAGCAGGGATCTTCTCTGCAGGCGCCGGCGAGTCACTCTGCGTTCCCGGGGCCTGCGCAGAAAGGGAGGGTCTTATAGAAGCCCTCCATTACTAACCTGGGATTCATGTCAGCTGCCACTACAAGGCTGACATGAACCCCAACTCCATTATCCCACTCGCCACCGCTATAGGACAGTGGGAAGAGCGGAGGCTAAGTAGGTTTGGCATATCTTATGGATGCGCCATTTCTGGGACTGCTGAGGGGTGATATTAATAGCCGCGGAGGGGGCTAGTATTCATGGCCACTTCCCTGGCTATTAATATCAGCCTGCAGCTGTCTGTTTAGCCTTTTCTGGTTAGATTTTATAGGACCACAAGCCAGTTTTTTTCTGGGGTCCCCCTGTAATCTAGCCAGTAAAGGCTAAACAAACAGCTGTGGGCTGATATTAATAGCAAGGGAGCATTTTTGGCTAATGGCCCCTTCCGCGGCTACTAATATCAGCCCCCAGCAGTTGGCTTTCCCTCTGCTGATTATAAAAATGACGTGGGAGTCCACGCCATTTTTTTTGTTAATTTTAGGCTCTGTACCCACGATCCGGACGTAGCAGCGCTCCTGGCCGTGGCAATGTACCCAAACTCACCCGAAGCATGTCAATTTTTGTAGCGGACACACTACAGTAGTCTCCGCTGCAGATTTTGACCAATTGAAGTGTCATTATATGCTGTGGTTTCACATGTACCTACAACAAAAGTGCAGCATTAGAACACAGCGTTTTGGACACAACAAAAATATGCTGCGTCCAAAGCGCTGCTTGTTGCTGTTCGGGGGGACATAGCGGCTGTTACGGGTCCGGGTGGTGAAACCTCTGTGCTTCGATGCAAGGAGGGACCAGAGGGGCATAACTAAGTGCCTACTCGAACCGACCCAGATCACACGGCAGCTTAGTCGACTCCGTGAACCAGGGAGGGACCGGGCAGGTGAACCAGGTGCCACTCTAGGACCAACCTTGTGTGAGAGCAGGTGACACGTCAGATGACAGGAGCTGACCGGTACAGCAGATGAGCACGACAGGAAGGCTGGTGGGTGATCCGGGTAGATAAGCAGGCAAGTACGGCTGATAGCCAGACAGGTGTTCCGGGTAGGCAAGCTGGCGGGCACGGCAGGTAACTGGCAGGTGCTCCGGGTAGGGAGGCTGGCGAGCACGGCAGGTAACTGGCAGGTGGTGCTCCGGGTAGGCAGGCTGACGGGCACGGCCGGTAACTGGCAGGTGCTCCAGGTAAGCAGGCTGGCGGGCATGGCAGGTAACTGGCAGGTGTTCCAGGTTAGCAGGCTGGCGGGCATGGCAGGTAACTGGCAGGTGCTCCAGGTAAGCAGGCTGGCGGGCACGGCAGACAGACTGGCGGGCAGGACTGTTAGACAGACTGGCGGGCAGGACTGACAGGCTGAGGGATGAAGGAAGTGTTAGCACACAAAACAACAACCTTCCACAGGCACCTCCATTTTGGAGGAGGTATCTTATAAAGGGGAAGTCCTCCAGCCATTGGCCGGGGACTCTTTAGGATGGTGCGCGTGGCCCCTTTAAGAGGAAGGAGCGCGTACCCTAAGCACAGTGCCCGGAAAGCTGCACGCGGTGTGCGCCACAGCAGCAGCAGGAGGGGAGCAGGAAGACGCCGGACCAGGTGGTGAGGGGAAGGGCGTCTCTGCCCGGCAGGAGGCAGAGACGCCAATGCTACAGTAGCTAACAAAACAGCTGTGAGCTGTTAATTATAGCCAGGGACCATGTTTGCAAATGGCACCTTCCCAGACTAAGAATAGCAGCTCACAGCTGCCGCGTAAATTACGTGAATAGAAATGCTAATGAAGATTGGGTGAATGGGACTAGCTGACACCTAGCTATTTTGTTTGGTTATGACAAGGTGTCAATCAGACCTTTTCATGACCAAACCTAATTAAAGTAAAGTAAAGAGTTAAATAAACACACAGACACAGAGTAAACACTTTATTTGAAATACAACAGACACATTATTTATTTAAATTAACCAATATACTCGCCCCAGTTATTACGGTAATCCAAATGTTTAATCAATGTCCCACCAAGTGACTTTATTTAGCTCCAAAAAGCATTCATTGATGTACAAAAACGCTTTGAAAACCACATAAAAAAAACGCATCAAAATCTCGGCAAAACCACACCGTTTTTCCGCACCATTTTTCCTGCCAAGGAGCTGCAGAAATGCTCAGGAAATTTCTGCTTCAAATCCTGTTCGTGCACACATAGCCTTACTTCTGTCCCTTTCCTCCCTAGGGGGAGG
Organism: Phyllobates terribilis; assembly: GCF_046119375.1. NCBI lineage: Eukaryota > Metazoa > Chordata > Amphibia > Anura > Dendrobatidae > Phyllobates > Phyllobates terribilis. The sequence goes on from NW_027362769.1 coordinate 307,466,113, forward strand.
GTGGGAGCTGCGTAGGATTTCGTTGCAGCACAAAGAAGTACGAGAATCGGGCATCTCCACTTTTAGGAGTAACCTTGGATTTAGTGATAGACTAGTTCTTCCCTAGAGTTAGGGACTCTGTAGGGTCCCTCTTCTCTGGCTTTCCTACGGTCACAGCATGACAATGCCACAATACAATTAGTCCTCTAGCGATAATTTCCTGCTGATAAAACACTGATTTTATTGAAACTGCAATTCAACAACATAGTAAATGACACATCGGGGACTCTTTAGGATGGCGCGCGGCCCCTTTAAGAGGAAGGGAGCGCACGCGCGCCTTAAGCACAGTGCCTGGGAAGCTGCGCGCGGTGCATGCCACAGCAGCAGCAGGAGGGGAGCAGGAAGACGCCGGGCTGGGACCGTGGCGGTGAGGGGAACGGCGTCTCTGCCCAGCAGGAGGCAGAGACGCCGATGCTACAGTACTCCCCCCTTTACGCCCCCTCTACTTTAGGCCCACGAGAAATTTTTTAAGAAGATGAGGGGCATGAATTTTCTCCCTGTGTTCCCAAGATCTCTTTTCTGGGCCAAACCCCTTCCAATCCACAAGAAAGCAAATCTTTCCTCTTATCCTCTTGGTGGCCAAAATGTTCTCTAACTCAAAGACATCCTCAGCGGAGACTGGAGCTGGGGTGGTACCTGGATCGTCAGAGAAAGAATTAAGAACAACTGGTTTGAGGAGAGATACATGAAAGGAGTTGGGAATCCGTAAGGAGACCAGGAGTTTCAGCTTGTAAGCCACCGGGTTAATTTGGTTAAGAACCTCGAACGGACCCAACTTATAAGATGGTATCTTAAGACGAACATATTTGGAAGAAAGCCAGAACTTGTCTCCCGGACGGAATTGAGGCGGATTCAGACGTCTCTTATCAGCATGCTTCTTCATACGCTCCGAGGACTGAAGAAGCGCATATCTTGTGTCTTCCTAAATTGCAGTAAATTCGCTGACGAGAGACTCCGCGGCAGGATTGTCCACTGAAGCTCAGACGGGAAATGGAATTCGGGGGTGTTGACCGTAGACCACAAAAAAACTGAGTTTTAGCAGAAGACTCGCTCTCATGGTAAACTCTGCCCAGGGCCGGAGATCAACCCAATCGCTATGGCGAGCATTAATAAAGTATAGAAGAAAACTGGTGAGGATTTGATTGATGCATTCCACTTGACCATTGGACTGAGGATGAAAGGCCGAAGAAAAATCCAAGGAGACATCCAGCAGTTTGCACGTGGCTCTCCAGAAGCGCGAAGTGAATTGAACTCCGCGATCTGAGACAATGTGGTGGGGTAGGCCGTGAAGACGGAAGATATAATGGATGAAGTCCTTAGCCAGTACAGATGCAGACGGAAGACCAGGCAGAGGGATGAAGTGGGCCATCTTAGAAAAGTGTTCGGCGACCACCCAAATGACAGTACAACCGGCAGAAACAGGGAGATCCATAATGAAGTCCATTGCAATGTGTTGCCACGGAGTTTAAGGCACGGGAAGAGGAAGGAGACGGCCGGCTGGAAGTTGCCTGGGTACCTTGTTACGGGCACAAGGGGAACAAGCCGCGGCAAAGTCCGCAACATCCTTGCGCTGGGAAGGCCACCAGTAATGTCGGGCAACGAACAGAAAGGTCTTCCTCTGGCCAGCATGACCGGCTAGTTTGGATGAATGACCCCAGAGTAGAACCTTCTTCCAATCCGGAACCACTACAAAGGTTTTACCGGGTGGAAGATGAGATAGGTCAAACGGAGCAACAGACATCACTTTGGAGGGGTCAATGATATGTAGAGGCTCCTCCTCTTGGTCGAAAGACAGGAATGAGCGGGATAGAGCATCAGCTTTAATGTTCTTGTCCGCCGGGCCGTAGTGCAGAGTGAAGCAGAATCGGGCAAAGAATAGAGACCACCTGACCTGACGAGGATTTAGTCTTTGGGCGTTCTGCAAATAAGCAAAGTTCTTATGGTCACTGTAGATGACCACCGGGTGTAGAGTCCCCTCAAGCAAATAGTGCCACTCCTCCAGTGCTAACTTGATGGCCATCAGTTCTCGATCTCCTATAGTGTAGTTGTGTTTGGATGAGGTAAAGAGCTTGGAGAAAAATCCGCAGGTCACCATTCGCCCGGACGACGATTTCTGGGTGAGCACTGCTCCGTCCCCGGAGGAGGAGGCATCAACCTCCAAGAAGAACTGTTTGTTGCAATCCGGACGGTGTAGCAGAGGAGCGGAGGAGAAGGCTTGTTTAAGGAAGACAAAGGCCTTCTCCGCTTCGGAAGTCCATTCTGGGATTTGCTCCTTTACGGATGAGCGCAGAGATGGGAGCAGTCCGGGAGGAGAAATGAGGAATGAAGAGGCGATAATAGTTTGTGAAGCCCAGGAATCGTTGAATCGCCTTCAACCCCTCTGGTCGGGGCCACTTTAAAACGGCAGACACCTTCTCGGGATCCATCCGCAGACCAATCTCAGAGATAATATAACCCAGGAACGGCAGAGAGGTCTGCTCAAAGAGGCATTTCTCGTATTTAGCGTACAGGCGATTCTTCCAGAGCCTCAGCAGAACCTGACAAACATCCCTCCGGTGTGAGGGCAGATCCGGAGAGAAAACCAAGATATCGTCCAGGTACACCACCACGCAGGAATACAGGAGGTCTCGGAAGATGTCGTTCACCAGCTCCTGGAAGACGGCTTGAGCACTACAGAGGCCGAAGGGCATCACGCTGTATTTGCAGTGACCGTCCCTGGTGTTGAATGCCGTCTTCCACTCGTCTCCCTGGCGAATCCGGACGAAATTGTACTCCCCACGAAGATCGAGCTTGGTGAAGATCTTCGCGCCTTTAAGGCGGTCAAACAGCTCTGAGATGAGAGGCAGGGGGTACTTATTTTTTATGGTAATCTGATTTAGGCCCCTGTAATCGATACAGGGACGTAGAGAGCCATCTCTATTCTTGACGAAGAAGAATCCTGCTCCAGCCGGGGAGGTAGATTTCTGGATAAATCCTCTAGCAAGATTCTCATCTATGTACTCAGACATGGCACGGGTCTTGGTCAGCGGCAAAGGGTAGATTCGCCCGCGGGGAGGAGAAGCACCAGGTACCAGGTCGATGGGGCAATCATACGGCTTATGAGGTGGTAGTGTCTCCACTTCCTTCTTGTCAAAGACGTCTGCATAGGACCAGTAGGGTGCCGGCAGATCAGGTAGATTAGCCGGAGGTCGAGCAGGGCGAACCGGAACCAGACAGGACTCATGGCATTCCTGACCCCAACGGAGTACTTCACCAGATCTCCAATTCAGGGCGGGCTCATGTCTTTGTAACCAGGGTAGACCAAGTAAGAGGGAGTGAGAGAGACCGGACAGCACATGAAAGGAGATCTTCTCCAAGTGCAGCATTCCCACCTGAAAGGTTACAGGCTCAGTGACAAGCAAGATGGTTTCCAGGAGAAGCTTCCCATCCACAGAGGCAACCGCCAACGGTTCAGCCAGACGTACGGTAGGAATCTGATAACGCTCCACAACGGCCTGTTGTATGAGGTTCCCAGCGGCTCCGGAATCCAGATGGGCAGTCTCGAAGAAGCGGGTCTCACCACTGGAAATGGAAACAGACAGAGTCAAGGATGGAGAGGATTTACTTTTGCCTAGGACGACCTCTCCAAGCGGTCCTAGACACAGGATTTTCCCGGCCTCACCGGACAGGAATGGATCAAATGCTTGATACTGCCACAGTAGAAGCAACTCCCCTCAGCTTGGCGTGTCTCCAGGCCAGACTTGACCATCTTGGTTTGGTCAATTTGCATAGGCTCTGGCGAACATGCCCGGGGCGTAGCTGGTTGCGAGGCTGGCTTTTGGAATGTTGGAGAGAGACGCGGAAATCTTCTCTCCCGGGTTGTCTCCTTAGCACGTTCCAAAACACGGATGTCTATCCAGATAGCTAATGACACCAGGTCGTCCAGGGGGAAGGGATGTCACGACCAGCAAGCTCATCCTTGATCCGTCCGGAAAGGCCCTCCCAAAAGGTGGACATCAGGGCCTCATTGTTCCAGGCAAGTTCAGATGCGAGGGTTCGGAAACATACAACATACTGGCCCACAGTGAGACTCCCTTGACGGAGACGGAAAAGTGAGGAGGCAGTAGAAGATTTTTGTCCAGGCTCATCGAAGACCTTCCGGAAGGCAGCGAGGAAAGCCAGAGGATCGGACACCAGGTGGCCCCCTCTTTCCCACAGGGGGTTAAGCCATGCCAACGCCTCTCCGGTGAGGTGAGACATGAAGAACGCCACCTTGGCCCGGTCAGAGGAGAACTGGTGTGCCAAAAGTTCAAAGTGCAGTGTGCACTGATTTATGAAGCCCCGACATAGGACGGGGTCACCACCAAAACGTGGAGGCGCAGAGAGCCGGGGTCCAAAGCCGGGTGCCACAGCGCCACTGGGTTGTGGTGCCGCCGGAGCGGGTGCTGCTCGGTTAGAGATGGACGCAGTCGGGGTGGACAGCACATCCAGGTGGGAGTTGACTGTCCGCAGATAGGACAGGATAGTATCCTGTTGGGATCTCTGACAAGAGACCTCTTGGTACAGGTCATAGAGCGAAGGAGCCTGGGGGCCACCGGGTTCCATGGCCTGTGCAAACTGTTACGGGTCCGGGTGGTGGAATCTCTGTGCTTCGATGCAAGGAGGGACCAGAGGGGCGTAACTAAGTGCCTACTCGAACCGACCCAGGTCACACGGCGGCTTAGTCGACTCCGTGAACCAGGGAGGGACCGGGCAGGTGAACGAGGTGCCACCAGGGACCGACCTTGTGTGAGAGCAGGTGACTCCCACGGGTCAGATGACAGGAGCTGACAGGTACAGCGGATGAGCACGGCAGGAAGGCTGGCGGGTGATCCGGGTAGATAAGCAGGCAGGTATGGCTGATAGCCAGACAGGTGTTCCGGGTAGGCAAGCTGGCGAGCACGGCAGGTAACTGGCAGGTGGTGCTCCGGGTAGGCAGGCTGGCGGGCACGGCCGGTAACTGGCAGGTGCTCCAGGTAAGCAGGCTGGCGGGCACGGCAGGTAACTGGCAGGTGCTCCAGGTAAGCTGGCTGGCGGGAATGGCAGGTAACTGGCAGGTGCTCCATGTAAGCAGGCTGGCGGGCACGGCAGATAGACAGACTGGCGGGCAGGACTGTTAGACAGACTGGCAGGCAAGACTGACAGGCTGCGGGACCTGAGGGCTGAAGGAAGTGTTAGCACACAAAACAACAACCTTGCACAGGCACCTCCATTTTGGAGAAGGTGCCTTATAAAGGGGAAGTCCTCCGGCCATTGGTCGGGGACACTTTAGGATGGCACGCGCGGCCCCCTTAAGAGGAAGGAATCGTGCGCCCTAAGCACAGTGCCCGGGAAGCTGCGCGCGGTGTGCGCCACAGCAGCAACAGGAGGAGAGCAGGAAGACGCTGGACCGGGACCGTGGAGGTGAGGGGAACGGTGTCTCTGCCCGGCAGGAGGCAGAGACACCGATATTACAGTAGCTAATGAAACAGCTGTGAGCTGTTATTTTTAGCTAGGGACCATGTTTGCAAATGGGACCTTCCCAGGCTAAGAAGAGCAGCTCACAGCTGCCGCATAAATTACGTGAATAGAAATACTAATGAAGATTGGGTGAATGGGACTAGCTGACACCTAGCTCTTTTGTTTGGTTATAAGGTGTCAAATAGACCTTTTCATGACCAAACCTAATTAAAGTAAAGAGTTAAATAAACACACAGAAACAGAGCAAACACTTTATTTGAAATACAACAGACACATTCTTTAATCATTTAAATTAACCAATATACTCGTCCCAGTTCTGACGATAATCCAAGTGTTTAATTAATGTACCACCAAGTGACATTATTTAGCTCCAAAAAACATTAATTGATGTACAAAAACGCTTTGAAAACCGCATAAAAAAAACACATCAAAAACGCGTCAAAATCTAGGCAAAACCGCACGGTTTTTCAGCAGCGTTTTTCCTGCCAAGGAGCCGCAGAAATGCTCAGGAAATTTCTGCTTCAAATCCTGTTCGTGCACACATAGCCTTACTTCTGCCCCTTTCATCCCTCGGGGGAGGGTGGGAGCTGCGTAGGATTTTGTTGCAGCACAAAGAGGTACGAGAATCGGGCATCTCCACTTTCAGGAGTAACCTAGGATTTAGGGATAGACTAGTTCTTCCCTAGAGTTAGGGACTGTATAGGGTCCCTCTTCTCTGGCTTTCCTGCGGTCATAGCATGATAATGCCACAATACAATTAGTCCTCTAGTGATAATTTCCTGCTGGTAAGACACAGATTTTATTGAAACTGCAATTCAATCAACATAGTAAATGACACATCACTGTTATCAGGGTCTCTGCCACTATATCATGCAGCTCTCAGATTACTTACCAAAAACCAGCTCACAGTTTCTCTTTATTGGGACCTTCAAAACAAATGCTGAAGATGTTGGCCAGTTTCAGGAATTTGATTGCGTTGGTATCCCCCACGCCTGCTATTCAGTGATTGGAAAGATCTGGACCAGATGCTATTACTGCATGATGACAATGTTAATGTTGGAATTGTATCTAGTAGATGATTTCATCACACAAGATACACTTGTATACATCACATCCAGGGGTGTAACGATTGTGGTCGCAGAAGTCGCTACTGTGACCGGCCCGGCACCGTCCTGCAGAGAAGCAGGTGGCTCCTGTCAGTGGGAAAGGAGATGCGCTCTTGTTCCTGAACTTCCCTTAGTCACACTGTAGACCTGGCCGGGCAGCGCTTGGCTCCTTCCCCTCAGCTTCTGCTTATGTGTCCAGTCCGTGCTTGTGTCCCGTGTGAGTCTGCAGTGTGCTGGGCTCAGGGTGGCTACATTTTCTGAAGACGGTGAGGCACTGTCTGAGTCTGACACAACGTATGTATAATGTATGTAATGTGCCTCAGTGTGCCTCCTCGTCCCAGCAGTGTGCACTGCTTACTGCTCTGCCTCCCAGACAGTCCCAGCTCTCTTCAGTAACCGTGAGGTACGGGTGTGTTTATTATTTAGTCTGTGGTAAAACATGATTCATTGGGATATCCTAGGGTGTTTTCCGTTCCATACAAATTTAGAGATTTGTGAATGAATTTCAGAGACGGTCTTGTCTGGTATTATGATAGGTAGGGATCTGAACAGATACAAAAAGCGGGGTAAGGTTACCATTTTTATTGAATGGATACGGCCTAACCAAGAAAGGCAGGAGGTAGACCATTTATTGAGGTCAGTCTGGATTAAAGGGCTTAGTTCCATTTAAAAAGTGTTGATTTATTTGTGGTTAAATTTATTCCCAGATAGGTTAGATAATGTTACCTTTTAATGAAACCAAACTGATGTTATATGGTCTTGCATGGGAGTAGGGGTGTTAATAAACATTGCCTCAGATTTATCAATATTAATTTTTAAACCAGAGATACATTTGAATTTACATAGTAAAAAAAGAGTTGAGGTTTGGGAGGGTTGTTAGGGGTTGCGTTACGGTTAAGAGGAGGTCGTCAGCGAATAGGCTTACTTTGTAGTCATGGTGTGATCCTTTCCCTTGATATCCCTTAATATCTGGATGTTACCTTAGCTTTGGTTAGTGGTTACATGGCTAATGCGAATAATGCCGGCGACAGCAGGCATCCTTGCCGGGTGCCTCTCTCTGTTTTAATAGGTGCTGGTTTGGTAGAGGGAAGTTTTAGGAATGCTGTGGGGGAGTTATAGAGTAGTTTTAAAGAGATAATGAGGCCAGGCGGGAATCCATATAGGGTCAGGGTATCAAAAAGGTAAGGCCATGAGATGGAGTCGAACGCCTTTTCAATGTCTAATCCTAACATCATTAGCCTAGTTTCGTCTGACCTGGCATTATGTATAATATTTAAGTTTCGCCTAATGTTATCAGGGGCTTGTCTTGATGGGATAAATCCCACTTGGTCGTGGTGAATTAGAGCCGGGAGTAGAGTATTTATTTTTTGAAAAGGGAATATTTTGAAGTTAACGTTCAAAAGTGACGTGGGTCTATAGTTTTTTTGTGAGCAAGGGGTCCCGTTTGGGTTTCGGTATTACACTTACATGGGCCGTATAAAATTCTGGGGGCATCTGGTGTCCCTTTAGAAATAAGTTGTAGCATTTCCTAATGTGGAGGAGGAGAAAGACAAGACACTTTTTATAGTAAATGGCTGTAAGCCTGTCAGGCGCTGGAGCATTTCCATTTTTAAGATGTTTGATTTGTAAAGTGATGTCCTCTTCAGTTATTTCTGAAAGGAGTTGCTGGGCTGCTGAATCAGAGATTTTGGGCGAATTCAGCTGCTGGAAAAAATCTTTCATTGATTGTGGGGTAGGGGATTGTGAGACCGAGTAGAGTTTTTGATAGCATGTGTGGAAAGTTTAATAGATCTTATCAGGGTGCGATGTGGTGTGGCCTTTGGTGTCCTTTATTGAGAAGACCGTGTTTAATGAGTCTCTTTGTCTAAGCTTTCTAGCAAGCATTTTACTTGGTTTATAAGCCTGCTTATAAAAGGTGGTCTGAATCCACTTCAGGGCTTTTTCAGTTTTAGTGGTTAGAACTGCATCTAGCTTGTGTTTTACTTCCTGTATAAGCTTGTGTAAATATAATGATGAGGGGGATTGGTTCGTTATTTCAAATTTTAATAGTTTTGAATCCAAGATAGATCGAAGTTCTGACCTTTTCTTTTTCTCTTTGGGATGCCATTTTGATTAGAGATCCTGTGATATATTTTTTGTGCGCCATCCAAATCATACCTGGGCCGACCTCTTCTGTGTTATTAATCAGAAAGAAATTTTCAAGATCATTCCTGATTTGAGCTGCTGCAATAGGGTCAGTGATTAGTGCTTCCACTTAAATAGTCTAGAACTGATGACATTAAACTGGAAGATTGTTAGTAATGAGTCATGGTCGGACCAAGATGATGGGATGATGCGTGAATATAGCATTGACAAAACTTATTTGTTTTGAAACTCGGGCTGCATATACACACAGGTGCATCTCACTAAATTAGAATATCATAAAAAGTTATTTTTTTCAGTTTTTCAGTACAAAAAGTGAAAATCATATATTATATATAGTCATTACAAACGGAGTGATCTATTGCAAGTGTTTATTTCTGTTAATGTTCATGATTATGGCTTACAGCCAATGAAAACATAAAAGTCATTATCTCAGTAAATTAGAATACTTTATATCAACAGCTTGAAAAATGTTTTTAAAATCCAAAATGTTGTCTTACTGAAATGTATGTTCAGTAAATGCACTGAATACTTGGTCGGGGCTCCTTTCGCATCAATTACTGCATCAATGCGGTCTGGCATGGAGGTGATCAGCCTGTGGCACTGCTGAGATGTTATGGAAGCCCAGGTTGCTTTGATAGCAGACTTCAGCTGGTATGGATTGTTGGATCTGGTGTCTCTCATCTTCCTCTTGACAATTAAGGTCAGGCGAGTTTGCTGGCCAATCAAGCTCAGTGATACTGTTGTTTCCTTGTTGGGAACATGAGCACATGGAGGTGGCGGAGGAGTATCAGAGAGAGGGATTCCTGCCTTTTCAAGAGACGTCTTTCCTTTCTCCAGTGAGCGTGCTGTGTAAGTTTGGTTGTTATGGGTAAAAGATGGAATGAAAGGATAGCCCCATCTGTATTTGACATTTACTGCTTGTAAAGCCGTTACTGTACGCATCGATCTTCTCCTGAAGAGAGTGGCTGGTGATAAGTCAGCAAATAAAGATACCCCGTCTGGCAAACCAGGTAAAGGTGACACGTTACAGGCTGCTGCTAGGATTAAATCCCTTGACTCCTCGTAGTGTAATTTTAAGACTACATCTCTGGGGAATCTTCTGATCGTGCCCTTCCCAGAGCTCAATGGATCCTGGTGATGTGGAGCAGAGTTGGATCCGTGTTGGGGAGGAGGGAAGTAAATATAGCGGTTGCCGTTTCCTTAAGAGTGGTAGTGCTTTCTGGTAGTTTTTTAATTTGAATGTTTTCTCTGCGTGATCTATTTTCGAGATCTTCATATTTAAGGTCTAGAGCATTAAGATGTGCTGTGTGTTGCTGAAGGAAGACTTGGTCTTCTTTTAAAGCATCGGCGGTGTCATCCTTTTTTTTTTTCAGATCGGAGGTGCTTTGGGAGATTTCGTTCAGTTGAGTTGTGAAAGTTTCCATGGCCGAAGTGAGTACGGTTCTAAAAGTTTCTTGTACTGTTTTGAGTAGAGTGGATGTTATTATTATAGATTCAGATTGGGCTAACTGTTCTATGGTGGAGACCTCATTTTCCATTTGTGGCTTCTCCGACGAAGCGGGAAGGATTGCAGCAGGAGTGGATGATCCGGCCGTTGATGATGCCATGAGGAGATCTGCAATTTTTTGGGCATTGTGTGACTTTAAGGATTTAAGCCCACATGCAATATGTAGTCAGTAATGATGGCTAAATGTCTGCAGCCCGACGTCCAGGAGATGGAACTCAGCCTGTCATAGTAGGTTCGGCTGGAGTCCTTTATGTGGCCTTCGTGGGCTAGTCTTTATTTGAGATAGCTTACGTGGTCTAAAGCTTTATTTTTGATATATACTTTGAAGTGACAGTAAAGGAAAATATCAATATTAATACCTTTACCCCCGAGGGTGGTTTGCACGTTAATGACCAGGCCAATTTTTACAATTCTGACCACGGTCACTTTATGAGGTAATTACTCTGGAACGCTTCAATGGATCCCCCAGATTCTGATATTGTTTTTTTCATGACATATTGTACTTCATGATAGTTGTAAAATGTATTCGATAACGCTTGCGTTTATGTGTGAGAAAAAATGAAATTTGGCAAAAATTTTGAAAATTTAGCAATTTTCAAAATTTAAATTTTTATGCCCTTAAATCAGAGAGATATGTCACACAAAATAGTTAATAAATAACCCTCTTCCACATGTCTACTTTAAATTAGCACAATTTTGGAACCAAATTTTTTTTTTTATAGGGAGCTATAAGGGTTAAAAGTTGACCAGCGATTTTTCATTTTTCCAACAAAATTTACAAAACCATTTTTTTAAGGCCCACATCACATTTGAAATGACTTTGAGGGGTCTTTATGACAGAATATACCCAAAAGTGACACCATTCTAAAAACTGCACCCCTCAAGGTGCTCAAAACCACATTCAATAAGTTTATTAACCCTTCAGGTGCTTCACAGGAATTTTTAGAATGTGGAAGAAAAAAATGAACATTTAACTTTTTTCACAAAAATGTTACTGTAGACCCTAATTTTTTTATTTTTGCAAGGGTAACAGGAAAAAATGGACCCAAACATTTGTTGTACAATTTCTCCTGAGCACGCCAATAGCACATACAGTATGTGGGGGCAAACCACTGTTTGGGCGCACGGCAGGGCTCGGAAGAGAAGGAGCGCCATTTGACTTTTTGAATGTAAAATTTGCTTGAATAATTAGCGGACGCCATGTTGCGTTTGGAAGGCCCCTGATGTGCCTAGACAGTGGAAACCCCCCACAAGTGACACCATTTTGGAAACTAGACCCCTCAGGGAACTTATCTAGATGTGTGGTGAGCACCTTAAACCCCAAGGTGCTTCACAAAAGTTTAGAACATTGAGTCGTAAAAATAAAATTTTCACATTTTTGCAACAATAATGTTTTTCAGCCTTTAATTTTACATTTTCATGAAGGTAACAGGAGAAATTGCACCATGCAATTTGTTGTGCAATTCCTCCTGAGTACTCCAATACCCCATATGTGGGGAAAAAGCACTGTTTGGGTGCACGGCAGGGCTCGGAAGGGAAGGAGTGGCATTTGACTTTTTGAATGTAAAATTTGCTTGAATAATTAGCTGATGCCATGTTACTTTTGGAGAGCCCCTGATGTGCCTAAACAGTGGAAACTCCTCACAAGTGACACCATTTTGGAAACTAGACCCCTCAAGGATTTTATCAAGGGGTATAGTGAACATTTTGAACCTAGATGTACGACACAGAATTTGATAACATTAGGTCATCATATTCAATAATTTGTCATTAGTCTTGAGTGCAAGTGCTCGCTACTTGAGTTTGCATCGGGTACTCAGGTATGCACCATGTATCACGAGTGCTCAAGTGACATGCTCGAGTCCCCGCCCCGCATGTTTCATGGTTATTAGACACCCAAAAAAAAAACAATATGCAGGGATCACTCGTGCATGGCAGGCAATCCCCGCAAGGTTTTTTTGACTGTATAACAGCTGCAAAACATATGGGGCGGACACTCGAGCATATCACTCGAGCACCCGCTATAATCGGCGCATACCCGAGCACCCAATGCAATCTCAAGTAGCGAGTACTTGCGCTCAACATTAGTCGCCATATCGTCCTCATTTTTTTCTTTACTTTTGAAAAAATCCCAATCCTAACCCTAGCACAGCCCTAACCCTAGCATTACCCTAACCCTAGAGTTTATTTTTTATGCCGTTCCTCGTGCTGTATAAGTGATTAGACCGCTTTATTCTTCGGGTCGGTGCGATTACAGAGATACCAGATTCATATCGGGTTTTTATTATTGACAGCTGTCACACACTAAAAGACGATTTTTTTTGCAAAGACTAGTTTTTGCATCGCCATATTTTGAGAGCTATAATTTTTCCGTATTTCGGCCAACAGAGTCATGTGATGGCTTGTTTTTTGCGGAACAAGTTGACATTTTTATTGGTACCATTTTTGGGCATGCGACATTTTTTGATCGCTTTCTATTCCGATTTTTGGGAGGGAGAATAAACAAAAACCAACAATTTCGGAATTGTTTTTTTTTTATACCGTTCCACGTGTGGTAAAATTGATAAGGCAGCGTTATCCTTCGGGTCAGTGCGGTTACAGCGGTACTACATTTATTTTTTTATGTTTTGGCGCTTTTACACAATAAAATTTTGATAGAAAAAATATTTGTTTTGTAATGCTTTATTCTAAGAGCTATAACTTTTTTATTTTTCGGCTGATGGAGCTGTATGGTGGCTTGTTTTTTGCGGGACAAGAGGACGTTTTCAGCGGTAACATTTTTATTTGCATTCGTCTTTCTATTCGCGTTTTATTGCATTTTTTGTTTGGCAGTATGATGATAAAGCATGTTTTTTTGCTTTTTTTTTTTTTTACCATGTTCACTAAAGGGATTAACTAGTCTGGCAGTTTTATAGGACAGGTCGTTCCGGACGCGACGATACCAAGTATGTGTACTTTTATTTATTTATTTTTTTCCACAATAATATTTATTTATGGGTTCAATATATATTTATTTTTTGGGATTATTTTTTTTTATTTTTTTTAATATTTTTCCTATTTTTTTTTTTTTTCACATTCTGATTTTTTTTTATACTTTTACACCTTGTCCCACTATGGGACTTTCACATTTTATTTTCAGATCCCCTGTTTAGCACAGGAATGCAGCAGCTTCCCTGTGCTATATAACCTATCATTGCTGCAGAGGGAGAATATACTTTGGTAATGCACTGCGCATGACCAAAGTATCTTCCTGCTGTTTGGTGACCCGGATGTTGTCATGACGACATCAGGTTGTCATGGCAACATCCAGGAAGCCGCGGCAGACAGCGTTGGATGCCGGCAGGAGAGGTGAGTATCGGCGATCACCTCCCCTTGCCCCCGACTTCGATCGCAGCATTGAGGGGGTTAATGTGCAGGGAGCTATGCAGGACCGCTCCCTGCACATAGTACCGCTCCCTGCACATAGTATTGCTCCCTGCACATAGTACCGCTCCCTGCACATAGTACCGAGTGTCAGCTGAAACCCGGCGGCGATCGCCCCGCACCGCTTGTGTGCGGTCTCGATTGCCATATGACCTAATAGTACGGCATTGGTCCAATCGGCCCAGGTCACCACGACATACTATTAGGTCACACGTCAGAAAGGGGTTAATGAGTGAATTATTTTGATGTTATTCTGCTCCTCACCACTAGATGTCGCCAAAGTCTCTATGTTGGTTAAACGGAGTGTTTCTGTGTATTGGATGAGAATTTCAACTGTTGAGCTTTTTAGTAGTGGAAAGAAGTGTTGAGCGAGCATGCTCGACACTGCTCTTTACTCGCCCGAGCATCACGCTACTCGGGATGTTCGGCGAGCACCGACCATTTCCGGGTTACTCGGGCGGGAGCTCGGGTCTCCGCCCTGCATGTTTGGCGCTCTTTTCAGAGCCAATGAACATGTAGGGATTGCCAGCCAGTCACTGTAATGCCGCAGCCATGTTGTTTGTGGGCATTACAGTGATTGGCTGGCCGCACAGCGTCACCTTGAGTATTTAAAACCAGGCGCCGCCATGTTGGACACAGTTTCTCCGGATCAGACAGTGTAGGGACAGCGCTGCTGATTTAGGGAGAGATATATCCTGCAAAATAGTTAGTGTAGGGTCTGTAAAGGCTGCCAGATCAAACAAACAGTCCTTCTCAGGACTAATATCCATCCCAGATATCAGGCAGGCAGGCAGGCTGTATATGCTTTTGGTATTTTTTGCCTTAAAGAAAAACAGTATTAGTGTCTCCTGATTGTTCAGACACAAATATATCTGTTGAAAATAGTCTGGTATACACCAGTAAATTATAACTGTGGTTTTGCTGCTCCACGGTAAAAAATCTCTATTATCCTGATTTTGGCATTTTTTGCCGTAAAGAAAAACAGTATTAGTGTCTCCTGATTGTTCAGACACAAATATATCTGTTGAAAATTGTCTGGTATACACCAGTAAATTATAACTGTGGTTTTCCTGTTCCACAGTAAAAAATCTCTATTATCCTGCTTTTGGGCATTTTTTGCCGTAAAAAAAAACTAATAGTGTCTCCTGATTGTTCAGACACAAATATATCTGTTGAAAATAGTCTGGTATACACCAGTAAATTATAACTGTGGTTTTGCAGTTCCACGGTAAAAAATCTCTATTATCCTGCTTTTGGCATTTTTTGCCGTAAAAAAAATAAAATAATAGTGTCTCCCTAATTTTTCAGACACAAATATATCTGGTGAAAATAGTCTGGTGTAGGCCCGAGAAATACAAGTGTGGTTTTGCAGTTCCACGGGTCAAATCTCTGTATTATCCTGCTTTTTTGTATTTTTTGCTGTAAAGAAAAACAGTAGTGTCTCCTGATTGTTCAGACACAAATATATCTGTTGAAAATAGTCTGGTATACACCAATAAATTATAACTGTGGTTTTGCTGTTCCACGGTAAAAAATCTCTATTATTCTGCTTTTGGCATTTTTTGCCGTAAAAAAAAACTAATAGTGTCTCCCTGATTTTTCAGACACAAATATATCTGTTGAAAATAGTCTAGTGGAGGTCCGAGAAATACAAGTGTGGTTTTGCAGTTCCACGGGTCAAATCTCTGTATTATCCTCTTTTGGGCCATTTTTACCTAAAAAAAAACAGTTTGAGTGTGTCGCTCACTGTTTGTTATGTTCTGCTACCAAAGCTAAGGAAAGAGAGGAGATCTGTCCCTACTATAGGACTCAGCTGAATCCCTACGATGTAACAGGGAACCTGATCCTGCGATCAGACCTGCTAAAGTCCTAATCTAGTCTGTACGGAGACCTATAGATGTGGGGAGGGAATCCCTACAAGTACTAAGGACTGGGAGGAATATGGGACACCTCCTAACAGAAATAGTAGCAGACAGACGAACAAACAAAATAGATAGAACAAAGAGGTCCGTAGACCAAGCAAACTAACAGAGTTAGATACAGAGCACAGGCTAGCTAGAAAGTAGATATACAATGAAGTCCAGCAAAGCCAGAAGGGCGGAGCAGGATTAAATAGGCCAACAAGGTCATGTGACCAGCAAAGGAAAAAAAACCTAACAGCAAGGTTCTAACAGTACCCCCCCTTCTAAGAGGATCCTCCGGATCCCCTAGGACCAGGCTTATCAGGAAATCTCCTGTGAAACGCTCTGATAAGTCTGGACCGGAAACATCATCTGACCTCACCCAAGAGTTATCCTCGGGTCCGAAACCTTTCCAGGCCACAAGATACTGCAAACTACCTCTATACCGTCTAGAGTCAAGGATGCGAGAAATTTCATATTCCCCGTCCTCCACCACCGGAGGAACAGAGGCAGAGGCGTCACCATCCGACACAACAGCTTTTTTTAACAGAGAGACATGAAATACCGGATTAATTCTCCAGGAGGTAGGAACCTCCAACCTAACAGCAGATTGGTTGACAACCTGAAGCACCTTAAAGGGCCCTACAAACTTGGGACCCAATTTCTTAGAAGGAATCCTCAACCGCAGATTCCTAGAGGACAACCAAACCATGTCACCAACAGCGAACAAAACCTCCTGTCGTTTCCTATCAAAGTAGTCTTTAGATTTTCTGTTGGCCTCCTGAAGATTACCACGCACATCCGTCCAAACTCTTTCCAAATCACCAGAAAAATTCTCCTCCTCAGGCACGGCAGATCCCAACTTGGAGAACGACCCAAACGACGGATGTCTCCCAGAACAACAAAAAAAAGGCGAACAACCAGCAGAAGAAGATGTATGATTGTTCAGAGCAAATTCAGCAAGTGGCAGAAACTCAGACCACCCCTCTTGATTGTCTGCCACAAAACAACGCAAGAACTGCTCAACATCCTGGTTTTTCCTTTCTGTCTGGCCATTAGATTCAGGATGATATCCGGACGAAAACGACAAATGAATTCCCAACCTGTCACAAAAGGCACGCCAAAAACGAGCCACGAACTGAGGACCCCTATCAGAAACAATGTCAGTAAGAACGCCATGAAGTCTGACAATTTCCTTGACAAAGGCCTTAGCGAGAGTTTTAGCGCAGGGCAGTTTGACGAAGGGAACCAAGTGACACATCTTGCTAAAACGGTCCACGACCACCCAGATGACAGTAAAACCCTCAGAGGGGGGAAGATCAGTTATAAAGTCCATAGCCAAATGTGTCCAAGGAGCACTGGGGACCTCCAAAGGACAAAGCAACCCCGCAGCAGGAGTATGTGAGGACTTAGATCTAGCACATATAGTACATTGGCGCACCCACTTAATGACTTCCTTCTGCCATCCAGGCCACCAAAAACTGCGACCCACCAGTCTCTTGGTCTCAGAGATTCCGGGATGACCTGCCAACCGAGATTCGTGACACTCAACAAACAAATCTCTCCTAAAGGTCCCAGGCACAAACAACCTCCCATGAGGAGTGTTAGATGGGGCATTCTCCTGAGCTTTAAGAATCTCATCTTCCAAAACGGAGTCTAAAGCAGCTATCACAACACCTTCTTGTAAAATGTTTTCCTCTTTCTCAGCACCGACTATGGGAGAAAAACTGCGAGACAAGGCATCCGCCTTAACATTCTTAGTACCAGGGATGTAAGTAACGGAGAAATTAAACCGCGAGAAAAACAGTGCCCACCTAGCCTGACGGGCATTCAGGCGCTTGGCAGCATCAAGATATATCAGATTTTTATGATCCGTAAGAACCTGAACGGGAAATTCCGCACCTTCCAAGAAGTGGCGCCAGTGTTCAAATGCGAGTTTAATAGCCAATAATTCCCGATTACCAATATCGTAATTCAGTTCAGTCTCCGAAATTTTTTTTGAAAAAAAGGCACAGGGATGTAATCCATCCCCGTTATCCTGAGACAATACTGCTCCAACCCCCACAGAGGAAGCATCAACCTCAACCAAAAACGGCTTAGTCACATCAGGCTGCATAAGGATGGGAGCAGAGGTGAACCTCTCCTTGAGATACACAAAAGCTTCAATGGCCTCAGAAGACCACTGAACCGCATCAGCACCTTTCCTGGTGAGATCGGTCAGAGGTTTGACAATACTAGAAATTTTTTTTATGAATTTTCTGTAATAATTGGCGAAACCTAAAAACCTCTGTATCGATTTCAAACCAATAGGCCTAGGCCATTCCTGTATAGCTTGAACTTTAACCGGATCCATCTCAAAACCTTCGCTGGAGATAATGTAACCCAAAAAACTAATTCTCTGTTCAGCGAATTCACATTTCTCCAGCTTAGCAAAAAGCGAATTGTCCATTAATAACTGTAATACCTCACGTACGCTCCGCCAATGAGACTCCAGATCCGGCGAATAAATCAAAATGTCATCCAAATACACAACCACATTTTTGCCGATCAAAGGTCCAAGGATGTCATTAATAAGATTCTGAAAAAATGCAGGAGCATTGGTAAGACCAAAAGGCATAACCAGATTCTCAAAATGACCCACAGGAGTGTTAAAAGCAGTCTTCCATTCGTCACCCTCCTTCATGCGCAACAGATTGTATGCCCCCTTAAGGTCAATTTTAGAGAACCACTTGGCCCCCATTAACTGGTTAAACAGATCAGGAATCAATGGCAGTGGGTAAGGATTGCGTACAGTAATTTTGTTGATCTCACGAAAATCCAGACAAGGACGTAAACCGCCGTCCTTTTTTTTTACAAAAAAAAATCCAACCGCCACAGGAGACTTAGAGGGCCTAATGTGACCGGCGGCCAAACTTGTCTGTATGTATTCCTCCAAAGCCTTCCTCTCAGGAATAGTAAGGTTAAATAAACGACTTTTAGGAAGAGTCGCTCCAGGGACAAATTCAATAGAGCAATCATAGTCTCTATGGGGAGGCAAAACCTGCGATTCCTTCTCAGAAAAAACTCTCCAAAAATCCTGAATAGGAACAGGCAATTCTCCCCTATCCAAAGCTGCAATACGCCCGTTACAACACTTGTCATAACATTTATGGCTCCAGGATTTAATTTCACTGGTAGACCAATCCAGTACAGGATTGTGAAATTTTAACCAGGGCAAACCCAATATTACTGGAGAAGGCAAGTTATTCAACACTACCAAATCCAATTTCTCATGGTGAACACCATTAATAGTGAGAGGAAATTCACTGACCTTGAGAGTAATATTCTTCAAAGGGGAACCATCCACAGAAACCACAGCAATGGGGGATGATAAAGGTTCAGGTTTTAAATTGAGTCTTTCCACAAATCCCCCATCAATTACATTCAGAGTAGACCCGCAATCAACAAATACCCGAAATTCCATTAATTTTTCCTGAGCAATCGTGGAAGCAGCTAAAAATATACCCTTGGAATTTAAACAGGCAATACGGGCGTGACTGACCATTTTTTTTTCTTTCTTCATACGAAGCTCACAGCCTTTAATCAAATGACCAGATTTTCCGCAATAGAAACACAAGCCTTCCGAAAAACGACGGTCTTTTTCTTGAGAGCGAGGTGCCACCGATCCAATCTCCATCGGTTCACCACTGTTAGTACACACATTCTCATAACCAGAAACTGACATAGCAGAGGATTTGCTCTCATTAACCCTTGCACGCAGTCTTCTATCCACCCGTATAGCTAATTGCATAGCCTGTTGCAAATCTTCAGGTGTAGGATAAGCAATTAGGAGGTCTTTAACCCTTTCACTGAGCCCAGCAAGAAATAGACTTTTCAGAGCAGAATCGTTCCACCCTGTTTGAGTGGACCAACGACGAAAATGAGTACAGTATTTTTCCACATTACCTGATCCTTGTTTTAAACGTCTCAACTCAGTCTCAGCTGATGCCACACGGTCAGGATCATCATATAATAGTCCTAAAGCAGAAAAAAAACTATCCACTGATCTGAAGCATGTATCACTAGGTTGCAAAGAAAAGGCCCACTCCTGAGGCTCTTTGCGCAAAAGTGACATTATGAACCCTACGCGCTGGGATTCATCCCCAGAGGACTTGGGTCTCAAACGAAAATACAATAAGCAAGCATTTTTAAATGAAAAAAATTCTCGATGTTCACCAAAAAATAAATCCGGCAAACATACCTTAGGCTCCAAGAAATATGCTCCAGGACAGTTACTCACGTGCTGACGGAGCTCGGCCACTTCCAGAGAGAGTCCCTGCAGGTGTTTAGCCAAATCCTGAACCGACACCATGATGGAACAGAAAAATCTTTCCTTAGAGAATTTGCAGGCTGGACTTACTGTTATGTTCTGCTACCAAAGCTAAGGAAAGAGAGGAGATCTGTCCCTACTATAGGACTCAGCTGAATCCCTACGATGTAACAGGGAACCTGATCCTGCGATCAGACCTGCTAAAGTTCTAATCTAGTCTGTACGGAGACCTATAGATGTGGGGAGGGAATCCCTACAAGTACTAAGGACTGGGAGGAATATGGGACACCTCCTAACAGAAATAGTAGCAGACAGACGAACAAACAAAATAGATAGAACAAAGAGGTCCGTAGACCAAGCAAACTAACAGAGTTAGATACAGAGCACAGGCTAGCTAGAAAGTAGATATACAATGAAGTCCAGCAAAGCCAGAAGGGCGGAGCAGGATTAAATAGGCCAACAAGGTCATGTGACCAGCAAAGGAAAAAAAACCTGACAGCAAGGTTCTAACACTGTTCAGTCGCAAATAAATCTATTTAAAATTTTCTGGTATACCCCAGTAAACAATAACTGTGGTTTTGCCATTCCACTGTAAAAAATCTTTATTATTCAGCTTTTGGTATTTTTTCCGTAAAGAAAAACAGTAATAGTTTCTCCCTGATTGTTCAGATTGTTTAAAAAAGTCGGGTGTAGGCCAGAGAAACAGAACTGTGGTTTTCCTCTTCCACGGTTCTAATCTACTTTATTACTTTTTTTCCATTGATAGTGCGAGTGTAAGCTATTTTACTTCCTTTACAATGGGCAAGGCGCGTGGCAAGGGACGTGGAAGTGGACGTTCTGGTGATGGTGCGTGCAGAGGATGGGGCCGTGGCCAAGGTGAAAATATGCCACAACCAACAGCCACATCTTCTCTCTCCCACTTCTTGACCGAATTACTAGGGAAGCACAGAACAACACCAGTATTGCAAACTGATCAGTGTGAACAGGTTATTAATTGAATAGCAGATAATACTTCCAGTTACCTGGGCACCACCACCTCCGGTCTGTCTTCCACACGGTCAACTCTTAGTAGCCGTGAGTCTCGACCGCATACTCCTCCTCACCCTGATGCTCCTTCCTCCCACCATGCGAGTGTCATCAGACAGCAACTGATCCCACACTTGGACACTCTGAAGAGCTGTTCACTGGTCCATTTCCAGATTTGTGCCCCTCGCCTGCTCCGCTTGAAGTGGTGGAAGAGGAGATCCCATGTAGCGATGCCCAAATATTTGAACAGCCCCTTCCACAGGAAGTCGATGCTGGCAATTTGTCACAAGAGGTGGACGATGACGAGACACAATTGCCAGGAAGTGAGGAGGAGGATCGTGGTGCGCAAGTGGAAGAGGAGGAGGTGGTGGATGATCTAGTAACTGACCCAATGTGGCAGGAGGACATGCAGAGCGAGGCCAGCAAGCAGCATACAGGGTGAGGGAGGCAGAGTACCTCAACAGGCAGGAAGAAGCATTGTGGTGGCCGCACACAGAAGTCGGGCAACAATTCCTGGTAACACCAACACGAGGGAAGTTGCCAGTACAACCTGTAGGTCTTCCAGAGTCTGGAATTTTTTTAAAGACTCTGCTGATAACCCCAACAAGGCCATTTGTACCACCTGCCATGCCAGCATCAGCAGGGGTGACAAAACTACCAGCCTGACCACCACCAGCTTGATCAGGCACATGGCAGCAAAGAACCCGACTTTGTGGGGTGAACCCCAGGGTCCACGACCAGTGTCAGCGGGTGTCACCAATGCTTCTTCCGCTGTTGTGCGTGCAATAGAACCCCCTGTTGTGTGTGCAAGGCAATCCCCTGTCTATACTGCATGCAAAGATGCCCCTGCCTCTCAGTCTTCACTTGTTATGGCAGTTTCTCAAGAAACAGCATCCACGTCCACGTCCCACCACAGTGTTCAATTGTCCATATCCCAGACCTTTGAACGAAAATGGAAATTCGCAGCTAACACCCCACAGGCCACAGTCCTAAATTCGCACATTTCACGACTGCTTGCGTTGGAAATGCTGACTTTTAGGCTGGTGGAGACGGAATCCTTCCGCAACCTTATGGCGGTGGCCGTCCCTCGGTACTCGGTCCCCAGCCGACACTATTTTGCCCAGTGTGCCATCCCCGCACTACACAAGCACGTGTCCCAAAACATCTGCCGTGCCCTCAACAACGCAGTTACTGGGAGAGTCCACCTGACAACGGACACGTGGACAAGTGCTTGTGGCCAGGGACGGTACGTCTCCCTGACGGCACACTGGGTAAACATAGTGGAAGCCGGGACCCAGTCAGACCTTGGGACGGAACACATCCTCCCCACACCGAGGATTGCGGGCCCTATGTGATTCAGAGTTGCCCCCACAGTGTACAGCTCCTGCGCATCATCCTCCTCCTCATGTTCAGCCTCCATCTCAGATATCACCACATCAGTTACAAGCTGGAAGCACTGCAGTACTGCCTCCGCCAAGCGGCAACAGGCTGTGCTGAAACTCATAAGCTTAGGTGAGAAACCTCACACTGCTTGTGAGTTGTGGACAGCTGTGAAAGAGCAGGCAGATCTGTGGCTGAGACCGCTGAACCTACATCCAGGCATGGTCGTGTGTGACAATGGCCGTAACCTGGTGGCGGCTCTGAGGCGAGGCGAGATCACACACATACCATGCCTGGCTCATGTGCTTAACCTCGTGATTCAGCGGTTTCTTAAATCGTATCCCGAGTTTCCAGATCTGCTCGTGAAAGTACGCCGCCTGTCAGCTCATTTTCGCAAGTCGGCTACAGCTTCCGCCACCCTTGCTGTGTTGCAGCAGCGTTTGCAGCTTCTGTCACACCGACTGGTGTGTGATGTCCCCACTGTTAGAACCTTGCTCTTAGGTTTTTTCCTTTGCTGGTCACATGACCTTGTTGGCCTATTTAATCCTGCTCCGCCCTTCTGGCTTTGCTGGACTTCATTGTATAACTACTTTCTAGCTAGCCTGTGCTCTGTATCTAACTGTTAGTTTGCTTGGTCTACGGACCTCTATGTTCTATATATTTTGTTTGTTCGTCTGTCTGCTACTATTTCTGTTAGGAGGTGTCCCATTTTCCTCCCAGTCCTTAGTACTTGTAGGGATTCCTTCCCCACATCTATAGGTCTCCGTACAGACTAGCTTAGGACTTTAGCAGGTCTGATCGCAGGATCAGGTTCCCTGTTACATCGTAGGGATTCAGCTGAGTTCTATCGTAGGGACAGATCTCCTCTCTTTCCTTAGCTCTGGTAGCAGAACATAACACCCACACGTTGGAACTCTACCCTCCACATGTTGCAAAGGATTTGTGAGCAGAAGAGAGCAGTTGTGGAGTACCAGCTGCAACAAGGTAGTCGATATTCAGGTCAGACTCCACACATAAGACCTCAGGAGTGGACCTGGATGTCGGACATATGTACCATCTTGACAAACTGTGAGGAGTTCACCAAGATGGTGAGTGGCGATGACGCCATCATTAGCGTCAGCATTCCACTTGTCTGTCTTTTGTAACGCTCTCTGCAGAGAATTAAAGAGGAAGCATTGCAGCCAGAGTATGATGAGATGGATCAAGAAGCCGTAGCGGTCAATTACACACAGCCCAGCCTCATCTCATCCCAACGTGCATTGGGGGACAATGAGGGAGAGGAGGAGGAGGAGGAAGAACAGGAGCTTGTATCATGCGCTGTAGACGGTAGTACCTGTACAACTGTCATACCGTCGGTTCAGCGTGGGTGGCCTGAGGACAGGAGGGAGGAGAAGGAGGAGGAGAGCATGGTCAGTCATCATCTTGGTGAGGACACGGAAGTCTTGCCCGTTACCAGTCTGGCACGCATGGCTGACTTTATGTTACGCTGCCTTAACCGTGACCCTCGCGTTGTCAAAATGTTGGGTGACAGTCATTACTGGTTGGTAACACTTTTAGACCCCCGCTACAAGGAGAACTTTCACTCTCTTATTCCTGAGGTGGAGAGGTCTACAAAAATGGGGCAGTACCAAAAGGCCCTTGCTGCAGAACTGTTAAAAAAGTTCCCATCTGAACACGCTAGCGGCAGAGGTCACAATTCGTTGACCAACCAAGGCGTACAAGCGAGAGAGAGGCAACTCCAATCCAGCAGAGGCAGGGGAACACTGTCAACGTTCTGGGACAGTTTTCTGAGACCCGCCCAGCTTACAGGCCCTGTGGCGTTGGGTACTCTAACAAGGAGTGGAAAGTTTCAAAAGATGGTGAGGGAGTACCTTGCCGACCGTACCTGCGTCCTCCGTGATTCCTCTGTGCCTTTTAATTATTGGGTATCCAATCTGGACACTTGGAATGAACTCGCTCTGTACGCCTTGGAGGTCCTGGCTTGCCCTGCCGCTAGCGTGTTATCGGAGCGTGTTTTTAGTGCCGCTAGGGGAATTATAACTGATAAGCGCACTCGCCTGTCAACTGACAAGCTGACCGTTATCAAAATGAACAAGGGCTGGATTTGGGCCAGACTTCTCATCACCACCAAATGACAGCAGAGTAACATAAAGTTAAATCCACTGTGTTATTTCGGGAGGTGTATTCACATGCACCGCTTCACACCCACACATGGGTATACGCTTCCTCATTTTGGCTGTTTTATGTTCTTCTCCTTATCCTCAGCCTCCACCACCACTATACCACCAGGGTGACTGTGGTCCATGTTGCCATTATTGAGAGTTCCTCCGTCCTTATTTTTGTCAGCTTTTGCTTGGAAGGCATAAGAAAAGACTGTGGGAGACCCACTCCCCAATAATGGGAATAATATTTTTAAGATGCTGTACTGTATGGCTCTTGTAAGGGGCATTAAAAGCGTCTTGTTAAGCTACTGTGTCCTCCAGTACTTTTCCGAGGGGCATTAAAAGCGTCTTGTTAAGCTACTGGGACCTCCACCACTTTTCCGAGGAGCATTAAAACAGTCTTGTTAAGCTACTGGGACCTCCACGTCTCTTCCAAGGGGCATTCAAACCGTCTTGTTAAGCTACTGGGACCTCCACGTCTCTTCTGAGGGGCATTAAAAGCGTCTTGTTAAGCTACTGTGACCTCCACCACTTTTCCGAGGGGCATTAAAACCGTCTTCTTAAGCTACTGGGACCTCCACGTCTCTTCCAAGGGGCATTCAAACTGTCTTGTTAAGCTACTGCGACCTCCACCACTTTTCCAAGGGGCATTAAAACCGTCTTGTTAAGCTACTGGGCCCTCCAACACTTTTCCGAGGGGCATTAAAACCATCTTGTTAAGCTACTGGGACCTCCACGTCTCTTCCAAGGGGCATTCAAACCGTCTTGTTAAGCTACTGCGACCTCCACCACTTTTCCAAAGGGCATTAAAACCGTCTTGTTAAGCTACTGGGACCTCCACGTCTTTTCTGAGGGGCATTAAAAGCGTCTTGTTAAGCTACTGTGACCTCCACCACTTTTCCGAGGGGCATTAAAACCGTTTTGTTAAGCTACTGGGACCTCCACGTGTCTTCCAAGGGACATTAAAACCGTCTTGTTAAGCTACTGGGACCTCCACGTCTCTTCCAAGGGGCATTAAAACCGTCTTGTTAAGCTACTGGGACCTCCACCACTTTTCCAAGGGGCAATAAAACCGTCTTGTTAAGCTACTGGGACCTCCACGTCTCTTCTGAGGGGCATTAAAAGCGTCTTGTTAAACCACTCTGAACTCCACAGCTCTTCCAAGGGGCATTGAAATGTTGTTTTTAATTAACTCTAACCTCCACGACTCTTCGAACGGGCATTGCATTTCCTCCTAGTTTTTGGCAGCTTTTGCTTGGAAGGCATAAGCAAAGACTATGGGAGACACAATCCTCAATAATGGGAATAATGTTTGTAATATGCTGTACTGCATGGCTCTTGTAAGGGGCATTGCAAGTTCCTCCGTCCTAATTTTTGTCAGCTTTTGCTTGGAAGGCATAAGCAAAGACTATGGGAGACACACTCACCAATAATGGGAATAATGTTTGTAATATGCTGTACTGCATGGCTCTTGTAAGGGGCATTGCAGGTTCCTCCGTCCTAATTTTTGGCAGCTTTTGCTTGGAAGGCATAAGCAAAGACTATGGGGGACACACTCCCCAATAATGGGAATAATGTTTGTAATATGCTGTACTGCATGGCTCTTGTAAGGTGCATTGAAAGTTCCTCCGTCCTAATTTTTGGCAGCTTTTGCTTGGAAGGCATAAGCAAAGACTATGGGAGACACACTCCCCAATAATGGGAATAATGTTTGTAATATGCTGTGCTGCATGGCTCTTGTAAGGGGCATTGCAAGTTCCTCCGTCCTCATTTTTGGCAGCTTTTGCTTGGAAGGCATAAGCAAATACTATGGGAGACACACTCCCCAATAATGGGAATAATGTTTGTAATATGCTGTACTGCATGGCTCTTGTAAGGTGCATTGCAAGTTCCTCCGTCCTAATTTTTGGCAGCTTTTGCTTGGAAGGCATAAGCAAAGACTATGGGAGACACAATCCCCAATAATGGGAATAATGTTTGTAATATGCTGTACTGCATGGCTCTTGGAAGGGGCATTAAAAGCGTCTTGTTAAGCTACTGCGACCTCCACCACTTTTCCGAAGGCCAATCAAAACCATCTTGTTAAGCTACTGTGACCTCCACGTCTCTTCCAAGGGGCATTCAAACCGTCTTGTTAAGCTACTGGGACCTCCACGTCTTTTCCGAGGGGCATTAAAACCGTCTTGTTAAGCTACTGTGACCTCCACATCTCTTCAAAGGGGCATTAAAAGCGTCTTCTTAAGCCACTCTGAACTCCACAGCTCTTCCAAGGGGCATTGAAATGTTGTTTTTAATTAACTCTAACCTCCACGACTCTTCCAACGGGCATTGCATTTCCTCCTAATTTTAGTCAGCCTTTGCTTTTCAATGCATAGGCAAACACTAAGGGATACCCACTCCCCAATAATGGGTAGAAGATTTTTAGTACGGTGTAATCCACGTCTGATTCAAGGGGCATTGCAGTTCCTCATAATTTTTGGAAAGCCTTCCATTCACTGCTTAGGCCAACAGTGTACAGGAGACCCAGTTGCTATAAATGGAAAAAACAGTTTAGTTAAGGCCCTCTGACCTCCATGTCATTTCCAAGGGGCATTGGAGTGCCTCAAGATTTTTGGTAGGCATTGCACTCACTGTATGCCCTATAACTGTGTAGCCGAAGCGCTCCTACAGAAACATATCCTACAAGACATATGTGGTTGACTGGCCTGATAATGATGTGAATGGTCCCTGTTCCTCCTGCTCTTTCTCCTTTGCCACTACCTCATCCATCATTTATCACCTGAAGCTTTGTTTTAACGGGAGTCATAGAACTGGGATAGTAGCAGGAAAACATCCAGCAATCCTCGGAGGAGGTAGGATATGCGCTAAAACGCTGACCACCTCAGGCCTAGCCGCTACTACATACATGTGCTTGCATTCCAAGAAAACAAAGCAGATGCTAACTTGTATCATCATCATCATGGTCCTCACCTTGGCACTCTCAACTCCCCTGATGGAGAAGCCAGGGCCCACCGGAGGAGTCTGGTTCTCTGGTGGGCTCGTCCAATGCTGCCCTAAAGCAGACCGGGCTAAGAAAAGTGTGTGGGGGGATGTTCCAAGGAGAAATAGGGGCGGCTGGGGACCGTTTATGGACACCCGGCCGCCGGGCGGCTGGGGACTGAGTATGGATTCCAGGCCGCCAACGCAGCCATGACGTGGTGGCCAGATTCCACCTCCACATGCCTAAAAGGGCCAATTTCATGTGCAAGCAAGCAGTATGGTATTGCAGCCTGGGGGTGGGTGGGTGGTTGGCTGCATATTTGCACTTGCATTG
Source organism: Phyllobates terribilis (assembly GCF_046119375.1). Lineage (NCBI taxonomy): Eukaryota > Metazoa > Chordata > Amphibia > Anura > Dendrobatidae > Phyllobates > Phyllobates terribilis. The sequence goes on from NW_027362769.1 coordinate 307,493,902, forward strand.
CAAGGAATGGGGGAGGTACAATTGAACACTGCCCTGGGACAAGAACTTGCACGGGGATAGTTGCAAGTCTGCATCTTCTGATGCGGCAAGGATGACTTCTGATGGGTACACTTTTAGGCAGTGACCTGGGTGTCAGAGATGCTTCCAGGGGTCTTCCCCATGCTGTTCCCATGTCTGTTCAGCACTGTATGTGACTCACCCCCTGGGCCGTGGGGCACCCGAGACCGGGCTTCAGGGCAATGCTGGGAGTAGTCGTGGCGACCCGGTCCCGTGGCTCAGGGTGGTCAGACCAAGGTTGTGGCAGTCTCTGTATCAGTATAATGCAATGTCCGACTACGCCACCCGTGGATTGCGGTCAATAAGAACCGCCGCTGCTGAGCAGACCTCTGAGGCCGATGTTGTGAGGGCAGCAGAGTGTAGTATAACTCCCCACGGGAGGAGTATAGCCTCAGGGTAGTGAGTGTGGATGATGGGAGTGATGGTGCACGAGCGCAGCAGGAACGACTCAGAGGCTTTGCAGTGCAGTTCAGGGTCTTTACTGATGGTGATAAGGCAGACCCTCCCGGGAGTACTGGCTAGCATAAGAGGCCTGGTCAGTCTGTGAGCAAACTGGAGTTCCCCTGGCCAGGTGGAGTTGTAGGCCTCCCCGTCTATCTGCACTCTTCCTGGCTACCTTGCTGTAAGCGAGTGGAAGTAGCCCACGTCCCTGAGTGTACCGTGTGGTGCTCACCCGTATAGCTTGTGACTTGGGGCCTTCTGATAGCCCCCGCTCCTCGATAGCAGTGCTGGTCCCTTGCTCGTGACTGAGCCTCCGGGCTTTTATGGCCAGAGGACCTGGAATCCCCTGCCAGCTGGTTTCTGCTGCTGGACTTAAAGATCCTTGCAGCCTCGGACTCCGGTGTCTGGTTCTTAGATTCTTCTGCCAGGGCGAGCTCTGCTTAGCTCCAGCCCCTGGTCTTCAGCTCCTGCTCCTACAGAGCTCCTCGCTGTTACTTTCCCTTTGTCTGGAATAAACTCCAGGCTCTGACTCACTAACCCCGCCCCAGATCCAGTTTATATAGGGCAGGTTCCTCCCCTATCTGGTCTGGGACAGGAGGTGTTGCATGTTTAAGGGCTCCTGACCAGGAAACCTCCCACTTGCTCTCAGACGTAATATTTCTATTACTGTGGTAACCAGATCCCTGGGGTGCCACATTCCCCCCTAGTAAATTTTAGTACTCCGGGACTAAACGCATTTTTAAGAAAACACAAATACAGGGTATAACAATAACAGGAAAAAGTACATTTTGTCTTGATGGTCACGGCATTTCCGTAACCGGGTGTCCATATCACCCAAGGTGAAGTTTTTAAGCAGAGTAGGGGACCTGTCCAAAGCAAACCCAAACGTTGGCCCTGGGCGTGGCTGCAAGGCGAAGCTAACTACTTTGGACCACATGGGCCACGCCAGACAGGTTTTTCTTCCGTGGCCGTTTTCGCAAGAAGCACCAAGTGTAACTATCTACAATGTAGTTCCGGTTATTCAGCGTCCATAACCTGTCAGTCCAAATGAACCTGAAGGGTAACTAGAGAAACATAATTAATAAACAGGCAACAAACATAAACCATTTTCAACATTTGCAGTTTACAAATAAATTCACATTACAGTTTAGATTCTCCAGCGAGCGGGCATCTGTCCTCTAGTGCTCCTAGTGGACCTACGTAACCCACTATCTGATTCTGCACTACAGGGAGAAGGAGGTGTTGCGGGTAGGCCTGGCAGCTTTCTGCGTACTCTTTGGCTTACTAGGGGCACGGCAGGCTCACTACTAGCAGAGGGTTGATTCTCCTGGGCTGCTGGTATGGATTCTTCTGCCTCTTGGGCCGGCTGCTCTTCTGACACTACCTGTTCTTCTGTAGGCCCCTGAGGGGCTGGCTGGAGAAAGGTGAGGACGGGTACCACGACAGCGTTGTTAATTTGAGTCCAGGACCGGGGAAAGTCTCCAAGTACGGTACTGATCATTTCTTCCCTTTCCTCTGCGGGTTGAGGGTTCTCTTGATCTTCGTCAGTGCTTTGCAGCTGCTCGGGACACTTTTTCAGGTGGTCTCTGGAAACAATGGCTGTGGTTTCTCCTCCATCCTTACTGATTATGCAGACTTTTGGATTATCATGGCTTGAGGGCAGTACTGTGTACGGGTCCTTCTCCCACTGGTCGTCCAACTTGTGGAGCCGCCTCTTTCTCTTCAAGACCTGCTCTCCAGGTACCAGGGGAACAGCGGGAGCATGTTGGTTATAAGTCTTCTCTTGCCTTTCTCTTGCTTGAGACAGACTTCGCTCGACGCTCTCCTGTACTTTCCGATACTGCTGCTGCCGTTCTGTATCCCAGTCTGCCTCTGGCGAGGTGTCCTCAGGTGTCAGGACTCCCATATCCAGGTCAATAGGCAGCTTACCAGGTCTTGCTCTCATTAGGTAAGCCGGGGTACAGTTGGTGGAACCTACGGGGATGTGATTATACAAGTCCACCAGATCAGGCAGTTTTTCAGGCCACAGACTGCGTTCTTCCAGGGGCAACATTTTTAGCAAGTCTATCACCACCTGGTTCATTTTCTCACATAGTCCGTTGGTCTGAGGGTGATAGGGCGTTGTTCTTATCTTCCTGCAGCTATACAGATTGCAGAACTCTTGGAAGACCTCCGCTTCAAAGGCTGGCCCTTGGTCAGTCAACACTTGCTCCGGATACCCGTGTGGATGGCAGAAGTGCTGCTGGAAGGCTCTAGCTGCTGTTTGAGCCGTTAAGTCCTTGACAGGGACCACCACCAGGAACCGGGAGTCGTGATCTACGATGGTGAGGGCGTAGACGTACCCAGATTTGATTGGAGCCAGTTTCACATGGTCCAGGGCTACCAGTTCCAGTGGCTGCCTGGTGATGATGGGCTGCAGGGCAGTCTTCTGGCTTCTTCTTAGGCTGCACGAGCCACAGTCTCTGCACCACCTCTCGATGGCTCCTCTCATGCCTACCCAGTAGAACCGTCCACGCAACAAGAACTCCAGCTTCTTCCATCCGAAGTGTCCTGCTCCGTCGTGGTATGCCTCCAGAACCATAGCCGCGTCTCGTCTTGGGACCACTACCTGCCAGGTCAGCTCATGTGTTCTAGAGTTAACCATTCTCCGGCACAGCTTCTCCTTGTAAAGAAACAGTTTACTTTTCTCCTTCCACAGTTGCTTGGTCTCCTCCGGAGCGTCTGGGTCAAGACGGGCATCAGCCTGTGTCAGCATTTCCTTCACCAGACGGACTGCGGGATCACTGTCTTGTGTCTCCGCCCAGCTGTAGTGGGGTAAGGGATTGAACGTAGCAGAGCGCCTGTCCCTTACACAGTGGGAATACAGGGTAATCCCATGACAGTGGAACGCAGGGAGTTCGACTTCTTTCAGTTCTTCTGGATCTTCCCCTACGTCCGGTAAATTTGGCATTCTGGACAGGGCATCCGCATTGGCATTTGAGCATCCCGCCCGGTATTTGATGGTGAATTCATAGTTGGACAGGCGGGCCATCCATCTCTGCTCCAGGGTACCAAGCCTTGCAGTGTCCAAGTGTGTCAACGGGTTGTTATCCGTGTACACGGTGAACTTGGAAGAGGCAAGGTAATGCTTGAAACTTTCGGTCACTGCCCACACCACTGCGAGGAACTCTAGCTTGAATGAGCTATAATTCTCAGGGTTTCTCTCTGTGGGCCGTAGTTTTCGGCTGGCGTAAGCGATTACCCTTTCTTTCCCCTGCTGGATCTGGGACAGTACGGCTCCTAGCCCGATGTTGCTCGCGTCTGTGTGGAGGATAAAGGGCTGGCCGTAGTCAGGGTACGCCAGGATTTCATCCCCCGTGAGGGCCATCTTCAGCTGGCGGAAGGACTCCGCTTCCAGCTTTTCCCACCTGAAGGGCGGCTTCTGGTTTTTGGCCTTCCTGGATTGACCTATCAGGAGGTCCTGCATAGGAGTTGCCATTTTGGTGAAACCGGGAATGAATCTTCGGTAGTAGCCTACCAACCCGAGGAACAGCAGCACTTCCTTTATGCTGGAGGGTCTTGGCCAGTCTTTAATCACGGTGATCTTATTGGAATAAACGATGACATCGTCCAGGTATAACTGGACCGTCTCGAAATTTCGGTGTCCCAGACAGCATTCCATCAACTGGTGGAAGGTTCCTGGTGCGTTGCAGAGCCCGAACGGCATACAGTTGAATTCGCTGAGACCCATTGGGGTGGTGAATGCAGTCTTCTCCTTGTCTGCCTCTGCTACAGGAACCTGCCAGTACCCGCTAGTAAGATCCAAAGTGGAGAAGAAGTTAGCAGATTTTAATGCAACTAAGGATTCTTCTATTCTAGGTAATGGGTACGCATCTTTGTGTGTGATACGGTTGACCTTTCTGTAGTCTACACACATTCTCATTGTGTTGTCCTTCTTTTTCACTAGAACTAGTGGAGCTGCCCAGGGGCTACAGCTGTCCCTGATTACCGCAGCCTCCTTCATGTCCCGCAACATCCCCTTTGCATGCTGATAGTGTGCAGGGGGTACAGGTCAGTATTTTTCCTTTATGGGTGGATGGTCTCCTGTGGGGATGTGATGTTCTACCCCCTTTACTCGCCCGAAGTCTAGCGGGTGTTTACTAAAGACTCTTTCGTACTCCTGAAGACTGAAGACTGAAGACTCCCTGTTTTTGGTGTGAGGGAGTGGAGTCAGTACCCAAATGCAGTTGCTGACACCAGTCCTCCATTTGTTTCTTAGAGCCGTTACCTTCCTCTGGTTGAGATGGAGGCACGGGTTCCACGGCCCTTACAGAATTTTGGTTTATGGTGAACAATTTGGCTAGCGTGGCATACCGGGGCAGGCATACTTCTCTCTCCCCGATATTTATGATGCGGACAGGTACCCTCCCATGGCGTACATCGACCACCCCCCGTGCTGTCAAAATGGTGGGCCTACTGTCTGAGTAAACGGGTTCCACCATTGCTTGGTAGTCTCTACCTCTTAGACCAATAGCTGCCCGGCACCAGATCATCATCTCACTTTTCGGGGGCATGGCAATAGGGAACGGGTCACACATTCTCATGCTACCAATCTCACCACCAGATAGTTCCACTTGTTGCCGTTTCATCAGTGCCCGGATCTCTTTTTGGAGAACACGCTGCTGGCTGGAACTGGTGTTCTTGGCAACCTGCTGTAAAATTAGAATTATCTCTGCAAGACAATTTTCAATCACGTTAGTTCCCAAGGTTATTTTAGGGTGACTCTCATGACGGTCAATGTCCACAATGATCAGTCCTTGTGCCGCCAGTTCGACTTTACCGATTTTAAAGGTCACCTCTTTGAATCCCACCTGCGGCACGTGCTGACCATTGCTGGCGATGATACTCAGGTCGTCATCTGGGTAGCGGGTTATGTCCGAGTCATTCCAGTACCGCTTAAAGAGCACATAAGGGATGGTAGTTACCTGTGACCCGGTGTCTAGTAGGGCACTCATTGGAATGCCATCCAGTACCACAGGCAAGACTGGACGTCCCCCTACATATTTATCACGCCACTTTGAGGGGCCTGATGATCTTATGCCTGGGGGTTGGCCCTCTGCCCCAGGTTGTGCCCGTTTAAATGACAGTACCTTGCCATATGTCCGGGTTGATTTCAGCGGCGGCAGATGGGTTGTCCGTCCTCGTTGTATCTGTCGCTGGGTCTTCCTCTGGACATTGGGATCCTCCTCTGTCGGCGCCACGGGACATCCTCCGATCCGGACGCCAGCTGGATCTTTCCTGGAGGAGAGACCTGTAAAGACTGCACAGTTCTGGTTAGCGCGGCTACGCTTTTAGTCAACTCTTGGACCTGATAGTGCAGGTCTGTAGCCGGGTTGTTGTCCAAAGCCTGCGCACCAGCTCCTACAGACTCTGTAGACAAGGGCGCCGCCTCCTGATGACAGGTAATAGCAGGGCGCCGGTGGGTTACAGCGCTACCCGGTGCCGGTTCTCGGAGCACCCGGATGGCCCTGTCTTTGAACTTTGCAAAGTCTAAACCAGGGTTCTGCAAGGCCATTGCACGTAACTGGGTTCTGTGAGCGTTGGACAGCAGACCCTCAATGAATTGCTCAGTTAACAGTTCATCTGCATTCTGCACACTGTCAGGGTCTGCCTGTTTAATGGCTCCCAGGGCCTCTTGCAAACTCAAAGCATAGTCTCTAGTGTTGAGCCACCCCCGTAGTGTTCGAGTTCGGTTCGGTTCGTCGAACACCTTCGAACACCATTAAAACCAATGGCAGGCAAACAAAAACACATAGAAACACATAGAAAACACCTTCAAAGGTGTCCAAAAGCTGACAAACTGCTCAGAAGACATAACTAACACATGGAAAAGTGACAAGTACATATAGTCATGCGAAAAGAAAAGAGGTGGAGGAGTAAAAGGAGGGGGAGACACAGATATAGGCATGTCATGCCCTTCTAAAATCCAAAAAGTGAGAAGCCGACACGGCCAATCCGTTACTGCCCGTGCCACCTCCGTGTCGCCGGGTTTGTGCCAGAGCCGCGGTGGACCCTGACGGCCAGCCCCCCTCTCCCAATACTGGTGCCTGTCCGCTGGTGGGTCGAGCGAGCCCCCCTGTGGTTGAGGCAGCTCTAAGCTTTTTAATTTAAATTGTCTCTCTAATTTGAATGAATACACTTTAAATCCTTTTACAAGGATCTACTGGAGGGCAAGTCTTATGCCAGCAGCCGCGTAATTCCAGCTCCAGTAGCGTCCACTAAAGCTGCTGCAGTTAAAAAGCTTTTATAAGGATCGAGCTCGGCTGTCCACCGCAAGGCGTCCTACCGCCAGTCCCAGCCCCTATGCCTTGGGGTGCCTCCTGATGCTCTTCACTGAGTATCCCGTGGTCCCGAAACATTTCCTTTGAAAAAATTAAGTGTCCAAACTACAGGTGGTGTAGCTTGCTTAACAGCCGGGATAATCCGCTGACTAGCAGACACTGCTACTAGGCACAAAGTATTTCCTGGGCTAGATGCAGTTAAAAATTTGTAATTAGATACTCTCGTTGGATGCTGAGAAAGCATTCCATAGAGTCTCCTGGCACGCCATATATTATTCTCTTAAAAAGCTTGGGGTAGGGGTCTAGGGGACCCTTTTATAGCCAAAATCACGGCCCTGTATCACAATACGTCACCTAGGCTGAAGATAAATGGAACTGTAGCACCCTGAGGGCTCGGTTGCTACAGAGGTATTGCACCTCACCCAGAGGTGTGATATCTCACTCTCAGGTAAGGATGGAGTGTGGTTCAGGACCCGACACCTGCATACATTACACCACATTGCCGTGGGGCAGGGCAACCAATATGCCCCTGAGATGGGCACGACAGTCCGTATCCCTGGCTGGAGTGGGGGGAGGGAACACTGAGGAAGGGGAACCCTGTAGTGCAGGAGCAGGGAGGAAGCTGTTCCTGGGTGCATTGAGAAGGGAGTATAAAAGGTGGGCACCATCTTAGTTCAGTGCACAGAAGTCTGAGCAGAAGTGACAGGGAGCAGGGGCTCTGCATGAGCTCTGCTCCGGAGGCGGGCCTAGTAACAGAGGCCCAGGCCTGGAAGAGGGAGAAGGAAGAGGAGCGGAGAAGGCTCCAGGAACGAGGAATGAAGGGATCCCAGGGGTGCGGAGGCGGGAAACGACCCTCAGCTAGAAACCGGAGGCTGTGACATTTTATGTGGCGCAGCCCCTCGCTACACCCGCTAGGAAGGCACCACATAGGGTCAGGGAAACTGGCGCCAAGTTTACCAAGAGGAGGCCTGAGGCAGCCGGACAGAAGCGTTGGTAAGAAAGGCCAGACAAAGGACACACAAAGGGGGTCCTGTGAAGCGCTCCAAAGTTATCTGGGAGTTGTCTGAGCCCCTCACCTGGTGAGCACAGTACGACGTGGGCAGCCGTTACCTGCAGAAGTGGTCTGGATAATAAGAACTGTGAGTAAAGGCCCTGGACTGCATCACTGATTCCGTGTCGTTACTGCTGCTGCCCTGCACCATCACCCCCATCCTCCGCATACACTGCCCTCCCGTGGGGAGTTATACTACGCTCTGCTGCACCCACAACACCAGCCTCAGCGGTCTGCCCTGCAGCGGCGGTTCACTCTGACCGCAATCCACGGGTGGCGTAGTCGGACATTTAAACATCAAAACCACATAAATAGTTCCGCCACTGGTTTGACCGCCCTGAGCCACGGAACCGGGTCGCCGCCACGGAGACTACAACCACCAGCATCCACCAAAAATGGTCCGGCTCCGGGTGTCCCAAAGCCCAGGGGGCGCGTCAGAACATTTTCATCACCTTTCATAATCACCAATGGGACAAGGCAGGGATGTCCTCTGTCCCCTCTCTTATACATCCTAGTGACGGAGCACCTGCTCTCATCAATTCACCATAACCCCAATATTAGGTGGATTGAGGTGGGAGGCACCGAGTACAAGTGCTCTCTATTTGCTGATGATGTCCTAGTATATATCACTCAATCACATATATCCATCCCTGCTGTTATGGCTGAAATAGATCACTTTGTTACATGGTCAAATTTTAAAATCAATGCAGCGAAGTCTGAGGCCCTCGATGTCTCCCTCCCCAAATCCATACAGGATTCCATCCAGTCCAACTTTCCCTTTGTCTGGCCCTCACAGGGTATCAAATACTTAGGAATTCCTACTCATAGAGACCTCTCCCGTTTATGTTATCTTAATTTTGGGCCCTTTATTGAACAACTCCATACAGACCACGGTTGGCAAGTTAGAACTGTAAGATTCACTACGTGAACCACTGGTGTTTTGTGGAAAAGCACATGTACACTGTGTTCCAAATTATTATGCAAAAAGTGTTTAGGAGTGATAAGGGAAGAATTTGTTTGTTTGTCAGTTAAACTCATTGATGGTGATGTGTGTCAGGGCTCTTTATATCACTGTAAGCAATTGCAGACACCTGTGCTAATTAGTTTAGCAGGTGTGTCCAATGAAAGGCAAGACTACTTAAGAAGGCTGTCCCACATTATTAAGCAGCCTATATTTTCTGCCAAAATGGGAAAAAAAAAGTATGTGTCGGCTGCTGAGAAGCAACAAATTGTGGAGTGTTTAGGTCAAGGCATGACTACAATCAACATTGTGCAATGATCAGGATGAAGTGTCTTGGCAATCAAGAAGTATGTAGCTGATTCACAGTACACACGTGTGCGTGCTGATAAGGGCAAATTGAGGACTCTTTCCTACAGGCAATTACGTCAGGTTAAAAGAGCAGCGGCAAAAAAGCCTTGTCATAGCAGCAGACAAGTTTTTGAAGCTGCTGGTACCTCCAACGTCCCCCGAACAACAAGATGCAGGGTCCTTCAGAGGTTTGCAGCTGTGCGTACGCCATCCTGTCGACCTCCTTTATCCACTGCACACAAGCAGAAACGGCTCCAGTGGGCCAAACAATACATGAAGACTGACTTCAAAACTGTTTTGTTCACGGATGAGTGCCGTGCAACGCTCGATGGTCCAGATGGATGGAGTGGAGGATGGCTGGTTGATGGACACCCCACGCAAACACGGCTACAGCGCCAACAAGGAGGAGGTGGAGTAATGTTTTGGGCTGGAATCATGGGGAGAGAGATTGTCGGCCCCTTTAGGATCCCTGAAGGGGTAAAGATGAACTCCATAATGTATGTGGAGTTTCTCAAACAGAACTTCCTGCCATGGTTCAAGAAGAAGAACCGTGTATTCCACAGCAAGATCATTTTCATGCATGATAATGCACCGTCTCATGCTGCACATAACACATCTGCATCTCTGGCTGATATGGGCATAAAAGGGGACAAACTTATGGCGTGACCCCCATGCTCCCCTGACCTCTACCCCATTCAGAACCTCTGGAGCATCATCAAAAGGAGTGTCTATGATGGCGGGAGGCAGTTCACATCTAAGCAACAGCTCTGAGAGGGTATTCTGTCCTCATGCAAAACAATTGAAGCAGAAACGATCCAAAACCTGACAAATTCAATTGACGAGAGAGTTCAGAAGCTCCTTTCGAACAAAGGGTCCTATGTGCAAATGTAACATCACCTAGAATAAAGTTTTGAGTTGAAAACTGTTTGATTTCAGTTTCTAATAACCTGCTAATGCTTATAATTTCAAAAATGACCATTTTTTTGGTCTTTATTAAAATGAAAAGGTTGATCGAAGAGTGTGGGGGATCTAAGAGTGTGGCAACCCAGTAGTCAGGATTACTTCGAATTCTGACAATCTGAGGGTCATGTTGCAGGTAGTGCAGCAAGAAGGCACTTATGTGTCTTGCGCATCTCGGAGCCCCAAAATTATTTTCCGGGCTAGATGCAGCTATAAATTATTATTAATTTTAAATCTGGTGGAGCTTAGTATAGATGGCCTAATAGAATCAGTACTGCACACTGCTACAAAGCCCAAATTATTTTCCAGCCAAGATACAGATAAACATGATTAGTAATTTTAAATCTGGTGGAGCTTAGTATAGATGGCCTAATAGAATCAGTACTGCACACTGCTACAAAGCCCAAATTATTTTCCAGCCAAGATACAGAAAAACATGATTAGTAATTTTAAATCTGGTGGAGCTTAGTATAGATGGCCTAATAGAATCAGTACTGCACACTGCTACGAAGCCCAAATTATTTTCCAGCCAAGATACAGATAAACATGATTAGTAACTTTAAATCTGGTGGAGCTTAGTATAGATGGCCTAATAGAATAAGTACTGCACACTGCTACAAAGCCCAAATTATTCTCCAGCCAAGATACAGATAAACATGATTAGTAATTTTAAATCTGGTGGAGCTTAGTATAGATGGCCTAATAGAATCAGTACTGCACACTGCTACAAAGCCCAAATTATTTTCCAGCCAAGATACAGATAAACATGATTAGTAATTTGAAACCTTAAAACGGTTGGTGAGGTGATTTTAACCAATCATCAAGCTTTTACTCTCCCCAGGATGACACAGGGGTAGAAAAGTCGTTTCGGATCCATGATTTGTTCATCTTTATGAACGTGAGTCTGTCTACATTATCAGTGGAGAGCCACGTGTGCTTATCTGTCAACACACCACCAGCAGCGCTGAGCACACGTTCAGACAGAACGCTGGCTGCGGGGCATGACAAGATCTCCAAGGCATAAGTGGCGAGCTCCGGCCATTTATCCAGATTGGAAGCCCAAAAAGAGCAAGGGTCCAGTGACACAGTCATGGCTTCAATGTTTACTTGGAGATACTCCTGTACCATCGTCTCTAGGCATTGACTATGTGTCAGACTTCTTGTCTCCTGTGGCCTTGCAAAGGATGGGCTAAAAAAGTGGTGAAATGATTCCGCAAAATTGATGTTACCAGCAGATACTGTGTTTCTGTTACGGTTTGAGTGCTGAACACTAGAGATAAGCGTTGTTCGACTCGAACTGTTCGCCAATCTCAAATTCGAGCTGTTTTGGGCGGTGTTCGAGCCGTTCGGCAAACACGAACGATTTGAAAATAATTCGGCTGTTCGATAACTGTTCGTGCACCAAAATCATAACTGGATTTTTTCTCAGTAATGCTGAAAATTAATGTTAATACGCAGTTTGAGTGTACAGTGGGGCGGGGGGAGGGGCGGGGGCAGGGGATGGATCTCTGCAGGAATAATGAAGATCTCCATTTTTTTTTAATTTCCCGCATTTACAGTGGGGAGGTGCAATCTGTCAGCCTATCAGCAGCGCACACACGGAGCGAACTGCTTTTTTTCACACAAGCAAGGGCATGTGTCATTGGCAGTGTATGTCACATGTCCTTGCCCTATAAGACCCAGCCATTTTCCTCGTCGCCACCATTTTCTCACTGCTGCAGCTGCGTGTTAGATGGCACCGCTGTTGCTGTGTGCGCTATACCTTGTTAATTTCAAGCCAATTTTCGCACAAATCTACAGATAGCTTGGGAGTAGGGAATAGTTGTGATTGCAGTCCTTTTAAGGACTAGGTTACAGCATTTCCTATGACTTTTATCAGGCTGGTCTGTGCTCTTAAATAGATAGGTTGGGAGTAAAGACTAATTGTAATTGCAGTCCTTTTCAGGACTAAGTTACATCAATGAAAGTTTTTTTCACAGCATTTGGCTAAATCTAGCAAAGCTAATCCTTTTTAGCCTATTGCAGAGTGTGTTAGTCAGTGGAGTAGCCTATCTGTGTTGCAAGCTATACCACGTGTATAGAATACCAATTTTTTTACTGCACCTAGTGAAGTAAAACCTTTTGGGCACAGCATCATTCTATTAGTCCATCTATACTAACCTCCACCAGGTTGCAAATTGAATATCATTTTTTTCTGCATCTAGCTCTGAAAAAATATTTGGGCTTCTAGTGTAGCACCCTGAGGACTCGGCTGCTACAGGGGTATTGCACCTCAACCCAGAGGTGTGATATTCCACTCCCGGGTAAGGATGGAGTGTGGAACTGAGCTCAGATAGCTGCATACACTACATACATCCCATTTCCGGGGGACAGAACTACTGTACTCCCACTAGAGAAATGTGCAGGTACGACAGCGTCTGTCCCTGGCTGGAGTGGGAGGGGGGTGGAACATCCCAGTAGTGTAGGGGCAGATAGGGGGAGCAGTCTGGGTAAAGCTAGGAGCTCATTGGGTGCTGGTCACCTGAGCTCACACATAGAGGGAGTATATAAGGTGGGAACCATCTTAGAACAGGGTCAGTCAGTCAGAGTCAGTCAGTGAGTCTTTGAAGAGGAGAAGAGCAGAGAAGCTCAGGCAGCTCCAAGGCCCAGAGTGAGAGAGGAGAAAAGAGAAGGACCCAGAGGGGAAGAAGAAGGAACCCCAAGAACCTAAAATCAGACCAGAAGGGTGAAGGGTTGGCACAAGGGTACCGGATCCCAAGCTGGCAGAGGCAAAGCACACCTTAGCCAGAGACCGGAGGTCGTGGGCAGGATCTGCCACGACCCCCCACTAAATCCACTGCGAAGGCACACCGAGTATAGGGTCAGGGAACCCAGAGACAAGGGTTTTACCAACAAGAGGCCCGAGGGAGCCGGACATAAGTGGATCCCTGGTGGGGAAGGCCAGAGAAAAGGCACGTCAGAAAGGGAGCTCAGGACCACGCTCCAGAATTACTTGGGGGTTGGCCGAGTCCAGGACCTGGTGGACGCAGCACGGCTCGGGTGGTCACTCAAGGCCAGAGTGACCAGCACAACAGCAGTAAGTAAAAACTCTGAACTGCACAGCCCGACTCTGAGTCTTATTACCATCCTCACTGCACCTCCACAACCACCATCCTCTACAACTGACCCCCTGAGGCTATACCCCTCCCGTTGGGGGTTATACTACCAGAGCTGCTCACACACCACCAGCCTCAGCGGACCCTTGTGCAGCGGCGGCCCTTTGACCGCAAATCAACGGGTGGCGTAGTCGACACAAAGAACATTTATAACATCTGTAAAGACTGCCACACTCTGAGCTTGACACCCTGGGCACGGACCGGGTCACCGCCACTCGGAGACTACAACCCCCATCTGATCCGGCTCCGGGTATTCCCCCTAAGAACATGGCCCCGGGGGCGCGTCACTAGCAGTGTGTGGGACTTGTTCTATTAGTCCATCTATACTGACCTCCATCAGGATGCAAATTCAATATAATTTTTTTCTGCATCTAGCTCTGAAAAAATATTTGGGCTTCTAGCAGTGTGTGGGACTTGTTCTATTAGTCCATCTATACTGACCTCCATCAGGTTGCAAATTGAATATAATTTTTTTCTGCATCTAGCTCTGAAAAAATATTTGGGCTTCTAGCAGTGTGTGGGACTTGGTCTATTAGTCCATCTATACTGACCTCCATCAGGTTGCAAATTCAATATAATTTTTTTCTGCATCTAGCTCTGAAAAAATATTTGGGCTTCTAGCAGTGTGTGGGACTGGGTTTATTATTCCATCTATACTAACCTCCACCAGGTTGCAAATTAAAAATAATTTTTATCTGCATCTAGCTCTGAAAAAATATTTGGGCTTCTAGCAGTGTGTGGGACTTGGTCTATTAGTCCATCTATACTGACCTCCATCAGGTTGCAAATTGAATATATTTTTTTTCTGCATCTAGCTCTGAAAAAATATTTGGGCTTCTAGCAGTGTGTGGGACTTGTTCTATTAGTCCATCTATACTGACCTCCATCAGGTTGCAAATTGAATATAATTTTTTTCTGCATCTAGCTCTGAAAAAATATTTGGGCTTCTAGCAGTGTGTGGGACTTGGTCTATTAGTCCATCTATACTAACCTCCACCAGGTTGCAAATTAAAAATAATTTTTATCTGCATCTAACTCTGAAAAAATATTTGGGCTTCTAGCAGTGTGTGGGACTTGGTCTATTAGTCCATCTATACTGACCTCCATCAGGTTGCAAATTGAATATAATTTTTTTCTGCATCTAGCTCTGAAAAAATATTTGGGCTTCTAGCAGTGTGTGGGACTTGTTCTATTAGTCCATCTATACTGACCTCCATCAGGTTGCAAATTGAATGTATTTTTTTTCTGCATCTAGCTCTGAAAAAATATTTGGGCTTCTAGCAGTGTGTGGGACTTGGTCTATTAGTCCATCTATACTAACCTCCACCAGGTTGCAAATTAAAAATAATTTTTATCTGCATTTAGCTCTGAAAAAATATTTGGGCTTCTAGCAGTGTGTGGGACTTGTTCTATTAGTCCATCTATACTGACCTCCATCAGGTTGCAAATTCAATATAATTTTTTTCTGCATCTAGCTCTGAAAAAATATTTGGGCTTCTAGCAGTGTGTGGGACTTGTTCTATTAGTCCATCTATACTGACCTCCATCAGGTTGCAAATTGAATATAATTTTTTTCTGCATCTAGCTCTGAAAAAATATTTCGGCTTCTAGCAGTGTTTGGGACTTGGTCTATTAGTCCATCTATACTGACCTCCATCAGGTTGCAAATTGAATATAATTTTTTTCTGCATCTAACCCAGCCAATAGTTTTGGCCTAATACCACAGTTTGGCCACTCAGCTCTGCTCGGTTCCCATCCATTGTTTTTTGTGCAGACAACTCCAGAGTTGTGAATTAGTTAACCACCAAAATGAGTGGAAAAAGGCCTGCTGCTGGTGGAAAGGGGAATAGGCGTGTTGGGAAGGGGAAAAATGGTTGTGTCGTTGGGGTAGGTGTTAAAGCAATAGTAACATCTGCAGAAGAAAGACCGTCTTCCAGCCAAACTAAAATGTCTACTTCTTTTAGCAGACAATGTGATAAGATCCCTTTCTTACGGCCACACCAATCGCTACAAATTCCAGATGAGGCACAAAAACAGCAGGTGCTTCAACGGATATCAAGTGCTCCTTTAAGTGGGCTCTCCTCCACATCAACTTCAACATCACAAATACTCCAGTCCTCAGAGGTGTCATCCCAATCACACTTGCTTCCTCACAGCTCCCAAATCTCCAGCTGCCCGTCTGAGTATGAGGTAAAACAGATGGTTGAGTCTGCAGAGCTGTTTACTCATACTATAGCCTGGGAATCAGAGGTCGGCTCCAGCGCTTCTGTGAATCCAGACGAGGAAATGATCTGCACTGATGCCCAGAATCTTTATGAGTCGGATCCAGGACCAGACGCAGAAGGTTCTGACCATAACGTAGACCCTCATTCCCAAACTGTAACTCCTGTTGGTGGAGACAATGAGGAAGACGATGATGAGACTCAAATACCTGATTGGAGCGACAACTTTAGTTTTTTGTCAGGGCAGGAACAGGTTGGCTCTGAGGACGACGGGTGTGATAACACACAGGGTGATGATGATGAGGTTGGAGATCCCACTTACTGTCAACCCACAGTCAGCCAAGAGATGAGAGGTCAGCAAAGGAGGTGGAGGAGAATGCTAGTGACGACGAGGTCAGGTTGCGCCTTCCTGGACAGAGACGTAGTACTGGAAGCACGTCAACAACTGCATCCTCAAACACAACTCTGCCTCTCACCACAAGTCGTGGTGGCTCTTCAGGTCGCATGGGTGCTAAGCCTTGCATAGCCTGGGCATTTTTTCAGATCGATAAATATGACCCAACTCGTGTTATCTGTAACATTTGTCAGCAAAAGCTAAGTAGAGGCCAAAAAATACATAGTTTGAGTACTTCATGCATAAAACGGCACATGGACATGAAGCATAAGTTGCGGTGGGAAGCTCACTGTGTTAGAACTCTCCTGTTAGGTTTTTTCTAGTTTGCTGGTCTCATGACCATTTTTGCCTATTTAATCCGACTCCGCCCTTCTGGCCTTGCTGGACTTCATTGTAATTTATACTCTTGAGCTAGCTTGGTACTCTGTTACCTTTCTCTGTCAGTTTTGCTAGGTCTTCAGACCTCTATGTTCTATGTTGTTTGTTTGTCCTATTTCTGCTACAATTTCTGCTAGGAGATGTCCATCTTTCTCCCAGTCCCTAGTTCTTGTAGGGATCCCTTCCCTCACATCTATAGGTCTTCGTTCAGACTAGCCGAGGACTTTAGCGGGTCTGATCGCAGGATCAGGTTCCCCGTTACATCATAGGGATCCAGCTTAGTTCTATTGTAGTGACAGATCTCCTCTCTTTCCTTAGTGCTTGTAGCAGAACATGACAGTAAGTCCAGCCCAAAAAAATTCTCTAAGGAAAGACCCCCAGTTTCCATCATGGTCTCGGTTCAGGATTTGGCTCAACGCCTGCAGGGCCTCTCTCTGGAGGTGGCCGAGCTCCAACAACACGTGAGTAGCTGCCCTGGAGCACATTTTGTAGAGCCAAAGGTACGTCTGCCTGATCTATTTTTTGGTGAACAACAAGATTTTTTTTCCTTTAAAAATGCTTGTTTATTGTATTTTCGTTTAAGACCCAGATCCTCTGGTGATGAATCACAGTGCATAGGGTTCATAATGTCACTTTTACACAAAGAACCTCAGGGATGGGTCTTTTCTCTCCAACTTAGTGATCCATGCTTTAGATCAGTGGATAGTTTTTTTTCTGCTTTGGGGTTGTTGTATGATGATCCTGATCGTGTCTCATCTGCTGAGTCTGAATTAAGACATTTGAGGCAGGGATCAGGTAATGTGGAAAATTATTGTACTCACTTCCGTCGGTGGTCTGCTCAGGTGGAGTGGAACGATTCAGCTTTGAAAAGTTCGTTTCTCGCAGGGCTAGGTGAAAGGGTTAAAGATCTGCTGATTGCTTATCCTTCACCTGGAAGCTTGCAGGAGGCAATGCAATTAGCTATACGGGTGGACAGGAGACTGCGTGCAAGGGTTAATGAGAGTAAATCCTCTGCCATGTCAGTTCCGAGTCTTGAGAGGGTCTGTACTGACATTGGTGAGCCGATGGAGATTGGGGCGATGTCACCCCGCTCTCTGGAAAAAGACCGCAGATTTTCTGAAGGTTTGTGCTTTTATTGCGGAAAATCTGATCATTTCATTAAGAACTGTGTGCTTCGTATGAACAAAGAAAAAAAAAAGGTCAGTTACGCTCGTATAGCCTGTTTAAATACTAAGGGTGTACTTCTTTCTGCTACTACCACTGCTCAGGAAGAATTAATTGAATTTCGGGTATTTGTGGATTGTGGTTCTACTCTGAATGTGATTGATGGGGGATTCCTGGAAAAACTTAAATTAAAACCCAAACCTTTGTCATCCCCTATTGCTGTGGTTTCTGTTGATGGCTCTCCCTTAAAGAGTGTTACTCACAAGGTCTGTGAATTTCCCCTCACTATTAATGGTATTCACCAAGAGAATTTGGATTTGGTAGTATTAAATAATTTGCCTTCTCCAGTAGTGTTGAGGTTACCCTGGTTAAAATTGCACAATCCTGTACTGGATTGGTCTACCAATGAAATTAAGTCCTGGAGCCCTAAGTGTTATGACAAGTGTTGTAACGGGCGCATTGCTGCTGTGGATAAAGGGGAATTACCTGTACCTATTCAGGATTTTTGGAAAGTTTTTTCTGAGAAGGAATCGCAAATTTTGCCTCCCCATAGAGACTATGATTGTACCATTGAATTTGTCCCTGGAGTGACTCTTCCTAAAAGTCGTTTATTTAATCTTACTAATCCTGAGAGAAAGGCTTTGGAGGAATACATACAGACAAGCTTGGCCGCCGGTCACATTAGGCCTTCCAAGTCTCCTGTGGCTGTTGGATTTTTTTTTGTTAAAAAAAAGGACGGTGGTTTACGTCCTTGTCTGGACTTTCGTGAGATTAATAAAATTACTGTACGCAATCCCTACCCACTGCCATTGATTCCTGATTTGTTTAACCAGTTAGTGGGGGCCAAGTGGTTCTCTAAAATTGATCTCCGGGGGGCATACAATTTGTTGCGCATGAAGGAGGGTGATGAATGGAAGACTGCTTTTAACACTCCGGTAGGTCATTTTGAGAATCTGGTTATGCCTTTTGGTCTTACCAATGCTCCAGCATTTTTTCAGAATCTTATTAATGACATCCTTGGACCTTTGATCGGCAGAAGTGTGGTTGTATATTTGGATGACATTTTGATTTATTCACCGGATCTGGAGTCTCATTGGCGGAGCGTACGTGAGGTATTACAGTTATTAATAGACAATTCGCTTTTTGCTAAGCTGGAGAAATGTGAGTTCGCTGTACAGAGGATTAGTTTTTTGGGCTACATTATCTCCAGCGAGGGTTTTGAGATGGACCCGGTGAAGGTTCAGGCGGTGCAGGAATGGCCTAGGCCTATTGGTTTGAAATCAATACAGAGATATTTGGGTTTCGCCAATTATTACAGAAAATTCATAAAAAAAATTTCTATTATTGTCAAACCACTGACCGATCTCACCAGGAAAGGTGCTAATGCGGTTCAGTGGACTTCTGAGGCCATTGAAGCTTTTGTGTTTCTAAAGGAGAGATTCAGCTCTGCCCCCATCCTTATGCAGCCTGATGTGACTAAGCCGTTTTTGGTTGAGTTTGATGCTTCTTCTGTGGGGGTCGGTGCCGTGTTGTCTCAGCAAAACAAGGATGGGGTACATCCCTGTGCCTTTTTTTCAAAAAAAATTTCTGAGACTGAACTTAATTACGATATTGGTAATCGGGAATTGCTGGCTATTAAACTCGCATTTGAACACTGGCGTCATCTCTTGGAAGGTGCTGATTTTCCCATTCAGGTTTTCACTGATCATAAGAATCTGATCTATCTTGATGCTGCCAAACGCTTGAATGCCCGTCAGGCTTGGTGGGCACTTTTTTTCTCGCGGTTTAATTTTTCCGTTACTTACATCCCGGGTACCAAGAATGTTAAAGCTGATGCTTTGTCTCGCAGCTTTTCTCCCATGGTCGGTGCTGAGGAGGATGAGAGCATTTTACAAGAAGGTGTTGTGATTGCTGCATTGGACTCTGTTTTGGAGGATGAGATTCTTAAATCTCAGGAGAATGCCCCATCTAACACTCCCCATGGGAGGTTGTTTGTGCCTAGGACCTTTAGGAGAGATTTGTTTGTGGAGTGTCATGAGTCTCGGTTGGCAGGTCATCCAGGAATTTCTGAGACCAAGAGACTTGTGGGTCGCAGTTTTTGGTGGCCTGGATGGCAGAAGGAAGTCATTAAGTTGGTGCGTCAATGTACTGTGTGTGCTAGATCCAAGTCTTCGCATGCTCCTGCTGCGGGGTTGCTTTGCCCTCTGGAGGTTCCTAGTGCACCTTGGACACATCTGGCTATGGACTTTATTACTGACCTTCCCCCCTCTGAGGGTTTCACGGTTATCTGGATGGTCGTGGACCGTTTTAGCAAGATGTGTCACTTGGTTCCCTTCATCAAACTGCCCTGCGCTAAGACACTCGCTAAGGCCTTTGTCAAGGAAATTGTCAGACTACATGGCGTTCCTACTGACATTGTTTCTGATAGGGGACCTCAGTTTGTGGCTCATTTTTGGCGTGCCTTTTGTGACAGGTTGGGAGTTCATTTGTCGTTTTCATCCGGTTTTCATCCTGAGTCCAATGGCCAGACAGAAAGGAAGAACCAGGATGTTGAGCAGTTCTTGCGTTGTTTTGTGGCAGACAATCAAGAGGGGTGGTCTGAGTTTCTGCCACTTGCTGAATTTACTCTTAACAACCATACATCCTCCTCTGCTGGGTGTTCGCCTTTTTTTTGTTGCTCTGGGAGACATCCGTCTTTTGGGTCATTCTCCAAATTGGTATCGGCTGTGCCTGAGGAGGAGAGTTTTTCCAGTGATTTGGAGAGAGTTTGGATGGATGTGCGTGGTAATCTTCAGGAGGCTAACAAAAAATCTAAGAGGTACTTTGATAGGAAACGGCAAGAGGTTTTGTTTGCCGTTGGTGACATGGTTTGGTTGTCCTCTAAGAATCTGCGATTGAGGATTCCTTCTAAAAAATTGGGTCCCAAGTTCGTAGGGCCCTTTAAGGTGCTTCAGATAGTTAACCAATCTGCTGTTAGGTTGGAGGTTCCTACCTCCTGGAAGATTAATCCGGTGTTTCATGTTTCTCTGTTGAAAAGAGCTGATGTGTCGGATGGTGACGCCTCTGCCACTGTTCCTCCGGTGGTGGAGGACGGGGAATATGAAATTTCCCGCATCCTAAATTCTAGACGGTATAGAGGGAGTTTGCAGTATCTCGTCACTTGGAAGGGTTTTGGACCCGAGGATAACTCATGGGTGAGGGCGGATGATGTTTCTGCTTCCAGGCTTGTCAGAGCGTTTCACAGGAGGTTTCCTGATAAGCCCGGGCCTAGGAGATCCGGAGGATCCTCTTAGAAGAGGGGGTACTGTTAGAACTCTCCTGTTAGGTTTTTTCTAGTTTGCTGGTCTCATGACCATTTTTGCCTATTTAATCCGGCTCCGCCCTTCTGGCCTTGCTGGACTTCATTGTAATTTCTACTTTTGAGCTAGCTTGGTACTCTGTTACCTTTCTCTGTCAGTTTTGCTAGGTCTTCGGACCTCTATGTTCTATGTTGTTTGTTTGTCCTATTTCTGCTACAATTTCTGCTAGGAGGTGTCCATCTTTCTCCCAGTCCCTAGTTCTTGTAGGGATCCCTTCCCTCACATCTATAGGTCTTCGTTCAGACTAGCCGAGGACTTTAGCGGGTCTGATCGCAGGATCAGGTTCCCCGTTACATCGTAGGGATCCAGCTTAGTTCTATTGTAGGGACAGATCTCCTCTCTTTCCTTAGTGCTTGTAGCAGATCATAACACACTGTGCTACAATGCGGCCTAGCCGGCCAGGCCAACCACCGTCTGCCACATCTTGTGCATCCGCGGCCTCTTCATCCTCTGTGACTGGGGGGATGTAGCGCCGGCGTCCCTGCCCTCTGCTAGGCAGGGACGCTGTTCCCCTCACCTCTCTGCTCCGTGCCCGGCGTCCTCCTCCCGCTCTGCTGGCAGCGCGCGCTCCTTCCCGGCCACTGTGCTTAGGGCGCGCGTGCGCGCTCTCCCTCCCTCTTAAAGGGGCCGCGCGCGCCGTCCTAAGGAGTTCACCATATATAAGGCACCTCCTCCAAAATGGAGGTGCCCGAGCAATGTTGTTGCACTGTTCACTACTCTGCTTCAGCCCTCAGGTCCCGTTGCCAGTTACCTGCCAGTTACCTGCCAGATTCCTGCCTGATTACTTGCTACCTGCCTGCTAGTCTGAGGTCCGACGGTCTGCCTTACTACTCCTGTCAGTCTGTCTAAGGACCAGCCTGCCCGCTCACCTGGGAGCGCACATCAGCTACCTGCCTGTTTGCCTGAGGTCCGACGGTCTGCCTTCCAACTCCTGTCAGTCTGTCTATGGACCAGCTTGCCCGCTCACCTGGGAGCGCTCATCTGCTACCTGTCTGCTAGCCTACCTGGAGGCTCCGCCGTCACGTGCTGTGACCATCTGCCTGTCCAGTGACTCCTGCCCGCTCACCTGGGAGCGCTCATCTGCTACCTGTCTGCTAGCCTACCCGGAGGCTCTGCCGTCACGTGCTGTGACCACCCGCCTGTCCAGAGACTTCTGCCCGCTCACCTGGGAGCGCTCATCTGCCGCCTGTCTGTTGGTCTTCCTGGAGGCTCCGCCGTCACATGCTGTGACCACCCGTTCATCCAGAGACTCTCGCCTGCTCACCTGGGAGCTCACGTCTATCATCAGCCGCCACAGGTCGTACCAACCCTTTACCTAGAGACTGCCCCGGTCACTTGCCGTGACCACCAGCCCGTTCACTCAGAGACTGTCCCGGTCACCTGCTGAGACTTCCAGCCCGTCTTCCCTGGTCGCCACCCGCTCCCTTACAAGGACCGCCCCCTTGTATAGTAGCTCAGAGGTTCCGCCTCCCAGACCCGTTACAGTTTGCTC
Organism: Phyllobates terribilis; assembly: GCF_046119375.1. Classification (NCBI taxonomy): domain Eukaryota; kingdom Metazoa; phylum Chordata; class Amphibia; order Anura; family Dendrobatidae; genus Phyllobates; species Phyllobates terribilis. Next base: position 307,516,204 of record NW_027362769.1, read on the forward strand.
GGGCCATGGAACCCGGTGGCACCCAAGCTCCCTCGCTCTCGGACCTGTGTCATGAACTGTCCCGTCAAAGGTCCCAACAAGAGTCCATCCTGGGTCACCTGCGGAATGTCAATACTCGCCTGGACACTCTGACTGCTCCACCAGCAACCCCCGCCAGTGCCATGTCTCGCAATCCGGCAGCTCCGCTGCCCACTAATACCATGGTATCTTACCCCGGACCCCGGCTTTCTGCACCTCCTCGCTTCGGAGGCGACTCCGCCCAGGCTCGGGGCTTCATAAATCAGTGCACCCTGCACTTTGAACTATTGTCTCACCAGTTTAACTCCGACCGGGCCAAAATTGCATTCATCATGTCCCATCTCACCGGGGAGGCCCTGGCCTGGCTAAATCCTCTATGGGAGAGAGGAGACCCCCTGGTATCCAACTTGCCTGCTTTTCTCACGGCTTTCCGGAAAGTCTTCGACGAACCCGGACGGAAGACCTCATCTGCATCATCACTGCTACGCCTCCGTCAGGGAAGTCTCACCGTGGGCCTATATGCCATACGGTTCCGTACCCTTGCCTCGGAGCTGGCCTGGGATAACGACGCTCTGGTTTCCGTCTTCTGGGAGGGTCTGTCCGGCCGTATTAAAGATGAACTTGCCGGTCGGGACATTCCTACCACTCTCGATGATCTTATAACTCTTGCCACCCGGATTGACCTACGGTTCCAGGAGCGTGCCAAAGAGGTCACCCGTGAGAGGAGGTTACCACGTCTAGCTCCTACTTTTCAGAAACCCGTCACTCCCTCCGTCTCTACCCAGGTACACTCTCCTGAGCCTATGCAGGTCGACCAGACCAAGATGCTCAAAACCCGTCTGGACTTACGCCGTGCCGAGGGGAGCTGCTTCTACTGTGGCAGTAAGGAGCACCGGATCCGTGCCTGCCCGGAGAGGTCGGGAAACGCCTGTGTCTAGGTTCGCTCAGAGAGGTCGACCTAGACAAGAATAAATCCTCTCCATCTCTGCTGTTGTCAGTCTCAATCGTCTGCGGGGAGAACCGTTATTTCGAACTAGCCCAACTTGACTCTGGAGCAGCCGGGAATCTTATTTCACAGTCCCTGGTAGAGAAATACCGCATCCCCACCAAACCTCTGGCTGTACCCTTGTCCGTTGCTGCCGTGGATGGGGGCCTCTTACCACGCCCCATCCAACTCATCACCGAATCCATTACTCTGCAGGTGGGAATGCTGCATTCTGAGGGTATCTCCTTTCATGTTCTGCCTGGACTCTCTCACGCCCTCTTGCTAGGCCTACCTTGGCTCCAGAGACATGCACCCGTGCTTGACTGGCAGACCGGAGAAGTCCTTCGCTGGGGACAGGACTGCCATATGACCTGTCTGGTTCCCGTCCATCCCGTCCGTCCTTCTCCTACCCCAGCTAATCTGGACTTCCGATTCCTTATTGGTCTTATGCTGATGTCTTTAATAAAAAGGAGGCAGAGACACTACCCCCTCATAGACCATACGACTGCCCTATCGACCTGTTACCCGGTACTACTCCTCCCCGTGGGCGTATTTATCCATTATCCGCTGCTGAGACCCGGTCGATGTCCGAATATATTGAGGAGAATCTGGCCAGGGGATTCATCCGGAAATCTACCTCCCCGGCGGGAGCAGGTTTCTTTTTCGTCAAAAAGAAGGACGGCTCTCTCCGTCCCTGTATAGACTATAGAGGTCTTAACCAGATCACGGTGAAGAATAAGTACCCCCTTCCGCTCATTCCGGAGTTATTTGATCGTCTGAGGGGGGCTAGAATCTTCACCAAACTGGACCTCCGTGGGGCGTACAACCTGGTCCGTATCCGTCAGGGGGATGAATGGAAGACGGCATTCAACACCCGGGACGGCCACTATGAATATCTGGTAATGCCCTTTGGCCTCTGTAACGCTCCTGCCGTCTTTCAAGAGTTGGTCAATGACATCTTCCGGGACCTTCTCTACTCCTGCGTAGTGGTGTACCTGGACGACATCTTGGTCTTCTCTCCAGGATCTCCAGACTCACCGGAGGGATGTTCGTCAGGTCCTGCTTAGGCTCAGGCAGAATCACCTCTTCGCTAAATACGAGAAGTGCCTCTTTGAGCAGACCTCGCTTCCGTTTTTAGGCTACATTATTTCTCAGACCAGCCTACGAATGGATCCAGAGAAACTGTCTGCCATCGAGAAATGGCCTCGACCGGAGGGGTTGAAGGCCATTCAGCAATTCCTGGGCTTCGCCAACTACTACCGCCTCTTCATACCACACTTCTCTTCCCGGACGGCCCCAATTTCCGCGCTCACCCGTAAAGGTACTAATCCCAAGGAGTGGCCACCCGAAGCAGAGGAGGCCTTTCTTTCCCTAAAACAGGCCTTCTCTTCCGCCCCGGTGCTGCATCGCCCAGATGGCAACAAGCAGTTCTTCCTGGAAGTTGACGCCTCCTCCTCTGGAGCCAGAGCGGTACTTACTCAAAAATCATCTTCCGGGAGAATGGTAACTTGTGGCTTCTTCTCTAAACTCTTCTCCTCCTCAGAGCGCAACTATTCCATAGGAGACCGAGAGTTATTGGCCATCAAACTGGCATTGGAGGAGTGGCGCTACCTGCTCGAGGGGGCTCTTCACCCGGTAATAATTTACACTGACCACAAGAACTTGGCTTACCTCCAGCATGCCCAGAGACTGAACCCGCGCCAAGCCCGGTGGTCCTTGTTTTTTGCTCGCTTTGATTTTGTTCTTCATTTTCGCCCGGCTGACAAAAACGTCAAAGCAGATGCCTTGTCCCGATCCTTTCTGGTGTCCGATCTCGAGGAAGAACCTAAACATATCATTGATCCCGCCAGAGTAATGCAGGTGGCTCCCGTGAGTCTAAATCGTCTCCCTCCCGGTAAGACGTTCGTATCAGTACCTGATCGGGAGAAGATCCTACACTGGGGTCACTCGTCTAAACTAGCTGGCCACGCCGGTCAGAAAAAGACCCTCCAGCTTATTGCCCGGAACTACTGGTGGCCTACCCTGCACAAGGACGTAATTGACTTTGTTTCTGCCTGTGTGTCCTGCGCCCGCAACAAAGTCCCGAGACACCTACCAGCCGGTCGCCTTGTTCCGCTTCCTGTGCCTGCTGCCCCCTGGCAGCATATTGCTATGGACTTCATAACCGATCTCCCCGTCTCTGCCGGTTGTACAGTCATTTGGGTGGTCGCTGACCGCTTTTCCAAGATGGCTCATTTTATTCCCCTGTCAGGCCTCCCATCTGCACCCGAGCTGGCTAAAGACTTCATCCGCCACATCTTCCATCTTCATGGCCTGCCCCTCCACATCGTGTCGGATCGTGGGGTACAGTTCACCTCACGTTTCTGGAGAGCCATTTGTAAACTGCTAGACGTCACCCTGGACTTCTCTTCCGCTTACCACCCACAGTCCAATGGTCAAGTGGAGCGGATCAATCAGAACCTGACCAGTTACCTCCGGCACTTCGTTAATGCCCATCATTCAGACTGGGTGGATCTCCTACCATGGGCCGAGTTCTCTTATAATAATCACCAGAGCGAATCCTCCTCCAAATCCCCGTTTTTTGTAGTCTTCGGTCAGCATCCTCGGATTCCTTTTCCTGTCTCCACCTCTGTGGACAACCCGGCTGCGGAATCTCTCGTTAGCAAATTTTCCTCCATTTGGGAGAGTACCCGATCCGCACTCCTTCAGTCGTCCGAACGGATGAAAAGACACGCTGACAAAAAACGCCTGGATCCTCCACAATTTCGTCCTGGAGATAAAGTCTGGCTCTTATCTAAATATGTCCGACTCAAGATACCTTCTTACAAGTTAGGGCCTCGGTTCATTGGTCCTCTGGAGGTCATCAGTCAGATCAACCCGGTGGCCTATAAATTGAAACTCCCGGCCAACTTACGGATCCCTAACTCCTTCCATGTATCTCTCCTCAAACCTGTGGTTCTTAACTCTTTTTCCAAGTCTACAGGTACGCCTCCTGCTCCGGTTTCTGCTGAGGACGAGTTTGAGGTAGAGAACATTCTTGCCACCAAAAGGGTAAGAGGAAAGACCTTTTTTCTAGTAGATTGGAAGGGGTTTGGTCCTGAGGAGAGAACGTGGGAGCCCCGGGAGAACATCCATGCCCCTCTCATCCTAGCTAAATTTCTGTCTGGCCTAAAAAGGGGGGGCCTAAAGGGGGGGATACTGTAGCGCCGGCGTCCCTGCCCTCTGCTAGGCAGGGACGCTGTTCCCCTCACCTCTCTGCTCCGTGCCCGGCGTCCTCCTCCCGCTCTGCTGGCAGCGCGCGCTCCTTCCCGGCCACTGTGCTTAGGGCGCGCGTGCGCGCTCTCCCTCCCTCTTAAAGGGGCCGCGCGCGCCGTCCTAAGGAGTCCCCGGCCAATGGCCGGAGGACTTCACCATATATAAGGCACCTCCTCCAAAATGGAGGTGCCCGAGCAATGTTGTTGCACTGTTCACTACTCTGCTTCAGCCCTCAGGTCCCGTTGCCAGTTACCTGCCAGTTACCTGCCAGATTCCTGCCTGATTACTTGCTACCTGCCTGCTAGTCTGAGGTCCGACGGTCTGCCTTACTACTCCTGTCAGTCTGTCTAAGGACCAGCCTGCCCGCTCACCTGGGAGCGCACATCAGCTACCTGCCTGTTTGCCTGTTGTCCGACGGTCTGCCTTCCAACTCCTGTCAGTCTGTCTATGGACCAGCTTGCCCGCTCACCTGGGAGCGCTCATCTGCTACCTGTCTGCTAGCCTACCTGGAGGCTCCGCCGTCACGTGCTGTGACCATCTGCCTGTCCAGTGACTCCTGCCCGCTCACCTGGGAGCGCTCATCTGCTACCTGTCTGCTAGCCTACCCGGAGGCTCTGCCGTCACGTGCTGTGACCACCCGCCTGTCCAGAGACTTCTGCCCGCTCACCTGGGAGCGCTCATCTGCCGCCTGTCTGTTGGTCTTCCTGGAGGCTCCGCCGTCACATGCTGTGACCACCCGTTCATCCAGAGACTCTCGCCTGCTCACCTGGGAGCTCACGTCTATCATCAGCTGCCACAGGTCGTACCAACCCTTTACCTAGAGACTGCCCCGGTCACTTGCCGTGACCACCAGCCCGTTCATCCAGAGACTGCCTCGGTCACTTGCCGTGACCTCCAGCCCGTTCACTCAGAGACTGTCCCGGTCACCTGCTGAGACTTCCAGCCCGTCTTCCCTGGTCGCCACCCGCTCCCTTACAAGGACCGCCCCCTTGTAAAGTAGCTCAGAGGTTCCGCCTCCCAGACCCATTACAGGGGACAGCAGTCACACCTGTTTTGGGACGCAGACCTGCCACCTCTTTACCCGCAACAGCCAGCGTGATTGGCAGGTCATCATTTTCTTTGGAGGTGGTAACACCAGCTGGTGTTGAGCGCTGTCCGACATCGATAGCACCAGCTTTGGATCAAGGCAACCTAACATGTCCGCCTGCATCTTCCTCACAGACCGGCAGTTTGCCCGGGACACCATTATCAACCCCGTCTAAGCATAACAGCCAGCCCTCGGTCCCTCAGATGTGGACAAGTAAAAGACCATTTCCTCCTAGCCATGAGAAAGCTAAGAGGTGGAATTTCACCATCTGCAAGCTCTTGGCTACAGAAATGCTGCCTTTCCGCCTGGTGGACACAGAGGATTTTCGAGACCTTATGTCCATCGCAGTGCCCCAGCACCAGATGCCCAGTCGGCACTACTTCGCAAAGAAAGGTGTGCCTGCGCTCCACCAGCATGTCGCACACAACATCACCGCTTCTTTGAGAAACTGTGTGTGTGACAGGGTGCATTTCACCACAGACACTTGGACGAGTAGGCATGGACAGGGGCGTTACATGTCGCTGACTGGGCACTGGGTAACTATGGTGACAGCAGGACAAGGGGCTGCTGTCCAAGTCTTGCCGTCCCCACGAGTTGTGCGTCAATCCTCTTTATCTCAAAGTTCCTCCACTGCTTCTGCCTCCTCAACCTCCTCTCGGTCCTCCACCTGCACCTCCTTACTATGCTGGCAGTAGGGCTCAACGTCATCAGGCGGTTTTTACTTTGAAATGTCTGGGAAATGTGAGTCACACAGCTGAGGAGTTGTGGTCAGCTCTGGAGAACCAATTTCATGAATGGTTGTCTCCACTGGACCTGAAACCAGGGAAGGCCGTGTGCGACAATGCTGCAAACCTGGGTGCGGCCCTTCGCCGGGGCAATGTCACACACGTGCCTTGTATGTCTCACGTGTTGAACCTGGTTGTCCAGCAATTTTTAGCCCACTATCCCGGACTAGATGGCCTTCTGCAGAGGGCACGGTCACTGTGTGCTCACTTCCGCCGTTCGAATCCCGTAGCTCAGCGACTTACATCTCTACAGAAGTCGTTGGGCCTGCCACTTCACAGGCTAAAATGCGATGTGCCTACCCGGTGGAATTCAACTCTGCACATGTTGCAGCAACTGTGGCAGCACCGACAAGCCCTGGTGCAATACGTTCTGACGTATAGCCTGGGCCAACGAGATCCAGAGGTGGGGCAAATCACGCTGGAGGAGTGGTCTCAGATCAGGGACCTATGCACCCTTCTGCACAGTTTTGAAATGGCGACGAAGATGTTTAGTGCTGACGATGCCATTATCAGCATGACTATTCCGGTGATTTACATGCTGGAGCACATGTTAAACAGAATTCGGAGTCAGGTGGTGGCACAAGAGGAGGTGGAGGAAGCAGAGGAGGAGGAGTTGTATGCGGAAGGGCTAACATCTGCAAGGTCCAGACGGTCGACAGCACCAAGGCGGCAGGCATGTGAGGGTGGGGGAGATGGTTTTAACAGGGCGCATGGTAGCAGCCAAACTAGTGAGGAAGGTGCAGGAGCCCAGGAAGAAGTGGAGGACGAACTGATGGAAGACTCATCAGATGAGGGAGACCTTGATCACATTTCTGTTGTGCGAGGTTGGGGGGAGAGGACAGAGGAAGGAAGCATGATTGTTACCTCGCCACCAACACAACAGGGACTTGGTGCTCCTGGATGCGCAAGACACATGAGTGCCTTCTTGCTGCACTACCTGCAACATGACCCTCGAATTGTGAGAATTAGAAATAATCCTGACTACTGGGTTGCCACACTGTTAGATCCCCGGCGCAAAAGTAAGTTTGCAGAAATTATTCCTGCCATAGAAAGGGATGCACGCATGCAGGAGTATCAGCAGAGACTGTTGCAGAATCTTACATGTGCTTTTCCACAAAACACCAGTGGTGCACGTAGTGAATCTCACAGTTCCAACTTGCCAACCGTGGGACCGTCGAGTGTTCAGCACTCAAACCGTAACAGAAACACAGTATCTGCTGGTAACATCAATTTTGCGGAATCATTTCACCACTTTTTTAGCCCATCCTTTGCAAGGCCACAGGAGACAAGAAGTCTGACACATAGTCAACGCCTAGAGACGATGCTACAGGAGTATCTCCAAGTAAACATTGAAGCCATGACTGTGTCACTGGATACTTGCTCTTTTTGGGCTTCCAATCTGGATAAATGGCCGGAGCTCGCCACTTACGCCTTGGAGGTCTTGTCATGCCCCGCAGCCAGCGTTCTGTCTGATCATGTGTTCAGCGCTGCTGGTGGTGTGCTGACAGATAAGCGCACGCGGCTCTCCACTGATAATGTAGACAGACTCACGTTCATAAAGATGAACAAATCATGGATCCGAAGCGACTTTTCTACCCTTGTGTCATCCTGGGGAGAGTAAAAGCTTGATAATTGGTTAAAATCACCTCACCAACCGTTGTAAGCTTTCAAATCACTAATCATGTTTATCTGTATCTTGGCTGGAAAATAATTTGGGCTTTGTAGCAGTGTGCAATACTGATTCTATTAGGCCATCTATACTAAGCTCCACCAGATTTAAAATTACTAATCATGTTTATCTGTATCTTGGCTGGAAAATAATTTGGGCTTTGTAGCAGTGTGCAGTACTGATTCTATTAGGCCATCTATACTAAGCTCCACCAGATTTAAAATTACTAATCATGTTTATCTGTATCTTGGCTGGAAAATAATTTGGGCTTTGTAGCAGTGTGCAGTACTGATTCTATTAGGCCATCTATACTAAGCTCCACCAGATTTAAAATTACTAATCATGTTTATCTGTATCTTGGCTGGAAAATAATTTGGGCTTTGTAGCAGTGTGCAGTACTGATTCTATTAGGCCATCTATACTAAGCTCCACCAGATTTAAAATTATTAATCATGTTTATCTGTATTTTGGCTGGAAAATAATTTGGGCTTTGTAGCAGTGTGCAGTACTGATTCTATTAGGCCATCTATACTAAGCTCCACCAGATTTAAAATTAATAATAATTTTTAGCTGCATCTAGCCCGGAAAATAATTTTGGGGCTCCGAGATGCGCAAGACACATAAGTGCCTTCTTGCTGCACTACCTGCAACATGACCCTCAAATTGTCAGAATTCGAAGTAATCCTGACTACTGGGTTGCCACACTCTTACATCCCCCACACTCTTCAATCAACCTTTTCATTTTTATAAAGACCAAAAAAATGGTCATTTTTGAAATTATAAGCATTAGCAGGTTATTAGAAACTGAAATCAAACAGTTTTCAACTCAAAACTTTATTCTAGGTGATGTTATATTTGCACATAGGACCCCTTGTTCAAAAGGAGCTTCTGAACTCTCTCGTCCATTGAATTTGTCAGGTTTTGGATCGTTTCTGCTTCAATTGTTTTGCATGAGGACAGAATACCCTCCCAGAGCTGTTGCTTAGATGTGAACTGCCTCCCGCCATCATAGACACTCCTTTTGATGATGCTCCAGAGGTTCTGAATGGGGTAGAGGTCAGGGGAGCATGGAGGTCACACCATAAGTTTGTCTCCTTTTATGCCCATATCAGCCAGAGATGCAGATGTGTTATGTGCAGCATTAGACGGTGCATTATCATGCATGAAAATGATCTTGCTGTGGAATACACGGTTCTTCTTCTTGAACCATGGCAGGAAGTTCTGTTTGAGAAACTCCACATACATTATGGAGTTCATCTTTACCCCTTCAGGGATCCTAAAGGGGCCGACAATCTCTCTCCCCATGATTCCAGCCCAAAACATTACTCCACCTCCTCCTTGTTGGCGCTGTAGCCGTGTTTGCGTGGGGTGTCCATCAACCAGCCATCCTCCACTCCATCCATCTGGACCATCGAGCGTTGCACGGCACTCATCTGTGAACAAAACAGTTTTGAAGTCAGTCTTCAGGTATTGTTTGGCCCACTGGAGCCGTTTCTGCTTGTGTGCAGTGGATAGAGGAGGTCGACAGGATGGCGTACGCACAGCTGCAAACCTCTGAAGGACCCTGCATCTTGTTGTTCGGGGGACGTTGGAGGCACCAGCAGCTTCAAAAACTTGTCTGCTGCTATGACAAGGCTTTTTTGCCTCTGCTCTTTTTACCTGACGTAATTACCTGTAGGGAAGAGTCCTCAATTTGCCCTTATCAGCACGCACACGTGTGTACTGTGAATCAGCTACATACTTCTTGATTGCCAAGACACTTCATCCTGATCATCGCACAATGTTGATTGTAGTCATGCCTTGACCTAAACACTCCACAATTTGTTGCTTCTCAGCAGCCGACACATCCTTTTTCTTTCCCATTTTGGCAGAAAATGTAGGCTGCTTAATAATGTGGGACAGCCTTCTTAAGTAGTCTTGCCTTTCATTGGACACACCTGCCAAACTAATTAGCACAGGTGTCTGCAATTGCTTACAGTGATATAAAGAGCCCTGACACACATCACCATCAATGAGTTTAACTGACAAACAAACAAATTCTTCCCTTATCACTCCTAAACACTTTTTGCATAATAATTTGGAACACAGTGTACATGTGCTTTTCCACAAAACACCAGTGGTTCACGTAGTGAATCTTACAGTTCTAACTTGCCAACCGTGGTCTGTATGGAGTTGTTCAATAAAGGGCCCAAAATTAAGATAACATAGACGGGAGAGGTCTCTATGAATAGGAATTCCTAAGTATTTGATACCCTGTGAGGGCCAGGCAAAGGGAAAGTTGGACTGGATGGAATCCTGTATGGATTTGGGGAGGGAGACATCGAGGGCCTCAGACTTCGCTGCATTGATTTTAAAATTTGACCATGTAACAAAGTGATCTATTTCAGCCATAACAGCAGGGATGCGATTGAGTGATATATACTAGGACATCATCAGCAAATAGAGAGCACTTGTACTCGGTGCCTCCCACCTCAATCCACCTAATATTGGGGTATGGCGAATTGATGAGAGCAGGTGCTCCATCACTAGGATGTATAAGAGAGGGGACAGAGGACATCCCTGCCTTGTCCCATTGGTGATTATGAAAGGTGATGAAAATGTTCTGACGCGCCCCCTGGGCCTTGGGACACCCGGAGCCAGACCCTTTTGGTGGATGCTGGTGGTTCTAGTCTCCGTGGCGGCGACGCGGTTCCGTGGCTCAGGGCAGTCAAACCAGTGGCGGAACTATTTATGTGGTTTTGATGTTTAAATGTCCGACTACGCCACCCGTGGATTGCGGTCAGAGTGAACCGCTGCTGCAGGGCAGACCGCTGAGGCTGGTGTTGTGGGTGCAGCAGAGCGTAGTATAACTCCCCACGGGAGGAGTATAGCCTCAGGGCAGTGTATGCGGAGGATGGGGGTGATGGTGCAGGGCAGCAGCAGTAACGACACGGAATCAGTGATGCAGTCCAGGGCCTTTACTCACAGTTCTTATTATCCAGACCACTTCTGCAGGTAACGGCTGCCCACGTCGTACTGTGCTCACCAGGTGAGGGGCTCAGACAACTCCCAGATAACTTTGGAGCGCTTCACAGGACCCCCTTTGTGTGTCCTTTGTCTGGCCTTTCTTACCAACGCTTCTGTCCGGCTGCCTCGGAACTCCTCTTGGTAAACTTGGCTCCAGTTTCCCTGACCCTATGTGGTGCCTTCCTAGCGGGTGTAGCGAGGGGCTGCGCCACATAAAATGTCACAGCCTCCGGTTTCTAGCTGAGGGTCGTTTCCCGCCTCCACTAGTTTCGGGGACCGGTCTCCCCCTTTGGCCTGACCCCTCCACGCAGGTGGATTCGGGCGTGCGGTGGCGACTCGCCCGTCCGCACCCCTGGGATCCCTTTGTTCCTTGTTCCTGGAGCCTTCTCCGCTCCTCTTCCTTCCTTCTCCCTCTTCCAGGCCTGGGCCTCTGTTACTAGGCCCGCCTCCGGAGCAGAGCTCATGCAGAGCCCCTGCTCCCTGTTACTTCTGCTCAGACTTCTCTGCACTGAACTAAGATGGTACCCACCTTTTATACTCCCTTCTTAATGCACCCAGGAACTGCTTCCTCCCTGCTCCTGCACTACAGAGTTCCCCTTCCTCAGTGTTCCCTCCCCCCACTCCAGCCAGGGACAGGGACTGTCGTGCTCATCTCAGGGGCATATTGGTCGCCCTGCCCCACGGCAATGTGGTGTAATGCATGCAGGTGTTGGGTCCTGATCCACACTCCATCCTTACCTGAGAGTGAGATATCACACCTCTGGGTGAGGTGCAATACCTCTGTAGCAACCGAGCCCTCAGGGTGCTACAGTTCCATTTATCTTCAGCCTAGGTGACATATTGCGATACAGGGCCGTGATTTTGGCTATAAAAGGGTCCCCTAGACCCCTACCCCAAGCTTTTTAAGAGAATAATATATGGCATGCCAGGAGACTCTATGGAATGCTTTCTCAGCATCCAACAAGAGTATCTAATTACAAATTTTTAACTGCATCTAGCCCAGGAAATACTTTGTGCCTAGTAGCAGTGTCTGCTAGTCAGCGGATTATCCCGGCTGTTAAGCAAGCTACACCACCTGTAGTTTGGACACTTAATTTTTTCAAAGGAAATGCTTCAGGACCACGGGATACTCAGTGAAGAGCATCAGGAGGCACCCCAAGGCATAGGGGCTGGAACTGGCGGTAGGACGCCTTGCGGTGGACAGCCAAGCTCGATCCTTATAAAAGCTTTTTAACTGCTGCAGCTTTAGTGGACGTTACTGGAGCTGGAATTACGCGGCTGCTGGCATGAGACTTGCCCTCCAATAGATCCTTGTAAAAGGATTTAAAGTGTATTCATTCAAATTAGAGAGACAATTTAAATTAAAAAGCTTAGAGCTGCCTCCACCACAGGGGGGCTCGCTTGATCCACCAGCGGACAGGCACCAGTATTGGGAGAGGGGGGCTGGCCGTCAGGGTCCACCACGGCTCTGGCACAAACCCGGTGACACGGAGGTGGCACGGGCAGGAACAGACTGGCCGTGTCGGCTTCTCACTTTTAGGATTTTAGAAGGGCATGACATGCCTATATCTGTGTCTCCCCCTCCTTTTACTCCTCCACCTCTTTTCTTTTTGCATGACTATATGTACTTGTCACTTTTCCATGTGTTAGTTATGTCTTCTGAGCAGTTTGTCAGCTTTTGGACACCTTTTGTAACATACCTGGCGGCGTCCTTGCATAGTGGTTCATCTCCCACTGTGCAAGAACGCGCACTTGATCTCCAATCCAGAATGTCTCTCTGGCTTCCCTCCATGCTGTCTGTTTGCCTTCTGCTGCTTAAGGGCGGTGCCCGATCACTTCCTGCTTTTTGTACCTGCTGCAGGCACACCCCTTGTGCGTCCTCAGCCTATTGCTGTCTGTCACCTGGTATTTAAACCAGCTGCTCCAATTAACCCATGCCTGAGCATCTTGCCCTGTCAGTTGGCTTTTTGTCTCTGACATGCCAAGTCCTGTGTATGTTATCTGTCTTGCAGTATCTGTTCCCGTGTCTGTACTGTGTTCTACCTGTGTACTCTAACCTGCAGTCTGTACTCGCTCTCTAGCCTGTTGTCTTCTGCCTATCCTGGAGGCTGTATTTCCAGGCCAGTGTGAACACGCTCCTTGCCTGTTCCTTCCGCCTTCTAGGGGCTGCATTCCTAGACCCGTTCCTGTATCTTGTCTGTCCTGTCTGAACATGCTCCTAGCCTGTTCGTTCCGCCTTCTAGGGGCCGAATACCTAGACCCGCTCCTGTATCTTGCTTCTGTGTCTGTTCTTGTCTGAAAATTCTCCTAGCCTGTTTTCCTGTTTTTCTCTATGTCCGTACCTTTCCTTTTTCTGCCGAGTCTGAACTCGTACCTAACTCCTGCTCGTTGTCACTGTACTTCCGTTTGTGAGTTTGTGGTCCACTCGCTACTTCACTGCAAGTACCTTGTGGGTATCTGGTTCTGCCTTTCCCTTCCTGTCTGTTCCATGTGAACAGAGCCCTGTCCCCCCCTGCTCTGCCTTTGCTCACCGCTCCGGCAGTTCTAGCCTGCTCTGCCTTGCTCACCGCTCCGGCGGTTCTAGCCTGCTCTGCCTTTGCTCACCGCTCCGGCGGTTCTAGCCTGCTCTGCCTTTGCTCACCGCTCCGGCGGTTCTAGCCTGCTCTGCCTTTGCTCACCACTCCGGCGGTTCTAGCCTGCTCTGCCTTTGCTCACCGCTCCGGCGGTTCTAGCCTGCTCTGCCTTTGCTCACCGCTCCGGCGGTTCTAGCCTGCTCTGCCTTTGCTCACCGCTCCGGCATTTCTGTCCTGCTCTACTCTTGCTCACCGCTCCAGGCGGCCTCGTCCTGCTCAACTCTTGCTCACCGCTCCAGGCGGCCTCGTCCTGCTCTACTCTTGCTCACCGCCTTAGGCAGTCTCGTCTTGCCCTGCTCTCGCTCACCACTCTGGGCGGCCTCACTCTGCTGTGTTTGTCTGCCACATCTGTGGTTCTGTTCCTGAGTCCCAGTGTGTACTGGGTCCTATCCCGCCTGTGTTCCAATATGCTAGTGCCTCCCTGTCTGCACTCTAGCCGTGCTTGCCTGTACCTCCCTGCCTGCATACCAGTCGTGCCTGCCTATGCCCACCAGTCCGTGTGTCAGCCTAGCCTGTCCTTTCCTGTGTTCCCCGGTGTGGGTCAACAGCCGTGTCCGGGGTCTGTCCTGGAGTAGCACCTGGTCCCTCTGCTCGGTTCCTCCTTGGTGCACTGGCGTCATATACCGTCGTGCGACCCTGGTCGGATCGGGTGAATACCTAGTTACGCCCCTCCAGGCATTCACTCTCCGGCACGGTCCAGTGGAATCACACGCACACGCCGATCAGCCCGGGCGTGTGCATTACAGCATGCTCAGGCCATGGTTCCCGTTGAGCCCCACGGCCTTCGCTCTCTGAGACGTTTTCCAGCGAATACATGCATTAAAAATAAATAAATAAAAAAAATTTTCTTTAGCTGAGTTCCAGGCGAATTACGCACCCGTCCAGATGGATCTAACAGCACTCGTTCCTGCTGATCCGCCACGTTACTATGGGGATCCAAGACAGAGTCGTGCATTTGTGGAGCAATGCATGCTACACTTTAAGGCCTATCCTCTCTATTTTCCTTCCGATTGGGCTAAAGTGGCCTTTATGATTGACTACCTAGCGGGTGATGCCTTGAAATGGGTCACCCCCCTATGGGAAGAATGGGATCCTGTCGTCCTTGACCTGCAGGCCTTCCTGGTGGCCTTTTGTATGGTCTTCGAGGACCCTAACCCTGGGGTCCCTGCCGAAGCTTTACTTCCCAGTATCCCGGAGCAGCCCCGACGGGTAATGTGTGTGGGTAGCGCAACAGTTCTCCTGCCCGAAGAGACTGCTGCCCACCCAGAATCCACACCGGAGGACCCCCTGTTGCCTCCTGAATCCCCCGGGACACCACTTGATGACAATTGGAGAGAGACTTCCCTATACTCTGCACCTGATACCTCGCCCGCTTCGTCCAGTAAGTCCGACCTAGTGTTCTCCAAAGCAGAGGTTACCCCCGAGTCTCTACACCCCTCCGATCAGGCGGAGAATCTCCAGTTGTCTCCTGAACCATTCGGGGTGCTACCTGGTAGCAAATGGACATAGACTTTCCTATACTTGGTACCTGATACCTCGGCTGCTTCATCCAGTGAGTCTGACCTAGTGTACTCCGAAGCAGAGGTTACCCATGAGTCTCTTTACCCCTCTGACCTGGCGGAGGACCTCCAGTTGTCTCCTGAGCCCTTTGGGGTGCTACCTGGTAGCGAAAGGACAGAGACTCTCCTATACTCTGTACCTGATACCTCGCTCGCTTCGTCCAGTGAGTCCAACCTAGTGTACTCCGAAGCAGAGGATACTCCCGAGTCTCTACACCCCTCCGACCAGGCGGATGACCTCCAGTTGTCTCCAGAACCCTTCGGGGTGCCACCTGGTGGTGAATGGACAGAGACTTTTCTATATCCTGGATCTGATACCTCGCTCGCTTCGCCTAGTGAGTCTAACCTAGTGTACTCCGAAGCAAAGGATACTCCCGAGTCTCTACACCCCTCCGACCAGGCGGAGGACCTCCAGTTGTCTCCAGAACCCTTCGGGGTGCCATTTGGTGGTGAATGGACAGAGACTTTCCTATACTCGGCACCCAATACCTCGCCTGCTTCGTCCAGTGAGTCCGACCTAGTGTTCTCTGAAGCAGAGGTTACCCCCGAGTCTCTGCACTCCTCTGACCCGGCAGAGGACCTCCAGGTGTCTCCTGAACCATTGGGGGTGCTACTTGATAATGAATGGACAGAGACTCTCCTATACTCGGTACCTGATACCTTGTCTGCTTCATCCAGTGAGTCTGAACAAGTGTACTCCGAAGCGGAGGTTACCCCCGAGTCTCTGCCCCCCTCCAACCCGGCGGAGGACTTCCAGTTGTCTACTGTACCCTCTGGGGTGCCACCTGAAAATATGTGGAGAGAGACTTCCTTGTGTGCTGTTCCTGGTACTCCACCCGTTTCGTCTGTTGCTGAGGATGGCTGGATAGGAGGTAGCATCCTAGCTACCCAGATGAGACCAGTTTTTCCTGTGGACAGCGGAAGTGATCTTCTTGAAGTGAAGGATTGGCCCTCAAATTCCCTGCGGAAGATTCTGGCAGGCCTGAAGAAGAGGGGGCGTAAGGGGGGGGGGTACTGTAACATACCTGGCGGCGTCCTTGCATAGTGGTCCATCTCCCACTGTGCAGGAGCGCGCACTTGATCTCCAGTCCAGGGTGTCTCTCTGGCTTCCCTCCATGCTGTCTGTTTGCCTTCTGCTGCTTAAGGGCGGCGCCCGATCACTTCCTGCTTTTTGTACCTGCTGCAGGCACACCCCTTGTGCGTCCTCAGCCTATTGCTGTCTGTCACCTGGTATTTAAACCAGCTGCTCCAATTAACCCATGCCTGAGCATCTTGCCCTGTCAGTTGGCTTTTTGTCTCTGACATGCCAGGTCCTGTGTATGTTATCTGTCTTGCAGTATCTGTTCCCGTGTCTGTACTGTGTTCTACCTGTGTACTCTAACCTGCAATATGTACTCGCTCTCTAGCCTGTTGTCTTCTGCCTATCCTGGAGGCTGTATTTCCAGGCCAGTGTGAACACGCTCCTTGCCTGTTCCTTCCGCCTTCTAGGGGCTGCATTCCTAGACCCGTTCCTGTATCTTGTCTGTCCTGTCTGAACACGCTCCTAGCCTGTTCGTTCCGCCTTCTAGGGGCCGCATACCTAGACCCGCTCCTGTATCTTGCTTCTGTGTCTGTTCTTGTCTGAATATTCTCCTAGCCTGTTTTCCTATTTTTCTCTATGTCCGTACCTTTCCTTTTCCTGCCGAGTCTGAACTCGTACCTAACTCCTGCTCGTTGTCACTGTACTTCCGTTTGTGAGTTTGTGGTCCACTCGCTACTTCACTGCAAGTACCTTGTGGGTATCTGGTTCTGCCTTTCCCTTCCTGTCTGTTCCGTGTGAACAGAGCCCTGTCCCCCCCTGCTCTGCCTTTGCTCACCACTCCGGTGGTTCTAGCCTGCTCTCTGCCTTTGCTCACCGCTCCGGCGGTTCTAGCCTGCTCTGCCTTGCTCACCGCTCCAGCGGTTCTAGCCTGCTCTGCCTTTGCTCACCGCTCTGGCGGTTCTAGCCTGCTCTGCCTTTGCTCACCGCTCTGGCGGTTCTAGCCTGCTCTGCCTTTGCTCACCGCTCCGGCGGTTCTGTCCTGCTCTACTCTTGCTCACCGCTCCAGGCGGCCTCGTCCTGCTCTACTCTTGCTCACCGCTCCAGGCGGCCTCGTCCTGCTCTACTCTTGCCCACCGCTCCAGGCGGCCTCGTCCTGCTGTACTCTTGCTCACCGCTCCAGGCGGCCTCGTCCTGCTCTACTCTTGCTCACCACTCCAGGCGGCCTCGTCCTGCTCTACTCTTGCTCACCGCTCCAGGCGGCCTCATCCTGCTCTACTCTTGCTCACCACCCTAGGCGGTCTCGTCTTTCCCTGCTCTCGCTCACCACTCTGGGCGGCCTCACTCTGCTGTGTTTGTCTGCCACATCTGTGGTTCTGTTCCTGAGTCCCAGTGTGTACTGGGTCCTATCCCGCCTGTGTTCCAATCTGCTAGTGCCTCCCTGTCTGCACTCTAGCCGTGCTTGCCTGTACCTCCCTGCCTGCATACCCGCCTGCCTGCATACCAGTCGTGCCTGCCTATGCCCACCAGTCCGTGTGTCAGCCTAGCCTGTCCGTTCCTGTGTTCCCCGGTGTGGGTCAACAGCCGTGTCCGGGGTCTGTCCTGGAGTAGCACCTGGTCCCTCTGCTCGGTTCCTCCTTGGTGCACTGGCGTCTTATGCCGTCGTGCGACCCTGGTCGGATCGGGTGAATACCTAGTTATGCCCCTCCAGGCATTCACTCTCTGGCACGGTCCAGTAGAATCACACGCACACGCCGCTCAGCCCGGGCGTATGCATTACACCTTTGAAGGTGTTTTCTATGTGTTTCTATGTGTTTTTGTTTGCCTGCCATTGGTTTTATGGGTGTTCGAAGGTGTTCGACGAACAGTTCGGCGAACACACGGGTGTTCGACGAACCGAACCGAACTCGAACACTACGGGGTTGCCTCAACACTACTGAACACTCGACGGTCCCACGGTTGGCAAGTTGGAACTGTGAGATTCACTACGTGCACCACTGGTGTTTTGTGGAAAAGCACATGTAAGATTCTGCAACAGTCTCTGCTGATACTCCTGCATGCGTGCATCCCTTTCTATGGCAGGAATAATTTCTGCAAATTTACTTTTGTACCGGGGATCTAACAGTGTGGCAACCCAGTAGTCAGGATTATTTCTAATTCTCACAATTCGAGGGTCATGTTGCAGGTAGTGCTGCAAGAAGGCACTCATGTGTCTTGCGCATCCAGGAGCACCAAGTCCCTGTTGTGTTGGTGGCGAGGTAACAATCATGCTTCCTTCCTCTGTCCTCTCCCCCCAACCTCGCACAACAGAAATGTGATCAAGGTCTCCCTCATCTGATGACTCTTCCATCAGTTCGTCCTCCACTTCTTCCTGGGCTCCTGCACCTTCCTCACTAGTTTGGCTGCTACCATGCGCCCTGGTAAAACCATCTCCCCCACCCTCACATGCCTGCCGCCTTGGTGCTGCCGACCGTCTGGACCTTGCAAATGTTAGCCCTTCCGCATACAACTCCTCCTCCTCTGCTTCCTCCACCTCCTCTTGTGCCACCACCTGACTCCGAATTCTGTTTAACATGTGCTCCAGCATGTAAATCACCGGAATAGTCATGCTGATAATGGCATCGTCAGCACTAAACATCTTCGTCGCCATTTCAAAACTGTGCAGAAGGGTGCATAGGTCCCTGATCTGAGACCACTCCTCCAGCGTGATTTGCCCCACCTCTGGATCTCGTTGGCCCAGGCTATATGTCAGAACGTATTGCACCAGGGCTTGTCGGTGCTGCCACAGTCGCTGCAACATATGCAGAGTTGAATTCCACCGGGTAGGCACATCGCATTTTAGCCGGTGAAGTGGCAGGCCCAACGACTTCTGTAGAGATGTAAGTCGCTGAGCTGCGGGATGCGAACGGCAGAAGTGAGCACACAGCGACCGTGCCCTCTGCAGAAGGCCATCTAGTCCGAGATAGTGGGCTAAAAATTGCTGGACAACCAGGTTCAACACGTGAGCCATACAAGGCACGTGTGTGACATTGCCCCGGCGAAGGGCCGCACCCAGGTTTGCAGCATTGTCGCACACGGCCTTCCCTGGTTTCAGGTCCAGTGGAGGCAACCATTCATGAAATTGGTTCTCCAGAGCTGACCACAACTCCTCAGCTGTGTGACTCACATTTCCCAGATATTTCAAAGTAAAAACCGCCTGATGACGTTGAGCCCTACTGCCAGCATAGTAAGGAGGTGCAGGTGGAGGACCGAGAGGAGGTTGAGGAGGCAGAAGCAGTGGAGGAACTTTGAGATAAAGAGGATTGACGCACAACTCGTGGGGACGGCAAGACTTGGACAGCAGCCCCTTGTTCAGCTGTCACCATAGTTACCCAGTGCCCAGTCAGCAACATGTAACGCCCCTGTCCATGCCTACTCGTCCAAGTGTCTGTGGTGAAATGCAACCTGTCACACACAGAGTTTCTCAAAGAAGCGGTGATGTTGTGTGCTACATGCTGGTGGAACGCAGGCACATCTTTCTTTGAGAAGTAGTGCCGACTGGGCATCTGGTACTGGGGCACTGCGACTGACATAAGGTCTCGAAAATCCTCTGTGTCCACCAGGCGGAAAGGCAGCATTTCAACCTCTTAGCTTTCTCATGGCTAGGAGGAAATGGTCTTTTACTTGTCCACATCTGAGGGACTGAGGGCTGGCTGTTGTGCTTAGACGGGGTTGATAAGGGTGTCCCCGGCAAACTGCCGGTCTGTGAGGAAGATGCAGGCGGACATGTTAGGTTGCCTTGATCCAAAGGTGGTGCTATCGATGTCGGACAGCGCTCAACACCAGCTAGTGTTACCACCTCCAAAGAAAATGATGACCTGCCAATCACGTTGGCTGTTGCGGGTAAAGAGGTGGCAGGTCTGCGTCCCAAAACAGGTGTGACTGCTGTCCCCCCAGTCACAGAGGATGAAGAGGCCGCGGATGCACAAGATGTGGCAGACGGTGGTTGGCCCGGCCGGCTAGGCCGCATTGTAGCACAGTGAGCTTCCCACTGCAACTTATGCTTCATGTCCATGTGTCGGTTCATGCATGAAGTACTCAAACTATGTATTTTTTGGCCTCTACTTAGCTTTTGCTGACAAATGTTACAGATGACACGAGTTGGGTCATCTTTATCGATCTGAAAAAATGGCCAGGCTATGCAAGGCTTAGCACCCATGCGACCTGAAGAGCCACCACGACTTGTGGTGAGAGGCAGAGTTGTGTTTGAGGATGCAGTTGTTGACGTGCTTCCAGTACTACGTCTCTGTCCAGGAAGGCGCAACCTGACCTCGTCGCCACTAGCATTCTCCTCCACCTCCTCTGCTGACCTCATCTCTTGGCTGACTGTGGGTTGACAGTAAGTGGGATCTCCAACCTCATCATCATCACCCTGTGTGTTATCACACCCGTCGTCCTCAGAGCCAACCTGTTCCTGCCCTGACAAAAAACTAAAGTTGTCGCTCCAATCAGGTATTTGAGTCTCATCATCGTCTTCCTCATTGTCTCCACCAACAGGAGTTACAGTTTGGGAATGAGGGTCTACGTTATGGTCAGAACCTTCTGCGTCTGGTCCTGGATCCGACTCATAAAGATTCTGGGCATCAGTGCAGATCATTTCCTCGTCTGGATTCACAGAAGTGCTGGAGCCGACCTCTGATTCCCAGGCTATAGTATGAGTAAACAGCTCTGCAGACTCAACCATCTGTCCTACCTCATACTCAGACGGGCAGCTGGAGATTTGGGAGCTGTGAGGAAGCAAGTGCGATTGGGGTGACACCTCTGAGGACTGGAGTATTTGTGATGTTGAAGTTGATGTGGAGGAGAGCCCACTTAAAGGAGCACTTGATATCCGTTGAAGCACCTGCTGTTTTTGTGCCTCATCTGGAATTTGTAGCGATTGGCGTGGCCGTAAGAAAGGGATCTTATCACATTGTCCGCTAAAAGAAGTAGACATTTTAGTTTGGCTGGAAGATGGTCTTTCTTCTCCAGATGTTACTGTTGCTTTAACACCTACCCCACGGACACAACCTTTTTTCCCCTTCCCAACATGCCTATTCCCCTTTCCACCAGCAGCAGGCCTTTTTCCACTCATTTTGGTGGTTAACTAATTCACAACTCTGGAGTTGTTTGCACAAAAAAAACAATGGATGGGAACCGAGCAGAGCTGAGTGGCCAAACTGTGGTATTAGGCCAAAACTATTGGCTGGGTTAGATGCAGAAAAAAATTATATTCAATTTGCAACCTGATGGAGGTCAGTATAGATGGACTAATAGACCAAGTCCCACACACTGCTAGAAGTCGAAAAAAAATTTCAGAGCTAGATGCAGAAAAAAATTATATTCAATTTGCAACCTGATGGAGGTCAGTATAGATGGACTAATAGAACAAGTCCCACACACTGCTAGAAGCCCAAATATTTTTTCAGAGCTAGATGCAGATAAAAAATATTTTTAATTTGCAACCTGGTGGAGGTTAGTATAGATGGCCTAATATACCAAGTCACACACACTGCTAGAAGCCCAAATATTTTTTCAGAGCTAGATGCAGAAAAAAATTATATTCAATTTGCAACCTGATGGAGGTCAGTATAGATGGACTAATAGAACAAGTCCCACACACTGCTAGAAGCCCAAATATTTTTTCAGAGCTAGATGCAGAAAAAAATTATATTCAATTTGCAACCTGATGGAGGTCAGTATAGATGGACTAATAGACCAAGTCCCACACACTGCTAGAAGCCCACATATTTTTTCAGAGCTAGATGCAGGTAAAAATTATTTTTTAATTTGCAACCTGGTGGAGGTTAGTATAGATGGACTAATAGACCAAGTCCCACACACTGCTAGAAGCCCAAATATTTTTTCAGAGCTAGATGCAGATAAAAATTATATTCAATTTGCAACCTGATGGAGGTCAG
This sequence comes from Phyllobates terribilis, assembly GCF_046119375.1. Classification (NCBI taxonomy): domain Eukaryota; kingdom Metazoa; phylum Chordata; class Amphibia; order Anura; family Dendrobatidae; genus Phyllobates; species Phyllobates terribilis. Next base: position 307,538,158 of record NW_027362769.1, read on the forward strand.
TATAGATGGACTAATAGAACAAGTCCCACACACTGCTAGAAGCCCAAATATTTTTTCAGAGCTAGATGCAGAAAAAAATTATATTCAATTTTCAACCTGGTGGAGGTTAGTATAGATGGACTAATAGAATGATGCTGTGCCCAAAAGGTTTTACTTCACTTGGTGCAGTAAAAAAATTGGTATTCTATACACAGGTGGTATAGCTTGCAACACAGATAGGCTACTCCACTGACTAACACACTCTGCAATAGGCCAAAAAGGATTAGCTTTGCTAGATTTAGCCAAATGCTGTGAATAAAACTTGCACAGCACTGGCACAGACCTGCCTGGCAAAAACTGATAGGAACTGATGTAACTTAGTCTTGAAAAGGACTGCAATTACAATTAGTCTTTACTCTCAACCTATCTATTTAAGAGCACAGACCTGCCTGATAAAAGTCGTAGGAAATGCTGTAACCTAGTCCTTAAAAGGATTGCAATCACAACTATTCCCTACTCCCAAGCTATCTGTAGATTTGTGCGAAAATTGGCTTGAAATTAACAAGGTATAGCGCACACAGCAACAGCGGTGCCGTCTAACACGCAGCTGCAGCAGTGAGAAAATGGTGGCGATGGGGAAAATGGCTGGGTCTTATAGGGCAAGGACATGTGACATACACTGCCAATGACACATGCCCTTGCTTGTGTGAAAAAAAGCAGTTCGCTCCGTGTGTGCGCTGCTGATAGGCTGACAGATTGCACCTCCCCACTATAAATGCGGGAAAGAGAAAAAAAAATGGAGATCTTCATTATTCCTGCAGAGATCCATCCCCTACCCCTCCCCCTGCCCCACTATACACTCAAACTGCGTATTAATATTAATTTTCAGCATTACTGAGAAAAAATCCAGTTATGATTTTGGTGCACGAACAGTTATCGAACATAACCTCGAACAGCCGAATTTTTTTCAAATGATTCGTGTTCGCCGAACGGCTCGAACACCCCCCAAAACAGCTCGAATTTGAGATTGGCGAACAGTTCGAGTCGAACAACGCTCATCTCTAATTGTCTCTTATACTGTCTTGGGCCCGCTGCTTGCACCCATAAAATCTCATTTAGATCTCGGCTGAGGTGCTGGTATCAAAAGTGTCCTTCAGACGGGCCAAGATCTCCTTTACGGTCTCCTTGTCCCGGACTGACCAGGACTGTACTTCACGCAGGGCTGCGCCGGTGAACTGGCCTATCAATGTGCTCACTTTCTGTCCCTCCGTCAGGGGGTATACTTTAAATAGGCTGTACAGTCTCTCTTTAAAGTCGCTTAGGGTATGCGACTTCCCTGAGTATTGGGGCAGCCAGGCCGCTCCGGGGATGTATGGCATTGTGAACGGCATTACTGCGGCAGTGGCCGCGCTGGTGGTAGAGGGTCCCTCTGTGTCCGACATCTTCCTCCCCCTTAGTTAAGTGTGGCCTACCTTCCGTCGATCCTCTTCAGTAGGCCGCGGCTCCGCTGGTGCTGCTCCGGGCTAGGACCTTTCGTCGTGTCCTGGTGACGTCAGCGTCGCTCTCTCTCCCTTCCAGGACCTTGCGCAGCGTCGGTGCGTAGGGCGGGGCTTCAGGTCTCGCGCGGTTTGGACGTCCACGCCCCTCTTCTTCCCGCGCAGCGTCCTGAAGATGGGTCCGATGGCGGGAAAACGGCTGAAGACGGCGGGAAATGACTGAAGATGGCGGGAGACGACTAAAGATGGCAGGAAACGGCTCCGGATGGCGGGAAACTTCACTCAGGTAAGTACAAAGTCTTTTTCAGGCACGCAATACTTGTTTGTGGCGGGTTGGTCACAATCCTGCCGACTACGCCAAAAAGCTGACTCACCCCCTGGGTCGTGGGGCACCCGAGACCGGGCTTCAGGGCAATGCTGGGAGTAGTAGTGGCGACCCTGTCCCGTGGCTCAGGGTGGTCAGACCAAGGTTGTGGTAGTCTCTGTGTCAGTATAATGCAATGTCCGACTACGCCACCCGTGGATTGCGGTCAATAAGAACCGCCGCTGCTGAGCAGACCTCTGAAGCCGATGTTGTGAGGGCAGCAGAGTGTACAGTCATGGCCAAAAGTTTTGAGAATGACACCAAAATTATATTTTCACATGATCTGCTGGCATCTGGTTTTTATTAGTGTTTGTCTGATGTTTATATCACATATAGAAATATAATTGCAATCATATTATGAGTACCAATAGGTTACATTGACAGTTAGAATGAGTTAATGCAGCAAGTCAATATTTGTAGTGTTGCCCCTTCTTCTTCAAGATCTCTGTAATTCTCCCTGGCATGCTCTCAATCAACTTTTGTACGAAATCCTGACTGATAGCAGTCCATTCTTTCATAATCAATGCTTGCATTTTGCCAGAATTTGTTGGTTTTTGTTTGTCCACCCGTCTCTTGATGATTGACCACAAGTTCTCAATGGGATTAAGATCTGGGGAGTTTCCAGGCCATGGACCCAAAATCTCTATGTTTTGTTCCATGAGCCATTTAGTTATCACCTTTGCTTTATGGCAAGGTGCTCCATCATGCTGGAAAAGGCATTGTTGGGCGCCAAACTGCTCTTGGACGGTTGGGAGAAGTTGCTCTTGGAGGACATTCTGGTACCATTCTTTATTCATGGCTGTGTTTTTAGGCAAGACTGTGAGTGAGCTGATTCCCTTGGCTGAGAAGCAACCCCACACATGAATGTTTTCAGGATACTTTACAGTTGGCATGAGACAAGACTGGTGGTAGCGCTCACCTCTTCTTCTCCGAATAAGCTGTTTTCCAGATGTCCCAAACAATCGAAAAGGGGATTCATCAGAGAAAATGACTTTGCCCCAGTCCTCAGCAGTCCACTCCCTGTACCTTTTGCGGAATATCAGTCGGTCCCTGATGTTTTTTCTGGAGAGAAGTGGCTTCTTTGCTGCCCTCCTTGAAACCAGCCGTTGCTCAAAGAGTCTCTGCCTCACAGTGCGTGCAGAAGCACTCACACCAGCCTGCTGCCATTCCTGAGCAAGCTCGGCACTGCTGGTAGTCCGATCCCGCAGCTGAAACAGTTTTAAGATACGGTCCTGGCGCTTGCTGGTCTTTCTTGGGCGCCCTGGAGCCTTTTTGACAACAATGGAAGCTCTCTCCTTGAAGTTCTTGATGATGCGATAGATTGTTGACTGAGGTGCAATCTTTGTAGCTGCTATACTCTTCCCTGTTAGGCCATTTTTGTGCAGTGCAATGATGGCTGTGTTACGGGTCCGGGAGGTGGAACCTCTGAGCTGCAATACAAGGGGGAAGTCCTTGTAAGGAAGCGGGTGACTCCCAGGGAGGGCAAGCAGGTAGTCACAGCAAGTGACTGGGACAGTCTCTGGGTAAGCGGGCAGGTGGTCACGGCAGGTGATGGGGGACAGTCTCTGGGAAGACAGGCAGGTGGTCACGGCAAGTGACGGGGGCAGTCTCTGAGTAGACAGGCAGGTGGTCACGGCAAGTGATGGGGGCAGTCTCTGGGTAGATAGGCAGGTGGTCACGGCAAGTGACCGGGGCAGTCTCTGGGTAGATAGGCAGGTGGTCACGGCAAGTGACCGGGGCAGTCTCTGGGTAGACAGGCGAGGCGGGTACCTGACAGGTAGCTGGCGGGCGCTCCCAGGTGAGCGGGCAGACTGAGACAGCAGGAAACAGTCAGGTAACTGGTCGACGCTCCCAGGTGAGCAGTCTGACAGACGAGGCAGGAGACAGGCAGGTGACTGGTGGGCACTCCCAGGTGAGCAGTCAGCAGACAAGGCAGGTAACAGGCAAGTAACTGGTGTACGCTCCCAGGTGAGCGGTCTGACAGACGAGGCAGGTAACAGGCAGGTAACTGAAGGACGCTCCCAGGTGAGCGGACTGGCAGACAAGGCAGGTAAGTAGAAGATGCTCCCAGGTGAGCGGTCTGACGGACTAGGCAAGTAACAGGCTGGCATGCAGGACGGGAAGTCAGGTTAGCAGCGGAACCTGAGGGCTGAAGCACAGGTGAGACACAGTGCAAACAACATAGCTCGGGCACCTCCATTTTGGAGGAGGTGCCTTATAAATGGGAGGTCCTCCGGCAATTGGCCGGGGACTCCTTAGGACGGCGCGCGCGGTCCCTTTAAGAGCGGGGGAGCGCGCGCGCGCCCTAAGCACACTGCCGGGGAAGGAGCGCGTGCCAGAAGCAGCGGGGAGAGAAGCGCTGGAGGACGCCGCGCCAGGAGTGGGGAGGTGAGAGGGACGGCGTCTCTGCTTAGCACGGGGCAGAGACGCCGATGCTACAGGCTGCACGTGTTTCTTTAGCGATAACCATGGTTAACTGAAGAGAAACAATGATACCAAGAACCAGCCTCCTTTTAAAGTGTCCAGTGATGTCATTCTTACTTTATCATGACTGATTGATCGCCAGCCCTGTCCTCATCAACACCCACACCTGTGTTAATGGATCAATCACTAAAACGATGTTAGCTGCTCCTTTTAAGGCAGGACTGCAATGATGTTGAAATGTGTTTTGGGGGTTAAAGTTCATTTCCTGGGCAAATATTGACTTTGCAAGTACAGTAATTGCTGTTAAGCTTATCACTCTTTGACATTCAGGAGTATATGGAAATTGCCATTACAAAAAATAAAGCAGTAAACGTTGGAAAAATTAATATTTGTCTCATTCTCAATACTTTTGGCCATGACTGTAGTATAACTCCCCACGGGAGGAGTATAGCCTCAGGGTAGTGAGTGTGGATGATGGGAGTGATGGTGCACGAGCGCAGCAGGAACGGCTCAGAGGCTTTGCAGTGCAGTTCAGGGTCTTTACTGATGGTGATAAGGCAGACCCTCCCGGGAGTACTGGCTAGCATAAGAGGCCTGGTCAGTCTGTGAGCAAACTGGAGTTCCCCTGGCCAGGTGGAGTTGTAGGCCTCCCCGTCTATCTGCACTCCTCCTGGCTACCTTGCTGTAAGCGAGTGAAAGTAGCCCACGTCCCTGAGTGTACCGTGTGGTGCTCACCCGTATGGCTGGTGACTTGGGGCCTTCTGATAGCCTCTGCTCCTCGATGGCGGTGCTGGTGTGTCACCCTGGCCTGGATGCCACAAGTGTAAATAAAGCTGTGTCTGAGAGCAAGGGGGAGGTTCTCTAGTCAGGGGAACATTAGCATGCAATGCCTCTTGTCTCAGGCCAGTAGGGGGAGTTGGCTGCCCCTATAAAAGCTGGTACTGGGGGCAGGGTTAGAGAGAACCGGATGACCTGTCTCAGGACTGAGACGTGTCCCAGAACAGAGCAGGGACAGACAGTTGTATTGCACCCTAAGAGGAAGTGTGGCAGTAGGAGAGTCACAAGCCAGAGACAAGAGGCGAAGTGAGCCTGTCTTGGCAGATAAAGGACTTAATCTACCAGACTTTGGTGTCTGAGGCTGGGAGGATTCCACATCCCCCAGCAGATAACCAGTCCACAGGGGACTGTATATTCCTTGGCCTAAGAAGCCTGAAGGCCCTGCCACAACAGAAGGGACCAGCGAAGCCGTACAAGGCTGGGAGCAGAAAGGAACCCACGTCGCAGGCCATACAGGCGAGAATACACGGAGAGCTCGGAAACGTGGGCTGTTACCTTATAAGGAGGAGATAGCCAGAAGGAGCACAGAAAGCACGGTAGGCCTACACCCTCACCCTGACCAGGGCTAATTTCCCCATTGCTCTCAGACATCCAGGTCCCCTCCTAGCCGGGACTGTTTATGGGTCAGTTTACCTGTACTAGTAAAGACCCTGGACTGCAACCTGTTGTCTGTGTGCTCCTTTGCTCCTCCAGCACTATCAGCACTGGGACTCTCACTACCATCACTCCCAACATCCATTATACTGCCCTGGGGCCGCACTCTTCCCGTGGGGAGTCACACTACCCTAGCTGCACACCTCATCAGCCCCAGCGGTCTGCATGCAGCGGAGGTTCCTAATAGCCGCAATCCACGGGTGGCGTAGTCGGACATAATCAATAACACATAAAGGACTACCACTGGCCTGACCACCCTGAGCCACAGAACCGGGTAGCCACTACTACTCCCACCGTTTCCCCTATTGCCCGGATCCGAGTGCCCCACGGCTCAGGGGGCGAGTCACTGGTCCCTTGCTCGTGACTGAGCCTCCGGGCTTCTATGGCCAGAGGACCTGGAATCCCCTGCCGGCTGGTTTCTGCTGCTGGACTTAAAGATCCTTGCAGCCTCGGACTCCGGTGTCCGGTTCTTAGATTCTTCTGCCAGGGCGAGCTCTGCTTAGCTCCAGCCCCTGGTCTTCAGCTCCTGCTCCTACAGAGCTCCTTGCTGTTACTTTCCCTGTGTCTGGAATAAACTCCAGGCTCTGACTCACTAACCCCGCCCCAGATCCAGTTTATATAGGGCAGGTTCCTCCCCTATCTGGTCTGGGACAGGAGGTGTTGCATGTTTAATGGCTCCTGACCAGGAAACCTCCCACTTGCTCTCAGACGTAATATTTCTATTACTGTGGTAACCAGACCCCTGGGGTGCCACATATGCATGTGTCACACAGCTCATGGCCAGATAATGTTGTAAAATGTTAAAATGACATTTCCCAGTGAATGCTTTTGTCACGGTTGAAAGCAATACAAAAGTGCAAAAACGCATAAAAAATGCTACTTTTGAACATAGCCCAAGGTGTGGAGGAGTATTTTTTTTTGTTATTTATTTTACCTTATACACAAGTCTTTACCCATGGAAAGGAACTTCCTTAACATATTTCACAGGAAAGCAGTTTCAGTTTCGTTTTTGAATGTTTTATTGTGAGCCCGTAAAAGTGGCTTAATACCTCTGACCACGTTGTTGACAGCAGTGACCTGGGGGTCAGAAATGCTTCCTGGGGCGATCCCCATTCTGTCCCCATGTCATTTGAGCACTGTCACTATCGTTTTGGGTACTTGTTAGGCTTTTAATAGACTGCCGGGGGTGCCGCCGCAAAAATGCTTGGGTCTCCCATAGACTAACATTGGGCTCGTTGCTCGGGTCGAGCACCCGAGTATCACGGCGAGCTCGGCCCGAGCTTCGAGCACCCGAGCATTTTAGTGCTCGCTCAACACTAGTGGAAAGTTAATGTCACTAAAGATGAGACTCTCTTAAGATAAAATTAGTATCTGAGTGGTTGTTGTATGAGGGGGGAGGAGGTCTTCATATACTATCTGTCAAATAAAGAAAAAGATATTCCCCTTTTTGTGTCCAGATAATGGTTTAGATTGGTCTATATAGATCTCAGTGGGGGTTGAGAGGAGAAATGTAATTCTTTTATAAAGGCTGTTAGTGAAAAAGATGCTTAGAGAGGCCTCAGAGCTGTCCCTTTCTCAGGGGTTCATCTCCCTGCCCACTTTTCAGCATCCTCAATATGGCAGGAGCCTGACTAGTGTAGCGCCGGCGTCCCTGCCCTCTGCTAGACAGGGACCCTGTTCCCCTCACCTCTCTGCTCCGTGCCCGGCGTCCTCCTCCCGCTCTGCTGGCAGCGCGCGCTCCTTCCTGGCCACTGTGCTTAGGGCACGCGCGCTCTCCCTCCCTCTTAAAGGGGCCGCGCGCGCCGTCCTAAGGAGTCCCCGGCCAATGGCCGGAGGACTTCACCATATATAAGGCACCTCCTCCAAAATGGAGGTGCCCGAGCAATGTTGTTGCACTGTTCACTACTCTGCTTCAGCCCTCAGGTCCCGTTGCCAGTTACCTGCCAGATACCTGCCAGATTCCTGTCAGCTTGCTGTCTTATTCCTGCCTGATATTCTGCTACCTGCCTGCTAGCCTGAGGTCCGACGGTCTGCCTTACAACTCCTGCCAGTCTGTCTAAGGACCAGCTTGCCCGCTCACCTGGGAGCGCACATCAGCTACCTGCCTGCTTGCCTGAGGTCCGACGGTCTGCCTTCCAACTCCTGTCAGTCTGTCTATGGACCAGCTTGCCCGCTCACCTGGGAGCGCTCATCTGCTACCTGCCTGCTAGCCTACCTGGAGGCTCCGCCGTCACGTGCTGTGACCACCTGCCTGTCCAGTGACTCCTGCCCGCTCACCTGGGAGCGCTCATCTGCTGCCTGTCTCCTAGCCTACCTGGAGGCTCTGCCGTCACGTGCTGTGACCACCCGCCTGTCCAGAGACTTCTGCCCGCTTACCTGGGAGCGCTCATCTGCCGCCTGTCTGTTGGTCTTCCTGGAGGCTCCGCCGTCACATGCCGTGACCACCCGTTTATCCAGAGACTCTCGCCTGCTCACCTGGGAGCTCACGTCTACCATCAGCCGCCACAGGTCGTACCAACCCTTTACCCAGAGACTGCCCCGGTCACTTGCCGTGACCATCTGCCCGTTCATCCAGAGACTGCCCCGGTCACTTGCCGTGTCCATCTGCCCGTTCATCCAGAGACTGCCCCGGTCACTTGCCGTGACCATCTGCCCGTTCATCCAGAGACTGCCCCGGTCACTTGCCGTGACCTCCTGCCCGTTCTTCCAGAGACTGTCCCGGTCATCTGCTGTGACTGCCTGCCTGGTCACCACCCGCTCCCTTACAAGGACCGCCCCCTTGTATAGTAGCTCAGAGGTTCCGCCTCCCAGACCCGTTACAACTAGTGTGTGAGACCCTCCAGTAGCAGGGACTGATCGGCAAGGTAATTCTGAGCCACAGTCACCACCTCCCCCAAAGCACTAGTGGCCCCCTCCCAGCAGAATCCACAGGGACACCGCACAGCTGCGGGCAGTCAGTCGGCGCAAGACTCAGGGCTGGCGAGGGCTTCACTCACTTCAGTTCTCCCAGGATGGCGGGAAGCAGCTCCAAGATGGCGGAGTCCAATCGGCAAGGCGTCTCCAGCCGGGAACTCCGCTCCCTCCAGGTCAGCAGCGGCTCCCCCTCAGCGGTCCCCGCTAGTGTGCCAGCTGCCAAGCGATTGCCACGGGCCTCAGGTAAGCGGGCAGGAATCTTGCACTCGTCTCTGCGGTGCAGGGGACCCCGTATCTTCCCTACCTCCTCTGCAGGGTTCCTAGGGTCGGCCGTGAGCTCCGGACGGCGGCAGCCTAGCAGGCACAGACCCTCTCCTCAGGGTGCTGTCCTCCAGTCCCCGCAAACGTCCAGGAGCGGTGGTGTTTAGACACATGCCCGACGTCAGCACCCGGGCAAGTGCTGGGGCTGGGCCCCCATAGAATGCCCCATGCAGGCTGTGCCCCTATATAAAGCCCCACGCAGGCTGTGCCCCCATATAATGCCCCAAGCAAGCTGGGCCCCCAAATAATGCCCCATGCAGGCTGGGTCCCTGAGACATCACAGTGCAGCAGCCGCGGAAGATACAGGACCTGCACAAGGAGAGGTAAGTATTGGGCCGGGCCCTGAGCAGGCGGGGGGGGCACACTCGCCGTCGGGCACCCCGGTGCACTATGGGACCCGTGAGCGGAGGAGATCCCACCCACCACCTTTCCCAGCTTGCTCAGGGCCCGGCCCAATACTTACCTCTCCTTGTGCAGGTCCTGTATTTTCCGCGGCTGCTGCACTGTGATGTCTCAGGGACCCAGCCTGCATGGGGCATTATTTGGGGGCCCAGCTTGCTTGGGGCATTATATGGGGGCACAGCCTGCGTGGGGCTTTATATAGGGGCACAGCCTGCATGGGGCATTCTATGGGGGCCCAGCCTGCATGGGGCATTATATGGGGGCCCAGCATGCATGTGGCATTATATGGGGGGCACAGCCTGCATGGGGCATTATATGGGGGCACAGCCTGCATGGGGCATTATATGGGGGCCCAACCTGCATGGGGCATTTTATGGGGGCCAGTATCCTGTATGGAGCATTATATGTGGGCCATTATTCTGTATGGCGAGGATTCACCGGTTTCTGAGCCATTGTAGAATTTAAAATAGATATCACTCAAGTAATGTAAGAAGGAAGTCAAATCTTTGGCACTGTACTATATCTATATTTCTCTGCCATAGCTGTGCATCATGAATTGTGGTATGTGTTAAAGGGGCCCACTGAGACTCTTTTGCCCAGGGCCCACAAAATCCTGGAGCCGGCCCTGTTTAGACCTGGCGTCTCCGCTTGTCTTAGCTGGCGTGGTTTCCCCCAGTTACTCCAGCGCACTGCGCCACAGATTTCCAGGGAAGGCCGTGGCTTCAGTCCGTCAGGTAGGCCTGGATTTTAGTAATGGTGCTGTCTCTTCGAAAATGTCTCTGAGAGAGGCTATGGACTCGGGGGACATTTATGGGCACTAATAGTCCCTAAATAGAATATGTAAAGCCTTTAAATATATAGTTTTTTTGGCTAGGGGCCAGGAGCTCTCAAAGTAGCGTCTCTTTCTGCCAGCAGCAGGACATGCCCCTCTAAAAACTATTTTCTAGAAAAAAAATTTTTTTTTGAATCGCTTTATTCTGAAATCTATAACTTTTTTATTTTTCGGCTGATGGAGCTGTATGGTGGCTTGTTTTTTTGCGGGACAAAATGACGTTTTCAGCGGTACCATTTATATTTACATTAGTCTTTTTGATCGCGTTTTATTCCATTTTTTGTTTGGCGGTATGATGATAAAGCATAGTTTTTTGCTTTGTTTTTTATTTATTTTTTCTACCATGTTCATTAACCCCTTTACCCCCGAGGGTGGTTTGCACGTTAATGACCAGGCCAATTTTTACAATTCTGACCACTGTCACTTTATGAGGTAATTACTCTGGAACGCTTCAACGGATCCCCCTGATTCTGAGACTGTTTTTTCGTGACATATTGTACTTCATGATTGTGTTAAAATTTCTTCAATATCACTAGCGTTTATTTGTGAAAAAAACGGAAATTTGGTGAAAATTTTGAAAATTTTGCAATTTTCAAAATTTTAATTTTTATGCCCTTAAATCAGAGAGATATGTCACACAAAATAGTTAATAAACAACATTTCTCACATGTCTACTTTACATCAGCACAATTTTGGAACCAACATTTTTTTTGTTAGGGAGCTATAAGGGTTACAAGTTGACAACCGATTTCTCATTTTTCCAACAAAATTTACAAAACCATTTTTTTAGGGACCACATCACATTTGAAGTCACTTTGAGAGGTCTTTATGACAGAAAATACCCAAAAGTGACACCATTCTAAAAACTTCACCCCTCAAGGTGCTCAAAACCACATTCAAGAACTTTATTAACCCTTCAGGTGCTTCACAGGAATTTTTGGAATGTGGAAGAAAAAAATGAACATTTAACTTTTTTCACAAAAATGTTACTTTAGACCCAATTTTTTTTATTTTTGCAGGGGTAACAAGAAAAAATGGACCCAAAAATTTGTTGTACAATTTCCCCTGGGCATGCAGATGGGGGAAAAACCACTGCTTGGGTGCACGGCAGGGCTCGGAAGGGAAGGAGCGCCATTTGACTTTTTGATTGTAAAATTTGCTTGAATAATTAGCGGATGCCATGTTGCGTTTGGAGAGCCCCTGTGTGCCTAAACATTGGAGCTCCCCCACAAGTAACCCCATTTTAGAAACAAGACCCCCCAAGGCACCTATCTAGATGCATAGTGAGCACTTGGAACCCCCAGGTGCTTCACAAATTGATTCGTAAAAATGAATAAGTGGAAAAAAAAACACTTTTATTTTTACTGATTCATTTGTGAAGCACCTGGGGGTTCCAAGTGCTCACTATGCATCTAGATAGGTGCCTTGGGGGGTCTTGTTTCTAAAATGGGGTCACTTGTGGGGGAGCTCCAATGTTTAGGCACACAGGGGCTCTCCAAACCTAACATGGTGTCCGCTAACAAATTGAATGGAAAATCGGCTCATTGTTAGCGGACACCATGTTGCGTTTGGAGAGCCCCTGTGTGCCTAAACATTGGAGCTCCCCCACAAGTGACCCCATTTTGGAAACTAGACCCCTCAGGGAACTTATCTAGATGTGTGGTGAGCACTTTGAACCCTCAAGTGTTTTGCAAAGGTTTATGACGTAGAGCCGTAAAAAAAAAAATCTTTTTTTTTCCCACAAAAACGCTCTTTTAGCCGCAATATTTTTATTTTCACGAGGGTACTAGGAGAAATTGGACCCCAAAAGTTGTTGTGCAATTTCTCCTGAGTAAGCTGATACCCCATGTGTTGGAGAAAACTACTGTTTGGGCACATGTCAGGGCTCGGAAAGGAAGGAGTGACGCTTTGGAATGCAGGCTTTGATGGAATGGTCTGCGGGCGTCATGTCACGTTCTCAGAGCCCCTGATGTGCCTAAACAGTGGAAATGCCAAACAAGTGCCCCCTTTTTGGAACGGATACCTGATTTGTCAATTTTATAATGTTGTGTTATACGCCAGTTGTGTAGGACAACCTGACAAACACCACACAACTGAAGTATGACAACCTGACGAACACTACGTCAGCTGTGTAGTGTTCGTCAGGTTGTCATACGTCAGAAATTAATTCAATAGTCCATGGAAATATGGTACCTTTTGAAGCAGTCTTTCATGCAGAGGCCAGGTTTGTCGCGGCAGGTGTCACATTGGTAAATGATGTCCTTGCGTATTCCCCTTCGGTAACACACTCAGCACTTCTTTTGTGACTTACCTTTTTTTCCGCTGTGAGGGATCTGCCCTGGGAAATGCTGGCCTGGTACAATTCGAGGTCCTTCAGTTCCAGAAGTAGTGGGGCCCGCTCCGCCACCACTGCCAAATATCAGGGCCTTGATAACTGTCTCCTGGAAGTGAAGGTACGACGCAGAAGTCTGGCCTGCACATTTTGACAGAAGAAAAGCGTTGTGCATTGCCATCTGAACAATGTGCATGGCCAGCTCCTTATACCATACCTTGGCCTTTCTCAAAGCACTGTACGGCCGGAGGACTTGATCGGAGAGATCAACTCCCTCCATGTACTTGTTGTACCCCACTACACAGTCTGGTTTGGCGACCTGTGTAGTGGAACCTCTTACAGTGCTGAGGGTGCTGCCATCAAGATGTATGGTGGTCAAGAGAAGGACATCCCTCTTGTCCTTGTACTTGACCACCAACAGGTGGTCGCTACATTGGGCTCTGCTCTCATCCCTTCTGAGCTGCTGCCCAATTAGCGTCTTTGGGAGGCCTTTCTGATTTTTGCGGACAGTACCGCAAGCTGCGGTATGTCGCGCAGAGAGGGACTTGAAGAGCAGGATACTTGTATAAAAGTTATCCACGTACAGGTGATAACCTTTATCCAGCAGTGGGTGCACCAAGTCCCACACAATTTTCCCACTCACTCCCAGAACAGGGGGGCATTCAGGGGGTTCAATCCGGGAGTCCTTCCCTTCATAAACTCTAAACTTGTGAGTGTACCCTGAGGTACTCTCACAAAGTTTATACAGCTTGATCCCGTACCTGGACCTTGTACTGGGCAGGTACTGCCGGAATCCAAGCTGCCCCTTAAAAGAAATTAAGGACTCATCCACGCAGATGTCCCTTTGGGGCACGTACACTTCACCAAACTTGTTGCTGAAGTGCTCGATGACCGGCCGAACTTTGAAAAGACGATCAAAGTTCGGGTCATCGCGTGCAGGACACCTTGCATTATCTTGGTAAAGAACTTGTGGATGGCCTCAAAACGTGTCCGGGTCATGACCATTCGGAACACTGGAGTGTTATACAAAACGTCAACACTCCAGTATTGCCGAACCTCTGTTTTTTTCAGGATCCCCATATGAAGGACCAGGCCCCAAAACTTCATCATTTCTTCTGCATCTACAGGAGACCAGTTAGAAAATGATGACGAGGGGTTTTGTTCCAAAAATTGATGAGCATACAAATTAGTTTGGCCCACCATGAGGTTTATAAAATCCTCAGAGAAAAAGACTTTGAAAAAGTCTATTTCTGTGAGGCCGGTGGTGTCAAACTTGATTGCTGATTCCGCCACGAAATCAGGAATCAGTGGCTCAAAATTTTCGGGGGCGAGGTCCATATGGGGTCAGTAGTGGGGGGCGCTGGAACATCTTCTCTCCTGCGACGACTGCAGGGCGGTCCAGCAGCACCTGAGGAGGAAGAGGAGGAAGAAGAGGAGGAAGAGGAGGACGATGAGGCGTCGGAAAAGTAAATAAATGTGGGATCCTCGCCCTCGCTGTCAGTCTCAGTGTCGGAGGCAACAATAGCGTATGTCTCCTCCGCTGAATAGCGAGTTCGGGATGAGCCAGACATTTTTTTTTCTTGTGTATGTGTGTCAGTACTTTATTTAGAGTGTGTGTGTGTCAGTATGCTTGGTGTGAACTTTTTTTTTTCTGAAAAAAAAAGAGAAAAAAAGGAACTACAGTAGGTGGTGCAAACAGCGAGCACGAGTGCTGATCGGTGAACTATGTCACCAATCAACTCTCGGCAGCTGCTGTGTGTGTGCGCGGATGTGGTGCAAAGGTGGGGGGGAGAACTGACAGGGACAAGAAAAAGTCCTGAAAAGCAGCGAGCACAGACGTTGATCAGTGACGTAGACACTGCTCAGCACTCGGCCGCTGCCGGACGCACGAAAAAAAAAAATAAAACTGGGGGGGGAGGAGGAGAGAGGAGGAGAGGGGGAGAGGAGGAGGGGAGAGGGGTGGATGAGGGGAGAATAGAGATAAACTTACCAAAGTCTTCTCTGTTCTTCTTTCAGCAGGATCAGCAGTAGGTTCTGGAAGAGGCTCTGGAGAAGGATCCGCAGCAGCAGGATAAGGAGCTGGAGACCCAGCAACCTGGAGACATCAGCAGGACACCGGAGCAGGAGATGCAGGACCCTGGAGACAGCAGCAGGATGCCGGAGCAGGAGATCCAGGACCCTAGAGACAGCAGCAGGACGCCGGAGCAGAAGATGCAGGACCCTGGAGACCACAGCAGGATGCCGGAGCAGGAGATGCAGGACCCTGGAGACAGCAGCAGGACGCCGGAGCAAGAGATGCAGGACCCTGGAGACAGCAGCAGGACGCCGGAGCAGGAGATCCAGGACCCTGGAGACCGCAGCAGGACGCCGGAGCAGGAGTTGCAGGACCCTGGAGACCGCAGCAGGATGCCGGAGCAGCAGCAGCGACAGTAGCAGGTAGGAGAAAGGTCTTGTAGTATAACAGAAGATTCTGTGGCACTACAAGGCCCAGCACAGCGCAGATCAGATGTGACCGCTCTGTAGAAATCCTCACCAAGTGTGAGGATCTGCAGGGCGGTCACAGGGGGGGTGACAGGGTGGTGACAGGCAGGTCACAGACCGGTCACCACCCGGTCAGGTACCCTGATTGGTGCGATCGATGATGACATCGA
Source organism: Phyllobates terribilis (assembly GCF_046119375.1). Classification (NCBI taxonomy): domain Eukaryota; kingdom Metazoa; phylum Chordata; class Amphibia; order Anura; family Dendrobatidae; genus Phyllobates; species Phyllobates terribilis. The sequence continues at coordinate 307,553,363 of NW_027362769.1, forward strand.
TCGCACCAATCAGAGATGGCTGGGGCCTGGGCAGCATCACTGGGGGTCACAGGGAGGTGACAGGCAGGTCACAAGCCGGTCACTGCCCTGTGACCGCCCTGTCACCTGTGTTCAGGTACTCTGATTGGAGCGATCAATGTCATCATCGATCGCTCCAATCAGAGCTGGCTGAGGCTTCTATTACATCACAGGGGGTCACAGGGAGGTGACAGGCAGGTCACAAGCCGGTCACCGCCCTGTGACCGCCCTGTCACCTGTGTTCAGGTACTCTGATTGGAGCGATCGATGTCATCATCGATCGCTCCAATTAGAGCTGGCTGGGGCTTCTATTACATCACAGGGGGTCACAGGGAGATGACAGGCAGGTCACAAGCCGGTCACCGCCCCGTGACCACCCTGTTAGCGCACGGTCCCGCTGTGATCAGTGCGATCGATTCAATCGGCGATCGCACCGATCCTAGCAGTTTGAGGAGAGGGCTAGGGTTACTAGGCAACAGCCTAGGATCGGTGCTCTTAGGAGCACCGATCCTAGGCTGCACATCACTGTTTCCGGCAATCTGATTGCCGGAAACAGTGAGAAATGCTCTGATTGGCTGTTCAGAATTGAACAGCCAATCACAGCGATCGTGGGTGGGAAGGGGCGGCGACACCCACGAGATGGCGGTGCCATCTACCCTAAGGTAAGATGGCACCGGAATTTTAATGCTGTCACCGCGACTTCGGTCGCGGTGCCGCTTTAAAGATAGGGCGTATTAATACGTATCTGGTCGATAAGGCCCAGGGCACAGATATGTACCAATACGCCCTATGTCATAAAGGGGTTAAAGGGGTTACCTTGCGGGACAGTTTTATAGGTCAGGTCGCTCCGGACACAGCGATATCAAATATGTGTACTTTTATTGGTTTGTTTGTTTTTGTTTCAGAATAATATTTATTGATGGGTACAGTATATATATTTTTTGGGGGGGGATTATTTTTTTTCATTTTATTTATATTTTTACAATTCTTTTACAAAAAATGTTTCACTTTCAGAAACTTTTTGAACTTTTCACGTTGTCCCACTATGGGACTTTCACCTTTTGCAGGCTGATTGCTTATATAGCATAGAGATGGAGCAGAATCTCTATGCTATACAGCCTGTCAGTGCCGCACAGGCAGAAGTTACTTTAATCGCGCACTGCGCATGATCAAAGTAACTTCCTGCTGTCTGGTGACCCGGATGTCGTCAGGTCACCATGACAACTACCGGAACCCGTCACGGACAGCGCGGGTCAAGGTGTCAATCAGACCCTTTCATCACCAAACCTAATTAAAGTAAAGAGTTAAATAAACCCACAAAGAGCAAACATTTTATTTGAAATACAACAGACACATTCTTTAATCATTTAAATTAACCAATATACTCACCCCAGTTCTGACGGTAATCCAAAGGTTTAAGCAATGTCCCACCAAATAACTTTATTTATCTTCAAAAAGTATTCATTGATGTACAAAAACACTTCAAAAAACGCATTAGAAAAGCCTAAAAATGCGGGAAAAACACGGCAAAACCACACGTTTTTTCCACAGAGGTTTTCCTGCCAAGGAGATGCAAAACGTTGCTGAAATTTCTGCTTCAAATCCTGAACGTGTGCACATAGCCTTAGACCAGAAATATATTATAATTAATTATAATTTACATCTATAATATAACCAGGGATGTGTCCATCTGTCCGAAGCCTCTATAGACTGTGCAAGCATGATGCGCCTGCACAGTCTGGCTCCAGACAGAAGAACACTTCCAGCCATTACAGGTAACAGGTAAGAGGAGTATGGCGCCGGAGATCGCGGTATGTGTAGGCACTGAACGCATACCGTGATCTCCGGTGCCATAAGAACATACCTGACCCGGAGGAGTGTTGCTGCGGCGCCTCTGTTCGGGCCGGAATCCAGGGGAGGGGTGCGGCGTCGAAATCGGTGCATGTTCAATGCGTCTTCAACAAAATGGCGCCGGACAGCGTGGTACGCGCACGCGCGTGCTTTGGCGCCATTTTATTGAATACACTCTGCAAATGTGTCTTCACTAAAATGGCGCCAGATATCGCGCTATGCAGGCGCTGATTCCGGCACCATTTTAGTACAATAACATGGGCGACGCGCTGCAGGGGAGCGATGTTTTTTTACTTATTTGGTGGGGCAGCACATATCAGGATGTGGGCGCAGGATGTGGGCGCAGGATGGGGGCAGCACATACCAGGATGAAGGCGCAGGATGGGGGCAGCACATACCAGGATGGGAGTGTAGGATGGGGGCAGCACATAACTGGATGGGGGAGCATATAACAGGATGGAGGTGCAGGATGAGGGTGCACATACCAGGCTGGGAGTGTAGGATGGGGGCGCACATAACAGGATGGGGGCGCACATAACAGGATGGGGGCGCACATAACAGGATGGGGGTGCACATAACAGGATGAGGGAGCAGGATGGGGGCTGCACATAACAGGATGAGGCACATAACAGAATGGGGGACCAGGATGGCGGAGCATGGACCAGGATTGGAGACCATATACCAATAAAAATGCTCGCCACCCGGGCATAGAACGGTTTCAATAGCTAGTATAATATAAACATTTTATTTTTCTTTTATGAAAAAGTGTTTTTTTTTTCTATTTTATTATTGCTGCCTGGACCACATTCTATTAGCTTGACAGTCATGTAAGTGTTGTTTCATTTCAATTAATCAGATAAGCGGGCATTTCTTGGCATCCTTCGGATGCCAAGCCTAGAAAAAAGGATTTTATAAAAAGCAATTTCACAGCCACAAGACCGCTAATATGGGACATACAGGTAAGTATAGATTCACATTTCTATAACCTGTATGCCCATATTAGTGGTCTTATAGGTCCCAAGGGGGTGACAGATTCCCTTTAAGAAAAATCCATCAGGTTTTTTTTATTCATATGATAAAAATGGAAGAAACACAAATGATAAAATTGGACAAAAGGAGCAAAAAAAAAACAGATCACAATCGGATATAGCACACTAATGAAAATAGTGCATTTTTTTCATACAAAAAAAATGATGTGCAAATTTGGCTTTGCTGATCGTTATTCATCTTGTGCTAAATCACTTGAAAACAACAGATTACTAAAGAAGACACTTTACATTTAAGATATTATCCAGATCTTCCTGCATTTTTAACAAGAGACCAGTTTTTACTATATAAGAAACCACTGTCAATTCTGTGACTTTTACACCCTGATTGTTGAATTAGTGGTATCGCATGACAATGTAATTGAAACCACTGGTAAATGGTTTTGTAAATTGTGCATTTTTGTGACACTACAGCCTAGTCATGGCAAAAAAAACAATTCACATGAAGATATGTGTGTGAGAGATGTAATGAGTGGTAATATTAAAGAGATCCTTTCACCAAATTCTTCATCTTTAACTGGACACAGGATGTAATATGTTTTTATTATTATTTATCCTCTCCGTTGCAGAAATTTTAGCAATCAAAATATTTAGTTAATTTTTGTTAAATCCAAGTGGGCATTATCAGATAGTTTTTACTGGAGGCGTGTACTTCTTCCCCTTGTATGATGCTGACCAATCATAAATAAACAAGCAGCAACACTCAAAGGAAAAAAACATGCCCCCACTAGAGCTTAGAATAGGTGAAATGTCCTCTTTAGCAGTGTCACACACCGATCACAAGAGCTACGTTGTTGTTTATGACTGCACAAGCACACGGGTAGTGAACAAACCAGGGGGAAAAAACCTGAACCTGACAGTTCCCTGCTCAGACTGTCCCTAGTCTGTCCCTACCTGACTGTGGAGGTTGACACGCTAAGATAACGCAATGGCCCTAACAACTCCTAGAATAGCTATGTCCATGTAGCAATTCAGTAGGGAAAATAGATTATACACTAAAAACTGCAACTGACCCTGCTAGTTCCTGTACAGACTTGATATCCTGACTCCGCAATCCTTAGTGGAACCTGTGGATGCAGAGATTAACCTAACCACAGACTAGGATATGGCAACTCTGGTTTAAAGTGCCTAAAAGGCTCATAAATTTCTTCAGGTTCCTCCTAAAGAATGGGAGGGCAGAGCAGAGTGTGAATTACCTATAAGACGACAAGTGAGCTGAACAAAGGTAAGATTCAAGAGTGAGTAAAGTAAATAACGAAATACCAAACAAAGAATAATGCAAGTACTGTTAACAAACATACTGCCTATTTACAAGGATCAAGCTGTTCTCATATAGAATAATAGCCTAGGCATTTTGTCTTCTTGCTTTAGTTCTTATATTTCAGTTTGTACCAGTCCCGCCGCTGCCATTCATTGATGACTTTGGTCATTTGGCCTCTGGCCATTAGTAACAGCTCACAGCTGTTTAGTTAGATGCTACATCCCCATGAACAGCAACAAACAGCGCTTTGGACTCAGCATATTTTTGTTGCGTCCAAAATGCTGTGTTCGAATGCCGCACTTTTGTTGTTGGTACATGTGAATCCACCGCATAAAATGACACTTTAATTGGTCAAAATGTGCAGCGGAGACTAGCGTGTCTGCTACAGAAATTGACATGCTGTGGGTGAGCTTGGGTACGTGGCCACGATCAGGAGCCGCTGCAGGTTTCACGCTGCATGTTTATACAGCGTCAAACCTGCAGCATCCAAATGTTACAGCATAGTAGATGGGATCTCTAGAAATCCCATGTCCACTATGCGTACATCACCCGTGGACACTGAAATGCGGCGCGTCTTTCAGGACTGCAGCATGTCAAATTCTCTTGCAGAGTCACTAGTCTCCGCAACAGAAATTTGACCACTAGCATGTACTGAATACGGTAAATCTGCATGGTTAAGTGAACACATGTGGATTTACCTGTGTTCAATAGAATGCAACATTTTGGACGCAGCAAAAATATGCATCCAAAGCGCTGCTACGTCCGGATCGGGGGCACACAGCCTAAATTAAAAAAGAAAATGGCATGGGCTCCCGCATCATTTTTATAACCAGCAGAGGGAAAGCCGATCGCTGGGAGCTGATATTAGTAGCCAGGGAAAGGGCCATTAGCCAACAATGTTCCCTGGCTATTAATATCAGCCCACAGCTGTTTGTTTAGCCTTTCCTGGCTAGATTACAGGGGGACCCCAGAAAAAAATTGACGTAGGGTCCCTCTATAAAATCTAACCAGAAAAGGCTAAATACACAGCTGCAGGATGATATTAATAGTCAGGGAAGGGGCCATGGATACTAGCCCCCTCCACGGCTATTAACATTACCCCTCAGCAGTCCTAGAAATGGCACATCCATAAATCTGGTGCTTATCCTCCGCTCTTCCCACTGCCCTGTAGCGGTGGCGTGTGGCATAATGGGGTTGGGGTTCACGTCAGCTTTGTATTGGCAGCTGACGTGAAGCCCAGGTTAGTAATGGAGGGCGTCTTATAGACACCCCCATTACTAACCACGTACTAAAGTTATCGCCGCCTTTTCAATAAAACCACAGCTAGAATAAAGTATTTTAATTAAATAAAAATCACTCGGTTTTAAATAAAAATGTTATCGTATGCTCAGTCCCCGAAGCCTTCGATCTTCCGAAAAGAATAAAATAACGAACAACCATATCCCTCACCTGTCCGCCGTCATGACGTAGTCCACAATTACTGCCAACGATTGTCCCTTGACGATCCGGGTCACTTCTAAAGCAGTGACATCAGCAGAAGACATCAGCAGAAGACAGCAATGTATACTGACAGGAGTGTAAAATCACCTCCTATACATCCTGCTGCAGGAGGTCACTTGGGTTGATCAGCTGAAGATCAGCTGATGAGCCCAGGTGAGCTCACTACCATGGAAGCGTTCATGAGAATCAAGAGATTAGCTGATCGCTCATGTGCCGGCCGCCGGGGGCAGTGCATCGCTGCCGGGGACCAGGAGGACATCGGGGGGCGCCGGACACGTGAGTATAAGGATTTTTGTTTTCATTTTTACTTTTTTTTTCTCTTTTTAATAGCGATCACGCCTGCTGGGCAGAGCAGACTACTGCTCCCCCCAGCCGCGCCGCTCTCTCTGTTATCAGCGGGACTGGCGGTCGGATGAGAGGAGGAGTAGTAGTCCTCCTCTCCCGACCTGGGTACCACCTGCACCTCATTTTCGGCGCGAATTTGCGCCCATTGGCTTTAATTGAAACGCAGCAAATCAGCAAGTATAGATATTATACCTGCGAGTTTGCTGCGGTTCAATTCCGGTCAATGGGCGCAAATTCGCGGCATAAACGCCCGAACAATGGCCATGCTGCATTTTTTTCCGCAGTGGTAATCCTGAGCGAAAATTTCCGCATCATGTGCGCAGCACATCAGGGTTACCATTGCTATAGCTGGCAGACCTATTAACAAGCATTTTCGCAGCATTTCCACGGCAGGAAAACAACCGCAAAAACGCATCAAAAACGCTTCGTGTGCACATAGCCTTAATTTGTTTGCACCAGTTTTCAGGCTAAGCGCCATATTCACATACATTTTATGAAGAAATGTATAGGGCATTTAGCCTGAACACTGGCATAAAAAAATGCACCAACGTTTTCTGAGACTTTTCTTAGAAACATTGCTAAATCTGCCCATCTGTGTTTCTTCTCCACTTTTCTCTTTAAGGAGTACCTATCACCAATTTGGGGCTGCCCTTTTTGTCTAATAAAATAGTAGTCGCCTGGCGCTGTAAAAATGGCTACCAGGAACAGGCTTGACACACGCCACACTGTTTACCAAATTTCAGAGGTTGCCTTTTAACCCCTATACAAGGATCTGGTTTAACATAGGGACCTCTGGGTTGGGGCCACAGGGTCGACTATTCCAGCTGGCTGCACACATCCATATTTCTAGACTGGTAAGCACTACAGATGCCAACCACCATAGTCTGTGACTGGACAGAGCCTGCATTGCCCAGAATTTCTAGTCCTGATGTCTCCCTCATGACCAGTGCCGCTAGCAGAGTGAAAACAGGTGACAGGTGGAGACTTTGAAGGAGCAAGTTCCTAAGTGTTATGTCAGTGCCGGCGGCGTCCCTGTATCATCCCTCTTACTCCTCCCGGCATGGATGCCGATGTGTCCACCCACTCACCTCCAGTCGTCGTCTTGTCTGCTTCCTGCTGGGACCTGCGCATGGCACACAGGTCTTCTGGGAGTGTGCTTAGGGCATGCGCGCACTCCCCGCTTCTTAAAAGAGCAGAGCGCACTTCTGAAATGTCCCCAGGCAATAGCTAGGAGACATCAGATATTTAAGGCATCCTCGCCTATAGGGAGGTGCCTATGCTACGTTAGTGATTAGTGTGTGCACTACTGTCTTAGTTGTAAGGTCCCCGTATCTGTGCTCCCTGAACCTGAGCCTGACCGTCCTGTCAGAAACTCATCCTAAGTTTGTTATGTCTGTACCTAGTCCTGATCCTGGTCCGCCTAGTCCGCTCCTGTACTTCTACCCTCTCCTGTCCAGTCTGAACCTGCACCCCTGATACCTGAGTCTGTCTTGCATTCCTGAACTTGTCTTGTCTGTATTTGTTCTGTTATCTATTCTGTCTACCAGCATACAGCATCCATTCCTCCTATTAACCAGTTCCTGGCTGGCCTGACTCTCCGAGTCCATCCCTACCCCTTTGGGGTCAGCTGCTGCGGCTCCAACATCTGTCCTGGAGTTGGACCTGGTGTTTACCTGCAGCTCAAATCTAACCACACCATCAGGGTCTCTACTGAAGAACCAGGTGGTCGCTTAGTTACGCCCCTCCAGACTCTCCCCGGTCCATGGCACAGTGGTTTCACAACTGCCAGTCCAGGGTTGTCAACTTCCTGAAAAAAAATTCTGAACAATTGGACTCAAATTCACAGATAGCCTAAAATTTTTATGAAAATTTGATATGCTCCCTAAAGACCACACCTCATGAAGACCACACCCCAAAATGACCAGAATAGGAGCCAGGGGAGATACTTAGAATTACATTACAGGACAGGAGAAGTGGTAGTGTGCAGTGATATACAGTGGTGTGAAAGTGTTTGCTCTTTTTATTATTAACCCTTTCGCAACCCTGGGATTTTCCCTTTTTGCATTTTCGTTTTTTGCTCCCCTTGTTCCCAGAGCCATAGCATTTTTATTTTTTGGTCAATATGGCCATGTGAGGGCTTATTTTTTGCGGGACGAGTTGTACTTTTGAACGACATTACTGGTTTTACCATATCATGTACGGGAAAACGGTAAAAAAATTCCAAGTGCGGTGAAATTGCAAAAAAAAGTGCAATACCACAGATGTTTTTATTTTTTTTTACCATGTTCACTGAATGCTAAAACTGACCTGCCATTATTATTCTCCAGGTCATTATGAGTTCGTAGACACAAAACATGTATAGGTTCTTTTTTATTTAAGTGGCAAAAAAAAAATCCAAAGTTTGGTAAGAAAAAAAAAAATGGCGCCATTTTCCAAGACCCGTAGCGTCTCCATTTTTCAGGATCTGGGGCCAGGTGAAAGCTTATTTTTTGCGCGCCGAGCTGAAGTTTTTATTGATACCATTTTGGGGTGGATTCGATGTTTTGATTGCCCGTTATTGCATTTTATTGCAACTTTGAAGTGAACAAAAAACGTAATTCTGGCGTTTAGAATTTTTTTCTCGTTACGCCGTTTACAGATCGGATTAATTCTTTTTTTATATTGATAGATCAGGCGATTCTGAACTCGGCGATACCAAATATGTGTATGTGTTTTCTTTTTGTTTTATTATTTTATTTTGAATGGGGCGAAAGGGGGGTGATTTAAGCTTTTATATTTTTTTAATATTTTTAAAACCATTTTTTTTTTCACTTTTTGCTTGCTTCTATAGTCTCCATAGGAGACTAGAAGCAGCACTTGTCTGATCGCCTCCTCTACACACTACGTGGCGCTCATAGCGATTAGCTCATGACAACCACTGGAGTCTGCTGCAGACCCAGGGTTGTCATGACCACCCACCGGTGACCCATGATCATGTGACGAGGTCACTGATGGGCGGAGTAAGTGACGCGCTTCTGGCGCGGCGCTGTTACATGCCGCTGTCAGAGATTGACAGCGGCGTTTAACATGTTAACAGCCACAGGTGGATCGCGATTCCATCTGCGGCTGTTGCGGGCACATGTCAGTTGTAATAATTAGCTGACATGTGCCCGGTTCAGTGCGGGCTCAGCGCCGGAGCCCTCACTGAACCGGGGGTTACAGCTTGGTGCGTACTAATACGTCCTAGGCTGTAAAGGGGTTAAGGGAAAAAGGAATCCAAACCTATAGGGCCCTGTGTGAAAAAAGTGATTGCCCCCTAAATCTAATAACTGGTTGGGCCAACCTTATCGCAAACGCTTGATTGCAGTTGTTGCTGCTAACTGGCACTGAGTCTTTTACAATGCTCTGGAGCAAGAGATAGAAAAGACAGCGCACATAGGGCTTTATCTGTATAATAGTAAATACCAGGTCCCACAATCAGTCTGACTCACCTTCTGAGGTTGTGTGAGTCACATCCAACTGTGAAGCACCTGTCAGATGGCCGCTGCAGGAGACCCCGCTGATCAGTAGACAATGAGAGGAGATAAGAAGCCGGGCTGATCCTCCGCGCTGGTCCAGAGACACACAAGGGTTAATGATAAACCAAACCTTCTTTATTACTTGGCCTACGCGTTTCGTGGCTACATATGCCACTTCCTCAGGGCAGGAAGTGGCAGTGTAGCCACGAAACGCGTAGGCCAAGTAATAAAGAAGGTTTGGTTTATCATTAACCCTTGTGTGTCTCTGGACCAGCGCGGAGGATCAGCCCGGCTTCTTATCTCCTCTCATTGACAATGCTCTGGAGGAATTTTGGCCCACTCATCTTTGCAAAATTGTTATAATTCAGACACATTGGAGAGTTTCAAAGCATGAACCGCATTTTTAAGGTCATGCCACAGGATCTCAATCGAATTAAGGTCAGGATTTTGACTAGGTCACTCCAAAGTCTTAATTTTGTTTTTCTTAAGCCATTCAGAGGTGCACCTGCTGTTGTATTTTGGATCATTGTCCTGCTGCATAACCCAAGTGTGCTTCAGTCACGAACAGATGGCCGGACATTCTCCTTCAGGATTTTTTGGTAGACAGCTGTCATGGGTGTGTCAGGTTTGACAGACAGTCATTCTGGATTCGGCTGTAGAAGGTCGCTGCTCTTGGCCTTGCAGACACCTTCTTGATCCTTTCATTATAGGACCCAGCGGTGATCTTCACATTCTGCTGCTAATTAACACACCTTTGCTGGATCTTTAAATACACTCAGTTTCTCCAGATATTTGCTGGTGATAGAGTTAATTCATCTGTTCAGGTCTGGAATTCTAGCAGTCGGCTAGATTCTCCTTGGAGTTCTTTTGTGGATTGTAGTTGTGATCTCTCTGGTGTCTTCTCAAAGCTAAGTGTATGCCTTTGTCTGTTCCTCTGGTTTGTCTTCAGTGCATTGGGGCTGACTAGTCTTCACCGCCCACCCTCCCAGGGCCTAGCTCTAGGGTCAGCCAGGGCTACGGTATCCTGCTCGGCGATAAATGTGGAACCTATTTAGGGATGATAAGAGAGTCAAGGTGTTGTTAGAACTGCTTATGGGTCTCGACTCCCCCTTTCTGGGCTTGCTGGGTTGCTGGGCTTCCCCCCTTTTCCCGTCGTCGTACACTGGGTTCTTCCCATACCTAGTATGACATTATCACCAGCCATTTAAAAAAAAAATGATTTCTGGAGGTTTTTTGTGTGCTTTTTTCCGGGTTATTATGGATCCCGTTTCAGTGCTGGTAGAGCACCTTCGGAGTCTGTCACTGGAGGTGACTGGCAATTTGATTAGAGGTTCAGCTGCAACTGCAGCGGCCGCAGACTCCTAAGGTTGGGGACTCTGCGGGTAGGCCTTGTCCGGCATGAACCCAAAATTGCCCTCAGGTTTTCAGGAGGTATTTAAAGAAGCTTGTAAGTTGTATTTTAAGCTTCAACCTTACTCCTCTGGAGATGAGAAGCAGTGATCCTAACCAAATCTCCCTGGCTGAATCCAGCCTGTGTCACCTTCAGCAGGGGAATCAGTCAGTGCAGACTTATAGTTCCGAATTCCGTAGATGGGCAACCGATATCAAATGGAATTACCCGTCTCTTAGAAGCCAATTTTGTCAAGGTCTTTCAGAAAGGTTGAAGGATGCCTTGGCAGTTTATGAAACCCCAGAGTCCTTGGAGGATGCCATGTCATTGGCTATACGTGTGAATAGACGCCTTCGGAATAGGTGGGTGAGACCACCTTCTCCTGAGCCCTCTTTAAGTGGCAACAGCCCTTTGCTGGTGGCGTGGTCTGGGGGTGAACCTGTATTTATGGAGTTGGAGGAAGCCATGCAGTTAGGGGGAGCTACTGCATCACATATTTCCCCTGAAATCTGCAAGAGAAAGGGGGGGGGGTGTTTTTTGTGGTAAAAAAAGGATATTTTAAAAAAAAATTAATTGCTGAGATTCTGGAGAAATGATGTATCAGACCCTCATCTTCGCCTGTGGCGGCAGGGTTCTTCTTCGTTAAGAAGAAAGATGGGGTCTCTGTCCCTGATTAGATTTCAAGGAATTGAATCAAATTACCGTCCGAGATGCTTATCCTCTTCCTCTGATTCCAAATTTATTCAACCAAGATGTGGGTGCTAAGGTGTTCTCCAAGTTGGATTTAAGGGGAGTCTAAAATCTAGTTAGAATCAGAGAGGGGGATAAATGGAAAATGGCGTTCAATACCCCTGTTGGGCATTTCGAGAGTCTGGTTATGCCTTTTGGTCTGACCAATTCACCTGTGGTGTTCCAGCATTTCATAAACAATATTTTCCATCATTTAGTGGGCAGGTTTGTGGTTGTCTATCTGGATGATGTTTTGGTTCACTCACCTGATTTTGAAACGCGTCAGGGTGATGTTAAACAGGTATTACAGATATTAAGAGATAAACTATATGCCAAACTAGAGAAATGTGTCTTTGCTGTCCAGGAGGTGCAATTTTGGGAGTACCTGCAGTCATCTTCTGGTTTTCGGATGGATCCGGAGAAGATCCGTGCTGTACTTGATTGGGTCCTCCCCGAGAACCTGAAGGCATTACAGCATTTTCTGGGCTTTACTACCTTTTACCGGAAATTTATCCAAAATTAGCTCTAGGGTCAGCCAAGGCTAAGGTATTCTGCTTGGCGATAGGTGCGGAACCTATTAAGGGACAATAGGCGAGTCAGGGTGTTGTTAGATCTGCCTAGGGGTCTTCATTCTCCCTTTCCCTAGTTGCTGGGCTTCCTCCCCTTTTCCCTTCGTCTTACACTGGGTCCTTCCTACCTAGCATGATAGATGGGCTGTGCGGAGAAGGGGGGGATGATGAGGATGGGCTGTGTGGAGAAGGGGGATGATGATTATGAGGAGGGGCTGTGCTTAGAAGTGTGGACGATGAGGAGGGGCTGTGCGGAGGAGGGGCTGTTCGGAAAAGGGGGGATTATGAGGAGTGGCTGTGCGGAGAAGGGAGGATTATGAGGAGGGGCTGTGCAGAGAAGGGGGGTGATGTGGAGCTGTGCGGGAAAGCATGTCAAGCAGAGGAGCTGTGTGGGGAAGGGGGGGGGGATGATGCTGCATGCTGGATGGCTGATGTTGGCGAAACAATCTGTAGCAAAGTCCTCATCAGTAGACCCGCGCTAAAACATTCAGATCTTGCTGACAATAATTCTTTCCTATCCTGAGCAGCATTTAAATAAAAAAAGGTAAATAAAAAGATGATAATCGCTTATGTAACCAATTGATTAGGTCCCAGCAGTGTATCTTGGCCTTCTGTGGCCCTTTACCATTCTCTGTGGCCCCTTACAGCTCTGTGAGCCGGTGGACCACTCCTATTTAAAGCACCTCCTCCAATATGGAGGTGCCTGTGCAAGGTTGTTGTTTGTGTGCTAACACTCTCCTCTGCCCTCAGGTTCCAGTGCCCACCAGTCAGTCTGTCAGCCGTGCCCGCCAGTCTGTCTATCAGCCGTGCCCACCAGTCTGTCTGTCAGCCGTGCCCACCAGTCTATCAGCCGTGCCCGCCAGTCTGTCTACCTGTCGTGCCGCCGGCTTACCTACACAGATCACCTGTCAGGTTACCTGCTGTGTCCGCCTGCTTGTCTACCCGGATCACCTGTCTGGCTACCAGCCGTACCCGCCTGCTTGCCTACCCGGATCACCCGTCAAGCTACCTGCCGTACTCTCCCACTGTACCTGTCAGCCTCACCCACCTGACCCGTGGGAGTCGCCTGCTCTCACACAATGTCGGTCCCAGAGTGGCACCTGGTTCCCCTGCCCGGTCTCTCCTTGGTTCACGGAGTCGACTAAGCTGCCGTGTGGCCAGGATCGGTCCGAGTAAGCGCTTAGTTTAGCCCCTCTGGTTCCTCCATGCATCCCAGCACAGAGGTTCCACCACCCGGACCCGTAACAATCTATAGTACATAGTTAGGAATACATCAGACCTGGGTAAAGACAGCCCATAGAAATATGGTAATTTTTGGCCAGGTCCATAGAAAAATATTTAAGGTATCCTTGAAACTTATGCATATAAGAAACTTATGCTGATAGTTTTGACTGTAATTCTCATCATTTTACAGTGAATGCAGCTATTGTCTTCATATCAGAATTATGGGCTGTAGATATGTATTATTTACAGTCATGATTTATTATGATTTTCAGTGTGTCCATAAAATAATTGTGCTTGTCTGGTTTTGTGATAAGCTGTCCAGAAAAAAATAAAAAGTCAAGTTAGCAACCCTACCGGCATCCCAATGTATAGTGGAGGAGGCAGCCCTGTCAGCGTGAATATATTGGAGGAGAGGGGAGATGCTGGCTCCCCCCACTATTCAGCACAAGCAACTGTGACAGAAGATGCCATGATGTCACGCCATTGCGTCTGCTGTGGAGAACCTCAGTGCACACAGGAAAGACAGGAGCAGAGTGCCGGGGGAATGGGAGCAAATTAAGTATTTTTTTGTGTGTGAATGTATGGGGTCTCATCAGAATATGGGGGGGGGGCTCATATTGTATATAAGGGGCTATGTGTGAGGGCTCATACTATATAGGTGGGCTGTGGTGGCCATAATAATGTTTGGGGTGTTGTGGGGGATCATAATGTGTATAGGGGCCCGTGACAACCATTATACCGTGCATGGGGCGCTGTGAGGACAGTCATACCACGTGTGACTGGCTGTGAAGACCGTCCTGTGTGTTAGAAGAACTGTGAGGACCATCATTACTGTCTATGGGGGGATATGAGTGTCATCATTCTGTGTGTTATGACTATCAAACCATGTGTAGGGGGGTTGCTGGAAGATTCACCATACTGTTTGTGTGGGGCCATCAAATTATGTTAGGGAGCTGTGGGGACACTGTACTGTGTATGTGTTATGGGTCCGGATGGTGGAACCACTGTGCCGTACAAGGAGGGACCAGAGGGGCATAACTAAGTGCCAACCTGGACCGACCCCGGCTACACGGCGGCTTAGTCGACTCCGTGAACCAAGGACCGGGAAGGTGGACCAGGTGCCACTCTGGGACCAACCTCGTGCAAGATCAGGCGACTCCCACGGAACTGACAGCTGAAGTTGACAGGCACAGTGGATGAGCTGGCAGCGCTGGAAGACCCACAGGCAATAGCGGCTGGTAGTCAGGCAGTAGGGCACGGCTGGTAGTCAGGCTAGCGGGCACAGCTGGTAGTCAGGCAGGCACGGCAGATAGTCAGGCAGGTGGGCACGGCCGGTAGACAGGCTGGCGGGCACGGCCAGTAGACAGGTTGGCGGGCACGGCTTGTGGACAGGTTGGCGGACAGCACAAGAACCTGAGGATCGACCTCGTTCGAGAACAGGCGACTCCCATGGAACTGACAGTTGAAGCTGATGGGCACGGTGGGTGGGCTGGCAGCGCTGGAAGACCGACAGGCAATAGCGGCTGGTAGTCAGGCAGGCGGGCACGGCTTCCTAGTCAGGCAGGCGGGCACAGCTGGTAGTCAGGCAGACGGGCACATCTGGTAGCCAGGCAGGCAGGCACGGCAGGTAGTCAGGCAGGCGGACATGGCTGGTAGACAGGCTGGCGGGCACGGCCGGTAAACAGGCTGGCGGGCACGGCTGGTAAACAGGCTGGCGGGCACGGCTGGTAGACAGGATGGCGGACAGCACAAGGACCTGAGGACTGGAGAGGTTGTTTAATGCAAAACAAACTTCAATATTGCGCAGGAACCTCCATTTTGGAGGAGCTGCCATATAAAGTAGCAGTCCTCCGGCCATTGGCCGGGGACTTTAGGACGGCGCACCCTAAGTACAGTGCCTGGGGATCTGCTCGCAGAGCGCGCACCCTGGGCACACACAGCAAGAGAGCCAGGAGGACGAGCAGAGGACGCCAGACCGGAGCCGCGGCGGTGAGGAGATCAGCGTCTGCCTGGCGGGAGGCAGAGACGCGAATGCTACAGTACCTCCCCCTTTACGACCCCTCTTCAAGCCCGCAAGAAATTCATCCAGGAAAAGAGAAGCATGAATGTTCTCCCTGGGCTCCCAAGACCTCTCCTCAGGACCAAACGCCCTTCCAATCTACAAGAAAGAAAGTTTTTCCTCTTACCCTTTTGGTGGCCAGAATGTTCTCTACCTCAAAAACTTCCTCAGTGGAGACTGGAAGCTGGAATGGTACCTGGATCGTCCGAGAAGGCATTGAGGATTACAGGCTTGAGGAGCAACACATGAAAGGAATTGGGGATCCGTAAAGAGGCAGGGCGTTTCAAATTGTAAGCCACTGGCGGGAGGCAGAGATGCCAATGCTACAGTACCCCCCCCCCCTTTACGCCCCCTCTTCAAGCCCACAAGAAATTCCTCCAGGAGAAGAGAAGCATGAATGTTCTCCCTGGGCTCCCAAGACCTCTCCTCAGGACCAAACGCTCTTCCAATCTACAAGAAAGAAAGTTTTTTTTTGGGGGGATCCGTAAAGAGGCAGGGAGTTTCAATTTGTACGCCACTGGATTTATTTGACTCAGAATCTTGGACGGACCGATAAACCGTGGACCCAACTTGTATGATGGCATCTTGAGAAGGACATACTTGGAGGAGAGCCAGACCTTGTCTCCTGGACGGAATAGAGGCGGGTCCAGGCGTCTCTTATCAGCATGCTTCTTCATCCACTTCATCTGACCATTGGACTGAGGATGGTAGGCCGAGGAGAAGTCCAAAGTGACATTCTGCAGCGATACATGTGGCTCTCCAGAAACGTGAAGCAAACTGAACTCCTCTATCCGAGATAATATGAAGAGGTAAGCCATGGCGACGGAAGATGTGAAGGATGATGTCTTTGGCTAGCACTGGTGCAGAAGGAAGACTTGGCAAGGGAATGAAGTGGGCCATCTTGAAGAAGCAGTCAGCGACCACCCAAATGACAGTACAACCGGCTGATACAGGAAGATCCGTGATGAAATCCATCGCAATATGTTGCCACGGAGCAGAAGGTACGGGTAGAGGAAGAAGTCGACCAGTCAGAAGCTGCCTAGGCGTCTTGTTACCGGCAAAGGAAGAGCAAGCAGAGACAAATTCTGCAACGTCCTTCCGCAGAGTCGGCCACCAATAATGTTGGTAAATTAGCAGAAGCGTCTGCCTCTGAGCGGCATGTCCAGCCAGTTTGGATGAATGACCCAGAGTAAGACCCTCCTCCTATCCATAGCTGCCACAAAAGTCTTACCAGGAGGAAGATGAGACAGGTCAAACGGGGCGACAGTCATTATTCTGGAGGGATCTGTAACATCCCTGACGGTGTGCTTGCATGGCTTACCATCTCCCACCATGCAAGACCACAATCTTACCTTTCAGGCCAGGATGCACACTTTTGCTCCAGTACCTGATGTTTGTATGTCTCTTGTCTGCTGGCTTAGGGCGTCGGCGCTGTTGCTTTCTGATTCTTAAAGCTACATTGTGCGCAGTCCTAATGCGTCCCCAGCCTATTGCTGTGAGTCACTGGATACTTAAACCTCCTCCATCCAGTAGGAGGGGCCTGAGCAACACTTTCTTACAGTGTGTTCTGTGCAACTGTGAGTTGTCAGGTCTTGTCCTGACTCTAGTCTGTTTCCGCCACCCTGGGGGCTGAGTACCCAGGGCCGCTACCTGTACCTGTACCTGTGAATTCTAGTCAGTTTCTGCCACCCTGGGGGCTGAGTTCCCAGGCTCATTCCTGTATCTTGTCCCTGGTTCAGATCCTGTCTGAACAGTGTCCTAGTCCGTTACTTGTTTGTCTCTATGTCTGTATCTTCCCTTTTTCCTGCAGTATCTGAACCTGCACCTAACTCCAACTCGTCTCTGTACTTCTCTTTCTGAGTTTTGTGTCCACTCGCTACTTTATTGCAATTACCTTGTGTGTATCTGGTTCTGCTTGTTCTGTTTCCCTGCCTCTGTATCTAACTCCTGTGTTCCAGCTATCTTCTTGTGTTTTCCAGTCTGTTCCATGTGAACAGAGCCCTGTCCTGTCTACCGCATCTGCGGGTTTTGCTTTGCTCTGCTTTCACACCGCACCTGCAGTTTTGCTCTGCTTTGCTTGTTCACCACATCTGCGGTTTTGCTCTGCTTTGCTTGTTCACCGCATCTGTGGGTTTTGCTCTGCTTTGCATGTTCACCGCATCTGCGGTTTTGCTCTGCTTTGGTTGTTCACCGCATCTGCGGGTTTTGCTCTGCTTTGCTTGTTCACCGCATCTGCGGTTTTGCTCTGCTTTGCTTGTTCACCGCATCTGCGGTTTTGCTCTGCTTTGCTTGTTCACCGCATCTGCGAGTTTTGCTCTGCTTGTTCACCGCATCTGCGGTTTTGCTCTGCTTTGCTTGTTCACCGCATCTACGGTTTTGCTCTGCTTTGCTTGTTCACCGCATCTACGGTTTTGCTCTGCTTTGCTTGTTCACCGCATCTGCGGGTTTTGCTCTGCTTTTCTTGTTCACTGCATCTGCGGTTTTGCTCTGCTTTGCTTGTTCACCGTATCTTCGGGTTTTGCTCCGCTCTGCTTGTCTACCGCACCTGCGGCTCTGTTCCTGTATCCCAGTCTGTACTGGTCCCTATCCTGCCTACGTTCCTACCTGCCAGTACCCGCCTGTCTGCATGCCAGCCGTGCCTGCCTGTGCCCACCTGTCTGCATGCCGGCCATGCCTGCCGGTGCTCACCTGTCTGCATACCAGCTGTGCCTGTCAATATCCACCTGTCTGCATACCAGCCGTGCCTGCCAGTACCCACCAGTCAATATGCCAGTTTAACCTGCCTGTTCCTGCATTCCCCGTGTGGGTCAACAGCTGTGACCGGGGTCTGACCTGGAGTAGCACCTGGTCCCTCTGCTCGGTTCCTCCCTGGTTCATGGAGTCGAATGAGCCGCCATGCCACCTTGGTCGGATCGGGTTGATACTTAGTTACGCCCCTCCAGGCACTCCTCGGTTCATGGTACAGTGGGATCACTAATCACGCTCACACTAGTCTGCCCTGGCATGTGCGTAACAGTTTGCTCAGGCCATGGTTCCCGTTGAGCCTCACAGCCCTTCGTTCTCAGAGACATTTGAATCCTTGTCTGGCGAATACGTGCACCAAGGAAAATTTTTTTCGCAAGCTGAGGCCCAGGTGATTTACGCACCAGTCCAAATGGATCTATCAGCACTCGTTCCTGCGGATCCACCACGGTACTATGGGGATCCAAAACGAAGCCGTGCATTTGTGGTGCAATGCATGCTGCATTTCAAATTCTTTCCTCACTATTTTTCTACCGATCGGGTTAAAGTAGCATTCATGATGTCCTACCTAGCGAGTGATGCCTTGAAATGGATCACACCCCTATGGGAAGCATGGGATCCTATCGTCTCTGATCTGCCGGCCTTCCTGGTGGCTTTTCTAATGGTCTTCGATGACCCTAATCCTGAAGCTTCTGCTAAAGCTTCCCTTCCTAATATCCTGGAGCAGCCCCGATGTGTGTAGGTAGCCTACCAGTTCTCCAGCCTGAAGAGACTGCTGCCCACACAGAATCCACACAGAATGACAATGCTCTACAGAATACTTCCCTTCCCAACCTCAAGAGGCAGTCCAGACGTTCAAGGCGTAGAGGTAAACCGTCACGCCAGGTTCTGTCCTCCCAAAGACCTTCTGTTCCTCGCCTGTAGAGGCAGCTGTCTGCACAGAATCCATGAAGGATGACTATGTTCGTCAGGCAAAGCAGAGGCCAGAACTCAGTCACAAAATCAGATTGCGGTCCCGCTGTGGTTGTTTGGGATCCCCTGACGGTCTTTGTCCAGCGAAGGTTGGAGAATCCCAAGACATTAGGCCTATAGGAGAGGCTGCCCTTGGCGTTAGTGTTTCCTCTCCACAGATGACCATGACTGTCTCCGTGGCAAGTGAAGGCCTCGGATTAACCGGAAGTTTCGGGCTTAAAGCCTTGAAGAGTCGGTGTCTGATTCCCGTCCGACAACTCCAGAAGCTGGTTTGGGCATTGTCAGCGGAAGGATGAGCCCTACTCAGAAACAGTCAAAATATGTCTGTACAAATTAAGCTCCAGATTGGAGCATTACACATGAAGAAGTTCACATTCCAGGTGCTGTCTGGTTTACCCACAGGTCGCCCAGAGCCAAGAGATCTAGTGCCCGCTCAGGTTTAGAGATCCGGCATGGTGTTTCCTGGGGGACTGCTGAGGTGCAAGGGGTGTCCAGTCCCCATATCTTCAGGACAGTCAGCAGTTTCTTCTTCTTCTTCACCAGATCTGCTGGTCGCTGACTCGCTGTGCGCTGGGGTCTCCGTGGGAAGGGAAGCAGAGGCATTGTCCCCACACTGTCTCGACGATTGTATCAATGATCTGGCTTTAGGCACCGCCCCCGCCTCGCAGACGTGTCATCTCAGAAACCAGACTGAAGTTGGTCCCTAAGTAAGGATTCTCCGTCTCTAACAAATCTGGCAATAAGTCCATCAAGGCAGTGGCTACCTCCAAGTCTCTGCACCCCTCCAACCAGGCGGAGTACCTCTTGTTGCCTTCTGAATCCTCCGGGGTTCTATCTGATAAGCGGAGAGAGACTTTTCTGCACCCTGTACCTGGTACTCCACCCACTTCATCCAGTAAGCTTGGCAAAGTGTATGTCAAGGCGGTGGTTACCCCCGAGTCTCTGAACCCCTCCAACCAGGTGGAGGACTTCCAGTTGTCTCCTGAATCTCCCGGGGTGCTACCTGATAACAAATGAAGAGAGACTTTTTTGTACCTTGTACCTGGTACTTCGCCCACTTCATCCAGTAAGCTTGGCAAAGTGTACGTCAAGGCGGTGGTTACCCCCGAGTCTCTGCACCCCTATAACCAGGCGGAGGACTTCCAGTTGTCTCCTGAATCTCCCGGGGTGCTACCTGATAACAAATGGAGAGAGACTTTTTTGCACCCCATACCTGGTACTTCGCCCACTTCATCTAGTAAGCTTGGCAAAGTGTACGTCAAAGCGGAGGTTAACCCCGAGTCTCTGCACCCCTCCAACCTGGTGGAGGACCTCCAGTTGTCCCTTGAATCCTTTGGGGTACTACCCGATATTAACAAGTGGAGAGAGACTTTCCTGTGTCCTGTTCCTGGTACTTCACCTACTTCCTCTGTTGCTGAGGATGGCTCTATGGGAGGAAGCATCCTAGTCACCAAGATGGTGAGACCAGTTTCATTCCCTTTAGTGGTCAGTAGAGGTAATCTTCTTGAAGAGAAGGATCGGCCTCCAAATTCTCTGCAGGAAATCCTTGCTGGCTTGAAGAAGAGGGGGCGTAAAGGGGGGGGGTGGTACTGTAACTTCCCTGGCGGCATGCTTGCATGGCTTACCATCTCCCACCATGCAAGACTGCAATCTTACCTTTCAGGCCAGGCTGCACACTTTGCTCCAGTACCTGCTGTTTGTGTGTCTCTTGTCTGCTGGCTTAGGGCGTCGGCGCTGTTGCTTTCTGATTCTTAAAGCTACAGTGTGCACAGTCCTAATGCGTCCCCAGCCTATTGCTGTGAGTCACTGGATACTTAAACCTCCTCCATCCAGTAGGAGGGGCCTGAGCAACACTTTCTTACAGTGTGTCCTGTGCAACTGTGAGTTGCCAGGTGTTGTCCTGACTCTAGTCTGTTTCCGCCACCCTGGGGGCTGAGTACCCAGGGCCGCTACCTGTACCTGTACCTGTGACTTCTAGTCAGTTTCTGCCACCCTGGGGGCTGAGTTCCCAGGCTCATTCCTGTATCTTGTTCCTGGTTGAGATCCTAGTCCATTACTTGTTTGTCTCTATGTCTGTATCTTCCCTTTTTCCTGCAGTATCTGAACCTGCACCCAAGGCTGCGTGCCCACGTTGCGTATTACAAGCGTATATGCTGCGGAATTTCCGCAGCGTAAACGCTTGTAAAACGCATGTATATCCGCACCCCATGGTCCCCAATGGCATTCCGCAATGTCAATGCCCATGCTGCGGATTTTTCCGCAGCGTATATGCTGCGGTCAAAAATCCGCAGCATGTTCATTAATTTTGCGGAAGCGCAGCGGAATCAATGTGCGGATGGTACCCAAGTCTGGATGAGAGGAGACTCTCATCCAGACCTGGGTACCAAAGAACCTGTAAAAAAAAGAATAAAATAAAGTTTATACTTATCTTCTGATGTTTTCCCGCCGTCGCGCTGTTGTGTGAAGGACCTGCCACGTCATTGAGTCATGTGACCCATCACATGACTCAATGACGTCACCACAGGTCCTGCACACAACAGCGTGAGCCGCTCAAGACTCCGGATGGGGCAGAGAATGCATCGGAAGGTGAGTATAAACTTTATTTTTTTATTTTTTACCATTCTGATTCTTTTTTTTTTAACTATTACTTGGTCAAACTATATAAATCCATGCCGGTTGCATGGATTTATATAGTGTGAACAAGTTGTCAAGCACTTTTCCAAGTGATGCTTAAATCACTTGGGGAAGTGCTTGATAACCCGCATGCGGAAATGCATGCAAAGACGCTGCAAAGACGCCTCACAAACGCTTCTACCTGTAATCCACAAGCGATTTTCCCGCCAGGGAGAAGCGTAAAAAATATGCTTCAGTTCCGCAACGTGGGCACTTAGCCTAACTCCAACTCGTCTCTGTACTTCTGTTTGTGAGTTTTGTATCCACTCGCTACTTCATTGCAAGTACCTTGTGTGTATCTGGTTCTGCTCGTTCTGTTTCCCTGCCTCTGTATCTAACTCCTGTGTTCCAGCTATCTTCTTGTGTTTTCCAGTCTGTTCCATGTGAACAGAGCCCAGTCCTGTCTACCGCATCTGCGGGTTTTGCTTTGCACTGCTTGTTCATCACATCTGCGGGTTTTGCACTGCTTTGCTTGTTCACCGCATCTGTGGTTTTACTCTGCTTTGCTTGTTCACCGCATCTGCGGGTTTTGCTCTGCTTTGCTTGTTCACCGCATCTGCGGTTTTGCTCTGCTTTGCTTGTTCACCGCATCTGCGGTTTTCCTCTGCTTTGCTTGTTCACCGCATCTGCGGTTTTGTTCTGCTTTGCTTGTTCACCGCATCTGCGGGATTTGCTCTGCTTTGCTTGTTCACCGCATCTTCGGGTTTTCTCCGCTCTGCTTGTCTACCTCACCTGCGGGTCTGTTCCTGTATCCCAGTCTGTACTGGTCCCTATCCTGCCTACGTTCCTACCTGCCAGTACCTGCCTGTCTGCATACCAGCTGTGCCTGTCAATATCCACCTGTCTGCATACCAGCCGTGCCTGCAAGTACCCACCAGTCAATATGCCAGTTTAACCTGCCTGTTCCTGCATTCTCCGGTGTGGGTCAACAGCTGTGACCGGGGTCTGACCTGGAGTAGCACCTGGTCCCTCTGCTCGGTTCCTCCCTGGTCCACGGAGTCGACTGAGCCGCCGTGCGACCATGGTCGGATCGGGTTGATACTTAGTTACGCCCCTCCAGGCACTCCTCAGTTCATGGTACAGTAGGATCACTAATCACGTTCACGCTAGTCTGCCCGGGCGTGTGCGTAACAGGATCAATGATGTGTAGAGGCTCCTCCTCTTGATCGGTAGACAGAAATGAGTGGAAAAGCGCGTCTGCCTTAATATTCTTGTCTGCTGGACAGAAATAGAGAGTGAAGTTTAAGCGAGCAAAGAACAGAGACCATCTGGCCTGACGAGGATTGAGTCGTTGCGCGGATTGCAGGCAGGAGAGATTCTTGTGATCCGTGTAGATGACCACAGGATGCAAAGCTCCCTTAAGCAGGAACCTCCATTTCTTCAATGACAATAATTGCACTCCGAAGGAGTGAAGAGATTGGAAAAGAAACCATAGATTACCATTCGCCCGGACGAAGACTTCTGGGTGAGAACTGCTCCGGCCCGACAGGACGAGGAGTCAACCTCCAGGAAGAACTGCTTGTTACAGTCAGGACGATGAAGCACCGGGGCAGAGGAGAAGGCTTGTTTCAAAGATACAAAGGCGTTTTCCACCTCGAGAGTCCATTCCTTAGGATTAACCCCTTTGCGGGTCAGAGCAGAGATGGGAGCAGTCCGGGAGGAAAAGTGAGGAATGAACAGGCGGTAATAATTAGCGAATTCCAGAAACCGCTGAATATCCTTCAACCCCTCAGGTCGGGGCCACTTTAGAACGACAAACACCTTTTCGGGATCCAACTTAAGCCCGGTCTCCGAGATTATGTATCCCAGGAAGGGAAGAGAAGTCTGTTCAAAGACACATTTCTCGAATATGGCATACAGACAATTCATCCTGAGCCTCTGCAATACCTGTTGAACGTCTCTTCGATTTGAGAGCAGATCAGAAGAGAACAACAAAACGTCGGCCATATAGACTACCACACATGAGTATAGAAGATCTCGGAAGATATCATTCACCAGTTCCTGGAAGACTGGTGGTGCATTGCAGAGTCTGAAGGGCATCACGCAGTAATCGTAGTGGCCATCCCGAGTGTTGAATGCCGCCTTCCACTCGTCCCCCTGGCGAATCCGGATCAGATTGTATGCGCCACGGAGATTGAGCTTAGTAAAGTCCTTGGCACCCTTGAGGCAGTCAAACAACTCGGAGATGAGAGGCAGAGGATACTTATTTTTGATAGTGATCTGATTTAGGCCCCTACAGTCGATACAAGGGCAAAGTGAGCCATCCTTCTTCTTGACAAAGAAGAATCCTGCTCCAGCCGGAGAGGTGGACGTCTGGATAAATCCCCTAACAAGATTCTCTTTGATGTACTCGGACATGACTCGGGTCTCGGCCAACGACAGGGGGTAAATTTGACCTCGGGGAGGTGAAGCACCAGGAATGAGGTCGATAGGACAGTCATACGGCCTATGTGGTGGTAGTGTCTCAGCCTCCTTCCTGTCAAAGACGTCAGCGAAAAACCAGTAGAGCGTTGGCAAGCCGGGAAAATTAGCTGGAGTGGACGGCGGTTGAGCAGGACGGACAGGAACCAAGTAGGTCTTGTGACATTCCTGACCCCAGTGGAGCACCTCTCCCGAACTCAAATTCAAAACCGGCTCATGTGTTTGAAGCCAGGGCAGTCCATGCAGTAAAGAGTGGGAGAGACCGGACAGCATGTAGAAGGACATTTTCTTTGAGTGTAACATTCCTACCTGAAGAACTACAGGCTTGGTGATGAACAAGATGGACTCTGAAAGGA
The DNA here is from genome assembly GCF_046119375.1 of Phyllobates terribilis. Lineage (NCBI taxonomy): Eukaryota > Metazoa > Chordata > Amphibia > Anura > Dendrobatidae > Phyllobates > Phyllobates terribilis. Next base: position 307,578,016 of record NW_027362769.1, read on the forward strand.
GCTTCCCATCCACAGAGGAGACCGCTAATGGATCCGGAAGATGTTGACTAGGGATCTGATACTGCTCCACAATGACCTGTTGGATGAGATTCCCAGTGGCACCGTAATCCAGATAGGCAGTCTTGAAGAACTGTTGCTTACCGCAGGTTATTAATACAGACAGGGTCAGGGATGCAGAGGAAGAATTTTTGCCCAAGACGACCTCTCCAAGCGAACCTAGGCACTGCAGTTTCCCGGTCTCTCAGGACAAGAGCAGATTAGATGTTCCGAGCCGCCTCAGTAAAAACATCTTCCTTCAGCGCAGCGGACCTCCTGGCGAGACTTGCCCATCTTAACCTCTACCTGCATAGCTTTAGGGGGTGGAAGCCGAAGTAGAGGCCTGTAGAGAAACTGGCCTTTGGAAGGTTGGTGCAAGGTGTGGAGATTTCCTCTCATGGATCACCTCCTTAGAACGCTCCTGGAACCGGATGTCGATCCGAGTGGCCAGAGACACCAGGTCGTCTAGAGAGGTGGGTATGTCTCGACTAGCTAGTGCATCCTTGATCCATCCAGAAAGGCCCTCCCAAAAGGTAGACACCAGGGCCACATTGTTCCAGGCCAGTTCAGATGCAATGGCACGGAAGCGCACAGCATACTGGCCTACTGTGAGACTCCCTTGGTGTAGATGCAGAAAAGAGGAGGCAGTCGAGGATGTGCAGCCGGGTTCATCGAAAACCCTCCGGAAGGCCGCGAGAAAAGCCTGGAGATTAGATACCAGAGGATCCCCTCTCTCCCAGAGAGGATTGAGCCACACCAATGCCTCTCCTATGAGATGAGACATGATAAATGCCACTTTAGCCAGGTCTGAAGCGAACTGATGAGCCAGGAGCTCAAAGTGCAGCGTGCACTGGTTGATGAAGCGCCGACATAGAGCGGGTTTGTCACGAAACAACACCCACTTTTGGGTCAGACCTTGCAGCACTCTGGTGCCCCCTTATCCTGCTGATCACACACGGTATTGACCGAGGATAAGCACGGGTGCAGCTGCTCTAATTTATGTCGACTATTGCGGCATGTGATGTGACAGGACGTATATATACCACCAGTTCCTTCCAGGAACGTATATATACCTCCGACCAGCCACCCTCAAACCACAATATCACATAAATACTGGTATACTGCCACCACCGATCTCTTAACAGGTGGATCGGGTACCCGTTAGGTAACGTGCATTAGCGGGTGAGGAACGTGTTTGCTCGACATAGGTCAAGAAGAACGAAACTGGTAAATAATAATGATTTACTCCCGAAAGGGGGCAGTGTTTACAAAAGATATACAAGATATTATAAAAGAGACAATTTACATATATGCATAAACAGTTATTAAAATAAAAGGGATAAGTAATAGCAAAACCTGTGCCACGTGGTGATGGTCTCAGATTCTGTGGGGGGACGGCTCCCCGGAAATTAGATGTGATTCTTCCACGCAGCATGTAGGGCATGCGTCTGACGTCCCTGGCAAGAATGCCAGTTTTATGACCGTTCTGGTTTTTAGGAAAGCAGCCAAAACTCTGGGAGACACCCATTATTTACCTCACAAGGGGGGCTCGGCTTTGTGGGCCCGCCCTGCTGCACAAGACCTAATCATCCTTCATATTCCATATCTTGGTGTGGGGGGGTCCCACATCCAAGATGGAGACATCATGTTGGCCGTCACTAATTTTCATGCCGATGGCTATCAAACATGACATCTCTATGATGCTCCGAAGCTAAGAAACCATTTCCCCAGTTCCCAGTCATTTCTCAGTTATGCAAGACATACTATTATAATGGGAAAAAGGTGAGCATTCCAAAAATGTGGTCCCTGTGTTTGTGACAGTGATGTGCCTTATTAAATTCTACATTAACTGTACGAACTTTTAAACAATAGGATTTTTGGAGGGAAAGATCCAGGGTATACCAGTATACTTGCTCTGGGCTGAGGTTTTATGGCGTCATAAAAATTCCTGAGGGTTGGGGGAAGCTACAGTGAGTCCTATGTCTTACAAATGGACAGGGGTGTGGAAATTTAGGACATCTCTCATTTTTAAAACTCGGACAAAAATACATTTTGCCTGACACCTCCCCCTTTTAGACTGCTCTATGGAGGTAGGACCTTCTGGTACTCCTCCAAGCGTATCTCTGGATGCTCCCCTCGCCGGGACAACCCATCGGCATTGCCATGCTTGCTGCCTTTGTGGTGTTGAACGGTAAAGTCGTACTGCTGGAGGGTGAGGCTCCAGCGTAACAACCTTCCGTTGGCACCGGACATGGTGTGCAGCCAACTCAGGGGGTTGTGGTCAGTCACGACAGTGAAGGGGCACCCGTACAAGTAAGGCTGTAAGCGGTTGAGGTCCCATACAATGGCCAGGCACTCCTTCTCTATGGTGGAATAGGCCACTTGCCTCGGCAGCAGTTTCCGGCTTAGGTACAACACGGGGTGTTCTTGGTTTCCCGAGTCAATCTGGCTGAGTACAGCACCGAGGCCAAATTCACTGGCGTCGGTCTGTACTAAGAGTGGTCGTGTGCCGTCGATCGCCTTTAGTACAGGAGAGCTGCTCAGGGCAGTCTTCAAAGCCCGAAAGGCCACCTCGCATTCATCTGTCCACTTGACTGAATGGGGTAGGCTCCGCCTGGTGAGATCTGTCAAGGGCTTCGCAATGCTACTATAGTTTTGTACAAAGCGTCTATAGTACCCTGCGGTGCCCAAGAAGGACTGCACCTGCTTCTTGGTCCTGGGGGTGGGCCAGGACATGATAGCGTCCACCTTTACAGGCTCTGGCTTCAGTGTACCCCCACCTACCCGGTGCCCCAGGTAGTGGACCTCGTTCATGCCCATCTGGCACTTTCCCGGATTGATGGTCAAGCCCGCCTGGTGAATGCGCCCGAGCACCTGCTGCAGATGCTCGAGGTGATCCTCCAGGTGGGACTGAAGATGGCAATGTCATCCAGGTACGCCACTGCGTACCTCTCCAGTCCCTGGAGCAGGTGGTTGACCATTCGCTGGAAAGTGGCAGGGGCATTTTTCATGCCGAAAGGCATGACCGTAGATTCATACAATCCGAAAGGGGTGATAAAGGCGGACTTCTCCTGGGCCCCGGGGCTCAAGGGAATCTGCCAATATCCCCGACTCAGATCCATAATGGAGAGATAGCTCGCGCTGGCTAACCGCTCCAGCAGCTCCTCAATGCGTGGCATTGGTTGTGCATCAGAGGCTGTGATAGCGTTGAGCCCCCTGTAGTCCACACAGAACCGGGTGGTCCGGTCCTTCTTTGGCACCAGGACTACAGGTGAGGCCCACGCGCTTTTGGACTGCTTAATCACCCCCAACTTCAGCATCTCCTCGACCTCCTGGCGCATGACATGCTGCACCTCGTCGGAGATTCGATAGGCTGTCCGCCGGAGTGGGGCATGATTCCCGGTGTCCACTCCATGGACCGCCACCTCAGTCCTGCCAGGCGTGTTGGTGAACACTGCTTGGAAGGGTTTCAGCACTGCTCGCAGCTGAGACCTCTGGTCTGCGGATAGCAAGGCGCTTATCTCTACATCCTCTAGGGACCCGCTGGCCTTCGCTTGGGCGAGCATGTCCAAGAGGGGGTCATCCTCCCCATCCTCGGGCAGGTTGCAGACCGGTAGGACGCAGGTTTCACGTTCTTGATGAGCCTTCATCATATTAACGTGAAACGCCTTCAGCCTACCCCGCTCGTGGTCAAGTGTGATCACGTAGGTGACCGGGTTGAGCTGTTAATGAATGACGTACGGGCCTTCCCAGGCCGCCTGAAGCTTGTCCTTTGGTACGGGGACCAGCAGCCACACCTTCTGACCCACCTGGTAGGTCCGTTCTCGGGCGTTCTGGTCGTACCAATGCTTCTGGTCAGCCTGGGCTTGCGCCATGTTGTCATGCACCAACTGCGTCAAGGTCTGCATCTTGTCTCGGAAGCGCATGACATACTCCACGATGGACACTCCTGGGGAGCTCGGCTCTTCTTCCCAGAACTCCCTTATCAACCCAAGGGGTCCTCGGACACGCCTGCCATACAGGAGCTCAAAGGGGGAGAACCCCGTTGAGGCCTGTGGAACCTCTCTGTAAGCAAATAGCAGGTGTGGGAGGTAACGCTCCCAGTTGCGACCCTGGGTTTCAACCAGCATTTTTAACATCTGTTTGAGGGTACCATTGAATCGCTCACACTAACCATTGTCTGTGCTGCACCTGCATTTTCTTACATAGGGCCTCCATTAAGCGTGACATGAACTGGGTCCCCTGGTCGGTAAGCATCTCCCTGGGAAATCCTACTCGCGAAAAGATGGCCAAGAGGGCGTCCGCCACCTTATCCGCCCTAATTGAGGACAGGGCTACTGCCTACGGATACCGAGTAGCATAGTCTACCACGGTAAGGATGAAAAGTTTTCCAGAGCTGCTGGGTATGGCCAGTGGTCCCACAATGTCCACAGCAATCCTCTGGAAAGGCTCCTCTATCACTGGCAAAGAGATCAGGGGGGCTTTGGGGGCCGGCCCTGACATTCCCACTCTTTGAAACGTGGTACAGGAGCAACAGTAGTTCACCACATCTGTCCTCATTTTGGGCCAATAAAAGTGATGAGACAGCTGGGCCTTGGTTTTGCTGACCCCCAAGTGTCCAGCGAGTGGAATTTCATGGGCGATCCGCAACAACTCTGACGTCCCTGGCAAGAATGCCAGTTTTATGACCGTTCTGGTTTTTAGGAAAGCAGCCAAAACTCTGGGAGACACCCATTATTTACCTCACAAGGGGGGCTCGGCTTTGTGAGCCCACCCAGCTGCACAAGACCTAATCATCCTTCATATTCCATATCTTGGTGTGGGGGGGGTCCCACATCCAAGATGGAGACATCATGTTGGCCGTCACTAATTTTCATGCCGATGGCTATCAAACATGACATCTCTATGATGCTCCGAAGCTAAGAAACCATTTCCCCAGTTCCCGGTCGTTTCTCAGTTATGTAAGACATACTATTATAATGGGGAAAAGGTGAGCATTCCAAAAATATGGTCTCTGTGTTTGTGACAGTGATGTGCCTTATTAAATTCTACATTAACTGCACGAACTTTTAAACAATAGGATTTTTGGAGGGAAAGATCCAGGGTATACCAGTATACTTGCTCTTGGCTGAGGTTTTATGGCGTCATAAAAATTCTTGAGGGTTGGGGGAAGCTACAGTGAGTCCTATGTCTTACAAATGGACAGGGGTGTGGAAATTTAGGACATCTCTCATTTTTAAAACTCAGACAAAAATACATTTTGCCTGACAGGGTTCCCCTCCAAAGCGTGGTGGAACTAATAGTTGGGGTCCTAAGCTGGGTGTCACAGCACCACTGGGTTGAAGTGCTGCCTAAGCGGATGCCGCTTAGATTGAGGCAGACACAGCCGGGGTGGACAGCGTGACCAAGCGGGAGTTAACAGTCCGCAGATAGGACAGGATAGTATCCTGTTGAGATCTCTGGCGGAAGATCTTTTGGTACAGGTCAGAGAGCGAGGGAGCCTGAGAGCCACCGGATTCCATGGCCTGCGCAAACTGTTAAGGGTCCGGATGGTGGAACTACTGTGCCGTGTTACAAGAAGGGACCAGAGGGGCGGAACTAAGTGCCAACGCAGACCGACCCCAGCTACACGGCGGCTTAGTCAACTCCGTGAACCAAGGAGGGACCGGGAAGGTGGACCAGGTGCCACTCTGGGACTGACCTCAAGCGAGAGCAGGTGACTCCCACAGAACTGACAGCCGAAGCTGACAGGCACGGCGAGTGGGCTGGCTGTGCTTGAAGACCAACAGGCGATCACGGCTGGTAGTCAATCAGGCGGGCACGGCCGGCAGTCAGGCAGGCGGGCACGGCCGGGGCAGACATGGCGAGGGAGCCAGGAGGACGAGCAGAGGACGCCGGACCAGAGGCGTGGCGGTGAGGAGATTGGCGTCTCTGCCGTACAGAATGGGAAGGATGTGTTGGCATTGTACTGTGTGGGAGGGCTGTGGGGACATCATACTGTGTGTAGTTATTTATCAACGATACAATGGCTGAATAACGGGAACAAATGATTTATGAATTTTATAAAAAGCAGTGAATTATCTGGTGCTAATTTGCTGCTACAAGGACACAAGTTACAATAAGCCCTATCATAATATGTAGCAGCGAGTCAGCGTAATTAATTCTGCTCAGTATTCAGTGATTCAAATAATATAAAATAGTAATAATTATATTAATATTGAGCAGTATTAATTTCAGCCTATTGTTCGGCTCTCTACAACAGTCACAGTCTATCATGTGGCCCCTTGAGAAAATTGGACACCCCAGTTATACACAATGCTAAAATTTCATTGAGGTAAATCTGTATCTTATAACGATGCTTCCAAGCATGAATAGAGAGAATGCGTTTTAATCAGACAACCACTTTATCACCTATCCAAGGTGATCAGTGTTGTCCAACAGCTGGGACCTGCACTGGGCGGCAGAATGGGGCACTTTTATCTCTTTAAGGCCTTGGTCACACTGGCATATAATTGCACTCAGACCAATGTTATAATGAGGCCGTGCAGATCTGTGTATTTTCTCATCTGTATTCAGCGTGAGAAAAAGATGGCAACATACTGTGATTTAACTCTGAAATCTGATGGGTGTGAGAAAAAAATCAGATGCCTTATGGACCATCAGTATGGCATCCTGTAAAAGATTAATAGCTGCCGTGGTAAAAAAAAAACAAAAAACAGATTATATATGGACAGCACACCGATGACCAGTGAGAAAATCATCCCACTCTCCTGGATGAGAACCAGACTGATTATTTATACACTAGTGTGAGCGAAGCCTTAGAAGTGAGCAGCAGTACACATGCTCAATAGGAGTTCTATTCTTGTCCTATGGGGCAGCAGAGCTCTCTGCTTTTTCCAGCAGTCCTATTGAGAATGAACGGAGTAGTGGTCGGGCATCCAACCCGCCGCTCCATTTTGTAACGGGGATAGAAAGTCCCTGTTTTGCCAATCAATGCAGATCCCAGCGGTCACACACTCATTGATCTCACTGATCAACAAGTTATCACATATCCCATAGTTAGATGATAACGGTGATAACTTGTTTTCACTGAACAACTCCTTTAAAAGGACTTGTCATCACAGACTGTCTATTCAAAGCAAGCACAGGTGCACCCTTGGTGTGGCCACACATTTATTTTTTCATCATCATCTACTTGTTTTTTTCTCTATCTCCGCCCTCCCTCTAGTCTGATTGTCAGCTCTCGCTTTATAGAATCAGAAGGGTGGAGATAGATGGAAAACAAGCAGGTGGGAAGATGCACTTAAATGTTTGGCAGCCCAATTGAGCACCTGTGCTTGGTTTGAACAGTCATTCTACACTAACAGAGTCCCTTTAAGGACCTCAAATATGTTAGATGGCTGCTGGCCAAACGGCTTTAGGGCTGATAGCTATCTCTCCTGACTATCACATACATAGGAGCATTTCACCAAACATTCTTGTGCTCTCTATTAGCAGATGTCTGGCTTCTCTAACGGCGGCTTATCTTTAGGCCGGTTTCACACGTCCGGATATTTCCGGTACCGGAATTATCCGTGTCCCGTGTACCCGTGTGTTTTATGTGCTGCATCTGTGTACGTCACGTGTGCCGCATCAGGATTACACGGATGGGCACCTGTAAATCAGCACTACAGCTAGCGCTGTTCCCAGGCGCTGGGTTCTGAACACTGCCCTCATCATGGTTCCCTGCCTGCACTATGAGCAGCACCAGCAGGGACCATGATTAGTATAGTGGTAGTCTACTCCTGGTGTTCCCACCTGTAAAAATAAGAATAAAATAATAAAATTCACATACTCACCTCTCCTAGGTGTCCCCCGCTGTAATCCATGCGACCGCTGCTGCCGAGAAACCGGGGAGAATGAGCGGCTTCGGAGCTGCGCTCAGTGAGTAACAGGACAACGCTCCTGAGCGGCTCATTCTTCCTGGTTTCTCTGCAGCAGTGGTCACATGGATTACAGCAGGGGACACCTTGGAGAAATTAGTATATTTTATTCTTATTTTTCAGGTTGGGACACCAGGAGTAGACTATCACTAGCCTCATCATGGTCCCTGCTGGTGCTGATCACAGCGCCGGCAGGGAACCATGATGAGGGCAGCGTTCAGCACCGGCACCTGGGAATGGCCCCATTCCCAGGCACATGTACGCATGGAAGACACACGGATGCCATCCGTGTGGTAAGTTTTGCGGACTGTGAGTCTGCAAAAAAACGGACTTGTCTCCTTGTGGAGCACACAGACACAAGGTCCGTGAAAACACACTGATGTGTGCACAGACCCATTGATTTGAATGGGTCTGCGTGTGTCAGTGTCTCCAGTATGTGTGGAGCTGTCAGCACTCGTACCGGAGATACTCACGCGTTAAAGAGCCCTTAGAGAGAACAAGATCAACCATTGGAATTCCAACACGCCAGATCCTTCCCTTTCCTTACATAAAGTATGGAAGGAAAGTCAAGAGACCCCCATACCCATCAGATTGTTGGCTGAACCTGTTGACTTTAGCCTTATTTGCATGGAAGCCTAGTGTAAGGCCAGTATTTTTTCTCAGGAGTGGGAGCCAAAACCAGGTGAGGAGCAATCAGAGAAAAGGTATAATAGAAACAGGTGGACCAATTCTGCATTTATCACCCGCTCCTGGTTTTGTCTCCCACTCCTGAGAAAAAATACTGACTGAATACTGACCAAATACTGATAGTGGTGCCTTGACCTAACCTGTAGAATAGACATTACTGTATGCTCAGAAATCATGAACCTTCATGCAGCAACTCTGATCTAGTCATCTCTGCAGTGAGACAGATAGAATGGACTTGCTGTACAGAGGACGTCCTTATAGACAGGACAGCATGTACAGAAATCATCAACCTCTGTACAGCAACGCCGATCTAGTCATCTCTGTTGTGAGACTGCGAGAATGGAGTTTCTGTACAGAGGACGTCCTTATAGACAGTACAGTGTGTACAGAAATCATGAACCTCTGTACAGCAACACCGATCTAGTCATCTCTGTAGTGAGACAGCGAGAATGGAGTTGCTGAAGAGGACATCCTTATAGACAGTATTTTTTGCACAGAAATCGTAAACCTCTGTACAGCAATTCCGATCTAGTCATCTCTGTAGTGGGACAGCTATAATGGAGTTGCTGTAGAGAGGACGTCCTTATAGACAGTATAGTGTGCACAGAAATCATTAACCTCAGTGCAGTAACTCCGATCTAATCATCTCTGCAGTGAGACAGCTAGAATGGAGTTTCTGCAGGGAGCTATTTCTTGGCAGACCATTACACAAGATTACAGCCCCAATTCACGAAGAACAGAATTTTGTATGCTAGCCTTAAAGGGGATATATCTGGAACATTATGGAAAAAACAAAAAATGTGCCTAAGCACTAACACGCAGGTAGTTGCTACTTACCAGCCTGCTGTGCCCAGTGCTATTCTTCCCCGCCACAGAGCAGCCACAGCCTGCTGAGAAATCAGCTGCCTCTGCTAACACGATGGGGCGTGGTGTTATGGGGACGGTTGCAAACAACTTTATTAATAATGGAAAGCAACCGAACCCAGGGTCCGCGATGCAGCCTGGAAGACTGCAAACGAACACCTTCCGGGTAAGAAGGTAAAACAACCAATTAATATATAAATCCCTCCAATGTTACTGCACACCGGGACGGGAAAAGGGATTCGCACTATCTCCGTTAACTGCACGAGAGATGTGAGACAAATAATGTAGCCATAGCCCTGTTAACTGCACAGAGACTACACAGTAGGCGCTGGGACGAGTGTGTGACTCACACCAGCGAATACGTGCTCCCAGCCGGTGTGCTACCGGACTGTGGAGTAACTCTCCACGTGGCTAACAGGCGGTACCAGGAATACGGAGTCCGCAGTCTGTTCGGGGTGTATAGCGACCCCCTTGTCGGAGCCAGACTGTCAAACGGAACTACCTGCCTCCCTCCAGCTAAACCTGCCTGTCCAAAGCTAGAGCAGCAAGAGAGCACGTGGAGCCCAAACAGACAAGCGTCCACACACATACAACCTTAGCTCAATGATCAGAGTGCGCCACCATGCTTGTGGGCTGCCTATTTAAAGACTAAGCCTTGCCCACTGTCGCATTATTGGTCGCACTACTGATGACGTCACTCTTGGCCAATCAGGCGGTGCGAGGTCACCGGATCAGCTGACACCAAAGCACCAATCACGGTCCGCCATGTCAGGGGCATGCTCTGTGCAGTGCATCCTGGACTTAGGCTGTAGCAGCCCTTGTTCCCCTCCGCAACCTATGCTTAACACTACTAGGAACAAGGACCCAAGAGACAGCATGTACTTCTTGTGCACTGGCGTTTTGGACTGATGGTGATGCTAAGCAGCATCTGCCCTGGCTGGACCAGAATGGGAGACCACAGATGATTCTGACCCAATTTCAGATCCAGCAACCACCTAACACTTGGCTTCCAAAGTTATTCTGATTGACCACTGGCTCCCTGGGTCAGGCAGCAGTAATTTGTCTGTTAATCAGAATGACATCTGCAGTCCAGCCCTGTCAACAGAGCAGAAAAGAAGCCTCTGCTCTGTCGACGTGATGTCAGCAGTGGCAGCTGAATCCCCAGCAGAAGTGGTCTGTCCCAGCTCTGTGCTGGGGAAGAATGGTGCTGGGCACAACAGGCTGGTAAGTAGCAACAACCTGCTTGTTAGTGCTTAGGCACATTTTTTGTTTTTTCATAAACTCATGGATATATCCTGTAATGAAGGGTGAGAGGGAGAAAGCTCAGCCACTTTGTGCATTTTTTAAAATTAATAAAATAAGTTTTTTACTTTCGCTTTTCGTAATATAAAAAAATTACACACAGCTCTGATTGTTCAGTTTTGATAGAATAACAAAGTTTCCTGTATGTCCACAAGTCTCAGCCATCATAATTTACATCACAAAAGTGGCATAAATTGCAACAGAAATGTTCTCCAGTGACCCCCGGACATTCTATAATAATTTATTATATATATATATATATATATATATATATATATACAGTGCCTACAAGTAGTATTCAACCCCCTGCAGATTTAGCTGGTTGACACATGCAGAATTAACTTGGCATTGTGACATTTGTCTGGGTTGTGCACGCGTCTTCTTGTGCAAAGTGGCTTCGGAGAGAAGTGGCAGTTATTTCAGAGGCCATGGACTAACATTCGTCTTCTTCTTCTCTTTCCACAGGTACATGCTCTGCATAATTCCCCTGCTCCTATGTATGCTGTCATCTAATGCTCTGCTGACCCACCTCTCTGGTACATGCTCTGCATAATTCCCCTGCTCCTATGTATGCTGTCATCTAACGCTCTGCTGACCCACCTCTCTGGTACATGCTCTGCATAATTCCCCTGCTCCTATGTATGCTGTCATCTAACGCTCTGCTGACCCACCTCTCTGGTACATGCTCTGCATAATTCCCCTGCTCCTATGTATGCTGTCATCTAACGCTCTGCTGACCCACCTCTCTGGTACATGCTCTGCATAATTCCCCTGCTCCTATGTATGCTGTCATCTAACGCTCTGCTGACCCACCTCTCTGGTACATGCTCTGCATAATTCCCCTGCTCCTATGTATGCTGTCATCTAACGCTCTGCTGACCCACCTCTCTGGTACATGCTCTGCATAATTCCCCTGCTCCTATGTATGCTGTCATCTAACGCTCTGCTGACCCACCTCTCTGGTACATGCTCTGCATAATTCCCCTGCTCCTATGTATGCTGTCATCTAACGCTCTGCTGACCCACCTCTCTGGTACATGCTCTGCATAATTCCCCTGCTTCATCTGTCCCACTCCAATCAATATTCACATATGTTTGCCCTTTTCCCACTATATACCTTATCTGATTTTTAGAGGTGCTAAACTGCAGAGACTTGCGTCCTGGCTCTGTCTTTGATCACCCAGCCATCTCCTGTTGAAATGACCAGCTGTTAATTTATCCACAAGCCGTTCCCACAATGCCCTACACCTGATATAGTTTAATGTGGCCTATATATTTAGACTCTCTGTAAGGGGTGCACGCGTGCTGGGTTGTGCACGCGTCTTCTTGTGCAATGTGGCTTCGGAGAGAAGTGGCAGTTAGTCAGGGCAGGAGTCAGGTAACCAACACTTTGACCACTTACTCTCTTTTAACTATGTTTCTGTTAGCTCTCACTTTTTCCTCTATAATCCTCCACTTTCTTTTAACCCCTCAAATCCCTACACCAAGTAAGAAACTCTTCATCTCTCCCTCTATTCTCCCCATTCATCTCACCTCCTCCTCCAAATTATTCCTCAACATTCAATCTTGGATCTCCAAACACAGACAGCCACCTCATGCTCTCTCTTGCTCCCACCTGCTAACACTTTCTCTGCTCCTCCTCACTGCTGGAGATATCTCTCCAAATCCTGGTCCTCCTCGCCATATCCCCACAGTTACTTCTACCTCCTATCCACGACCTTCCTCAAACTGTCGCAACCCTTCTAACCTCATACCCATCCAACTAATACCCACCTCCTCAGCTATACTAACAGGAGCTCTATGGAACGCTCGCTCTGTCTGCAACAAACTTTCCTTCATCCACGATCTTTTCATTACAAACAAACTCTCCTTCCTCGCCATCACCGAAACCTGGCTCACCCCCTCTGACACAGCCTCCCCAGCTGCCCTTTCATATGGCGGATTCCACCTTTCCCACACCCCCCGCCCCAATGGCAAACATGGTGGAGGCGTAGGTTTCCTCCTATCAGAACTCTGCGCTTTCACCAAAATCCCACTGCCACCCTCCGTTACACTCCCCTCTTTTGAGGTGCACTGTGTGCGCATCTATTCCCCCTCCAACCTCCAACTGGCCGTCGTTTACCGACCCCCAGGGCAAGCCACCACCTTCTTAGACCATTTCACTACCTGGCTGCTTCACTTCCTTTCCACTGACATCCCCACTATCATAATGGGTGACTTCAACATCCCCATTGACACTCCCCACTCGTCTGTCTCTAAGCTCCTATCCCTCACTTCCTCCTTTGGACTCACTCAATGGTCTTCCACACCCACCCACAAAGATGGCCACACACTGGACCTCATCTTCACCCGCCTCTGTTCCCTATCTAACCTCTCTAACTCACCACTCCCTCTCTCTGACCATAACCTCCTCACATTCTCTACCCTCTCCTCTCCGGGTGCACAATCCCCACTCCACAAACTCACACACCCTCGCAGAAATCTCAAACACCTTGACCTACACTCTCTCTCTGAATCCTTCCTTCCTCTCACAGACATAAATTCCTTGCACGATGCAGACGTTGCTGCTGCTTCATATAACACCACAATAGCTTCAGCTCTAGACTCGATCGCCCCTCTCACACACACCACACCTCGCACATTCAACAGGCAACCCTGGCACACTAAACTTACCAAAGAACTGCGCCGGGCCTCCAGGGTTGCGGAGCGGAGATGGAAAAGGTCTCACTCCATCGAGCACCTCATCGCATTCAAGCAATCCCTCACTAATTTCAAGTCCGCACTCACTACAGCAAAACAAACCTACTTCTCATCTCTCATATCCTCCCTATCTCACAACCCTAAACAGCTATTTAACACTTTCAACTCTCTCCTTCGTCCCCCAGCACCTCCTCCCTCTTCTCTCATCTCAGCCGACGACTTTGCCTCATTCTTCAAACAGAAGATTGACACCATCAGACAAAACTTTGGCCTAAAGTCCACACAACCCCTCCTCATATCTACTCAACCCTCCTCCTCCAAACCCCACTTCTCCACCATTACAGAAGGTCAAGTCTCCTCTTTACTCTCCAAATCACACCTCACCACCTGCGAACTTGACCCAATCCCATCCCACCTCATCACTAACCTCACCACAGTCTTCATCCCAACCCTAACCCACCTCTTCAATCTATCACTAACAACCGGAGTCTTCCCCTCATGTTTCAAACATGCCGCAATCACACCCATCCTCAAAAAGCCCTCCCTTGACCCTTCCTCTCTGACCAGCTACCGCCCCATATCACTCCTCCCCTTTGCCTCAAAACTTCTAGAACAACATGTCCACCTTGAACTGTCCTCCCACCTCTCCTCCTGCTCCCTCTTCGACCGTCTACAATCTGGCTTCCGACCGCATCACTCGACTGAAACTGCCCTGACCAAAGTCACCAATGACCTACTAAATGCCAAATCCAAGCGACACTACTCCATCCTCCTCCTTCTGGACCTGTCATCTGCCTTTGACACAGTGGACCATTCCCTCTTACTCCAGATTCTCTCATCTCTTGGCATCACGGACTTGGCTCTATCTTGGATCTCCTCATACTTAACAGACAGGACATTCAGCGTCTCCCACTCACGCACCACCTCCTCATCTCGCCCCCTATCTGTCGGTGTCCCCCAAGGTTCAGTTCTAGGACCTCTGCTCTTCTCCATCTACACCTTCAGCCTGGGACAGCTCATAGAGTCTCACGGCTTTCAGTATCACCTCTATGCTGACGACACACAGATCTACCTCTCTGGACCCGATATCTCCTCCCTACTAACCAGAATCCCACAATGTCTGTCCGCCATCTCATCCTTCTTCTCCGACAGGTTTCTAAAACTCAACATGGATAAAACAGAGTTCATCATCTTTCCACCCTCTCATTCACATCCCCCATCCGACCTATCCATCAACGTCAATGGCTGTTCACTCTCCCCAGTCCCACAAGCTCGCTGCCTTGGGGTAACCCTGGACTCTGATCTCTCCTTCAAGCCACATATCCAAGCCCTTTCCACCTCCTGCCGACTCCAACTCAAAAACATCTCCCGGATCCGTGCATTCCTCAGCAAAGACTCTGCAAAAACACTAGTGCATGCCCTCATCATATCCCGCCTTGACTACTGCAACCTCCTGCTCCGTGGCATCCCTTCCAACACTCTTGCACCTCTCCAATCTATCCAAAACTCTGCTGCTCGACTAATCCACCTGTCCCCCCGCTATTCCCCGGCCTCTCCTCTCTGTCAATCCCTTCACTGGCTCCCCATTGCCCAGAGAATTCAGTTCAAAACTCTAACCATGGCATACAAAGCCATCCACAACCTGTCTCCCCCATACATCTGTGACGTAGTCTCCCGCTACTTACCTGCACGCAACCTCCGATCCTCACAAGATCTCCTGCTCTACTCCCCTCTTATCTCCTCCTCCCACAATCGTATACAAGATTTCTCCCGTGCTTCCCCCCTACTCTGGAACTCTCTACCCCAACATATCAGACTCTCGCCGACCGTGGAAACCTTCAAAAGGAACCTGAAGACCCACCTCTTCCGACAAGCCTACAACCTGCAGTAAACACCACTGCACGACCAGCTCTACCCTCACCTACTGTATCCTCACCCATCCCTTGTAGACTGTGAGCCCTCGCGGGCAGGGTCCTCGCTCCTCCTGTACCAGTCACTGACTCGTTTTGTTAAGATTATGTAAATGCTTTTGTTATGTATATCCCTATCACATGTAAAGCGCCATGGAATAAATGGCGCTATAATAATAAATAATAATAATAATAATTTGTACTGTAGATCAGCCTGGAAGTGGGAAATGCACTGCAGCAAATTTTTTTTTTTTTTTTTTTTTTTATAAAACGTTAAAAGTTAATTCAGAGTGTCATTTATTATTCAACCCCTCAAACCACAAGAATTCTGTTTGGTCCCCCTAAAGTATTAAGAAGTAGTTCAGGCACCAAGAATAATGAGCTTCACATGTGTGGATTAAAGATCTCTTTTGCCAGCCTTTTCTGACTATTTAAGACCCTCCCCAAACTTGTGAACAGCACTCAGACATGGTCAACATGGGAAAGACAAAGGAGCATTCCAAGGCCATCAGAGACAAGATCGTGGAGGGTCACAAGGCTGGCAAGGGGTACAAAACCCTTTCCAAGGAGTTGGGCCTACCTGTCTTCACTGTTGGGAGCATCATCCGTAAGTGGAAGGCTTATGGAACTACTGTTAGCCTTCCACGGCCTGGACAGCCTTTGAAAGTGTCCTCCCGTGCCGAGGCCAGGCTTGTCCGAAGAGTCAAGGCTAACCCAAGGACAACAAGGAAGGAGCTCCAGGAAAATCTCATGGCAGTGGGGACATTGGTTTCAGTCAATACCATAAGTAATGTACTCTACCGCAATGGTCTCCGTTCCAGACGAGCCCGTAAGGTACCTTTACTATCAAAGCGTCATGTCAAGGCTCGTCTACAGTTTGCTCATGATCACTTGGAGGACTCTGAGACAGACTGGTTCAAGGTTATATGGTCTGATGAGACCAAGATCGAGATCTTTGGTGCCAACCACACACGTGACGTTTGGAGACTGGATGCCACTGCATACGACCCCAAGAATACCATCCCTACAGTCAAGCATGGTGGTGGCAGCATCATGCTGTGGGGCTGTTTCTCAGCCAAGGGGCCTGGCCATCTGGTCCGCATCCATAGGAAGATGGATAGCACGGCCTACCTGGAGATTTTGGCCAAGAACCTCCGCTCCTCCATCAAGGATCTTAAGATGGGTCGTAATTTCATCTTCCAACAAGACAACGACCCAAAGCACACAGCCAAGAAAACCAAGGCCTGGTTCAAGAGGGAAAAAGTCAAGGTGTTGGAGTGGCCTAGTCAGTCTCCTGACCATAACCCAATTGAAAACTTGTGGAAGGAGCTCAAGAATAAAGTCCACATGAGACACCCAAAGAACCTAGATAACTTGGAGAAGATCTGCATGGAGGAGTGGGCCAAGATAACTCCACAGACCTGTGCCGGCCTGATCAGGTCTTATAAAAGACGATTATTAGCTGTAATTGCAAACAAGGGTTATTCCACAAAATATTAAACATAGGGGTTGTATAATAATTGACCCACACTTTTAGGTTTAAAATTTAATAAAATTCAACTGAGCAACATAACATTTTGGTTTGTAAGATTTATGCTTCTGTTCATAAAACCTACTCTTTTTTTGCAGTTTGAAGGCTCTAACTTATTTGCATCTTATCAAACCAGCTAAATCTGCAGGGGGTTGAATACTACTTGTAGGCACTGTATATATATATATATATATATGCATCTCTCAAAACTAGAATATCATCAAAAAGTTAATTTATTTCAGTTCTTCAATACAAAAAGTGAAACTCATATTATATAGTCATTACAAACAGAGTTATCTATTTCTGTTAATGATGATGATTATGGCTTACAACCAATGAAAACACAAAAGTCATTATCTCAGTAAATTAGAATACTTTATAACAACAGCTTGAAAAATGTTTTTAAGATCCGAAATGTTGGCCTACTGAAATGTATGTTCAGTAAATACACTCAATACTTGGTCGGGGCTCCTTTTGCCACAATTACTGCATCAATGTGGTGTGGCATAGAGGCGATCAGCCTGTGGCACTGCTGACGTGTTATGGAAGCCCAGGTTGCTTTGATAGCAGCCTTTTGTTCATCTGCATTGTTGGATCTGGTGTATCTCATCTTCCTCTTGACAATACCCCATAGATTCTCTATGGGATTAAGGTCAGGAGTGTTTGCTGGCCAATCAAGCACAGTGATACTGTTGTTTTTAAACCAGGTATTGGTACTTTTGGCAGTGTGGACAGGTACCAAGTCCTGCTGGACAATGAAATTTCCATCTCCAAAAAGCTTGTCGACAGAGGGAAGCATGAAGTGCTCTAAAATTTCCTGATAGACGGCTGCGCTGACTTTGGTCTTGATAAAACACAGTGGACCTACACCAGCAGATGACATGGCTCCCCAAACCATCACTGATTGTGGAAACTTCACACTAGACCTCAAGCAGCTTGGATTGTGTGCCTCTCCACTCTTCCTCCAGATTCTGGGACCTTGATTTCCAAATGAAATGCAAAATTTACTTTGCATTTACTTAGTGTTAATGACTGCCTTCTGGACATCTGTGAAGTCAACAGTCTTCCCCATGATTGTGGAGCCTACTGAAACAGACTAAGGGATCTTTTTAAACACTTAGTAAGCCTTTGCAGCTGTTTTTTGTTAATTATTCTAGTTTACTGAGATAATGACTTTTGTGTTTTCATTGGCTGTAAGCCATAATCATCAACATTAACAGAAATAAACACTTGACATAGATCACTCCGTTTGTAATGACTCTATATAATATGAGTTTCACTTTTTGTATGGAAGAACTGAAATAAATTAACTTTTTGATGATATTCTAATTTTTTGAGATGCACCTGTGTGTGTATGTGTGTATAAATAAATTTCGGAAGCTAGAAAAGTGTGCTCTATATAATAAAAACTAACGCAACTTACACATATCTATTTACTTTCAGCCTTTTTAACCCCTTTAAAGCCCATGACGTACTAATACGCGTCTGTGCCCTGGGACTTAAGAGTCAGACCCGTATTAGTACGTCATATCTTTAATGCGGCACCGCGACTTAAGTCGCGGTGACAGCATTAAAGTTACGGTGCCATCTTACCTCTGGCTAGATGGCACCGTCATCCCGGCGGGTGTCTCCACCCCCCCACACCAGCAATCGCTGTGATTGGCTGTTCAAATCTGAACAGCCAATCACAGCATTTCTCACTGTTTCCGGCAATGTGAATGCCGGAAACAGTGATCTGCAGCCTAGGATCGGTGCTCCTAAGAGCACCGATCCTAGGCTGTTGCTAGGACACCCCAGCCCTAGCCCCAGACTGCTATGATCGGTGCGATCGCCGATCACATCGATCGCACCGATCGTAGTGCAACCGCGTGGTGACAGGGCGGCCATGGGGCGGTGACCGGCTTGTGACCTGCCTGTCACCGCCCCATGCCCCCCTGTAATGTAATCAAAGCCCCCAGACTGCTGTGATTGGAGCGATCGATGATGACATAGATCGCTCCAATCAGAGTTCCTGAATACAGGTGACCGGGCTGTCACAGGGAGGTGTCACCTCCCTATGATCCACTGTGGTACGTGCTCTGCTCCAGCTATGTCTGATTGGTGACACTGATTGCACCAATCAGATGGCTGGGGCACAGCATGCACTACAGGGGGTCACAGAGAGGTGACACCTCCCTGTGACCGCCTGGTCACCTGTATTCAGGAACTCTGATTGGAGCAATCAATGTCATCAATGATTGCTCCAACCAGATTACTTCCACCTGTCACCACCCCATCATCACCCTGTGACCGCCCTGCAGACCCTCACACTTGGTGAGGATTTCTACAGAGCGATCATATCTGATGTATCTGTGCTGGGCCTTGTAGTGCCACAGAATATTCTGTGACACCACAAGACCATCTTCTCACTGTTCCAGTCGCTGCTGCTGCTGCTGCTCCTGGATCTTCTGCTCCAGCGTCCTGGATCTTCTGCTCCAGCTCCTGGATCTTCTGCTCCTGACCTGCTGTGGTTCCTGCTCCAGAGCCTGCTGCTGATACTGCTGCTGATCCTGCAGAGAAGACTTTGGTAAGTCTGTTCTCCCCTCATCCACCCCAATGCAGCCTCCCCCTCTTTTTACCCCCCCCTTAACACCATTTTTTTTCTGCGTCCTGAAGCTATCTCCAGCTTCGGTCCCAGTCTCCAGCTCCGGTCCCATGCTCCCGGGCACGAGCGCTGGTCCCCTGCTCCCGGGCACCAGCGCCAGGCTCCTGCTCCCGGGCACCAGAGCCGGTCTCCTGCTCCCGGGCACCAGCGCCGGGCTCCTGCTCCCGGCCACCAGCGCCGGGCTCCTGCTCCCGGGCACCAGCGCCGGGCTCCTGCTCCCGGGCACCAGCGCCGGGCTCCTGCTCCCGGGCACCAGCGCCGGGCTCCTGCTCCCGGGCACCAGCGCCGGGCTCCCGGTCCTGAAAGAAGAACAGAGAGGACTTTGGTAAGTCATCTCTGATCTCCCCTCATCCACCCCAATTCCCCTCTTCCCACTCCCCACACATCCGTGCGCACATCCAGCAGCCGCCGAATATTGATCGGTGGCATAGTTCACCAATCCACACTCGTGCTCTCTGTTTGCACTACATACAGTATTTCCTTTTTCCACACACTCTAAATAAAGTATTGACACACAAGCACCACATACATACCAAACAATGTCCCGCTCATCCCAAACTCGCTATTCAGCGGAGGAGGCATATGCTATTCTTGCCTCTGACACTGACAGCGAGGGCGAGGATCCCACATTTCTTTGTTTTTACGACTCCTCGTCGTCTTCCTCCTCCTCTTCTTACTCCTCTTCCTCTTCTTCCTCTTCTTCTGCTGGCCCGCCCCGCCGTCGTCGCAGGAAAGACGATAATCCAGCGCTCCCCACTACTGATCCCATATGGACCTCGCCCCCCGAAAATTATGAGCTGCTGATTCCTGATTTCGTGGCGGAATCAGGAATCAAGTTTGACACCATCGGCCTCACAGAAATAGACTTTTTCAAAGTCTTTTTCTCTGAGGATTTTGTAAACCTCATGGTGGGCCAAACTAATTTATACGCTCATCAATTTTTGGAACAAAACCCCTCTTCATCATTTTCTAACTGGTCTCCTGTAGAAGCAGTAGAAATGATGAAGTTTTGGGGCCTGGTCCTTCTTATGGGGATCCTGAAGAAGCCCGAGCTTCGGCAATACTGGAGTGTTGACGTTTTGAATAACACTCCAGTGTTCCGAATGGTCATGACCTCAGGGTACACTCACAAGTTTAGAGTTTATGAAGGGAAGGATTCCTGGATTGAACCCCCTGAATGCCCCCCTGTTCTGGGAGTGAGTGGGAAAATTGTGTGGGACTTGGTGCACCCACTGCTGGATAAAGGTTATCACCTGTACGTGGATAACTTTTATACAAGTATCCCGCTCTTCAAGTCCCTCTCTGCGCGACATACCGCAGCTTGTGGTACTGTCCGCAAAAATCAGAAAGGCCTCCCAAAGACGCTAATTGGGCAGCTGCTCAGAAGGGGTGAGAGCAGAGCCCAATGTAGCGACCACCTGTTGGTGGTCAAGTACAAGGACAAGAGGGATGTCCTTCTCTTGACCACCATACATGGTGATGGCAGCACCCTCAGCACTGTAAGAGGTTCTACTACACAGGTCGCCAAACCAGACTGTGTAGTGGGGTACAACAAGTACAATGGGGGGAGTTGATCTCTCCGATCAAGTCCTCCAGCCGTACAGTGCTTTGAGAAAGGCCAAGATATGGTATAAGAAGCTGGCCGTGCACATTGTACAGATGGCAATGCACAACGCTTTCCTTCTGTCACAATGTGCAGGCCAGACTTCTACGTCATATCTTCACTTCCAGGAGACCGTTATCAAGGCCCTGATATTTGGCATCGGTGACAGAGCAGGCCCCAGTACTTCCGGAATTGAAGGACCAAAAATTGTACCACGCCAGCATTTCCCAAGGCAGATCCCTCACAGCGGAAAAAAAGGAAAGTCACAAAAGAGTTGCCGAGAGTGTTATAAAAGTGGAATACGCAAGGACACCATTTATCAATGTGACACCTGCCCTGACATACCTGACCTGTGTATGAAAGACTGCTTCAAAAGGTACCATACTTCGATGGACTATTGAATTAATTTCTGATGTATGACAACCTGACGAACACTACACAGCTGACGTAGTGTTCGTCAGGTTGTCATACGTCAGTTGTGTAGTGTTCGTCAGGTTGTCCTACACAACTGACGTATAACACTACATCATGAGATTCAAAAATCAACTACCACTACCAAAAAGGGGGCACTTGTTAGGCATTTCCACTGTTTAGGCACATCAGGGGTTCTGAGAACGTGACATGACGCCCGCAGACCATTCCATCAAAGTCTGCGTTCAAAAGCGTCACTCCTTCCCTTCCGAGCCTTGCCGTGCGCCCAAACATTGGTTTACCCCCACATATGAGGTATCGGCGTACTCAGTAGAAATTGCACAACAACTTTTGGAGTCCAATTTCTCCTAATACCCTCGTGAAAATAAAAGAAATGGGGTCTAAAATAAAATGTTAGTGAAAAATAGTTACCCTCATGAAAATAAAAATATAGCGGCTAAAAGAGTGTTTTTGTGGAAAAAAATGTTGTTGTTTTTTTCACGCCTCTACGTCATAAACCTTTGCAAAACACTTGGGGGTTCAAAGTGCTCACCACACATCTAAATAAGTTTCCTGAGGGGTCTAGTTTCCAAAATGGGGTCATTTGTTGGGGGTTTCCACTGTTTAGGCACATCAGGGACTCTCCAAACGCAACATGGGGTCCGCTGGCAATTCCAGCGAGTTTTACATTGAAAACGTCAATTGGCGCTCCTTCCCTTCCGAGCCCTGTCGTGTGCCCAAACAATGGTTTACCCCCACATATGAGGTATCGGCGTACTCAGAAGAAATTGGAGAACAACTTTTGGTGTCCAATTTCTCCTAGTGCCCTTGTGAAAATAAAAATATTGTGGCTAAAAGATAGTTTTTGTGGAAAAAAAAATATTTTGGCTCTACATCATAAACTTTTGCAAAACTCTACACATCTAAATAAGTTCCTTAAGGGGTCTAGTTTCCAAAATGGGGTCACTTGTGGGGGGTTTCTACTGTTTAAGCACATCAGGGGCTCTCCAAACGCGACATGGGGTCCGCTGGCAATTCCAGCAAGTTTTATATTGAAAACGTCAATTGCCGCTGCTTCCCTTCTGAGCCCTGCCGTGTGCCCAAACAATGGTTTACCCCCACATATGAGAACCAGACAATGTGAACTGAGGTCTAAGATGGCAGACATACAAGAAACAGAGGCATGTTCACACTAGCAAAAAAGAAGCAAGACAAAAATATATCTCATACCCTACCATAATTATATATAAATGTAAAGCAAAGTTGCATAATAAATATAGGGTACTTAGTGAACTATTTTTGATCAAAAAAAGTATACTATATTTATTATGCAACTTTGCCCCACATATGAGGTATCGGCGTACTCAGTAAAAATTATACAACAACTTTTGGTGTCCAATTTCTCCTATTACCCTCGTGAAAATAAAAGAAATGGGGTCTAAAATAAAATGTTAGTGAAAAATAGTTAAATGTTCATTTTTTCCTTTCACGTTCAATTAATTGGTGTGAAGCACCTGAAGGGTTAATAAAGTTCTTGAATGTGGTTTTGAGCACCTTGAGGGGTGCAGTTTTTAGAATGGTGTCACTTTTAGGTATTTTCTGTCATAAAGGCCCCTCAAAGTCACTTCAAATGTGATGTGGTCCCTAAAAAAAATGGTTTTGTAAATTTTGTTGTAAAAATGAGAAATCGCTGGTCAACTTTTAACCCTTATAGCTCCCTAATAAAAAAAAATTTTGGTTCCAAAATTGTGCTGATGTAAAGTAGACATGTGGGAAATGCTATTCATTAACTATTTTGTGTGACATATCTCTCTGATTTAAGGGAATAAAAATTCAAATTTTGAAAATTGAAAAAACAAACGCAAGTGATATCGAAGAAATTTTACCACAATCATGAAGGACAATATGTCACGAAAAAACAATCTCAGAATCAGGGGGATCCGTTGAAGCATTCCTGAGTAATTACCTCATAAAGTGACAGTGGTCAGAATTGTAAAAATTGGCCTGGTCATTAACGTGCAAACCACTTTGGGTTGTAAAGGGGTTAAACCAGGGGTCCTCAAACTACAGCTCGCGGGCCACATGCGGCCCGCGGAGGACTTTTATCCGGCCCGCCGGGCTGTGAGCAGAGGAGAGCGGTGCCAGCGCCCGCCCTTCCCCCCGCTTGCTCAGGGCCCCGGCAGCCCGATACTTACCTCTCCCCGTGCCTCCGCAGATCCGCTGTCTTCCTGGTCTGCGCTCCCTATGATGTCTCAGGTCAGAGGGTGCGGTGACGTCTTTACACCGCGCCCTCCCGAGTGCCGTCACAGGCAGTGCAGAGCGGGACAACGCCGGAGACGCTGGAGTCCAAAGCAGCGGCAGCAGGCAAGGAGGGAGGTGAGTATTGGATTTTTTTTTTTTTTAATGTATGGAGGCATGGGACATAATATTAGGGGTGACATCCTGCATGTGGCATTATATGGGGGGGGGGTGCGACATCCTGAATGGGGCATTATATGGGGGGGTGACATGCTGTATGGGGCATTATATGGGGGGGTGACATCCTGAATGGGGCATTATATGGGGGGGTGACATGCTGCATCGGGCATTATATGGGGGGTGACATCCAGCATGGGGCATTATATGGAGGGGGGGTGACATCCTGAATGGGGCATTATATGGGGGGTGACATGCTGCATGGGGCATTATATGGGGGGTGACATGCTGCATGGGGCATTATATGGGGGTGACATCCAGCATGGGGCATTATATGGGGGGGTGACATCCTGCATGGGGCATTATATGGGGGGTGACCTCCTACATGGGGCATTATATGGGGGGGTGACATGCTGCATGGGGCATTATAAAGTCAGGGGAGTGATATCTTGCATGGGTCATTATATGGGGGGGGTGTGACATCCTGAATGGGGCATTATATGGGGGTCAGGTGACATCCTGAATGGGGCATTATAAAGACAGGGGAGTGATATTTTGCACGGGGCATTATATGGTGGGAGAAAGGGAAATCCTGCATGGGGCATAATAAGTGGGGAACAGCCTGCATAGGGCATTATAAGGGGGAAACAGCCTGCCTATTGAGGACCTATGCTGCCTATTGGGGACATTTACCTGCCTATTGGGGACATTTACTTGCCTATTGGGGACCTATGCTGCCTATTTGGGACATTTACCTGCCTATTTGGGACATTTACCTGCCTATTGGGGACCTATGCTGCCTATTGGGTACATTTACCTGCCTATTGGGGACCTATGCTGCCTATTGGGGATATTTACCTGCCTATTGAGGACCTATGCTGCCTATTGGGGACATTTACCTGCCTATTGAGGACCTATGCTGCCTATTGGGTACAGTTACCTACCTATTGAAATACCGGTTGATTTAACGTTACTTGTTCTTCATTTTAAATATTGTATTTGTTCCTGTATTGTTTTTTTTACTACAAAATAAGATATGTGCAGTGTGCATAGTAATTTGTTCATAGTTTTTTTTAAAAACTATATTCCGGCCCTCCAATGGTCTGAGGGACCGTGAACTGGCCCCCTGTTTAAAAAGTTTGAGGAACCCTGGGTTAAACGATAAACAACAAAGTTGTCATAATTAAAAAATTAGTAAATGGCATTACGGAAGTGTTTATTTTCTCTGGTTTTAATAAAAGCAAGGGCACATATGTGCAGTGTATAATATACAAAGCACCCTGGCCACACGCGAATGAAAAAAATTTGTATATGTGTTTTATGCTAAAGAATTAATTCGGCCGCTTGGATTTCTAGCACATGCATTATTGTAGGATGGAAATCCCTTAATAAAACGTCATATTTCTGGAACCACTTCCAATTTAAAAAACAAAAAAAAATTAC
Source organism: Phyllobates terribilis (assembly GCF_046119375.1). Classification (NCBI taxonomy): domain Eukaryota; kingdom Metazoa; phylum Chordata; class Amphibia; order Anura; family Dendrobatidae; genus Phyllobates; species Phyllobates terribilis. The sequence goes on from NW_027362769.1 coordinate 307,603,484, forward strand.
ATTTATGGAGTCCACAAATTTAAATGCGTATTTCAAAAGCAGGTTGATTCTGTGTTGTAGCATTAAGTTTTGAGTTAATCAGAAAAGAACAGATCAGTCGAAGCTGTGTTGGTAATGGCAGAGCCAGAGTAAATAGGACTCACCTCAACATTAAGCTCTTTATGTAGTAAGATATCTATAATATAATGGTAGATGCATCCCTCTGTCCGAAGCCTCTATAGACTGCGCAAGCGCAACGCGCCTGCACAGGCTGGCTCCAGACAGAAGAACGCATCCAGCCGTTACAGGTAAGAGGAGTATATGGCGCCGGAGATCGCTGTATGCGTAGGCACTGAACGCATACCGCGATCTACGGCGCCATAAGGACATACTTACCTGACCCGGAGGAGTGTTGCTGTCCTGGCCAGAGGACGGGAGTGGACTGCTGCATTGGAATCGGCGCATGCGCATAGCGCGCTATCCAGCGCTATTTTACTGAATACACATTTGCAGTGAGTATTCAACAAAATGGCACCGGACAGCGCAGTATGGGCATGAACGTCCTCCAGGTCGACACTCTTCCCCCAGCCTCCGGCAGAACGGGACGCAGCGCTGGAGCACAGGGAAGAAAGGTGAGTAGAAGTGTTTGATTTTTTGTGTGTGTGCAGCATGATGGGGATGAGGGGCCATGCATACCAGGATTGGGAAATGAGGAGGCCATAGATACCAGGATAGGGCATGAGGGGGGGGCATACATACCAGGATTGGGGATGAGGTGCGCCATACATACCAGGATAGGGATGAGAGGCCATGCATACCAGGATATGGATGAAGGGCCATACATACCAGGATACGGATGAGGGTCCATGCATACCAGGATACTGATGAGGGGCCATACATACCAGAATAGGGATGAGGGGTGTCATACATACCAGGATAGGGATTAGGGGCCAAGCATACCGGGACAGAGATGAGGGGTGCCATGCATACCAGGATAAGGATGAGGAGTGCCATACATATCAGGATTGGGGATGAGAGGGGCCATACATACCAGGATAGGGATGAGGGGCCATGCATACCAGGATTGAGCATGAGGGGGACCATGCATACCAGAATAGGGATGAGAGGCCATGCATACCAGGATATGGATGAGGTGCCATACATACCAGAATTGGGGATGAGGGGGTACCATACATACCAGGATTGGGGATGAGAGGGTACCATACCTACCAGGTTTGGGGATGAGGGAGGCCATATACAGTACAGACCAAAAGTTTGGACACACCTTCTCATTTAAAGATTTTTCTGCATTTTCATGACTATGAAAATTGTACATTCACACTGAAGGCATCAAAACTATGAATTAACACATGTGGAATTATATACTTAACAAAAAAGTGTGAAACAACTGAAAATATGTCTTATATTCTAGGTTCTTCAAAGTAGCCACCTTTTGCTTTGATGACTGCTTTGCACACTCTTGGCATTCTCTTGATGAGCTTCAAGAGGTAGTCAACCGAAATGGTCTTCCAACAATCTTGAAGGCGTTCCCAGAGATGCTTAGCACTTGTTGGCCCTTTTGCCTTCACTCTGCGGTCCAGCTCATCCCAAACCATCTGGATTGGGTTCAGGTCTGGTGACTGTGGAGGCCAGGTCATCTGGTGTAGCACCCCATCACTCTCAATCTTGGTCAAATAGCCCTTACACAGCCTGGAGGTGTGTTTGGGGTCATTGTCCTGTTGAAAAATAAATGATGGTCCAACTAAACGCAAACCGGATGGAATAGCATGCCGCTGTAAGATGCTGTGGTAGCCATGCTGGTTCAGTATGCCTTCAATTTTGAATAAATCCCCAACAGTGTCACCAGCAAAGCACCCCCACACCATCACACCTCCTCCTCCATACTTCACGGTGGGAACCAGGCATGCAGAGTCCATCCGTTCACCTTTTCTGCGTCGCACAAAGACACGGTGGTTGGAACCAAAGATCTCAAATTTGGACTCATCAGACCAAAGCACAGATTTCCACTGGTCTAATGTCCATTCCTTGTGTTCTTTAGCCCAAACAAGTCTCTTCTGCTTGTTGCCTGTCCTTAGCAGTGGTTTCCTAGCAGCTATTTTACCATGAAGGCCTGCTGCACAAAGTCTCCTCTTAATAGTTGTTGAAGAGATGTGTCTGCTGCTAGAACTCTGTGTGGCATTGACCTGGTCTCTAATCTGAGCTGCTGTTAACCTGCGATTTCTGAGGCTGGTGACTCGGATAAACTTATCCTCAGAAGCAGTGGTGACTCTTGGTCTTCCTTTCCTGGGGCTTTCCTCATGTGAGCCAGTTTCTTTGTAGTGCTTGATGGTTTTTGCAACTGCACTTTGGGACACTTTCAAATTTTTCCCAATTTTTCCCACTGTCTGACCTTCATTTCTTAAAGTAATGAAGGCCACTCGTTTTTCTTTACTTAGCTGCTTTTTTCTTGCCATAATACAAACTCTAACAGTCTATTCTGTATGACTATCAGCTGTGTATCCATCAGACTTCTGCACAACACAACTAATGGTCCCAACCCCATTTATAAGGCAAGAAATCCCACTTATTAAACCTGACAGGGCACACCTGTGAAGTGAAAACCATTTCCGGTGACTGCCACTTGAAACTCATCAAGAGAATGCCAAGAGTGTGCAAAGCAGTCATCAAAGCAAAAGGTGGCTACTTTGAAGAACCAAGAATATAAGACATATTTTCAGTTGTTTCAGACTTTTTTGTTAAATATATAATTCCACATGTGTTAATTCATAGTTTTGATGCCTTCAGTGTGAATGTACAATTTTCATAGTCATGAAAATACAGAAAAATCTTTAAATGAGAAGGTGTGTCCAAACTTTTGGTCTGTACTGTACTTTTTGGCTAACTCATGGTTTTATAGGCTACACTTATTGGTACTATAGAAATATCATATGTTCCGGTGCTTGATATTGCACTATAGTAGGTTACAGTTCAGGAGTTTCATTTGTGGGTGTTACCCTCGCGCCCGGACTGACTGGCGTGAGCTTGATTAGTGATCCTACTAGACCATGAACCTAGGAGTGCCTGGAGGGGTGTAACTAAGTATCAACTCGGTCTGACCAAGGTCACATGGCGGCTCAGTCGACTCCGAGAACCAGGGAGGAACCGAACAGAGGGACCAGGTGCTACTCCAGGTCAGACCCCGGTCACAGTTGTTGACCCACACCGGGGAATGCAGGAACAGGCAGGTTAGGCTGGCATGCAGACAGGTGGGTACTGGCTGGCACGGCTGGTATGAAGACTGGTGGGTATTGGCAGGCACGGCTGGTATACAGACAGGTGGGACTGGCAGGCACGGCTGGCATGCAGACAGGTGGGCACTGGCAGTCACGGACATAGAGACAAACAGGTAACGGGCTAGGACACTGTTCAGACAGGAACTGAACCAGGAACAAGATAAAGGAACGAGCCTGGGAACTCAGCCCCCAGGGTGGCGGAAACAGACTAGAAGTCAGAGATACAGGTAGCGGCCCTGGGTACTCAGGCCCCAGGGTGGCGGAAACAGACTAGAAATCAGAGATACAGGTAGCGGCCCTGGGTACTCAGCCCCCAGGGTGGCGGAAACCGACTAGAAGTCAAAGATACAGGTAGCGGCCCTGGGTACTCAGCCCCCAGGGTGGCGGAAACAGACTAGAGTCAGGACAGGACCTGGCAACTCACAGTTGCACAGAACACACTGTAAGAAAGTGTTGCTCAGGCACCTCCTACTGGTTGGAGGGGGTTTAAGTATCCAGTGACTCACAGCAATAGGCTGGGGACGCATTAGGACTGCACACACTGCAGCTTTAAGAATCAGGAAGCAACAAGGCCGCCGCCCTAAGCCAGCAGACAAGAGGCATACAAACAGCAGGTACTGGAGCAAAGTGTGTAGCCTGGCCTGATAGGTAAGGTTGCAGTCTTGCATGGCGTGAGGTGGTAAGCCATGCAAGCACGCCGCCAGGGATGTTACAGTGGGTGCAATTGCACAGAACATTCTTATATACCTTTGTAGTATGGTGCCCTTTCCTTTTGTTTCAACATAACAGGATGGGGGCGGCACGTAACAGGATGGGGGCGGCACGTAACAGGATGGGGGCGGCATGTAACAGGATGGGGGCGGCATGTAACAGGATGGGGGCGGCACATAGCAGGGTGGGGGAGCATATACAAATAAAAATGCTCGCCACCCGGGCATAGAACGGGTTCAATAGCTAGTATATATATAATAACGTAATAACTATTCAAGAAAACAAACCACCTGTAATCTCATTTATTCCGGGTCCTTGTTATAACCCCGCACTGCAGTAACTGCATTATAGCTGCTTCTGTAATGAGCAGTCTAGACTGGAGGTGATTGGACCTCATTTTAGCCTCCATTGTAGACAGCTCAATACTGAGGAGACTAGAATGGAGCTGCTGGAGTCAGGTCCTCAAAAATCACCTCCATTCTATTCACCTAACTAGTGAGCAGCCTAGAGTGGAGTTGCTAAAATGAGGTCCTCAAAAACTCATCTCCAAACTAAGATTGAGAGGAGATTTGCGGGGAGGGTGGTGACAGTGACGGAGCAGCCGACAGAATCATCAGAATGTACAGCACAAGTAAATGACAGCAGAAACGTTCTCCAGTGACCCCAGACATTCCTATAATAATTGACGTCACTTCTGTGCTGTACATTATGGTGACTGTTGGTGGCGCTCTTTTACTCCTCTCCCCATGAGGCTCAGCCCACGCTTCAGAATGTCGGTGCTGCGAACAGGACTGGTGGGCAAACGGGGAAAATCACATTCTGGCAACACTGTACAATCAGAAATGAGTGTAATTATTTATATTACAAAAAGCAATAATAAAAATGCAAATTTTATTAATCAGGAAAAAAAAGAATTTTGTCCAAATACATAAAATATATGAGTGTAAAAAAAATCATGTGACTTGTGATGTTTGCTCCATTATAAACATGAGCAATTCCATAAAAAAACATTAAAAAAGCAGAAAAAAGCCAGAAGAGGCAACTAAACAGCAGAGTGTATGAGGAGCACCTGGAACCAGCTCCATCTAGTGGTACCAGTGCAGAACTGTCTACATCGGAGAGGATTTTTTGAGGACCTCGCTCCAGCAACTCCGATCTAGCCGCAACCATCAGGTCTTACTTGGACTGAGGAGACCACACCCCTTTCCATTGCCGTCATTCCCTCAAAAAAATCAACTCCGATCTAGACGCTACTCTCTGCTCTGGAATCATATCCTGACCAGGATTGAGACGCTCTACTCCTTCCGGTGACATCATTTCCTCACAAACTCAACTCCGATCTAGACGGTTGAGCCTGGAATGTATTGGCTCCTTGCAGGTCCTGCAGCCCATACTTTCTAGTGTCTTCACTATAGAGCCAGCTAGAATGTATGGACTGCATTCAGGACGTGGAAGGAGCCAATACATTCTGGAAGATAGCAGAATATATGGACTGTAGTCAGGTATATATTATTGGAGGCAGCAGAATGTATGGGCTCCTGTCAGGTATATATTATTGGAGGCAGGAGAATGTATGGGCTCCTGTCAGGTATACATTATTGGAGGTAGGAGAGTGTATGGGCTCCTGTCAGGTATATATTATTGGAGGTAGGAGAGTGTATGGGCTCCTGTCAGGTATATATTATTGGAGGTAGGAGAGTGTATGGGCTCCTGTCAGGTATATATTATTGGAGGCAGCAGAGTGTATGGGCTCCTGTCAGGTATACATTATTGGAGGCAGCAGAATGTATGGGCTCCTGTCAGGTATATATTATTGGAGGCAGCAGAATCTATGGGCTCCTGTTAGGTATATATTATTGGAGGCAGGAGAATGTATGAGCTCCTGTCAGGTATATATTATTGGAGGCAGCAGATTGTATGGGCTCCTGTCAGGTATATATTATTGGTGGCAGCAGAATGTATGGGCTCCTGTCAGGTATATATTATTAAAGGCAGGAGAATGTATGGGCTTCTGTCAGGTATGTAATATTGGAGGCAGGAGAATGTATGGGCTCCTGTCAGGTATATATTATTGGTGGCAGCAGAATGTATGGACTGTAGTCAGGTACATATTATTGGAGGCAGCAGAATGTATGGGCTCCTGTGAGGTATATATTATTGGAGGCAGCAGAATGTATGGGCTCCTGTCAGGTATATATTATTGGAGGCAGGAGAATGTATGAGCTCCTGTCAGGTATATATTATTGGAGGCAGGATAATGTATGGGCTCCTGTTAGGTATATATTATTAGAGGCAGCAGAATCTATGGGCTCCTGTTAGGTATATATTATTGGAGGCAGCAGAATGTATGGGCTCCTGTCAGGTATATATTATTGGAGGCAGGAGAATCTATGGGCTCCTGTCAGGTATATATTATTGGAGCCAGCAGAATGTATGGGCTCCTGTCAGGTATATATTATTGGAGGCAGCAGAATGTAGGGACTGTAGTCAGGTATATATTATTGGAGGCAGCAGAATGTATGGGCTCCTGTCAGGTATATATTATTGGTGGCAGCAGAATGTATGGGCTCCTGTCAGGTTTATATTATTAAAGGCAGGAGAATGTATGGGCTCCTGTTAGGTATATATTATTGGTGGCAGCAGAATGTATGGGCTCCTGTCAGGTTTATATTATTAAAGGCAGGAGAATGTATGGGCTCCTGTCAGGTATATATTATTGGTGGCAGCAGAATGTATGGGCTCCTGTCAGGTTTATATTATTGGAGGCAGCAGAATGTATGGGCTCCTGTCAGGTATATATTATTGGAGGCAGCAGAATGTATGGGCTCCTGTCAGGTTTATATTATTGGAGGCAGCAGAATGTATGGGCTCCTGTCAGATATATATTATTGGAGGCAGGAGAATGTATGGGCTCCTGTCAGGTTCATATTATTGGAGACAGGAGAATGTATGGGCTCCTGACAGTTATATATTATTGGAGGCAGCAGAATGTATGGGCTCCTGTCAGGTATATATTATTGGAGGCAGGAGAATCTATGGGCTCCTGTCAGGTATATATTATTGGAGGCTGGAGAATGTATGGGCTCCTGTCAGGTATATATTATTGGAGTCATCAGAATGTATGGACTGTAGTCAGGTATATATTATTGGAGGCAGCAGAATGTATGGGCTCCTGTCAGGTATATATTATTGGAGGCAGAAGAATGTATGGGTTCCTGTCAGGTATATATTATTGGAGGCAGGAGAATGTATGAGCTCCTGTCAGGTATATATTATTGGAGGCAGGAGAATGTATGGGCTCCTGTCAGGTATATATTATTAGAGGCAGCAGAATCTATGGGCTCCTGTTAGGTATATATTATTGGAGGCAGCAGAATGTATGGCTCCTGTCAGGTATATATTATTGGAGGCAGGAGAATCTATGGGCTCCTGTCAGGTATATATTATTGGAGCCAGCAGAATGTATGGGCTCCTGTCAGGTATATATTATTGGAGGCAGCAGAATGTATGGACTGTAGTCAGGTATATATTATTGGAGGCAGCAGAATGTATGGGCTCCTGTCAGGTATATATTATTGGAGGCAGCAGAATGTATGGGCTCCTGTCAGGTATATATTATTGGAGGCAGGAGAATGTATGGGCTCCTGTTAGGTATATATTATTGGAGGCAGGAGAATGTATGGGCTCCTGTTAGGTATATATTATTGGTGGCAGCAGAATGTATGGGCTCCTGTCAGGTATATATTATTGGAGGCAGCAGAATGTATGGGCTCCTGTCAGGTATATATTATTGGTGGCAGCAGAATGTATGGGCTCCTGTCAGGTATATATTATTAAAGGCAGGAGAATGTATGGGCTCCTGTCAGGTATATAATATTGGAGGCAGGAGAATGTATGGGCTCCTGTCAGGTATATATTATTGGTGGCAGCAGAATGTATGGGCTCCTGTCAGGTTTATATTATTAGAGGCAGCAGAATGTATGGGCTCCTGTCAGGTATATATTATTGGAGGCAGGAGAATGTATCGGCTCCTGTCAGGTATATATTATTGGTGGCAACAGAATATATGGGCTCCTGTCAGGTTTATATTATTGGAGGCAGCAGAATGTATGGGCTCCTGTCAGGTATATATTATTGGAGGCAGGAGAATGTATGGGCTCCTGTCAGGTATATATTATTGGAGGCAGGAGAATGTATGGGCTCCTGTTAGGTATATATTATTGGAGGCAGCAGAATATATGGGCTCCTGTCAGGTTTATATTATTGGAGGCAGCAGAATGTATGGGCTCCTGTCAGGTATATATTATTGGAGGCAGCAGAATGTATGGGCTCCTGTCAGGTATATATTATTGGAGGCAGCAGAATGTATGGGCTCCTGTCAGGTATATATTATTGGAGGCAGCAGAATGTATGGGCTCCTGTCAGGTATATATTATTGGAGGTAGGAGAATCTATGGGCTCCTACCAGGTATATATTATTGGAGGCAGGAGAATGTTTGGGCTCCTGTCAGGTATATATTATTGGAGGCAGGAGAATGTATGGGCTCCTGTCAGGTATATATTATTGGAGGCTGGAGACTCTATGGGCTCCTGTCAGGTATATATTATTGGAGGCAGGAGAATGTATGGGCTCCTGTCAGGTATATATTATTGGAGGCTGGAGACTCCTAGTGCTCCTGTCAGGTATATATTTTTTGAGGCAGGAGAATATATGGGCTCCTGTCAGATATATATTATTGGAGGCAGCAGAATGTATGGACTGTAGTCAGGTATATATTATTGGAGGCAGCAGAATGTATGGGCTCCTGTCAGGTATATATTATTGGAGGCAGGAGAATGTATGGGCTCCTGTCAGGTTTATATTATTAAAGGCAGGAGAATGTATGGGCTCCTGTCAGGTATATATTATTGGAGGCAGGAGAATCTATGAGCTCCTGTCAGGTATATATTATTGGAGGCTGGAGAATGTATGGGCTCCTGTCAGATATATATTATTGGAGGCAGCAGAATGTATGGACTGTAGTCAGGTATATATTATTGGAGGCAGCAGAATGTATGGGCTCCTGTCAGGTATATATTATTGGAGGCAGCAGAATGTATGTGTTCCTGTCAGGTATATATTATTGGAGGCAGGAGAATGTATGGGCTCCTCTTAGGTATATATTATTGGTAGCAGCAGAATGTATGGGCTCCTGTCAGGTATATATTATTGGAGGCAGCAGAATGTACGGGCTCCTGTCAGGTATATATTATTGGTGGCAGCAGAATGTATGGGCTCCTGTCAGGTATATATTATTGGTGGCAGCAGAATGTATGGGCTCCTGTCAGGTTTATATTATTAAAGGCAGGAGAATGTATGGGCTCCTGTTAGGTATATATTATTGGCGGCAGGAGAATGTATGGGCTTCTGTTAGGTATATATTATTAAAGGCAGGAGAATGTATGGGCTCCTGTTAGGTATATATTATTGGTGGCAGCAGAATGTATGGGCTCCTGTCAGGTTTATATTATTAAAGGCAGGAGAATGTATGGGCTCCTGTCAGGTATATATTATTGGTGGCAGCAGAATGTATGGGCTCCTGTCAGGTTTATATTATTGGAGGCAGCAGAATGTATGGGCTCCTGTCAGGTTTATATTATTGGAGGCAGCAGAATGTATGGGCTCCTGTCAGATATCTATTATTGGAGGCAGGAGAATGTATGGGCTCCTGTTAGGTATATATTATTGGTGGCAGCAGAATGTATGGGCTCCTGTCAGGTATATATTATTGGAGGCAGGAGAATGTATGGGCTCCTGTCAGGTATATATTATTGGAGGCAGCAGAATGTATGGGCTCCTGCCAGGTTTATATTATTGGAGACAGCAGAATGTATGGGCTCCTGTCAGGTTTATATTATTGGAGGTAGGAGAATCTATGGGCTCCTGTCAGGTATATATTATTGGAGGCAGGAGAATGTATGGGCTCCTGTCAGGTATATATTATTGGAGGCAGGAGAATGTATGGGTGTCACACTGTCACAGAATACTGGAGGTAGGGGGCCTAAGCTGACCCTAAGCTGGGGCCCTGACTAATCCCTCAACCTGGAGGTACTGTTAAAGGTACAGAGGTCCAGGCCGCCAGCGTAACCCCTACCTCCTGAGGATCCCTGCACCACAGTAATCTAGTCCTGAGAAGGACCCCGATCACAACAATTGGGAACCAGAAATAATATGCCCACACACAGTATTTAGACGAACGAGACAGTACAAGGGAAAAACCAAAACCACCTTGCATACAACTTCTACACAACTACAACAGAGGGAACACCAACGGGAAAGGAGATAAATGATAAAGCGAGGAAAGGGAAAAAACACTTCCAAATACACTTATCTCAGCAATTCCAAACACCACGATCCGCTCTGTAAGTCTGAATGAAATGCTTTCACCGACACCTCCCAAACAGACCTGCAGGAATATAAAGGAGTCTCACTAAAGAAGCATTGATTGCAGCTGGGCGAGGCTGGACCTCAGCTAGCCCAGAGAGAGAGAGAATTAACTCCTTCACTGCCGAGAAAACACAAAGCACCAACAAGTCAGCTGCGAGAAGTCAGGCTGTGTACTCGTGACGATCTTCGTGGCAACACACCCGTGACAATGGGCTCCTGTCAGGTATATATTATTGGAGGCAGCAGAATGTATGGGCTCCTGTCAGATATATATTATTGGAGGCAGGAGAATGTATGGGCTCCTGTTAGGTATATATTATTGGTGGCAGCAGAATGTATGGGCTCCTGTCAGGTTCATATTATTGGAGGCAGGAGAATGTATGGGCTCCTGACAGTTATATATTATTGTAGGCAGCAGAATATATGGGCTCCTGTCAGGTTTATATTATTGGAGGCAGCAGAATGTATGGGCTCCTGTCAGGTATATATTATTGGAGGCAGGAGAATCTATGGGCTCCTGTCAGGTATATATTATTGGAGGCTGGAGAATGTATGGGCTCCTGTCAGGTATATATTATTGGAGTCAGCAGAATGTATGGACTGTAGTCAGGTATATATTATTGGAGGCAGCAGAATGTATGGGCTCCTGTCAGGTATATATTATTGGAGGCAGCAGAATGTATGGGTTCCTGTCAGGTATATATTATTGGAGGCAGGAGAATGTATGAGCTCCTGTCAGGTATATATTATTGGAGGCAGGAGAATGTATGGGCTCCTGTCAGGTATATATTATTAGAGGCAGCAGAATCTATGGGCTCCTGTTAGGTATATATTATTGGAGGCAGCAGAATGTATGGCTCCTGTCAGGTATATATTATTGGAGGCAGGAGAATCTATGGGCTCCTGTCAGGTATATATTATTGGAGGCTGGAGAATGTATGGGCTCCTGTCAGATATATATTATTGGAGCCAGCAGAATGTATGGGCTCCTGTCAGGTATATATTATTGGAGGCAGCAGAATGTATGGACTGTAGTCAGGTATATATTATTGGAGGCAGCAGAATGTATGGGCTCCTGTCAGGTATATATTATTGGAGGCAGCAGAATGTATGGGCTCCTGTCAGGTATATATTATTGGAGGCAGGAGAATGTATGGGCTCCTGTTAGGTATATATTATTGGTGGCAGCAGAATGTATGGGCTCCTGTCAGGTATATATTATTGGAGGCAGCAGAATGTATGGGCTCCTGCCAGGTATATATTATTGGTGGCAGCAGAATGTATGGGCTCCTGTCAGGTATATAATATTAAAGGCAGGAGAATGTATGGGCTCCTATCAGGTATATATTATTGGTGGCAGCAGAATGTATGGGCTCCTGTCAGGTTTATAATATTGGAGGCAGCAGAATGTATGGGCTCCTGTCAGGTTTATATTATTGGAGGCAGCAGAATGTATGGGCTCCTGTCAGGTATATATTATTGAAGGCAAGAGAATGTATGGGCTCCTGTCAGGTATATATTATTGGAGGCAGGAGAATGTATGGGCTCCTGTTAGGTATATATTATTGGTGGCAGCAGAATGTATGGGCTCCTGTCAGGTTTATATTATTGGAGGCAGGAGAATGTATGGGCTCCTGTCAGGTATATATTATTGGAGGCAGCAGAATATATGGGCTCCTGTCAGGTTTATATTATTGGAGGCAGCAGAATGTATGGGCTCCTGTCAGGTATATATTATTGGAGGCAGGTGAATGTATGGGCTCCTGTCAGGTATATATTATTGGAGGTAGGAGAATCTATGGGCTCCTGTCAGGTATATATTATTGGAGGCAGGAGAATGTATGGGCTCCTGTCAGGTATATATTATTGGAGGCAGGAGAATGTATGGGCTCCTGTCAGGTATATATTATTGGAGGCAGGAGACTCTATGGGCTCCTGTCAGGTATATATTATTGGAGGTAGGAGAATCTATGGGCTCCTACCAGGTATATATTATTGGAGGCAGGAGAATGTATGGGCTCCTGTCAGGTATATATTATTGGAGGCAGGAGAATGTATGGGCTCCTGTCAGATATATATTATTGGAGGCAGGAGACCCTATGGGCTCCTGTCAGGTATATATTATTTGAGGCAGGAGAATATATGGGCTCCTGTCAGATATATATTATTGGAGGCAGCAGAATGTATGGACTGTAGTCAGGTATATATTATTGGAGGCAGGAGAATCTATGGGCTCCTGTCAGGTATGTATTATTGGAGGCAGCAGAATGTATGGGCTGCTGTCAGGTATATATTATTGGAGGCAGGAGAATCTATGGGCTCCTGTCAGGTATATATTATTGGAGGCAGGAGAATCTATGGGCTCCTGTCAGGTATATATTATTGGAGGCTGGAGAATGTATCGGCTCTTGTCAGATATATATTATTGGAGGCAGCAGAATGTATGGACTGTAGTCAGGTATATATTATTGGAGGCAGCAGAATGTATGGGCTCCTGTCAGGTATATATCATTGGAGGCAGCAGAATGTATGGGCTCCTGTCAGGTGTATATTATTGGAGGCAGGAGAATGTATGGGCTCCTGTTAGGTATATATTATTGGTGGCAGCAGAATGTATGGGCTCCTGTCAGGTATATATTATTGGAGGCAGCAGAATTTATGGGCTCCTGTCAGGTATATATTATTGGTGGCAGCAGAATGTATGGGCTCCTGTCAGGTTTATATTATTAAAGGCAGGAGAATGTATGGGCTCCTGTTAGGTATATATTATTGGTAGCAGCAGAATGTATGGGCTCCTGTCAGGTTTATATTATTAAAGGCAGGAGAATGTATGGGCTCCTGTCAGGTATATATTATTGGTGGCAGCAGAATGTATGAGCTCCTGTCAGGTATATATTATTGGAGGCAGCAGAATGTATGGACTGTAGTCAGGTATATATTATTGGAGGCAGGAGAATCTATAAGCTCCTGTCAGGTATATATTATTGGAGGCTGGAGAATGTATGGGCTCCTGTCAGATATATATTATTGGAGGCAACAGAATGTATGGACTGTAGTCAGGTATATATTATTGGAGGCAGCAGAATGTATGGGCTCCTGTCAGGTATATATTATTGGAGGCAGCAGAATATATGTGTTCCTGTCAGGTATATATTATTGGAGGCAGGAGAATGTATGGGCTCCTCTTAGGTATATATTATTGGTGGCAGCAGAATGTATGGGCTCCTGTCAGGTATATATTATTGGAGGCAGCAGAATGTATGGGCTCCTGTCAGGTATATATTATTGGTGGCAGCAGAATGTATGGGCTCCTGTCAGTTATATATTATTGGTGGCAGCAGAATGTATGGGCTCCTGTCAGGTTTATATTATTAAAGGCAGGAGAATGTATGGGCTCCTGTTAGGTATATATTATTGGTGGCAGGAGAATGTATGGGCTTCTGTTAGGTATATATTATTAAAGGCAGGAGAATGTATGGGCTCCTGTTAGGTATATATTATTGGTGGCAGCAGTATGTATGGGCTCCTGTCAGGTTTATATTATTAAAGGCAGGAGAATGTATGGGCTCCTGTCAGGTATATATTATTGGTGGCAGCAGAATGTATGGGCTCCTGTCAGGTTTATATTATTGGAGGCAGCAGAATGTATGGGCTCCTGTCAGGTTTATATTATTGGAGGCAGCAGAATGTATGGGCTCCTGTCAGGTTTATATTATTAAAGGCAGGAGAATGTATGGGCTCCTGTTAGGTATATATTATTGGTAGCAGCAGAATGTATGGGCTCCTGTCAGGTTTATATTATTAAAGGCAGGAGAATGTATGGGCTCCTGTCAGGTATATATTATTGGTGGCAGCAGAATGTATGAGCTCCTGTCAGGTATATATTATTGGAGGCAGCAGAATGTATGGACTGTAGTCAGGTATATATTATTGGAGGCAGGAGAATCTATGAGCTCCTGTCAGGTATATATTATTGGAGGCTGGAGAATGTATGGGCTCCTGTCAGATATATATTATTGGAGGCAGCAGAATGTATGGACTGTAGTCAGGTATATATTATTGGAGGCAGCAGAATGTATGGGCTCCTGTCAGGTATATATTATTGGAGGCAGCAGAATATATGTGTTCCTGTCAGGTATATATTATTGGAGGCAGGAGAATGTATGGGCTCCTCTTAGGTATATATTATTGGTGGCAGCAGAATGTATGGGCTCCTGTCAGGTATATATTATTGGAGGCAGCAGAATGTATGGGCTCCTGTCAGGTATATATTATTGGTGGCAGCAGAATGTATGGGCTCCTGTCAGTTATATATTATTGGTGGCAGCAGAATGTATGGGCTCCTGTCAGGTTTATATTATTAAAGGCAGGAGAATGTATGGGCTCCTGTTAGGTATATATTATTGGTGGCAGGAGAATGTATGGGCTTCTGTTAGGTATATATTATTAAAGGCAGGAGAATGTATGGGCTCCTGTTAGGTATATATTATTGGTGGCAGCAGTATGTATGGGCTCCTGTCAGGTTTATATTATTAAAGGCAGGAGAATGTATGGGCTCCTGTCAGGTATATATTATTGGTGGCAGCAGAATGTATGGGCTCCTGTCAGGTTTATATTATTAAAGGCGGGAGAATGTATGGGCTCCTGTCAGGTATATATTATTGGAGGCAGGAGAATCTATGGGCTCCTGTCAGGTTTATATTATTGGAGGCAGCAGAATGTATGGGCTCCTGTCAGGTTTATATTATTGGAGGCAGCAGAATGTATGGGCTCCTGTCAGATATATATTATTGGAGGCAGGAGAATGTATGGGCTCCTGTTAGGTATATATTATTGGTGGCAGCAGAATGTATGGGCTCCTGTCAGGTATATATTATTGGAGGCAGCAGAATGTATGGGCTCCTGTCAGGTATATATTATTGGTGGCAGCAGAATGTATGGGCTCCTGTCAGGTTTATATTATTAAAGGCAGGAGAATGTATGGGCTCCTGTTAGGTATATATTATTGGTAGCAGCAAAATGTATGGGCTCCTGTCAGGTTTATATTATTAAAGGCAGGAGAATGTATGGGCTCCTGTCAGGTATATATTATTGGTGGCAGCAGAATGTATGAGCTCCTGTCAGGTATATATTATTGGAGGCAGCAGAATGTATGGACTGTAGTCAGGTATATATTATTGGAGGCAGGAGAATCTATGAGCTCCTGTCAGGTATATATTATTGGAGGCTGGAGAATGTATGGGCTCCTGTCAGATATATATTATTGGAGGCAGCAGAATGTATGGACTGTAGTCATGTATATATTATTGGAGGCAGGAGAATGTATGGGCTCCTGTCAGGTATATATTATTGGAGGCAGGAGAATGTATGGACTCCTGTCAGGTATATATTATTGGAGGCAGCAGAATGTATGGGCTCCTGTCAGGTTTATATTATTGGAGACAGCAGAATGTATGGGCTCCTGTCAGGTATATATTATTGGAGGTAGGAGAATCTATGGGCTCCTGTCAGGTATATATTATTGGAGGCAGGAGAATGTATGGGCTCCTGTCAGGTATATATTATTGGAGGCAGGAGAATGTATGAGCTCCTGTCAGGTATATATTATTGGAGGCAGCAGAATGTATGGGCTCCTGTCAGATATATATTATTGGAGGCAGGAGAATGTATGGGCTCCTGTTAGGTATATATTATTGGTGGCAGCAGAATGTATGGGCTCCTGTCAGGTTCATATTATTGGAGGCAGGAGAATGTATGGGCTCCTGACAGTTATATATTATTGGATGCAGCAGAATATATGGGCTCCTATCAGGTTTATATTATTGGAGTCAGCAGAATGTATGGGCTCCTGTCAGGTATATATTATTGGAGGCAGGAGAATCTATGGTCTCCTGTCAGGTATATATTATTGGAGGCTGGAGAATGTATGGGCTCCTGTCAGGTATATATTATTGGAGTCAGCAGAATGTATGGACTGTAGTCAGGTATATATTATTGGAGGCAGCAGAATGTATGGGCTCCTGTCAGGTATATATTATTGGAGGCAGCAGAATGTATGGGTTCCTGTCAGGTATATATTATTGGAGGCAGGAGAATATATGAGCTCCTGTCAGGTATATATTATTGGAGGCAGGAGAATGTATGGGCTCCTGTCAGGTATATATTATTAGAGGCAGCAGAATCTATGGGCTCCTGTTAGGTATATATTATTGGAGGCAGCAGAATGTATGGCTCCTGTCAGGTATATATTATTGGAGGCAGGAGAATCTATGGGCTCCTGTCAGGTATATATTATTGGAGGCTGGAGAATGTATGGGCTCCTGTCAGATATATATTATTGGAGCCAGCAGAATGTTTGGGATCCTGTCAGGTATATATTATTGGAGGCAGCAGAATGTATGGACTGTAGTCAGGTATATATTATTGGAGGCAGCAGAATGTATGGGCTCCTGTCAGGTATATATTATTGGAGGCAGCAGAATGTATGGGCTCCTGTCAGGTATATATTATTGGAGGCAGGAGAATGTATGGGCTCCTGTTAGGTATATATTATTGGTGGCAGCAGAATGTATGGGCTCCTGTCAGGTATATATTATTGGAGGCAGCAGAATGTATGGGCTCCTGTCAGGTATATATTATTGGTGGCAGCAGAATGTATGGGCTCCTGTCAGGTATATATTATTAAAGGCAGGAGAATGTATGGGCTCCTGTCAGGTATATATTATTGGTGGCAGCAGAATGTATGGGCTCCTGTCAGGTATATATTATTAAAGGCAGGAGAATGTATGGGCTCCTGTCAGGTATATATTATTGGTGGCAGCAGAATGTATGGGCTCCTGTCAGGTTTATATTATTGGAGGCAGCAGAATGTATGGGCTCCTGTCAGATTTATATTATTGGAGGCAGCAGAATGTATGGGCTCCTGTCACGTATATATTATTGGAGGCAGGAGAATGTATGGGCTCCTGTCAGGTATATATTATTGGAGGCAGGAGAATGTATGGGCTCCTGTTAGGTATATATTATTGGTGGCAGCAGAATGTATGGGCTCCTGTCAGGTTTATATTATTGGAGGCAGGAGAATGTATGAGCTCCTGTCAGGTATATATTATTGGAGGCAGCAGAATATATGGGCTCCTGTCAGGTTTATATTATTGGAGGCAGCAGAATGTATGGGCTCCTGTCAGGTATATATTATTGGAGGCAGGTGAATGTATGGGCTCCTGTCAGGTATATATTATTGGAGGTAGGAGAATCTATGGGCTCCTGTCAGGTATATATTATTGGAGGCAGGAGAATGTATGGGTTCCTGTCAGGTATATATTATTGGAGGCTGGAGAATGTATGGGCTCCTGTCAGGTATATATTATTGGAGGCAGGAGACTCTATGGGCTCCTGTCAGGTATATATTATTGGAGGTAGGAGAATCTATGGGCTCCTACCAGGTATATATTATTGGAGGCAGGAGAATGTATGGGCTCCTGTCAGGTATATATTATTGGAGGCAGCAGAATGTATGGGCTCCTGTCAGGTATATATTATTGGTGGCAGCAGAATGTATGGGCTCCTGTCAGGTATATATTATTAAAGGCAGGAGAATGTATGGGCTCCTGTCAGGTATATATTATTGGTGGCAGCAGAATGTATGGGCTCCTGTCAGGTTTATATTATTGGAGGCAGCAGAATGTATGGGCTCCTGTCAGGTTTATATTATTGGAGGCAGCAGAATGTATGGGCTCCTGTCACGTATATATTATTGGAGGCAGGAGAATGTATGGGCTCCTGATAGGTATATATTATTGGAGGCAGGAGAATGTATGGGCTCCTGTTAGGTATATATTATTGGTGGCAGCAGAATGTATGGGCTCCTGTCAGGTTTATATTATTGGAGGCAGGAGAATGTATGAGCTCCTGTCAGGTATATATTATTGGAGGCAGCAGAATATATGGGCTCCTGTCAGGTTTATATTATTGGAGGCAGCAGAATGTATGGGCTCCTGTCAGGTATATATTATTGGAGGCAGGTGAATGTATGGGCTCCTGTCAGGTATATATTATTGGAGGTAGGAGAATCTATGGGCTCCTGTCAGGTATATATTATTGGAGGCAGGAGAATGTATGGGCTCCTGTCAGGTATATATTATTGGAGGCTGGAGAATGTATGGGCTCCTGTCAGGTATATATTATTGGAGGCAGGAGACTCTATGGGCTCCTGTCAGGTATATATTATTGGAGGTAGGAGAATCTATGGGCTCCTACCAGGTATATATTATTGGAGGCAGGAGAATGTATGGGCTCCTGTCAGGTATATATTATTGGAGGCAGGAGAATGTATGGGCTCCTGTCAGATATATATTATTGGAGGCAGCAGACTCTATGGGCTCCTGTCAGGTATATATTATTTGAGGCAGGAGAATATATGGGCTCCTGTCAGATATATATTGTTGGAGGCAGCAGAATGTATGGACTGTAGTCAGGTATATATTATTGGAGGCAGGAGAATCTATGGGCTCCTGTCAGGTATGTATTATTGGAGGCAGCAGAATGTATGGGCTCCTGTCAGGTATATATTATTGGAGGCAGGAGAATCTATGGGCTCCTGTCAGGTATATATTATTTTAGGCAGGAGAATCTATGGGCTCCTGTCAGGTATATAGTATTGGAGGCTGGAGAATGTATGGGCTCCTGTCAGATATATTTTATTGGAGGCAGCAGAATGTATGGACTGTAGTCAGGTATATATTATTGGAGGCAGCAGAATGTATGGGCTCCTGTCAGGTATATATTATTGGAGGCAGCAGAATGTATGGGCTCCTGTCAGGTATATATTATTGGAGGCAGGAGAATGTATGGGCTCCTGTTAGGTATATATTATTGGTGGCAGCAGAATGTATGGGCTCCTGTCAGGTATATATTATTGGAGGCAGCAGAATGTATGGGCTCCTGTCAGGTATATATTATTGGTGGCAGCAGAATGTATGGGCTCCTGTCAGGTTTATATTATTAAAGGCAGGAGAATGTATGGGCTCCTGTTAGGTATATATTATTGGTAGCAGCAGAATGTATGGGCTCCTGTCAGGTTTATATTATTAAAGGCAGGAGAATGTATGGGCTCCTGTCAGATATATATTATTGGTGGCAGCAGAATGTATGGGCTCCTGTCAGGTTTATATTATTGGAGGCAGCAGAATGTATGGGCTCCTGTCAGGTATATATTATTGGAGGCAGCAGAATGTATGGGCTCCTGTCAGGTTTATATTATTGGAGGCAGCAGAATGTATGGGCTCCTGTCAGATATATATTATTGGAGGCAGGAAAATGTATGGGCTCCTGTTAGGTATATATTATTGGTGGCAGCAGAGTGTATGGGCTCCTGTCAGTTTCATATTATTGGAGGCAGGAGAATGTATGGGCTCCTGTCAGGTATATATTATTGGAGGCAGCAGAATATATGGGCTCCTGTCAGGTTTATATTATTGGAGGCAGCAGAATGTATGGGCTCCTGTCAGGTATATATTATTGGAGGCAGGAGAATCTATGGGCTCCTGTCAGGTATATATTATTGGAGGCTGGAGAATGTATGGGCTCCTGTCAGGTATATATTATTGGAGGCAGGAGAATCTATGGGCTCCTGTCAGGTATATATTATTGGAGGCTGGAGAATCTATGGGCTCCTGTCAGGTATATATTATTGGAGGCTGGAGAATGTATGGGCTCCTGTCAGGTATATATTATTGGAGGCAGGAGAATGTATGGGCTCCTGTCAGGTATATATTATTGGAGGCAGGAGAATGTATGGGCTCCTGTCAGGTATATATTATTGGAGGCAGCAGAATGTATGGGTTCCTGTCAGGTATATGTTATTGGAGGCAGGAGAATATATGAGCTCCTGTCAGGTATATATTATTGGAGGCAGGAGAATGTATGGGCTCCTGTCAGGTATATATTATTAGAGGCAGCAGAATCTATGGGCTCCTGTTAGGTATATATTATTGGAGGCAGCAGAATGTATGGCTCCTGTCAGGTATATATTATTGGAGGCAGGAGAATATATGGGCTCCTGTCAGGTATATATTATTGGAGGCTGGAGAATGTATGGGCTCCTGTCAGATATATATTATTGGAGCCAGCAGAATGTATGGGCTCCTGTCAGGTATATATTATTGGAGGCAGCAGAATGTATGGACTGTAGTCAGGTATATATTATTGGAGGCAGCAGAATGTATGGGCTCCTGTCAGGTATATATTATTGGAGGCAGCAGAATGTATGGGCTCCTGTCAGGTATATATTATTGGTGGCAGCAGAATGTATGGGCTCCTGTCAGGTTTATATTATTGGAGGCAGCAGAATGTATGGGCTCCTGTCAGGTTTATATTATTGGAGGCAGCAGAATGTATGGGCTCCTGTCAGGTATATATTATTGGAGGCAGGAGAATGTATGGGCTCCTGTCAGGTATATATTATTAAAGGCAGGAGAATGTATGGGCTCCTGTCAGGTATATATTATTGGAGGCAGCAGAATGTATGGGCTCCTGTCAGGTTTATATTATTGGAGGCAGCAGAATGTATGGGCTCCTGTCAGGTTTATATTATTGGAGGCAGCAGAATGTATGGGCTCCTGTCAGGTATATATTATTGGAGGCAGGAGAATGTATGGGCTCCTGTCAGGTATATATTATTGGAGGCAGGAGAATGTATGGGCTCCTGTTAGGTATATATTATTGGTGGCAGGAGAATGTATGGGATCCTGTCAGGTATATATTATTGGAGGCAGGAGAATGTATGGGATCCTGTCAGGTATATATTATTGGAGGCAGGAGAATGTATGGGCTCCTGTCAGGTATATATTATTGGAGGCAGCAGAATGTATGGGCTCCTGTCAGGTATATATTATTGGAGGCAGGTGAATGTATTGGCTCCTGTCAGGTATATATTATTGGAGACAGCTGAATGTATGGGCTCCTGTTAGGTAGATATTATTGGAGGCAGGGGAATGTATGGGCTCCTGTCAGGTATATATTATTGGAGGCAGGAGAATGTATGGACTCCTGTCAGGTATATATTATTGGAAGCAGCAGAATGTATGGGCTCCTGTCAGGTATATATTATTGGAGGCAGGAGAATGTATGGACTCCTGTCAGGTATATATTATTGGAGGCAGCAGAATGTATGGGCTCCTGTCAGGTTTATATTATTGGAGACAGCAGAATGTATGGGCTCCTGTCAGGTATATATTATTGGAGGCAGGAGAATGTATGGACTCCTGTCAGGTATATATTATTGGAAGCAGCAGAATGTATGGACTCCTGTAAGGTATATATTATTGGAGGCAGGAGAATGTATGGACTCCTGTCAGGTATATATTATTGGAGGCAGCAGAATGTATGGGCTCCTGTCAGGTTTATATTATTGGAGACAGCAGAATGTATGGGCTCCTGTCAGGTATATATTATTGAAGGCAGGAGAATGTATGGGCTCCTGTCAGGTATATATTATTGGAGGCAGGAGAATGTATGGGCTCCTGTCAGGTATATATTATTGGAGGCAGCAGAATGTATGGGCTCCTGTCAGATATATATTATTGGAGGCAGGAGAATGTATGGGCTCCTGTTAGGTATATATTATTGGTGGCAGCAGAATGTATGGGCTCCTGTCAGGTTCATATTATTGGAGGCAGGAGAATGTATGGGCTCCTGACAGTTATATATTATTGGAGGCAGGAGAATGTATGGGCTCCTGTCAGGTTTATATTATTGGAGGCAGCAGAATGTATGGGCTCCTGTCAGGTATATATTATTGGAGGCAGGAGAATCTATGGGCTCCTGTCAGGTATATATTATTGGAGGCTGGAGAATGTATGGGCTCCTGTCAGGTATATATTATTAGAGGCAGCAGAATCTATGGGCTCCTGTTAGGTATATATTATTGGAGGCAGCAGAATGAATGGCTCCTGTCAGGTATATATTATTGGAGGCAGGAGAATCTATGGGCTCCTGTCAGGTATATATTATTGGAGGCTGGAGAATGTATGGGCTCCTGTCAGATATATATTATTGGAGCCAGCAGAATGTATGGGCTCCTGTCAGGTATATATTATTGGAGGCAGCAGAATGTATGGACTGTAGTCAGGTATATATTATTGGAGGCAGCAGAATGTATGGGCTCCTGTCAGGTATATATTATTGGAGGCAGCAGAATGTATGGGCTCCTGTCAGGTATATATTATTGGAGGCAGGAGAATGTATGGGCTCCTGTTAGGTATATATTATTGGTGGCAGCAGAATGTATGGGCTCCTGTCAGGTATATATTATTGGTGGCAGCAGAATGTATGGGCTCCTGTCAGGTATATATTATTAAAGGCAGGAGAATGTATGGGCTCCTGTCAGGTATATATTATTGGAGGCAGCAGAATGTATGGGCTCCTGTCAGGTTTATATTATTGGAGGCAGCAGAATGTATGGGCTCCTGTCAGGTTTATATTATTGGAAGCAGCAGAATGTATGGGCTCCTGTCAGGTATATATTATTGGAGGCAGGAGAATGTATGGGCTCCTGTCAGGTATATATTATTGGAGGCAGGAGAATGTATGGGCTCCTGTTAGGTATATATTATTGGTGGCAGCAGAATGTATGGGCTCCTGTCAGGTTTATATTATTGGAGGCAGGAGAATGTATGGGCTCCTGTCAGGTATATATTATTGGAGGCAGCAGAATATATGGGCTCCTGTCAGGTTTATATTATTGGAGGCAGCAGAATGTATGGGCTCCTGTCAGGTATATATTATTGGAGGCAGGTGAATGTATGGGCTCCTGTCAGGTATATATTATTGGAGGTAGGAGAATCTATGGCCTCCTGTCAGGTATATATTATTGGAGGCAGGAGAATGTATGGGCTCCTGTCAGGTATATATTATTGGAGGCAGGAGAATGTATGGGCTCCTGTCAGGTATATATTATTGGAGGCAGGAGACTCTATGGCCTCCTGTCAGGTATATATTATTGGAGGTAGGAGAATGTATGGGCTCCTACCAGGTATATATTATTGGAGGCAGGAGAATGTATGGGCTCCTGTCAGGTATATATTATTGGAGGCAGGAGAATGTATGGGCTCCTGTCAGATATATATTATTGGAGGCAGGAGACTCTATGGGCTCCTGTCAGGTATATATTATTTGAGGCAGGAGAATATATGGGCTCCTGTCAGATATATATTATTGGAGGCAGCAGAATGTATGGACTGTAGTCAGGTATATATTATTGGAGGCAGGAGAATCTATGGGCTCCTGTCAGGTATGTATTATTGGAGGCAGCAGAATGTATGGGCTCCTGTCAGGTATATATTATTGGAGGCAGGAGAATCTATGGGCTCCTGTCAGGTATATATTATTGGAGGCAGGAGAATCTATGGGCTCCTGTCAGGTATATATTATTGGAGGCTGGAGAATGTATGGGCTCCTGTCAGATATATATTATTGGAGGCAGCAGAATGTATGGACTGTAGTCAGGTATATATTATTGGAGGCAGCAGAATGTATGGGCTCCTGTAAGGCATATATTATTGGAGGCAGCAGAATGTATGGGCTCCTGTCAGGTATATATGTATATATTATTGGAGGCAGGAGAATGTATGGGCTCCTGTTAGGTATATATTATTGGTGGCAGCAGAATGTATGGGCTCCTGTCAGGTATATATTATTGGAGGCAGCAGAATGTATGGGCTCCTGTCAGGTATATATTATTGGTGGCAGCAGAATGTATGGGCTCCTGTCAGGTTTATATTATTAAAGGCAGGAGAATGTATGGGCTCCTGTTAGGTATATATTATTGGTAGCAGCAGAATGTATGGGCTCCTGTCAGGTTTATATTATTAAAGGCAGGAGAATATATGGGCTCCTGTCAGATATATATTATTGGTGGCAGCAGAATGTATGGGCTCCTGTCAGGTATATATTATTGGAGGCAGCAGAATGTATGGGCTCCTGTCAGGTTTATATTATTGGAGGCAGGAGAATGTATCGGCTCCTGTCAGGTATATATTATTGGAGGCAGGAGACTCTATGGGCTCCTGTCAGGTATATATTATTGGAGGTAGGAGAATCTATGGGCTCCTACCAGGTATATATTATTGGAGGCAGGAGAATGTATGGGCTCCTGTCAGGTATATATTATTGGAGGCAGGAGAATGTATGGGCTCCTGTCAGGTATATATTATTGAAGGCTGGAGACTCTATGGGCTCCTGTCAGGTATATATTATTGGAGGCAGGAGAATGTATGGGCTCCTGTCAGGTATATATTATTGGAGGCTTGAGACTCTATGTGCTCCTGTCAGGTATATATTATTTGAGGCAGGAGAATATATGGGCTCCTGTCAGATATATATTATTGGAGGCAGCAAAATGTATGGACTGTAGTCAGGTATATATTATTGAAGGCAGCAGAATGTATGGGCTCCTGTCAGGTATATATTATTGGAGGCAGGAGAATGTATGGGCTCCTGTCAGGTTTATATTATTAAAGGCAGGAGAATGTATGGGCTCCTGTCAGTTATATATTATTGGTGGCAGCAGAATGTATGAGCTCCTGTCAGGTATATATTATTGGAGGCAGCAGAATGTATGGACTGTAGTCAGG
The DNA here is from genome assembly GCF_046119375.1 of Phyllobates terribilis. Classification (NCBI taxonomy): domain Eukaryota; kingdom Metazoa; phylum Chordata; class Amphibia; order Anura; family Dendrobatidae; genus Phyllobates; species Phyllobates terribilis. Next base: position 307,628,527 of record NW_027362769.1, read on the forward strand.
TATATATTATTGGAGGCAGGAGAATCTATGAGCTCCTGTCAGGTATATATTGTTGGAGGCTGGAGAATGTATGGGCTCCTGTCAGATATATATTATTGGAGGCAGCAGAATGTATGGACTGTAGTCAGGTATATATTATTGGAGGCAGCAGAATGTATGGGCTCCTGTCAGGTATATATTATTGGAGGCAGCAGAATGTATGTGTTCCTGTCAGGTATATATTATTGGAGGCAGGAGAATGTATGGGCTCCTGTTAGGTATATATTATTAAAGGCAGGAGAATGTATGAGCTCCTGTTAGGTATATATTATTGGTGGCAGCAGAATGTATGGGCTCCTGTCAGGTTTATATTATTAAAGGCAGGAGAATGTATGGGCTCCTGTCAGGTATATATTATTGGTGGCAGCAGAATGTATGGGCTCCTGTCAGGTTTTTATTATTGGAGGCAGCAGAATGTATGGGCTCCTGTCAGGTTTATATTATTGGAGGCAGCAGAATGTATGGGCTCCTGTCAGATATATATTATTGGAGGCAGGAGAATGTATGGGCTCCTGTTAGGTATATATTATTGGTGGCAGCAGAATGTATTTGCTCCTGTCAGGTTTATATTATTGGAGGCAGGAGAATGTATGGGCTCCTGTCAGGTATATATTATTGGAGGCAGGAGAATGTATGGACTCCTGTCAGGTATATATTATTGGAGGCAGCAGAATGTATGAGCTCCTGTCAGGTTTATATTATTGGAGACAGCAGAATGTATGGGCTCCTGACAGTTATATATTATTGGAGGCAGCAGAATATATGGGCTCCTGTCAGGTTTATATTATTGGAGGCAGCAGAATGTATGGGCTCCTGTCAGGTATATATTATTGGAGGCAGGAGAATCTATGGGCTCCTGTCAGGTATATATTATTGGAGGCTGGAGAATGTATGGGCTCCTGTCAGATATATTATTGGAGCCAGCAGAATGTATGGGCTCCTGTCAGGTATATATTATTGGAGGCAGCAGAATGTATGGACTGTAGTCAGATATATATTATTGGAGGCAGCAGAATGTATGGGCTCCTGTCAGGTATATATTATTGGAGGCAGCAGAATGTATGGGCTCCTGTCAGGTATATATTATTGGAGGCAGGAGAATGTATGGGCTCCTGTCAGGTTTATATTATTGGAGGCAGCAGAATGTATGGGCTCCTGTCAGGTATATATTATTGGAGGCAGCACAATGTATGGGCTCCTGTCCGGTATATATTATTGGTGGCAGCAGAATGTTTGGGCTCCTGTCAGGTTTATATTATTGGAGGCAGCAGAATGTATGGGCTCCTGTCAGGTTTATATTATTGGAGGCAGCAGAATGTATTGGCTCCTGTCAGGTATATATTATTGGAGGCAGGGGAATGTATGGGCTCCTGTCAGGTATATATTATTGGAGGCAGGAGAATGTATGGGCTCCTGTTAGGTATATATTATTGGTGGCAGCAGAATGTATGGGCTCCTGTCAGGTTTATATTATTGGAGGCAGGAGAATGTATGGGCTCCTGTCAGGTATATATTATTGGAGGCAGCAGAATATATGGGCTCCTGTCAGGTTTATATTATTAGAGGCAGCAGAATGTATGGGCTCCTGTCAGGTATATATTATTGGAGGCAGGTGAATGTATGGGCTCCTGTCAGGTATATATTATTGGAGGTAGGAGAATCTATGGGCTCCTGTCAGGTATATATTATTGGAGGCAGGAGAATGTATGGGCTCCTGTCAGGTATATATTATTGGAGGCAGGAGAATGTATGGGCTCCTGTCAGATATATATTATTGGAGGCAGGAGACTCTATGGGCTCCTGTCAGGTATATATTATTTGAGGCAGGAGAATGTATGGGCTCCTGTCAGGTATATATTATTGGAGGCTGGAGACTCTATGTGCTCCTGTCAGGTATATATTATTTGAGGCAGGAGAATATATGGGCTCCTGTCAGATATATATTATTGGAGGCAGCAGAATATATGAGCTCCTGTCAGGTATATATTATTGGAGGAAGGAGAATGTATGGGATCCTGTCAGGTTTATATTATTAAAGGCAGGAGAATGTATGGGCTCCTGTCAGGTATATATTATTGGTGGCAGCAGAATGTATGAGCTCCTGTCAGGTATATATTATTGGAGGCAGCAGAATGTATGGACTGTAGTCAGGTATATATTATTGGAGGCAGGAGAATCTATGAGCTCCTGTCAGGTATATATTATTGGAGGCTGGAGAATGTATGGGCTCCTGTCAGATATATATTATTGGAGGCAGCAGAATGTATGGACTGTAGTCAGGTATATATTATTGGAGGCAGCAGAATGTATGGGCTCCTGTCAGGTATATATTATTGGAGGCAGCAGAATGTATGTGTTCCTGTCAGGTTTATATTATTGGAGGCAGGAGAATGTATGGGCTCCTCTTAGGTATATATTATTGGTGGCAGCAGAATGTATGGGCTCCTGTCAGGTATATATTATTGGAGGCAGCAGAATGTATGGGCTCCTGTCAAGTATATATTATTGGTGGAAGCAGAATGTATGGGCTCCTGTCAGGTATATATTATTGGTGGCAGCAGAATGTATGGGCTCCTGTCAGGTTTATATTATTAAAGGCAGGAGAATGTATGGGCTCCTGTTAGGTATATATTATTGGTGGCAGGAGAATGTATGGGCTCCTGTTAGGTATATATTATTAAAGGCAGGAGAATGTATGAGCTCCTGTTAGGTATATATTATTGGTGGCAGCAGAATGTATGGGCTCCTGTCAGGTGTATATTATTAAAGGCAGGAGAATGTATGGGCTCCTGTCAGGTATATATTATTGGTGGCAGCAGAATGTATGGGCTCCTGTCAGGTTTTTATTATTGCAGGCAGCAGAATGTATGGGCTCCTGTCAGGTTTATATTATTGGAGGCAGCAGAATGTATGGGCTCCTGTCAGATATATATTATTGGAGGCAGGAGAATGTATGGGCTCCTGTTAGGTATATATTATTGGTGGCAGCAGAATGTATGGGCTCCTGTCAGGTTTATATTATTGGAGGCAGGAGAATGTATGGGCTCCTGTCAGGTATATATTATTGGAGGCAGGAGAATGTATGGACTCCTGTCAGATATATTATTGGAGGCAGCAGAATGTATGGGCTCCTGTCAGGTTTATATTATTGGAGACAGCAGAATGTATGGGCTCCTGTCAGGTATATATTATTGGAGGTAGGAGAATCTATGGGCTCCTGTCAGGTATATATTATTGGAGGCAGGAGAATGTATGGGCTCCTGTCAGGTATATATTATTGGAGGCAGGAGAATGTATGGGCTCCTGTCAGGTATATATTATTGGAGGCAGGAGACTCTATGGGCTCCTGTCAGGTATATATTATTGGAGGCAGCAGAATCTATGGGCTCCAGTCAGGTATATTTTATTGGAGGCAGGAGAATGTATGGGCTCCTGTCAGGTATATATTATTGGAGGCAGGAGAATGTATGGGCTCCTGTCAGGTATATATTATTGGAGGCAGCAGAATGTATGGGCTCCTGTCAGGTATATATTATTGGAGGCAGGAGAATCTATGGGCTCCTGTCAGGTATATGTTATTGGAGACTGGAAAATCTATGGGCTCCTGTCAGGTATATATTATTTGAGGCAGCAGAGTGTATGGGCTCCTGTCAGGTATATATTATTGGAGGCTGGAGAATGTATGTGCTCCTGTCAGGTATATATTATTGGAGGCAGCAGAATCTAATGGCTCCTGTCAGGTATATAGTATTGGAGACAGCAGAATGTATGGGCTCCTGACAGATATATATTTTTGGAAGATAGCAGAATGTATGGGCTCCTGTAAGGTATATATTATTGGAGGCAGCAGAATGTATGGGCTCCTGTCAGGTATATATTATTAGAGGCTGGAGAATCTATGGGCTCCTGTCAGGTATATGTTATTGGAGGCAGGAGAATCTATGGGCTCCTGTCAGGTATATATTATTGGAGGCAGCAGAATGTATGGGCTCCTGTCAGGTATATATTATTGGAGGCCGGAGAATGTATGGGCTCCTGTCAGGTATATATTATTGGAGGCAGGAGAATCTATGGGCTCCTGTCAGGTTTATATTACTGGAGGCAGGAGAATGTATGGGCTCCTGTCAGGTATATAGTATTGGAGGCAGGAGAATGTATTGGCTCCTGTCAGGTATATATTATTGGAGGCAGCAGAATGTATGGGCTCCTGTCAGGTATATATTATTGGAGGCAGCAGAGTGTATGAGCTCCTCTCAGGTATATATTATTGGAGGCAGCAGAATGTATGGGCTCCTGTCAGGTATATATTATTGGAGGCAGCAGAATGTATGGGCTCCTGTCAGGTATATATTATTGGAGGCAGCAGAATGTATGGGCTCCTGTCAGGTATATATTATTGGAGGCAGCAGAATGTATGGGCTCCTGTCAGGTATATATTATTGGAGTTAGGAGAATCTATGGGCTCCTGTCAGGTATATATTATTGGAGGCAGCAGAATCTAATGGCTCCTGTCAGGTATATGGTATTGGAGGCAGCAGAATGTATGGGCTCCTGTCAGGTATATATTATTGGAAGATAGCAGAATGTATGGGCTCCTGTCAGGTATATATTATTGGAGCAGCAGAATGTATGGGCTCCTGTCAGGTATATATTATTGGAGGCAGGAGAATCTATGGGCTCCTGTCATGTATATATTATTGGAGGCAGGAGAATCTATGGGCTCCTGTCAGGTATATATTATTGGAGGCAGGAGAATATATGGGCTCGTGTCACGTATATATTATTGGAGGCAGCAGAATGTATGGGCTCCTGTCAGGTATATATTATTGGAGGCAGGAGAATCTATGGGCTCCTGTCAGGTATATATTATTGGAGGCAGCAGAATGTATGGGCTCCTGTCAGGTATATATTATTGGAGGCAGGAGAATCTATAGGCTCCTGTCAGGTATATATTATTGGAGGCAGCAGAATGTATGGGCTCCTGTCAGGTATATATTATTGGAGGCAGGAGAATCTATGGGCTCCTGTCAGGTATATATTATTGGACGCAGGAGAATGTATGGGCTCCTGTCAGGTATATATTATTGGACGCAGGAGAATGTATGGGCTCCTGTCAGGTATATATTATTGCATGCAGCAGAATCTATGGGCTCCTGTCAGGTATATATTATTGGAGGCAGCAGAATGTATGGGCTCCTGTCAAGTATATATTATTGGAGGCAGGAGAATGTATGGGCTCCTGTCAGGTATGTATTATTGGAGGCAGGAGAATCTATGGGCTCCTGTCAGGTATATATTATTGGAGGCAGGAGAATCTATGGGCTCCAACCAGGTATATATTATTGGAGGCAGCAGAATGTATGGGCTCCTGTCAGGTATATATTTTTGGAGGCAGCAGAATGTATGGGCTCCTGTCAGGTATATATTATTGGAGGCAGGAGAATGTATGGGCTCCTGTCAGGTATATATTATTGGAAGCAGGAGAATGTATGGGCTCCTGTCAGGTATATATTATTGGAGGCAGCAGAGTGTATGACTTCCTACCAGGTATATATTATTGGAGGCAGCAGAATCTATGGGCTCCTGTCAGGTATATATTATTGGAGGCAGGAGAATCTATGGGCTACTGTCAGGTATAAATTATTGGAGGCAGCAGAGTGTATGGGCTCCTGTCAGGTATATATTATTGGAGGCAGGAGAATGTATGGGCTCCTGTCAGGTATATATTATTGGAGGCAGGAGAATGTATGGGCTCCTGTCAGGTATATATTATTGGAGTCAGGAGAATCTATGGGCTCCTGTCAGGTATATATTATTGAAGGCAGCAGAATGTATGGGCTCCTGTCAGGTATATATTATTGGAGGCAGCAGAATCTATGGGCTCCTACCAGGTATATATTATTGGAGGCAGCAGAATCTATGGGCTCCTGTCAGATATATATTATTGGAGGCTGGAGAATGTATGTGCTCCTGTCAGGTATATATTATTGAAGGCAGCAGAATCTATGGGCTCCTACCAGGTATATATTATTGGAGGCAGCAGAATCTATGGGCTCCTGTCTGATATATATTATTGAAGGCAGGAGAATGTATGGGCTCCTGTCAGGTATATATTATTGGAGGCTGCAGAATGTATGGGCTCCTGTCAGGTATATATTATTGGAGGTAGGAGAATCTATTGGCTCCTACCAGGTAAATATTGTTGGAGGCAGCAGAATCTATGGGCTCCTGTCAGGTATATATTATTGGAGGTAGGAGAATGTATGGGCTCCTGTCAGGTATATATTATTGGAGGCACCAGAATCTATGGGCTCCTGTCAGGTATATATTATTGGAGGTAGGAGAATGTATGGGCTCCTGTCAGGTATATATTACTGGAGGCAGCAGAATATATGGGCTCCTGTCAGGTATATATTATTGGAGGTAGGAGAATGTATGGGCTCCTGTCAGGTATATATTATTGGAGGCACCAGAATCTATGGGCTCCTGTCAGGTATATATTATTGGAGGTAGGAGAATGTATGGGCTCCTGTCAGGTATATATTATTGGAGGCACCAGAATCTATGGGCTCCTGTCAGGTATATATTATTGGAGGCACCAGAATCTATGGGCTCCTGTCAGGTATATATTATTGGAGGTAGGAGAATGTATGGGCTCCTGTCAGGTATATATTACTGGAGGCACCAGAATCTATGGGCTCCTGTCAGGTATATATTATTGGAGGTAGGAGAATGTATGGGCTCCTGTCAGGTATATATTATTGGAGGCACCAGAATCTATGGGCTCCTGTCAGGTATATATTATTGGAGGTAGGAGAATGTATGGGCTCCTGTCAGGTATATATTACTGGAGGCAGCAGAATATATGGGCTCCTGTCCGGTATATATTATAGGAGGCAGCAGAATGTATGGGCTCCTACCAGGTATATATTATTGGAGGCAGCAGAATCTATGGGCTCCTGTCAGGTATATATTATTGGAGGCAGGAGAATCTATGGGCTCCTGTCAGGTATAAATTATTGGAGGCAGCAGAGTGTATGGGCTCCTGTCAGGTATATATTATTGGAGGCAGGATAATGTATGGGCTCCTGTCAGGTATATATTATTGGAGGCAGGAGAATGTATGGGCTCCTGTCAGGTATATATTATTGGAGTCAGGAGAATCTATGGGATCCTGTCAGGTATATATTATTGAAGGCAGCAGAATGTATGTGCTCCTGTCAGGTATATATTATTGGAGGCAGGAGAATGTATGGGCTCCTGTCAGGTATATATCATTGGAGGCTGGAGAATGTATGTGCTCCTGTCAGGTATATATTATTGAAGGCAGCAGAATCTATGGACTCCTACCAGGTATATGTTATTGGAGGCAGCAGAATCTAACGGCTCCTGTCTGATATATATTATTGAAGGCAGGAGAATGTATGGGCTCCTGTCAGGTATATATTATTGGAGGCAGGAGAATCTATGTACTCCTGTCAGGTATATATTATTGAAGGCAACAGAATGTATGGGCTACTGTAGTGTCGGCGTCCCTGCCCTCTGCTATGCAGGGACGCTGTTCCCCTCACCCCTCTGCTCCGAGCCCGGCGTCCTCCTCCCGCTCTGCTTGCAGTGCGCGCTCCTTCCCGGCCACTGTGTTTAGGGCGTGCGCGCGCGCTCCCTCCCTCTTAAAGGGGCCGCGCGCACCATCCTAAGGACTCCCCGGCCAATGGCCGGAGGACTTCACCATATATAAGGCACCTCCTCCAAAATGGTGGTGCCCGAGCAATGTTGTTGCACTGTTCACTACTCTGCTTCAGCCCTCAGGTCCCGTTGCCAGTTACCTGCCAGTTTCCTGCCAGTTTGCTGTCTGTTTCCTGCCTGTCATCCACTTTCCTGCTTGCTAGCCTGAGGTCCGACGGTCTGCCTTCCTACTCCTGTCAGTCTGTCTATGGACCAGCTTGCCCGCTCACCTGGGAGCGCACATCTGCTACCTGCCTGCTAGACTACCTGGAGGCTCTGCCATCACGTGCTGTGACCACCTGCCAGTCCAGAGACTCTTGCCTGCTCACCTGGGAGCGTACATCTGCTGCCTGTCTGTTGGCCTACCTGGAGGCTCCGCCGTCACGTGCTGTGACCACCTGCCATTCCAGAGACTCCTGCCCGCTCACCTGGGAGCGCTCATCTGCTGCCTGTCTATTGGCCTACCTGGAGGCTCCGCCGTCACGTGCTGTGACCACCTGCCATTCCAGAGACTCCTGCCCGCTCACCTGGGAGCGCTCATCTGCTGCCTGCCTGCTAGCCTACCTGGAGGCTCCGCCGTCACCTGCCGTGACCACCTGCCATTCCAGAGACTCTCGCCTGCTCACCTGGGAGCGCTCATCTGCTGCCTGTCTGTTGGCCTACCTGGAAGCTCAGCCGTCACATGCTGTGACCACCCGTTTATCCAGAGACTCTCGCTTGCTCACCTGGGAGCACACATCTACCATCTGCCTGCTAGCCTACCTGGAGGCTCAGGCATCACAGGTCGTACCTACCCTTTACCCAGAGACTGCCCCGATCACTTGCCGTGACCTCCTGCCCATTCATCCAGAGACTGCCCCGGTCACTTGCCGTGACCTCCAGTCCGTTCACTCAGAGACTGTCCCGATCACCTGCTGTGACTGCCTGCCCGTCTTCCCTGGTTGCCACCCGCTCCCTTACAAGGACCGCCCCCTTGTATAGTAGCTCAGAGGTTCCGCCTCCCAGACCCGTTACAGTTTGCTCGGGCCATGGAACCCGGTGGCACCCAAGCTCCCTCACTCTCGGACCTCTGTCATGAACTGTCCCGTCAGAGGTCCCAACAGGAGTCCATCCTGGGTCACCTGCGGAATGTCAATTCTCGCCTGGACACTCTGACTGCTCCACCAGCAACCACCGCCAGTGCCATGACTCGCAATCCGGCAGCTCCGCTGCCCACCAATACTATGGTATCCTACCCCGGACCCCGGCTTTCTGCACCTCCTCGCTTCGGAGGCGACTCCGCTCAGGCTCGGGGCTTTATAAATCAGTGCACCCTGCACTTTGAACTCCTGTCCCACCAGTTTAACTCCGACCGGGCCAAAATTGCCTTCATCATGTCCCATCTCACCGGGGAGGCCCTGGCCTGGCTAAATCCTCTATGGGAGAGAGGAGACCCCCTGGTGTCCGACTTGCCTGCCTTTCTCACGGCTTTCCGGAAAGTCTTCGATGAACCCAGACGGAAGACCTCATCCGCATCATCTCTGCTACGCCTCCGTCAGGGAAGTCTCACCGTGGGCCAATATGCCATACGGTTCCGTACCCTTGCCTCGGAGCTGGCCTGGGATAACGACGCTCTGGTATCTGTCTTCTGGGAGGGTCTGTCCGGCCGTATTAAAGATGAACTCGCCGGTCGAGACATTCCTACCACTCTCGATGACCTAATAACTCTTGCCACCCGGATTGACCTACAGTTCCAGGAGCGCGCCAAAGAGGTCACCCGTGAGAGGAGGTTTCCACGTCTAGCTCCTACTTTTCAGAAACCTGTCACTCCCTCCGTTTCTCCCCAGGTACACTCTCCTGAGCCTATGCAGGTCGACCAGACCAAGATGGTCAAATCCCGTCAGGACTTACGCCGTGCCGAGGGGAGCTGCTTCTACTGTGGCAGTAAGGAGCACCGGATCCGTACCTGCCCTGAGAGGTCGGGAAACGCCTGTGTCTAGGTTCGCTCAGAGAGGTCGACCTAGACAAGAATAAATCCTCTCCATCTCTGCTGCTGTCAGTCTCAATTATCTGCGGGGAGAATCGTTATTTTGAACTAGCCCAACTTGACTCTGGAGCGGCCGGGAATCTTATTTCACAGGCCCTGGTAGAAAAATACAGCATTCCCACCTAACCTCTGGCTGTACCATTATCTGTCGCTGCTGTGGATGGGGGCCTCTTACCACGTCCCATCCAACTCATCACCGAATCCATAACTCTGCAGGTGGGAATGCTGCATTCTGAGAGCATCTCTTTTCATGTTCTGCCTGGACTCTCTCACGCCCTCTTACTAGGTCTACCTTGGCTCCAGAGACATGCACCCGTGCTTGACTGGCAGACCGGAGAGGTCCTTCGCTGGGGACAGGACTGTCATAAGACTTGTTTGGTTCCTGTTCATCCCGTCCGTCCTTCTCCTACCCCAACTAATCTACCTGGACTTCCGATTCCCTATTGGTCATTTGCTGATGTCTTTAATAAAAAGGAGGCAGAGACATTACCCCCTCATAGACTATACGACTGTCCTATCGACCTGTTACCCGGTACTACGCCTCCCCGTGGGCGTATCTACCTATTGTCCGCTGCTGAGACCCGGTCGATGTCCGAATATATTGAGGAGAATTTGGCCCGGGGATTCATCCGGAAATCTACCTCCCCGGCGGGAGCAGGCTTCTTTTTCGTAAAAAAGAAGGACGGCTCTCTCCATCCCTGTATAGACTATAGAGGCCTTAACCAGATCACGGTGAAGAATAAGTACCCCCTTCCGCTCATTCAAGAATTATTTGATCGTCTGAGGGGGGCTAGAATCTTCACCAAACTGGACCTCCGTGGGGCGTACAACCTGGTCCGTATCCGTCAAGGGGATGAATGGAAGACTGCATTCAACACCCGGGACGGCCACTATGAATATCTGGTAATGCCCTTTGGTCTCTGTAACGCTCCTGCCGTCTTTCAAGAGTTGGTCAATGACATCTTCCGGGACCTTCTTTACTCCTGCGTGGTGGTATACCTGGATGACATCTTGGTCTTCTCTCCGGATCTCCCCACACACCGGAGGGATGTTCGTCAGGTTCTGCTCAGGCTCAGGCAGAATCACCTCTTCGCTAAATATGAGAAGTGCCTCTTTGAGCAGACCTCGCTTCCGTTTTTGGGCTACATTATTTCTCAGACCGGCCTACGAATGGATCCAGAGAAACTGTCTGCCATCCAGAAATGGCCCCGACCGGAGGGGTTGAAGGCCATTCAGCGGTTCCTGGGCTTCGCCAACTACTACCGCCTCTTCATACCGCACTTCTCTTCCCGGACTGCCCCAATTTCCGCGCTCACCCGTAAGGGCACTAATCCCAGAGAGTGGCCGCCTGAAGCAGAGGAGGCCTTTCTTTCCTTAAAACAGGCCTTCTCTTCCGCCCCGGTGCTGCATCGCCCAGATGGCAACAAGCAGTTCTTCCTGGAAGTTGACGCCTCCTCCTCTGGAGCCGGAGCGGTACTTACCCAAAAATCATCTTCCGGGAGAATGGTAACTTGTGGCTTCTTCTCCAAACTCTTCTCCTCTTCTGAGCGCAACTATTCCATAGGAGATCGAGAGTTATTGGCCATCAAGCTGGCATTGGAGGAGTGGCGTTACCTGCTCGAAGGGGCTCTTCACCCGGTAATAATTTACACTGACCACAAGAACTTGGCTTACCTCCAGCATGCCCAGAGACTTAACCCGCGCCAAGCCCGGTGGTCCTTGTTTTTTGCTCGCTTTGATTTTATTCTTCATTTTCGCCCGGCTGACAAAAACATCAAGGCGGACGCCTTGTCCCGATCCTTTCTGGTGTCTGATCTCGAGGAGGAACTGAAACACATCATCGATCCCGCCAGAGTAATGCAGGTGGCTCCCGTGAGTCTAAATCGTCTCCCTCCCGGTAAGACGTTCGTATCAGTACCTGATCGGGAGAAGATCCTACACTGGGGTCACTCGTCTAAACTAGCTGGCCACGCCGGTCAGAAAAAGACCCTCCAGCTTATTACCCGGCACTACTGGTGGCCTACCCTGCACAAGGACGTAATAGACTTTGTTTCTGCATGTGTGTCCTGCGCCCGCAACAAGGTTCCGAGACATCTGCCAGCCGGTCGCCTCCTTCCGCTTCCAGTACTGCTGCCCCCTGGCAGCATATAGCAATGGACTTTATAACTGATCTCCCCATCTCTGCCGGTTGTACGGTCATTTGGGTGGTCGCTGACCGCTTTTCCAAGATGGCTCATTTCGTTCCCCTACCAGGCCTCCCGTCTGCACCCGAGCTGGCTAAAGACTTTATCCGCCACATCTTCCGTCTTCATGGCCTGCCCTCCACATCGTGTCGGATCGTGGGGTACAGTTCACCTCTCGTTTCTGGAGAGCCACTTGTAAACTGCTAGACGTCACCCTGGACTTCTCCTCCGCTTACCACCCACAGTCTAATGGTCAAGTGGAGCGGATCAATCAGAACCTGACCAGTTACCTCCGGCACTTCGTTAATACTCACCATTCAGACTGGATGGATCTCCTGCCATGGGCCGAATTTTCTTACAACAATCACGAGAGCGAATCTTCCTCCAAATCCCCGTTTTTTGTAGTCTTCGGTCAGCATCCTCGGATCCCATTTCCCGTCTCCACTTCGGTGGACAATCCGGCTGCGGAATCTCTTGTTAACAAATTCTCCTCCATTTGGGAGAGCACCCGATCCGCACTCCTTCAGTCGTCCGAGCGGATGAAGAGACACGCCGACAAAAAACGCCTGGATCCTCCACAATTCCGTCCAGGGGATAAGGTCTGGCTCTCGTCCAAGTATGTCCGGCTCAAGATTCCTTCCTATAAGTTAGGGCCTCGGTTCATCGGTCCTCTGGAGGTCATCAGTCAGATCAACCCGGTGGCCTATAAATTGAAACTCCCGGCCAACTTGCGGATCCCTAACTCCTTCCATGTATCTCTCCTCAAACCTGTGGTACTTAACTCTTTTTCCAAGTCTACAGGTACGCCTCCTGCTCCGGTTTCCGCTGAAAACGAATTTGAGGTAGAGAACATTCTGGCCACCAAAAGGGTAAGAGGGAAGACCTTTTTTCTAGTAGATTGGAAGGGGTTTGGTCCTGAAGAGAGAACGTGGGAGCCCCGGGAGAACATCCATGCCCCTCTCATCCTTGATAAATTTCTCTCTGGCCTAAAAAAGGGGGGGCCTAAAGGGGGGGGTACTGTAGCATCGGCGTCCCTGCCCTCTGCTAGGCAGGGACGCTGTTCCCCTCACCCCTCTGCTCCGAGCCCGGCGTCCTCCTCCCGCTCTGCTTGCAGCGCACGCTCCTTCCCGGCCACTGTGCTTAGGGCGCGCGCGCTCCCTCCCTCTTAAAGGGGCCGCGCGCGCCATCCTAAGGAGTCCCCGGCCAATGGCCGGAGGACTTCACCATATATAAGGCACCTCCTCCAAAATGGAGGTGCCCGAGCAATGTTGTTGCACTGTTCACTACTCTGCTTCAGCCCTCAGGTCCCGTTGCCAGTTACCTGCCAGTTACCTGCCAGTTAAATGCCAGTTTCCTGCCAGTTTGCTGTCGGTTTCCTGCCTGTCATCCGCTTTCCTGCTTGCTAGCCTGAGGTCCAACGGTCTGCCTTCCTACTCCTGTCAGTCTGTCTATGGACCAGCTTGCCCGCTCACCTGGGAGCGCACATCTGCTACCTGCCTGCTAGCCTACCTGGAGGCTCCGCCGTCACGTGCTGTGACCACCTGCCAGTCCAGAGACTCTTGCCTGCTCACCTGGGAGCGCACATCTGCTGCCTGTCTGTTGGCCTACCTGGAGGCTCCGCCGTCACGTGCTGTGACCACCTGCCATTCCAGAGACTCCTGCCCGCTCACCTGGGAGCGCTCATCTACTGCCTGTCTGTTGGCCTACCTGGAGGCTCCGCCGTCACGTGCTGTGACCACCTGCCATTCCAGAGACTCCTGCCGCTCACCTGGGAGCGCTCATCTGCTGCCTGCCTGCTAGCCTACCTGGAGGCTCCGCCGTCACGTGCCGTGACCACCTGCCATTCCAGAGACTCTCGCCTGCTCACCTGGGAGCGCTCATCTGCTGCCTGTCTGTTGGCCTACCTGGAGGCTCAGCCGTCACATGCTGTGACCACCCGTTTATCCAGAGACTCTCGCTTGCTCACCTGGGAGCACACATCTACCATCTGCCTGCTAGCCTACCTGGAGGCTCAGCCATCACAGGTCCTACCTACCCTTTACCCAGAGACTGCCCCGGTCACTTGCCGTGACCTCCTGCCCGTTCATCCAGAGACTGCCCCGGTCACTTGCCGTGACCTCCAGCCCGTTCACTCAGAGACTGTCCCGATCACCTGCTGTGACTGCCTGCCCGTCTTCCCTGGTCGCCACCCGCTCCCTTACAAGGACCGCCCCCTTGTATAGTAGCTCAGAGGTTCCGCCTCCCAGACCCGTTACAGCTACTGTCAGGTATATATTATTGGAGGCAGCAGAATCTATGGGCTCCTACCAGGTATATATTATTGGAGGCAGCAGAATCTATGGGCTCCTGTCAGGTGTATATTATTGGAGGCAGTAGAATGTATGGGCTCCTGTCAAGTATATATTATTGGAGGCAGGAGAATGTATGGGCTCCTGTCAGGTATATATTATTGGAGGCAGGAGAATCTATGGGCTCCTGTCAGGTATACATTATTGGAGGCAGCAGAATCTATGTGCTCCTGTCAGGTATATATTATTGGAGGCAGCAGAATGAATGGACTCCTGTCAGGTATACATTATTGGAGGCAGGAGAATGTATGAGCTCCTGTTAGGTATATATTATTGGAGGCTGGAGAATGTATGAGCTCCTGTCAGGTATATATTATTAGAGGCAGCAGAATCTATGGTCTCCTGTCAGGTATATATTATTGGAGGCAGGAGAATGTATGGGTTCCTGTCAGGTATACATTATTGGAGTCAGCAGAATGTATGTGTGACACCCCAGGGGTCTGGTTGCCACAGTGATAGAGATATTATGTCTGAGAGCAGGTGGGAGGTCCTTTGGTCAGGGATCCTGTGCATGCCACACCTCCTGCCCAGTCTTGGGAGGGGAAGAACTTCCCCTATATAAACCCGGGGCTGAAGCAGGGTTAGCAGACAAGGAGAGTAGAGACAAGAAGCAGCATAGGAAACAGCAGAGTTACAAGGAGTCAGGGGCTGGCAGCTGCAGAGCTCGCCCTGACTAAGAAGACTTCTTACCGGACTCGGAGTCCGAGGCTGTGGGGGCTAATCTCTACCCAGCAGCAGAATCCGTCAGGCAGGGGATTTCAGGTCCTCTGGCCCAGAAGCCCGAAGGCACGGTCACACGCGTGGGACCAGCACCGCCATCGTGGAGCAGAAGCCATTAGAAGGCCCCGAGTCACCGGCCATACGGGTGAGCACCACACGGTACACTGAGGGACGTGGGCTACTTACATCAGCTTCTAGCAAGGTAGCCAGAAGAGTACAGTCAGTTTGGGAGGCCTACAACTCCGCCTGGCCAGGGGAGATCCCATCTGCTCAAGGACTGACCAGGCCCCGTTCGCTAGCAAGTACTCCGGGAGGGTCTATCGTTGTTACCAGTAAAGACCCTGAACTACACCGTACCGTCTCTGAGTGGTTCCTGCTACCCCCATCATCCACGTCGGCTGCCCTGAGGCCATACCCCTCCCGTTGGGGGTTATACTATCACGCTGCTCAATCCTATCACCGGCCTCAGCGGTCTGCCCCGCAGCAGCAGTTTCCTGGCTGCACTCAACGGGTGGCGTAGTCATCAACTATTTACTACTAATAGACTGCCGTCTAGTTTGACTCCCTGGGCACGGACCGGGTCACCGCCACGAGACTACAACCCTCCACAGATCCGGCTCCGGGTAAGCTCCCGCGTGCGCAACGCAGCGCGACACAGGCCCAGGGGCGCGTCATATGCACTCCTAACAGGTATATATTATAGGAGGCAGCAGAATGTATGGGCTCCAGTCAGGTATATATTATGGGAGGCAGCAGAATCTATGGGCTCATGTTAGGTATATATTATTGGAGGCAGGTGAATGTATGGGCTCCTGTCAGGTATATATTATTGGAGGCAGGTGAATGTATGGGCTACAGTCAGGTATATATTATTGGAGGCAGCAGAATCCATGGGTCCTGTCAGGTATATATTATTGGAGGCAGCAGAGTGTATGGGCTCCTGTCAGGTATACATTAATGGAGGCAGCAGAGTGTATGGGCTACTGTCAGGTATATATTATTGGAGGCAGCAGAGTGTATGAGCTCCTGTCAGGTATATATTATTGGAGGCTGCAGAATGTATGGGCTCCTGTCAATTATATATTATTGGAGGCTGGAGAATGTATGGGCTCCTGTCAGGTATATATTATTGGAAGATAGCAGAATGTATGGGCTCCTGTAAGGTATATATTATTGGAGGCAGCAGAATGTATTGGCTCCTGTCAGGTATATATTATTAGAGGCAGGAGAATCTATGGGCTCCTGTCAGGTATATGTTATTGGAGGCAGGAGAATCTATGGGCTCCTGTCAGGTATATATTATTGGAGGCAGGAGAATGTATGGGCTCCTGTCAGGTATATATTATTGGGGGCAGCAGAATGTATGGGCTCCTGTCAGGTATATATTATTGGAGGCAGGAGAATCTATGGGCTCCTGTCAGGTATATATTATTGGAGGCAGCAGAATGTATGGGCTCCTGTCAGGTATATA
This sequence comes from Phyllobates terribilis, assembly GCF_046119375.1. Classification (NCBI taxonomy): domain Eukaryota; kingdom Metazoa; phylum Chordata; class Amphibia; order Anura; family Dendrobatidae; genus Phyllobates; species Phyllobates terribilis. Next base: position 307,645,039 of record NW_027362769.1, read on the forward strand.
TTATTGGAGGCAGGAGAATCTATGGGCTCCTGTCAGGTTTATATTACTGGAGGCAGCAGAATGTATGGGCTCCTGTCAGGTATATAGTATTGGAGGCAGGAGAATGTATGGGCTCCTGTCAGGTATATATTATTGGAGGCAGCAGAATGTATGGGGTCCTGTCAGGTATATATTATTGGATGCTGCAGAATCTATGGGCTCCTGTCAGGTATATATTATTGGAGGCAGCAGAATCTATGGGCTCCTGTCAGGTATATATTATTGGAGGCAGGAGAATGTATGGGCTCCTGTAGGATATATATTATTGGAGGCAAGAGAATCTATGGGCTCCCGTAAGGTATATATTATTGGAGGCAGGAGAATCTATGGGCTCCTGTCAGGTATATATTATTGGAGGCAGGAGAATGTATGGGCTCCTGTGGGGTATATATTATTGGAGGCAGGAGAATCTATGGGCTCCTGTAAGGTATATATTATTGGAGGCAGGAGAATCTATGGGCTCCTGTCAGGTATATATTATTGGAGGCAGGAGAATGTATGGGCTCCTGTTGGGTATATATTATTGGAGGCAGGAGAATCTATGGGCTCCTACCAGGTATATATTATTAGAGGCAGCAGAATCTATGGGCTCCTGTCAGGTATATATTATTGGAGCCAGCAGAATGTATGGGCTCCTGTCAGGTATATATTATTGGATGCTGCAGAATGTATTGGCTCCTGTCAGGTATATATTATTGGAGGCTGCAGAATGTATGGGCTCCTGTCAGGTATATATTATTGGAGGTAGGAGAATTTATTGGCTCCTACCAGGTATATATTGTTGGAGGCAGCAGAATCTATGGGATCCTGTCAGGTATATATTATTGGAGGTAGGAGAATGTATGGGGTCCTGTCAGGTATATATTATTGGAGGCACCAGAATCTATGGGCTCCTGTCAGGTATATATTATTGGAGGCAGCAGAATCTATGGGCTCCTACCAGGTATATATTATTGGAGGCAGCAGAATCTATGGGCTCCTGTCAGGTATATATTATTGGAGGCAGGAGAATCTATGGGCTCCTGTCAGGTATAAATTATTGGAGGCAGCAGAGTGTATGGGCTCCTGTCAGGTATATATTATTGGAGGCAGAAGAATGTATGGGCTCCTGTCGGGTATATATTATTGGAGGCAGGAGAATGTATGGGCTCCTGTCAGGTATATATTATTGGAGTCAGGAGAATCTATGGGCTCCTGTCCGGTATATATTATTGAAGGCAGCAGAATGTATGGGCTCCTGTCAGGTATATATTATTGGAGGCAGCAGAATCTATGGGCTCCTACCAGGTATATATTATTGGAGGCAGCAGAATCTATGGGCTCCTGTCAGGTGTATATTATTGGAGGCAGTAGAATGTATGGGCTCCTGTCAAGTATATATTATTGGAGGCAGGAGAATGTATGGGCTCCTGTCAGGTATACATTATTGGAGGCAGCAGAATCTATGTGCTCCTGTCAGGTATATATTATTGGAGGCAGCAGAATGAATGGACTCCTGTCAGGTATATATTATTGGAGGCAGGAGAATGTATGAGCTCCTGTTAGGTATATATTATTGGAGGCTGGAGAATGTATGAGCTCCTGTCAGGTATATATTATTAGAGGCAGCAGAATCTATGGTCTCCTGTCAGGTATATATTATTGGAGGCAGGAGAATGTATGGGCTCCTGTCAGGGATATATTATTGGAGGCAGGAGAATGTATGGGCTCCTGTCAGGTATATATTATTGGAGGCAGGAGAATGTATGGGTTCCTGTCAGGTATACATTATTGGAGTCAGCAGAATGTATGCACTCCTGACAGGTATACATTATTGGAGGCCGCAGAATGTATGGGCTCCAGTCAGGTATATATTGTTGGAGTCAGGTGAATGTATGGGCTCCAGTCAGGTATATATTATTGGAGGCAGCAGAATCCATGGGTCCTGTCAGGTATATATTATTGGAGGCAGCAGAGTGTATGGGCTCCTGTCAGGTATACATTAATGGAGGCAGCAGAGTGTATGGGCTCCTGTCAGGTATATATTATTGGAGGCAGCAGAATCTATGGGCTCCTGTCAGGTATACATTATTGGAGGCAGCAGAAACTATGTGCTCCTGTCAGGTATATGTTATTGGAGACAGGAGAATGTATGGGCTCCTGTCAGGTATATATTATTTGAGGCAGCAGAGTGTATGGGCTCCTGTCAGGTATATATTATTGGAGGCAGGAGAATGTATGGGTTCTTGTCAGGTATACATTATTGGAGTCAGCAGAATGTATGCATTCCTGACAGGTATACATTATTGGAGGCCGCAGAATGTATGGGCTCCAGTCAGGTGTATATTATTGGAGGCAGCAGAATGTATGGGCTCCTGTCAGGTATATATTATTAGAGGCAGCAGAATCTATGCCCTCCTGTTAGGTATATATTATTGGAAGCAGGTGAATGTATGGGCTCCTGTCAGGTATATGTGGCACCCCAGGGGTCTGGTTTCCACAGTAATAGCAATATTACGTCTGTGAGCAGGTGGGAGGTTTCCTGGTCAGGCACCCTAAGCATGCCACACCTCCTGCCCAGTCCTGGGAGGGGAAGAACTTCCCCTATATAAAACTGGGGCTGAGGCAGGGTTAGTGAGTAGAGAGAGAGAGGAGTTCCAGACAGAGACGGAGTCTGGTCTGGACACGCAGAAACAGGGACAGAGAGACATCAGGAGCTCTGTAGGAGCCAAGGAGAAGCGCCAGGGGCTGGAGCTGTGCAGAGCTCGCCCTGGGAGAAGGTACCAAAACCGGACACAGGAGTCCGAGGCTGTGGGGGCTAAGATTACCCAGTAGCAGAATCCATCCGGCAGGGGATTCCAGGTCCTCTGGCCATAAAAGCCCGGAGGCTCAGTCACAACGAAGGGACCAGCACCGCCATCCCGGAGCGGAGGCTATCAGAAGGCCCCAAGTCACCAGCCATACGGGTGAGCACCACACGGTATACCCAGGGACGTGGGCTACTTGTAACCGCCGAAAGCAGGGTAGCCAGGAAGGGTACAGACTAATGGGAAGGCCTACAACTCCGCCTGGCCAGGGGAACTCCGGCTTACTCGCAGACTAACCAGGCCCCAACTACTAGCCAGTACTCCCGGGAGGGTCTGCCTTGTACCATCAGTAAAGACCCTGAACTGTACCTTCACGTCTCCGTGCTTTCTTGTCGCATCATCCGTACTGGGATATCCACATCATCACTCCCATCATCATCCCCGCACCTGCTGCCCTGAGGCTATACCTCTCCCGTTGGGGGTTATTTCATCTTCGCTGCATACACATAACATCAGCCTCAGCGGACTGTTTGGCAGCGGCGGTCTCGTACCGCAATCAACGGGTGGCGTAGTCATAACAACATTACGAATAGACTGCCGTCGGTTTGACCACCCTGGGCACGGACCGGGTCTCCGCCACTCGGAGACTACAACCCCCATCGGATCCGGCTCCGGGTATTCCCCCGCGCACACGTGCGCCGCACTACAGCACTGGCCCAGGGGGCGCGTCATATATATTATTGGAGGCAGCAGTGTGTATGGGCTCCTGTCAGGTATACATTATTGGAGGCAGCAGAATCTATGGGCTCCTGTCAGGTATATATTATTGGAGGCAGCAGAGTGTATGAGCTCCTGTCAGGTATATATTATTGGAGGCTGGAGAATGTATGGGCTCCTGTCAGGTATAAATTATTGGAGGCAGCAGAGTGTATGAGCTCCTGTCAGGTATATATTATTGGAGGCAGGAGAATGTATGGGCTCCTGTCAGGTATATATTATTGGAGGCAGAAGAATGTATGGGCTCCTGTCAGGTATATATTATTGGAGGCAGCAGAATCTATGGGCTCCTGTGTAACGGGTCTGGGAGGCGGAACCTCTGAGCAACTATACAAGGGGGCGGTCCTTGTAAGGAAGCGGGTGACTACCAGGGAAGACGGGCAGGTAGTCACGGCAAGTGACAGGGACAGTCTCTGGGTAGAAGGACAGCAGGCAGGTGGCTGGTGAGCACTCCCAGGTGAGCGGGCAGGCTGGTCCATAGACAGACTGACAGGTGTCGGAAGGCAGACCGTCGGACCGCAGGCTTGCAAGCAGGTAAAACGGATATCAGGCGGGTATCAAGCAGGAATCTGGCAGGTGACTGACAGGAAACAGGCAGGAATCTGGCAGGTGACTGGCAGGTAACTGGTAACGGGACCTGAGGGCTGAAGCAGAGTGAAGGCTTTGCAACAACATTGCTCGGGCACCTCCATTTTGGAGGAGGTGCCTTAAATATGGGAGGTCCTCCGGCAATTGGCCGGGGACTCCTTAGGACGGCGCGCGTGGTCCCTTTAAGAGAGGGGGAGCGCGCGTGCGCGCGCCCTAAGCACACTGCCGGGGAAGGAGCGTGTGCCGGAAGCAGCGAGGAGAGAAGCGCTGGAGGACGCTGTGCCAGGAGTGGGGAGGTGAGAGGGACGGCGTCTCTGCCTAGTACGGGGCAGAGACGCCGATGCTATATCCTGTCAGGTATATATTATTGGAGGCTGGTGAATGTATGGGCTCCTGTTATACATTAGTGAAGCTAGCAGAATGTAGCCTACAATGTCTGGTCTCCGTCCAGGTCTTGACTGCAATCCATACATTGACTTGTAAGGGCTCCTCGTGGTATATAATAGTGAAGGCATTACAATTTATTGGTTCCTGCCAGGTATATACAATAGATCATCAGAATCAGGGGCGTAACGTGCACGGCCGATAAGGGGCCGTCTGGCTCCAGCCACTATTTCAGCTGAATGTGCATCCTCGAACACACAATTCAGCTGAAGTGTATTGCAGCGCTAAAACTTGCCGGATCTATGCTCCGCAATACATGCTGCTGGCCAATCTGAGGCGACCGAGGGGTGCATGGCAGTGACGTTATGTGCTCCTGTCAAAATCAACCAATAACAGCTGTGAGCTTCAGATGCGGACGCCGCACAGCATGGTGAGTGCTAGGAAGATGAGAAGCAGCGTTTATTGTTCTTATTCTGTGTATTGACAAACAGCGGGGCCATATGTCAGGATGGGGTTCTAGATGAGGGCCATATACCTGGATGGGGCACATATTTCAGAATGGGGAGTGCATTATACTCTGCTCAAAAAAATAAAGGGAACACTCAAATAACACATCCTAAATCTGAATGATACTTTGCTCTGTACAAAGTTGAATGTGCAGACAACAAAATCACACAAAAATCATCAATGGAAATCAAATTTATTAACCAATAGAGGCCTGGATTTGGAGTAACCCCCAAAATTAAAGTGGAAAAACACACTACAGGCTGATCCAACTTTAATGTAATGTCCTTAAAACAAGTCAAAATGAGGCTCAGTATTGTGTGTGGCCTCCAAGTGCCTGTATGACCTCCCTACAATGCCTGGGCATGCTCCTGATGAGGTTGTGGATGGTCTCTCCTCCCAGTCCTGGACTAAAGCATCCGCCAACTCCTGGACAGTCTGTGGTGCAACGTGATGGATGGAGGATGGACATGATGTCCCAGAATGAGCTCAATCGGATTCAGGTCTGGGGAACAGGCAGGCCAGTCCATAGCTTCAATGAGACGAAATAGACGAAATAGACGAAATAGACGAAATAGACGAAATAGACGAAATAGACGAAATAGACGAAATAGACGAAATAGACGAAATAGACGAAATAGACGAAATAGACGAAATAGACGAAATAGACGAAATAGACGAATAGACGAAATAGACGAAATAGACGAAATAGACGAAATAGACGAAATAGACGAAATAGACGAAATAGACGAAATAGACGAAATAGACGAAATAGACGAAATAGACGAAATAGACGAAATAGACGTACCAGGTATATATTATTGGAGGCAGCAGAATCTATGGGCTCCTGTCAGGTATATATTATTGGAGGCAGGAGAATCTATGGGCTACTGTCAGGTATAAATTATTGGAGGCAGCAGAGTGTATGGGCTCCTGTCAGGTATATATTATTGGAGGCAGGAGAATGTATGGGCTCCTGTCAGGTATATATTATTGGAGGCAGGAGAATGTATGGGCTCCTGTCAGGTATATATTATTGGAGTCAGGAGAATCTATGGGCTCCTGTCAGGTATATATTATTGAAGGCAGCAGAATGTATGGGCTCCTGTCAGGTATATATTATTGGAGGCAGCAGAATCTATGGGCTCCTACCAGGTATATATTATTGGAGGCAGCAGAATCTATGGGCTCCTGTCAGATATATATTATTGGAGGCTGGAGAATGTATGTGCTCCTGTCAGGTATATATTATTGAAGGCAGCAGAATCTATGGGCTCCTACCAGGTATATATTATTGGAGGCAGCAGAATCTATGGGCTCCTGTCTGATATATATTATTGAAGGCAGGAGAATGTATGGGCTCCTGTCAGGTATATATTATTGGAGGCAGGAGAATCTATGTACTCCTGTCAGGTATATATTATTGAAGGCAGCAGAATGTATGGGCTACTGTCAGGTATATATTATTGGAGGCAGCAGAATCTATGGGCTCCTACCAGGTATATATTATTGGATGCAGCAGAATGTATGGGCTCCTGTCAGGTATATATTATTGGAGGCTGCAGAATGTATGGGCTCCTGTCAGGTATATATTATTGGAGGTAGGAGAATCTATTGGCTCCTACCAGGTAAATATTGTTGGAGGCAGCAGAATCTATGGGCTCCTGTCAGGTATATATTATTGGAGGTAGGAGAATGTATGGGCTCCTGTCAGGTATATATTATTGGAGGCACCAGAATCTATGGGCTCCTGTCAGGTATATATTATTGGAGGTAGGAGAATGTATGGGCTCCTGTCAGGTATATATTACTGGAGGCAGCAGAATATATGGGCTCCTGTCCGGTATATATTATAGGAGGCAGCAGAATGTATGGGCTCCTACCAGGTATATATTATTGGAGGCAGCAGAATCTATGGGCTCCTGTCAGGTATATATTATTGGAGGCAGGAGAATCTATGGGCTCCTGTCAGGTATAAATTATTGGAGGCAGCAGAGTGTATGGGCTCCTGTCAGGTATATATTATTGGAGGCAGGAGAATGTATGGGCTCCTGTCAGGTATATATTATTGGAGGCAGGAGAATGTATGGGCTCCTGTCAGGTATATATTATTGGAGTCAGGAGAATCTATGGGATCCTGTCAGGTATATATTATTGAAGGCAGCAGAATGTATGTGCTCCTGTCAGGTATATATTATTGGAGGCAGGAGAATGTATGGGCTCCTGTCAGGTATATATCATTGGAGGCTGGAGAATGTATGTGCTCCTGTCAGGTATATATTATTGAAGGCAGCAGAATCTATGGACTCCTACCAGGTATATGTTATTGGAGGCAGCAGAATCTAACGGCTCCTGTCTGATATATATTATTGAAGGCAGGAGAATGTATGGGCTCCTGTCAGGTATATATTATTGGAGGCAGGAGAATCTATGTACTCCTGTCAGGTATATATTATTGAAGGCAACAGAATGTATGGGCTACTGTAGTGTCGGCGTCCCTGCCCTCTGCTATGCAGGGACGCTGTTCCCCTCACCCCTCTGCTCCGAGCCCGGCGTCCTCCTCCCGCTCTGCTTGCAGTGCGCGCTCCTTCCCGGCCACTGTGTTTAGGGCGTGCGCGCGCGCTCCCTCCCTCTTAAAGGGGCCGCGCGCACCATCCTAAGGACTCCCCGGCCAATGGCCGGAGGACTTCACCATATATAAGGCACCTCCTCCAAAATGGTGGTGCCCGAGCAATGTTGTTGCACTGTTCACTACTCTGCTTCAGCCCTCAGGTCCCGTTGCCAGTTACCTGCCAGTTTCCTGCCAGTTTGCTGTCTGTTTCCTGCCTGTCATCCACTTTCCTGCTTGCTAGCCTGAGGTCCGACGGTCTGCCTTCCTACTCCTGTCAGTCTGTCTATGGACCAGCTTGCCCGCTCACCTGGGAGCGCACATCTGCTACCTGCCTGCTAGACTACCTGGAGGCTCTGCCATCACGTGCTGTGACCACCTGCCAGTCCAGAGACTCTTGCCTGCTCACCTGGGAGCGTACATCTGCTGCCTGTCTGTTGGCCTACCTGGAGGCTCCGCCGTCACGTGCTGTGACCACCTGCCATTCCAGAGACTCCTGCCCGCTCACCTGGGAGCGCTCATCTGCTGCCTGTCTATTGGCCTACCTGGAGGCTCCGCCGTCACGTGCTGTGACCACCTGCCATTCCAGAGACTCCTGCCCGCTCACCTGGGAGCGCTCATCTGCTGCCTGCCTGCTAGCCTACCTGGAGGCTCCGCCGTCACCTGCCGTGACCACCTGCCATTCCAGAGACTCTCGCCTGCTCACCTGGGAGCGCTCATCTGCTGCCTGTCTGTTGGCCTACCTGGAAGCTCAGCCGTCACATGCTGTGACCACCCGTTTATCCAGAGACTCTCGCTTGCTCACCTGGGAGCACACATCTACCATCTGCCTGCTAGCCTACCTGGAGGCTCAGGCATCACAGGTCGTACCTACCCTTTACCCAGAGACTGCCCCGATCACTTGCCGTGACCTCCTGCCCATTCATCCAGAGACTGCCCCGGTCACTTGCCGTGACCTCCAGTCCGTTCACTCAGAGACTGTCCCGATCACCTGCTGTGACTGCCTGCCCGTCTTCCCTGGTTGCCACCCGCTCCCTTACAAGGACCGCCCCCTTGTATAGTAGCTCAGAGGTTCCGCCTCCCAGACCCGTTACAGTTTGCTCGGGCCATGGAACCCGGTGGCACCCAAGCTCCCTCACTCTCGGACCTCTGTCATGAACTGTCCCGTCAGAGGTCCCAACAGGAGTCCATCCTGGGTCACCTGCGGAATGTCAATTCTCGCCTGGACACTCTGACTGCTCCACCAGCAACCACCGCCAGTGCCATGACTCGCAATCCGGCAGCTCCGCTGCCCACCAATACTATGGTATCCTACCCCGGACCCCGGCTTTCTGCACCTCCTCGCTTCGGAGGCGACTCCGCTCAGGCTCGGGGCTTTATAAATCAGTGCACCCTGCACTTTGAACTCCTGTCCCACCAGTTTAACTCCGACCGGGCCAAAATTGCCTTCATCATGTCCCATCTCACCGGGGAGGCCCTGGCCTGGCTAAATCCTCTATGGGAGAGAGGAGACCCCCTGGTGTCCGACTTGCCTGCCTTTCTCACGGCTTTCCGGAAAGTCTTCGATGAACCCAGACGGAAGACCTCATCCGCATCATCTCTGCTACGCCTCCGTCAGGGAAGTCTCACCGTGGGCCAATATGCCATACGGTTCCGTACCCTTGCCTCGGAGCTGGCCTGGGATAACGACGCTCTGGTATCTGTCTTCTGGGAGGGTCTGTCCGGCCGTATTAAAGATGAACTCGCCGGTCGAGACATTCCTACCACTCTCGATGACCTAATAACTCTTGCCACCCGGATTGACCTACAGTTCCAGGAGCGCGCCAAAGAGGTCACCCGTGAGAGGAGGTTTCCACGTCTAGCTCCTACTTTTCAGAAACCTGTCACTCCCTCCGTTTCTCCCCAGGTACACTCTCCTGAGCCTATGCAGGTCGACCAGACCAAGATGGTCAAATCCCGTCAGGACTTACGCCGTGCCGAGGGGAGCTGCTTCTACTGTGGCAGTAAGGAGCACCGGATCCGTACCTGCCCTGAGAGGTCGGGAAACGCCTGTGTCTAGGTTCGCTCAGAGAGGTCGACCTAGACAAGAATAAATCCTCTCCATCTCTGCTGCTGTCAGTCTCAATTATCTGCGGGGAGAATCGTTATTTTGAACTAGCCCAACTTGACTCTGGAGCGGCCGGGAATCTTATTTCACAGGCCCTGGTAGAAAAATACAGCATTCCCACCTAACCTCTGGCTGTACCATTATCTGTCGCTGCTGTGGATGGGGGCCTCTTACCACGTCCCATCCAACTCATCACCGAATCCATAACTCTGCAGGTGGGAATGCTGCATTCTGAGAGCATCTCTTTTCATGTTCTGCCTGGACTCTCTCACGCCCTCTTACTAGGTCTACCTTGGCTCCAGAGACATGCACCCGTGCTTGACTGGCAGACCGGAGAGGTCCTTCGCTGGGGACAGGACTGTCATAAGACTTGTTTGGTTCCTGTTCATCCCGTCCGTCCTTCTCCTACCCCAACTAATCTACCTGGACTTCCGATTCCCTATTGGTCATTTGCTGATGTCTTTAATAAAAAGGAGGCAGAGACATTACCCCCTCATAGACTATACGACTGTCCTATCGACCTGTTACCCGGTACTACGCCTCCCCGTGGGCGTATCTACCTATTGTCCGCTGCTGAGACCCGGTCGATGTCCGAATATATTGAGGAGAATTTGGCCCGGGGATTCATCCGGAAATCTACCTCCCCGGCGGGAGCAGGCTTCTTTTTCGTAAAAAAGAAGGACGGCTCTCTCCATCCCTGTATAGACTATAGAGGCCTTAACCAGATCACGGTGAAGAATAAGTACCCCCTTCCGCTCATTCAAGAATTATTTGATCGTCTGAGGGGGGCTAGAATCTTCACCAAACTGGACCTCCGTGGGGCGTACAACCTGGTCCGTATCCGTCAAGGGGATGAATGGAAGACTGCATTCAACACCCGGGACGGCCACTATGAATATCTGGTAATGCCCTTTGGTCTCTGTAACGCTCCTGCCGTCTTTCAAGAGTTGGTCAATGACATCTTCCGGGACCTTCTTTACTCCTGCGTGGTGGTATACCTGGATGACATCTTGGTCTTCTCTCCGGATCTCCCCACACACCGGAGGGATGTTCGTCAGGTTCTGCTCAGGCTCAGGCAGAATCACCTCTTCGCTAAATATGAGAAGTGCCTCTTTGAGCAGACCTCGCTTCCGTTTTTGGGCTACATTATTTCTCAGACCGGCCTACGAATGGATCCAGAGAAACTGTCTGCCATCCAGAAATGGCCCCGACCGGAGGGGTTGAAGGCCATTCAGCGGTTCCTGGGCTTCGCCAACTACTACCGCCTCTTCATACCGCACTTCTCTTCCCGGACTGCCCCAATTTCCGCGCTCACCCGTAAGGGCACTAATCCCAGAGAGTGGCCGCCTGAAGCAGAGGAGGCCTTTCTTTCCTTAAAACAGGCCTTCTCTTCCGCCCCGGTGCTGCATCGCCCAGATGGCAACAAGCAGTTCTTCCTGGAAGTTGACGCCTCCTCCTCTGGAGCCGGAGCGGTACTTACCCAAAAATCATCTTCCGGGAGAATGGTAACTTGTGGCTTCTTCTCCAAACTCTTCTCCTCTTCTGAGCGCAACTATTCCATAGGAGATCGAGAGTTATTGGCCATCAAGCTGGCATTGGAGGAGTGGCGTTACCTGCTCGAAGGGGCTCTTCACCCGGTAATAATTTACACTGACCACAAGAACTTGGCTTACCTCCAGCATGCCCAGAGACTTAACCCGCGCCAAGCCCGGTGGTCCTTGTTTTTTGCTCGCTTTGATTTTATTCTTCATTTTCGCCCGGCTGACAAAAACATCAAGGCGGACGCCTTGTCCCGATCCTTTCTGGTGTCTGATCTCGAGGAGGAACTGAAACACATCATCGATCCCGCCAGAGTAATGCAGGTGGCTCCCGTGAGTCTAAATCGTCTCCCTCCCGGTAAGACGTTCGTATCAGTACCTGATCGGGAGAAGATCCTACACTGGGGTCACTCGTCTAAACTAGCTGGCCACGCCGGTCAGAAAAAGACCCTCCAGCTTATTACCCGGCACTACTGGTGGCCTACCCTGCACAAGGACGTAATAGACTTTGTTTCTGCATGTGTGTCCTGCGCCCGCAACAAGGTTCCGAGACATCTGCCAGCCGGTCGCCTCCTTCCGCTTCCAGTACTGCTGCCCCCTGGCAGCATATAGCAATGGACTTTATAACTGATCTCCCCATCTCTGCCGGTTGTACGGTCATTTGGGTGGTCGCTGACCGCTTTTCCAAGATGGCTCATTTCGTTCCCCTACCAGGCCTCCCGTCTGCACCCGAGCTGGCTAAAGACTTTATCCGCCACATCTTCCGTCTTCATGGCCTGCCCTCCACATTGTGTCGGATCGTGGGGTACAGTTCACCTCTCGTTTCTGGAGAGCCACTTGTAAACTGCTAGACGTCACCCTGGACTTCTCCTCCGCTTACCACCCACAGTCTAATGGTCAAGTGGAGCGGATCAATCAGAACCTGACCAGTTACCTCCGGCACTTCGTTAATACTCACCATTCAGACTGGATGGATCTCCTGCCATGGGCCGAATTTTCTTACAACAATCACGAGAGCGAATCTTCCTCCAAATCCCCGTTTTTTGTAGTCTTCGGTCAGCATCCTCGGATCCCATTTCCCGTCTCCACTTCGGTGGACAATCCGGCTGCGGAATCTCTTGTTAACAAATTCTCCTCCATTTGGGAGAGCACCCGATCCGCACTCCTTCAGTCGTCCGAGCGGATGAAGAGACACGCCGACAAAAAACGCCTGGATCCTCCACAATTCCGTCCAGGGGATAAGGTCTGGCTCTCGTCCAAGTATGTCCGGCTCAAGATTCCTTCCTATAAGTTAGGGCCTCGGTTCATCGGTCCTCTGGAGGTCATCAGTCAGATCAACCCGGTGGCCTATAAATTGAAACTCCCGGCCAACTTGCGGATCCCTAACTCCTTCCATGTATCTCTCCTCAAACCTGTGGTACTTAACTCTTTTTCCAAGTCTACAGGTACGCCTCCTGCTCCGGTTTCCGCTGAAAACGAATTTGAGGTAGAGAACATTCTGGCCACCAAAAGGGTAAGAGGGAAGACCTTTTTTCTAGTAGATTGGAAGGGGTTTGGTCCTGAAGAGAGAACGTGGGAGCCCCGGGAGAACATCCATGCCCCTCTCATCCTTGATAAATTTCTCTCTGGCCTAAAAAAGGGGGGGCCTAAAGGGGGGGGTACTGTAGCATCGGCGTCCCTGCCCTCTGCTAGGCAGGGACGCTGTTCCCCTCACCCCTCTGCTCCGAGCCCGGCGTCCTCCTCCCGCTCTGCTTGCAGCGCACGCTCCTTCCCGGCCACTGTGCTTAGGGCGCGCGCGCTCCCTCCCTCTTAAAGGGGCCGCGCGCGCCATCCTAAGGAGTCCCCGGCCAATGGCCGGAGGACTTCACCATATATAAGGCACCTCCTCCAAAATGGAGGTGCCCGAGCAATGTTGTTGCACTGTTCACTACTCTGCTTCAGCCCTCAGGTCCCGTTGCCAGTTACCTGCCAGTTACCTGCCAGTTAAATGCCAGTTTCCTGCCAGTTTGCTGTCGGTTTCCTGCCTGTCATCCGCTTTCCTGCTTGCTAGCCTGAGGTCCAACGGTCTGCCTTCCTACTCCTGTCAGTCTGTCTATGGACCAGCTTGCCCGCTCACCTGGGAGCGCACATCTGCTACCTGCCTGCTAGCCTACCTGGAGGCTCCGCCGTCACGTGCTGTGACCACCTGCCAGTCCAGAGACTCTTGCCTGCTCACCTGGGAGCGCACATCTGCTGCCTGTCTGTTGGCCTACCTGGAGGCTCCGCCGTCACGTGCTGTGACCACCTGCCATTCCAGAGACTCCTGCCCGCTCACCTGGGAGCGCTCATCTACTGCCTGTCTGTTGGCCTACCTGGAGGCTCCGCCGTCACGTGCTGTGACCACCTGCCATTCCAGAGACTCCTGCCGCTCACCTGGGAGCGCTCATCTGCTGCCTGCCTGCTAGCCTACCTGGAGGCTCCGCCGTCACGTGCCGTGACCACCTGCCATTCCAGAGACTCTCGCCTGCTCACCTGGGAGCGCTCATCTGCTGCCTGTCTGTTGGCCTACCTGGAGGCTCAGCCGTCACATGCTGTGACCACCCGTTTATCCAGAGACTCTCGCTTGCTCACCTGGGAGCACACATCTACCATCTGCCTGCTAGCCTACCTGGAGGCTCAGCCATCACAGGTCCTACCTACCCTTTACCCAGAGACTGCCCCGGTCACTTGCCGTGACCTCCTGCCCGTTCATCCAGAGACTGCCCCGGTCACTTGCCGTGACCTCCAGCCCGTTCACTCAGAGACTGTCCCGATCACCTGCTGTGACTGCCTGCCCGTCTTCCCTGGTTGCCACCCGCTCCCTTACAAGGACCGCCCCCTTGTATAGTAGCTCAGAGGTTCCGCCTCCCAGACCCGTTACAGCTACTGTCAGGTATATATTATTGGAGGCAGCAGAATCTATGGGCTCCTACCAGGTATATATTATTGGAGGCAGCAGAATCTATGGGCTCCTGTCAGGTGTATATTATTGGAGGCAGTAGAATGTATGGGCTCCTGTCAAGTATATATTATTGGAGGCAGGAGAATGTATGGGCTCCTGTCAGGTATATATTATTGGAGGCAGGAGAATCTATGGGCTCCTGTCAGGTATACATTATTGGAGGCAGCAGAATCTATGTGCTCCTGTCAGGTATATATTATTGGAGGCAGCAGAATGAATGGACTCCTGTCAGGTATACATTATTGGAGGCAGGAGAATGTATGAGCTCCTGTTAGGTATATATTATTGGAGGCTGGAGAATGTATGAGCTCCTGTCAGGTATATATTATTAGAGGCAGCAGAATCTATGGTCTCCTGTCAGGTATATATTATTGGAGGCAGGAGAATGTATGGGTTCCTGTCAGGTATACATTATTGGAGTCAGCAGAATGTATGTGTGACACCCCAGGGGTCTGGTTGCCACAGTGATAGAGATATTATGTCTGAGAGCAGGTGGGAGGTCCTTTGGTCAGGGATCCTGTGCATGCCACACCTCCTGCCCAGTCTTGGGAGGGGAAGAACTTCCCCTATATAAACCCGGGGCTGAAGCAGGGTTAGCAGACAAGGAGAGTAGAGACAAGAAGCAGCATAGGAAACAGCAGAGTTACAAGGAGTCAGGGGCTGGCAGCTGCAGAGCTCGCCCTGACTAAGAAGACTTCTTACCGGACTCGGAGTCCGAGGCTGTGGGGGCTAATCTCTACCCAGCAGCAGAATCCGTCAGGCAGGGGATTTCAGGTCCTCTGGCCCAGAAGCCCGAAGGCACGGTCACACGCGTGGGACCAGCACCGCCATCGTGGAGCAGAAGCCATTAGAAGGCCCCGAGTCACCGGCCATACGGGTGAGCACCACACGGTACACTGAGGGACGTGGGCTACTTACATCAGCTTCTAGCAAGGTAGCCAGAAGAGTACAGTCAGTTTGGGAGGCCTACAACTCCGCCTGGCCAGGGGAGATCCCATCTGCTCAAGGACTGACCAGGCCCCGTTCGCTAGCAAGTACTCCGGGAGGGTCTATCGTTGTTACCAGTAAAGACCCTGAACTACACCGTACCGTCTCTGAGTGGTTCCTGCTACCCCCATCATCCACGTCGGCTGCCCTGAGGCCATACCCCTCCCGTTGGGGGTTATACTATCACGCTGCTCAATCCTATCACCGGCCTCAGCGGTCTGCCCCGCAGCAGCAGCTTCCTGGCTGCACTCAACGGGTGGCGTAGTCATCAACTATTTACTACTAATAGACTGCCGTCTAGTTTGACTCCCTGGGCACGGACCGGGTCACCGCCACGAGACTACAACCCTCCACAGATCCGGCTCCGGGTAAGCTCCCGCGTGCGCAACGCAGCGCGACACAGGCCCAGGGGCGCGTCATATGCACTCCTAACAGGTATATATTATAGGAGGCAGCAGAATGTATGGGCTCCAGTCAGGTATATATTATGGGAGGCAGCAGAATCTATGGGCTCATGTTAGGTATATATTATTGGAGGCAGGTGAATGTATGGGCTCCTGTCAGGTATATATTATTGGAGGCAGGTGAATGTATGGGCTACAGTCAGGTATATATTATTGGAGGCAGCAGAATCCATGGGTCCTGTCAGGTATATATTATTGGAGGCAGCAGAGTGTATGGGCTCCTGTCAGGTATACATTAATGGAGGCAGCAGAGTGTATGGGCTACTGTCAGGTATATATTATTGGAGGCAGCAGAGTGTATGAGCTCCTGTCAGGTATATATTATTGGAGGCTGCAGAATGTATGGGCTCCTGTCAATTATATATTATTGGAGGCTGGAGAATGTATGGGCTCCTGTCAGGTATATATTATTGGAAGATAGCAGAATGTATGGGCTCCTGTAAGGTATATATTATTGGAGGCAGCAGAATGTATTGGCTCCTGTCAGGTATATATTATTAGAGGCAGGAGAATCTATGGGCTCCTGTCAGGTATATGTTATTGGAGGCAGGAGAATCTATGGGCTCCTGTCAGGTATATATTATTGGAGGCAGGAGAATGTATGGGCTCCTGTCAGGTATATATTATTGGGGGCAGCAGAATGTATGGGCTCCTGTCAGGTATATATTATTGGAGGCAGGAGAATCTATGGGCTCCTGTCAGGTATATATTATTGGAGGCAGCAGAATGTATGGGCTCCTGTCAGGTATATATTATTGGAGGCAGGAGAATCTATGGGCTCCTGTCAGGTTTATATTACTGGAGGCAGCAGAATGTATGGGCTCCTGTCAGGTATATAGTATTGGAGGCAGGAGAATGTATGGGCTCCTGTCAGGTATATATTATTGGAGGCAGCAGAATGTATGGGGTCCTGTCAGGTATATATTATTGGATGCTGCAGAATCTATGGGCTCCTGTCAGGTATATATTATTGGAGGCAGCAGAATCTATGGGCTCCTGTCAGGTATATATTATTGGAGGCAGGAGAATGTATGGGCTCCTGTAGGATATATATTATTGGAGGCAAGAGAATCTATGGGCTCCCGTAAGGTATATATTATTGGAGGCAGGAGAATCTATGGGCTCCTGTCAGGTATATATTATTGGAGGCAGGAGAATGTATGGGCTCCTGTGGGGTATATATTATTGGAGGCAGGAGAATCTATGGGCTCCTGTAAGGTATATATTATTGGAGGCAGGAGAATCTATGGGCTCCTGTCAGGTATATATTATTGGAGGCAGGAGAATGTATGGGCTCCTGTTGGGTATATATTATTGGAGGCAGGAGAATCTATGGGCTCCTACCAGGTATATATTATTAGAGGCAGCAGAATCTATGGGCTCCTGTCAGGTATATATTATTGGAGCCAGCAGAATGTATGGGCTCCTGTCAGGTATATATTATTGGATGCTGCAGAATGTATTGGCTCCTGTCAGGTATATATTATTGGAGGCTGCAGAATGTATGGGCTCCTGTCAGGTATATATTATTGGAGGTAGGAGAATTTATTGGCTCCTACCAGGTATATATTGTTGGAGGCAGCAGAATCTATGGGATCCTGTCAGGTATATATTATTGGAGGCACCAGAATCTATGGGCTCCTGTCAGGTATATATTATTGGATGCTGCAGAATGTATTGGCTCCTGTCAGGTATATATTATTGGAGGCTGCAGAATGTATGGGCTCCTGTCAGGTATATATTATTGGAGGTAGGAGAATTTATTGGCTCCTACCAGGTATATATTATTGGAGGTAGGAGAATGTATGGGGTCCTGTCAGGTATATATTATTGGAGGCACCAGAATCTATGGGCTCCTGTCAGGTATATATTATTGGAGGCAGCAGAATCTATGGGCTCCTACCAGGTATATATTATTGGAGGCAGCAGAATCTATGGGCTCCTGTCAGGTATATATTATTGGAGGCAGGAGAATCTATGGGCTCCTGTCAGGTATAAATTATTGGAGGCAGCAGAGTGTATGGGCTCCTGTCAGGTATATATTATTGGAGGCAGAAGAATGTATGGGCTCCTGTCGGGTATATATTATTGGAGGCAGGAGAATGTATGGGCTCCTGTCAGGTATATATTATTGGAGTCAGGAGAATCTATGGGCTCCTGTCCGGTATATATTATTGAAGGCAGCAGAATGTATGGGCTCCTGTCAGGTATATATTATTGGAGGCAGCAGAATCTATGGGCTCCTACCAGGTATATATTATTGGAGGCAGCAGAATCTATGGGCTCCTGTCAGGTGTATATTATTGGAGGCAGTAGAATGTATGGGCTCCTGTCAAGTATATATTATTGGAGGCAGGAGAATGTATGGGCTCCTGTCAGGTATACATTATTGGAGGCAGCAGAATCTATGTGCTCCTGTCAGGTATATATTATTGGAGGCAGCAGAATGAATGGACTCCTGTCAGGTATATATTATTGGAGGCAGGAGAATGTATGAGCTCCTGTTAGGTATATATTATTGGAGGCTGGAGAATGTATGAGCTCCTGTCAGGTATATATTATTAGAGGCAGCAGAATCTATGGTCTCCTGTCAGGTATATATTATTGGAGGCAGGAGAATGTATGGGCTCCTGTCAGGGATATATTATTGGAGGCAGGAGAATGTATGGGCTCCTGTCAGGTATATATTATTGGAGGCAGGAGAATGTATGGGTTCCTGTCAGGTATACATTATTGGAGTCAGCAGAATGTATGCACTCCTGACAGGTATACATTATTGGAGGCCGCAGAATGTATGGGCTCCAGTCAGGTATATATTGTTGGAGTCAGGTGAATGTATGGGCTCCAGTCAGGTATATATTATTGGAGGCAGCAGAATCCATGGGTCCTGTCAGGTATATATTATTGGAGGCAGCAGAGTGTATGGGCTCCTGTCAGGTATACATTAATGGAGGCAGCAGAGTGTATGGGCTCCTGTCAGGTATATATTATTGGAGGCAGCAGAATCTATGGGCTCCTGTCAGGTATACATTATTGGAGGCAGCAGAAACTATGTGCTCCTGTCAGGTATATGTTATTGGAGACAGGAGAATGTATGGGCTCCTGTCAGGTATATATTATTTGAGGCAGCAGAGTGTATGGGCTCCTGTCAGGTATATATTATTGGAGGCAGGAGAATGTATGGGTTCTTGTCAGGTATACATTATTGGAGTCAGCAGAATGTATGCATTCCTGACAGGTATACATTATTGGAGGCCGCAGAATGTATGGGCTCCAGTCAGGTGTATATTATTGGAGGCAGCAGAATGTATGGGCTCCTGTCAGGTATATATTATTAGAGGCAGCAGAATCTATGCCCTCCTGTTAGGTATATATTATTGGAAGCAGGTGAATGTATGGGCTCCTGTCAGGTATATGTGGCACCCCAGGGGTCTGGTTTCCACAGTAATAGCAATATTACGTCTGTGAGCAGGTGGGAGGTTTCCTGGTCAGGCACCCTAAGCATGCCACACCTCCTGCCCAGTCCTGGGAGGGGAAGAACTTCCCCTATATAAAACTGGGGCTGAGGCAGGGTTAGTGAGTAGAGAGAGAGAGGAGTTCCAGACAGAGACGGAGTCTGGTCTGGACACGCAGAAACAGGGACAGAGAGACATCAGGAGCTCTGTAGGAGCCAAGGAGAAGCGCCAGGGGCTGGAGCTGTGCAGAGCTCGCCCTGGGAGAAGGTACCAAAACCGGACACAGGAGTCCGAGGCTGTGGGGGCTAAGATTACCCAGTAGCAGAATCCATCCGGCAGGGGATTCCAGGTCCTCTGGCCATAAAAGCCCGGAGGCTCAGTCACAACGAAGGGACCAGCACCGCCATCCCGGAGCGGAGGCTATCAGAAGGCCCCAAGTCACCAGCCATACGGGTGAGCACCACACGGTATACCCAGGGACGTGGGCTACTTGTAACCGCCGAAAGCAGGGTAGCCAGGAAGGGTACAGACTAATGGGAAGGCCTACAACTCCGCCTGGCCAGGGGAACTCCGGCTTACTCGCAGACTAACCAGGCCCCAACTACTAGCCAGTACTCCCGGGAGGGTCTGCCTTGTACCATCAGTAAAGACCCTGAACTGTACCTTCACGTCTCCGTGCTTTCTTGTCGCATCATCCGTACTGGGATATCCACATCATCACTCCCATCATCATCCCCGCACCTGCTGCCCTGAGGCTATACCTCTCCCGTTGGGGGTTATTTCATCTTCGCTGCATACACATAACATCAGCCTCAGCGGACTGTTTGGCAGCGGCGGTCTCGTACCGCAATCAACGGGTGGCGTAGTCATAACAACATTACGAATAGACTGCCGTCGGTTTGACCACCCTGGGCACGGACCGGGTCTCCGCCACTCGGAGACTACAACCCCCATCGGATCCGGCTCCGGGTATTCCCCCGCGCACACGTGCGCCGCACTACAGCACTGGCCCAGGGGGCGCGTCATATATATTATTGGAGGCAGCAGTGTGTATGGGCTCCTGTCAGGTATACATTATTGGAGGCAGCAGAATCTATGGGCTCCTGTCAGGTATATATTATTGGAGGCAGCAGAGTGTATGAGCTCCTGTCAGGTATATATTATTGGAGGCTGGAGAATGTATGGGCTCCTGTCAGGTATAAATTATTGGAGGCAGCAGAGTGTATGAGCTCCTGTCAGGTATATATTATTGGAGGCAGGAGAATGTATGGGCTCCTGTCAGGTATATATTATTGGAGGCAGAAGAATGTATGGGCTCCTGTCAGGTATATATTATTGGAGGCAGCAGAATCTATGGGCTCCTGTGTAACGGGTCTGGGAGGCGGAACCTCTGAGCAACTATACAAGGGGGCGGTCCTTGTAAGGAAGCGGGTGACTACCAGGGAAGACGGGCAGGTAGTCACGGCAAGTGACAGGGACAGTCTCTGGGTAGAAGGACAGCAGGCAGGTGGCTGGTGAGCACTCCCAGGTGAGCGGGCAGGCTGGTCCATAGACAGACTGACAGGTGTCGGAAGGCAGACCGTCGGACCGCAGGCTTGCAAGCAGGTAAAACGGATATCAGGCGGGTATCAAGCAGGAATCTGGCAGGTGACTGACAGGAAACAGGCAGGAATCTGGCAGGTGACTGGCAGGTAACTGGTAACGGGACCTGAGGGCTGAAGCAGAGTGAAGGCTTTGCAACAACATTGCTCGGGCACCTCCATTTTGGAGGAGGTGCCTTAAATATGGGAGGTCCTCCGGCAATTGGCCGGGGACTCCTTAGGACGGCGCGCGTGGTCCCTTTAAGAGAGGGGGAGCGCGCGTGCGCGCGCCCTAAGCACACTGCCGGGGAAGGAGCGTGTGCCGGAAGCAGCGAGGAGAGAAGCGCTGGAGGACGCTGTGCCAGGAGTGGGGAGGTGAGAGGGACGGCGTCTCTGCCTAGTACGGGGCAGAGACGCCGATGCTATATCCTGTCAGGTATATATTATTGGAGGCTGGTGAATGTATGGGCTCCTGTTATACATTAGTGAAGCTAGCAGAATGTAGCCTACAATGTCTGGTCTCCGTCCAGGTCTTGACTGCAATCCATACATTGACTTGTAAGGGCTCCTCGTGGTATATAATAGTGAAGGCATTACAATTTATTGGTTCCTGCCAGGTATATACAATAGATCATCAGAATCAGGGGCGTAACGTGCACGGCCGATAAGGGGCCGTCTGGCTCCAGCCACTATTTCAGCTGAATGTGCATCCTCGAACACACAATTCAGCTGAAGTGTATTGCAGCGCTAAAACTTGCCGGATCTATGCTCCGCAATACATGCTGCTGGCCAATCTGAGGCGACCGAGGGGTGCATGGCAGTGACGTTATGTGCTCCTGTCAAAATCAACCAATAACAGCTGTGAGCTTCAGATGCGGACGCCGCACAGCATGGTGAGTGCTAGGAAGATGAGAAGCAGCGTTTATTGTTCTTATTCTGTGTATTGACAAACAGCGGGGCCATATGTCAGGATGGGGTTCTAGATGAGGGCCATATACCTGGATGGGGCACATATTTCAGAATGGGGAGTGCATTATACTCTGCTCAAAAAAATAAAGGGAACACTCAAATAACACATCCTAAATCTGAATGATACTTTGCTCTGTACAAAGTTGAATGTGCAGACAACAAAATCACACAAAAATCATCAATGGAAATCAAATTTATTAACCAATAGAGGCCTGGATTTGGAGTAACCCCCAAAATTAAAGTGGAAAAACACACTACAGGCTGATCCAACTTTAATGTAATGTCCTTAAAACAAGTCAAAATGAGGCTCAGTATTGTGTGTGGCCTCCAAGTGCCTGTATGACCTCCCTACAATGCCTGGGCATGCTCCTGATGAGGTTGTGGATGGTCTCTCCTCCCAGTCCTGGACTAAAGCATCCGCCAACTCCTGGACAGTCTGTGGTGCAACGTGATGGATGGAGGATGGACATGATGTCCCAGAATGAGCTCAATCGGATTCAGGTCTGGGGAACAGGCAGGCCAGTCCATAGCTTCAATGAGGCGACATAGGCGACATAGGCGACATAGGCGACATAGGCGACATAGGCGACATAGGCGACATAGGCGACATAGGCGACATAGGCGACATAGGCGACATAGGCGACATAGGCGACATAGGCGACATAGGCGACATAGGCGACATAGGCGACATAGGCGACATAGGCGACATAGGCGACATAGGCGACATAGGCGACATAGGCGACATAGGCGACATAGGCGACATAGGCGACATAGGCGACATAGGCGACATAGGCGACATAGGCGACATAGGCGACATAGGCGACATAGGCGACATAGGCGACATAGGCGACATAGGCGACATAGGCGACATAGGCGACATAGGCGACATAGGCGACATAGGCGACATAGGCGACATAGGCGACATAGGCGACATAGGCGACATAGGCGACATAGGCGACATAGGCGACATAGGCGACATAGGCGACATAGGCGACATAGGCGACATAGGCGACATAGGCGACATAGGCGACATAGGCGACATAGGCGACATAGGCGACATAGGCGACATAGGCGACATAGGCGACATAGGCGACATAGGCGACATAGGCGACATAGGCGACATAGGCGACATAGGCGACATAGGCGACATAGGCGACATAGGCGACATAGGCGACATAGGCGACATAGGCGACATAGGCGACATAGGCGACATAGGCGACATAGGCGACATAGGCGACATAGGCGACATAGGCGACATAGGCGACATAGGCGACATAGGCGACATAGGCGACATAGGCGACATAGGCGACATAGGCGACATAGGCGACATAGGCGACATAGGCGACATAGGCGACATAGGCGACATAGGCGACATAGGCGACATAGGCGACATAGGCGACATAGGCGACATAGGCGACATAGGCGACATAGGCGACATAGGCGACATAGGCGACATAGGCGACATAGGCGACATAGGCGACATAGGCGACATAGGCGACATAGGCGACATAGGCGACATAGGCGACATAGGCGACATAGGCGACATAGGCGACATAGGCGACATAGGCGACATAGGCGACATAGGCGACATAGGCGACATAGGCGACATAGGCGACATAGGCGACATAGGCGACATAGGCGACATAGGCGACATAGGCGACATAGGCGACATAGGCGACATAGGCGACATAGGCGACATAGGCGACATAGGCGACATAGGCGACATAGGCGACATAGGCGACATAGGCGACATAGGCGACATAGGCGACATAGGCGACATAGGCGACATAGGCGACATAGGCGACATAGGCGACATAGGCGACATAGGCGACATAGGCGACATAGGCGACATAGGCGACATAGGCGACATAGGCGACATAGGCGACATAGGCGACATAGGCGACATAGGCGACATAGGCGACATAGGCGACATAGGCGACATAGGCGACATAGGCGACATAGGCGACATAGGCGACATAGGCGACATAGGCGACATAGGCGACATAGGCGACATAGGCGACATAGGCGACATAGGCGACATAGGCGACATAGGCGACATAGGCGACATAGGCGACATAGGCGACATAGGCGACATAGGCGACATAGGCGACATAGGCGACATAGGCGACATAGGCGACATAGGCGACATAGGCGACATAGGCGACATAGGCGACATAGGCGACATAGGCGACATAGGCGACATAGGCGACATAGGCGACATAGGCGACATAGGCGACATAGGCGACATAGGCGACATAGGCGACATAGGCGACATAGGCGACATAGGCGACATAGGCGACATAGGCGACATAGGCGACATAGGCGACATAGGCGACATAGGCGACATAGGCGACATAGGCGACATAGGCGACATAGGCGACATAGGCGACATAGGCGACATAGGCGACATAGGCGACATAGGCGACATAGGCGACATAGGCGACATAGGCGACATAGGCGACATAGGCGACATAGGCGACATAGGCGACATAGGCGACATAGGCGACATAGGCGACATAGGCGACATAGGCGACATAGGCGACATAGGCGACATAGGCGACATAGGCGACATAGGCGACATAGGCGACATAGGCGACATAGGCGACATAGGCGACATAGGCGACATAGGCGACATAGGCGACATAGGCGACATAGGCGACATAGGCGACATAGGCGACATAGGCGACATAGGCGACATAGGCGACATAGGCGACATAGGCGACATAGGCGACATAGGCGACATAGGCGACATAGGCGACATAGGCGACATAGGCGACATAGGCGACATAGGCGACATAGGCGACATAGGCGACATAGGCGACATAGGCGACATAGGCGACATAGGCGACATAGGCGACATAGGCGACATAGGCGACATAGGCGACATAGGCGACATAGGCGACATAGGCGACATAGGCGACATAGGCGACATAGGCGACATAGGCGACATAGGCGACATAGGCGACATAGGCGACATAGGCGACATAGGCGACATAGGCGACATAGGCGACATAGGCGACATAGGCGACATAGGCGACATAGGCGACATAGGCGACATAGGCGACATAGGCGACATAGGCGACATAGGCGACATAGGCGACATAGGCGACATAGGCGACATAGGCGACATAGGCGACATAGGCGACATAGGCGACATAGGCGACATAGGCGACATAGGCGACATAGGCGACATAGGCGGAAGAAGAGGAGGAAGAAGAGGAGGAAGAAGAGGAGGAAGAAGAGGAGGAAGGAGGACGATGAGACGTCAGAAAAGCAAAGAAATGTGGGATCTTCGCCCTCGCTGTCGGTCTCAGTGTAGGAGGCAACAAAAGAGTATGCCTCCTCCGCTGAATAGCGAGTTTGGGATGAGCCGGCCATTTTTTTTTTTCTCGTGTATGTGGTGCGTGTGTGTCAGTACTTTATTTAGAGTGTGTGTGTGTGTGTGTGTGTGTGTGTCAGTATGCTTGGTGTGAATGTGAACTTTTTTTTCCTGAAAAGAAAAAAAAAAAAGAGAAAAAAAAGAACTCCCGTAGGTGGTTCTAACAGCGAGCACGAGTGCGGATCGGTGAACTATGTCACCAATCAACTCTCGGCAGCTGCTGGGTGTGTGCGTGGATGTGGTGCAAAGGTGGGGAGGGGTCGAATTGACAGGGTCAAGAAAAAGAACAGAAAGAAAGAAAAAAAAAAAGAAAAAAAGAAAAGATGTGAAAAGCAGCAAGCACAGACGTTGATCAGTGACGTAGACACTGCTCAGCGCTCGGCCGCTGCAGGACGCACAAAAAAAAAAAAATTGGTAAAAGGAGGAGGTGGGGGGGGGGGGGAGAGGAGAGGGGTGGATGAGGGGAGAACAGTGCTTAACAAGTCTTCTCTGTTCTTCTTTCAGCAGGATCAGCAGCAGGTTCTGGAAGAGGCTCAGGAGCAGGATCCGCAGGATAAGGAGCTGGAGACCGACGACCCAGGAGACAGGAGGATCCAGGACCCTGGGGAGCAGGTAGGAGAGAAAGGTCTTGTAGTGTCACAGAAGATTGTGGAACTACAAGGCCCAGCACAGAGTGATCAGACGTGACCGCTCTGTAGAAATCCTCACCAAGTGTGAGGATCTGCAGGGCGGTCACAGGGTGGTGACAGGCAGGTCACCTCCCGGTCAGGTACTCTGATTGGTGTGATTGATGATGACATCGATCGCACCAATCAGAGATGGCTGGGGCCTGGGCACGCACCACAGGGGGTTACAGGGAGGTGACAGGCAGGTCACAAGCCGTCACTGCCCTGTGACCGCCAGGTCACCTGTATTCATATACTCTGATTGGAGCGATCGATGATGACAATCAGAGCTGGCTGGGGGCTGGCAGGGGGCTTGTATGACTTCACAGGGGGTCATGGGAAGGTGACAGGCAGCACCGATCCTAGTCTGCACAGCACTGTTTCCGGCAATCTGCTTGCCGGAAACAGTGAGAAATGCTTTGATTGGCTGTTCAGAATTTAACAGCCAATCACAGCGATCATGGGTGCGGGGGGGGGGGTGGCGCCACCCCCCCGAGATGCCGGCGCCATCTACCCTGAGGTAAGATGGCACCGGAATTTTAATTTTATCACCGCGACTTCGGTCGCGGTGCCGCTTTAAAGATAGGGCGTACTAATATATATCAGGTCCATAAGTCCCAGGGCACAGATACGTATTAGTACGCCTTGGGTCAGAAAGGGGTTAAATGTGTTTCGGTGTACCTCTGAATTACATTTTTAACACCACAGAAAAACTTTGATTTTTACTGCAGGCGTAGATTTCATTAAATCACATCCGCTGTGCTTGGACATTTAGGCCGTGTTCACATATAGCATAAATGCTGTGTTTTTTCAGCTGCTTTTTGGAACAGTCATTTTGCAGCATCTAAATGGCCAAGAAAAATGGATGTGATGTCATGAAAACTGCTCTGTGGCCTAAAGAAACTGCTGATCTGTACGGTTGTGTTTTTTTTTTTTTTTTTTTTTACGTCTAGAGCCTAAAAAGAGAGAAAATGCATGTAAAAAGACTGCAGTTACTTGAAGGCTATTAGCCCACGTTGCAGAAATGAAGCAGAAAATTTCTGCTTCATTTCCGCATGTCCTCTCCCGGAAAAACGCTTGCGGAATTTGGCAAGCGCTAATTGCGCGTTTTAGAAACGTTTGGGACATGCGGAAATGCCTTATCAATGCAATAAGAAAACGCAAGGCAATTCCGCGTAAACGCAAAATTAATGGCCATGCTGCGGATTTTTGAGGGCATCAAAAACGCTGCGGCATTGAAATTGCGGATTCTCATTGGTGACCATGGGGGACGGATTACCAAGCGTTTCACAAGCATTTACGCTGCGGAAATTCCGCAGCATATACGCTTGTAAAACGCTACGTGGGCACATTACCCTGAGTGCAAAATCAAAGCTATTCTGTATTATAAAAAAAAATTAACAATGCGGCTTCACATCTGCACCAAAAAACATCAAATAAGGGAGAAAAGGCATAAAAAAATGCAGCAAATATGCAATAATCAGAGAAGATTGTTAATGTGTAGTTTGGTGTGGACATCTGCAGAAAACTAAAAAATAGAGTATTTATTCAACATGTGAACATGGCCTTGCAGACAAAAAAAAGCCAGATGTCAAACAGTGAAGCTACATAAAGATGAGAAAGTTGAACGGACAGAAAATAAATCCATAGATCCCAACTAAAATAAGCACGACGCACAGATGACAACATGACAGCCCTGGCTAATCAAGTCACGCCGAATGAAGTAAGGTTAGTAGTGTTGCATGAGCATGCTCAGTTAACCCTTTTAACAGAGCACGTTCGGGGCGGCCCGAGTATTTTCGGCATCTATAAATTACGCTCGTGCAAAACTATAGGTAAGAGATTCGTGGCCTCCTGTCCAGCATACCATGAATTGATCTGCTCAGCTCTAGTTCCAACTGTCCCGGATACGGCGAACAACCCCGTATAAATAGGCTAGCTGTTGAATCCGTTCTACGCCCGGGTAGCGAGCATCTTTATTGGTATATTGGTCTCCCATGCTGGTATGTGCTGCCCCCACCATCCTATCCTGGTATGCATGGCACCCCTCAGCCCCCCAATCCTGTTATGCGTGGCACCCCTCACCCCCCCCCCCCCAATCCTGGTATGCATGGGACCCTCACCCCTTTCACGCTGCACACATACAAAAAAATAAACACTTATACTCACCTTTCTTCCCAGCGCTGCTGTGTCCCGTTCTGCCGGAAGCCGGGGGAGGAGTGCGGCGCCAGAGTAAGCGCATGCCCGTATCGCGCTGTTCGCCGCGATTTTGCTGAAGACACACTGCAAATGTGTCTTCAGTAAAATGGCGCCGGATATTCCGACGCCTCACTCCTGCCCCAGTCTCCGGCGATGAGGCGCAGCGGCAACGCTACACCCGGTCAGGTAAGTATGGCGCCGGAGATCATTCAGTGCCTACGCATACCGTGATCTCAGGAGCCATACACACTCCTTACGGCTTCATGCGTTCTTCTGTCTGGAGCCAGGCCGTGCAGGCGTGTCGCGCTTGCGCAGTCTATAAAGGCTTCAGACAGAGACACGCATCTCCGATTATATTATAGATAACTGCCTTTCTGTTCTGCTATCTGCAGCATGTGGTCTGAGGCACAATCTAGCACCGTCCTCACGTGTGGCCTGGGGCACGGCCGGCACAGTCTAGCACCGTCCTCACGTGTGGCCTGGGGCACGGCCGGCACAGTCTAGCACCGTCCTCACGTGTGGCCTGGGGCACGGCCGGCACAGTCTAGCACCGTCCTCACGTGTGGCCTGGGGCACGGCCGGCACAGTCTAGCACCGTCCTCACGTGTGGCCTGGGGCACGGCCGGCACAGTCTAGCACCGTCCTCACGTGTGGCCTGGGGCACGGCCGGCACAGTCTAGTAACGTCCAGTCCTATGGATGTCACTGGTCTTTATCCGACATGGTCCTCCTTCTCTCTTTCATGTGGATTACACATCGTCAGCCACACAGCCTCTGTCATCACGCTCCTGCGCAAGCACACTTCTCTCTGCCCTTTCCCCGCACAGAGCAGAGGTGCGCCTGCGCAGGAGCACGATGGAAGACACGGTCTGGATGATGTAGAACACGTCATCCACTTGAAGAAAGAAGGGCGGCAATCTCACGAAGAGGAGGTGCCGGATTAACACTACAGAAACCCATTGGACGGGACCGCCCTGTAGGCAAGTCTAATATAAAGTTTTTTTACGTTATGTAGATCGGCTTGGGGACTTATATACAGCATTCTAGGGCATACAGGTGGTGGTCATACTTTATATGGGGAAGACCAGGTGACAGGTTCCCTTTAAGCAGGTTTTCATCTATGTAGCTTGCAAAAGTGAACTTCATGCTTTCAAAAGTGGTTTACCTGTCTAAGCCATGTTATTATAGTACTTTTACATGGTTTACACAGATGCATCATGGGCTTTTCCTGCCCTATGAGTAAAATGAAAGGCTAAAATACAATGTGGAAACTTAATCAGAAATGTTTTATTTACATTCAGAACAGGTTTAAAAGAAACAAATAACCATTACCACAGAAATCTAAAACTTTTACTTGTAGAAATAACATTTTAACATTATGTATAGAAATAATTCTAATTTTATAAAAGTGCATTTATGGGAGGATTGTGGGTAAGGTTTTTGGCTTTGCCCCGACCCCTCGGCCTGCCTCTGGTGTCTGAAGTTTCGGTGTCCAGGAACTGAGATCATGATGCCTGCTTAGGATAGCAAATCAATAGCCTTGAAAAACCCAGGAATAAGGGAAGGGGGTCTTTGGGGAAATTGGTCTCGAAAACAAGGCAGCGTGGAAAATTCTATTTTGTGGATGTAGGCGACAACGTCTCAGACCCAAGCATTGTTGACTACTGAGAGCCAGTCATCCCGGAACAAAAGAAGATGGCCGCCCACCCTGAGAAACATCCCAAGTGGGAACATCGCATCATACCGAAGAGAATCTGCTAGATCCAGATCTGGGCATGGCAGACCGGCGCTGGTGGGTTCGTTGATGCCAGGAGGGGGCTAGCCTAAAGGAAGGTCTCTTCTTTTCCTGGCGGGCCGGAGAGTTGTCCTTTTGGTTGCTGTTCTACACTGGAAATTTCTGAAAGGACCAAAACTGGACAGTGCGACTCTTGGGAGGAGGGAATTTGGCCCTCTGTTGCTGAAGCAAAATACTCTTACCCCCCATTGCATTAGAGATCATCTTATCTAGCTCTTCGAAAAGGCGGGAGCACTGGAAGGTGAGGCTGGTGGACTTTTTGGAAGCTGAACCTGATCCATGTTGCATGATTTCAGCTATGAGGCCATGTGGATGGTGATGTTGCTGGCTGCCATGGCTGAATAAGCGGCTGCAGGGAGGGGGGGCACAGTCTTGTTATAGGCAGTGAGGAGCTCCTCGGGTGGTGACATTGTGGGCGGACTGCAGTCCTGGCAGAGGGACCAGGTCTGACTAGAGGGAAACCTTTTGTTACAGGAGAAACATGCAAAATGCAGGACAATGGGAGTGAGACTCCCTGGGGTTAGGTATAGAGAGAAGAGAAAGAAACAGGTGCTAGAGGGGAGCTAGGCTGTGGATAAAGAGCTGCCTCCGGTGGCAGAGCTTACTCAGACCCTGCATCCTGAGGACCTGGAGAGGCTGAAGGTGGCAGTGATCCGGCAGAACCAGGCGATGAAGCAGCAGAGTTCAGGTGAGCTGCGGCAGTGTTATAAACTGGCGACAGAAAGATGGCGCCGAGCAGAAGAAGGTGGAGAAAGAGGCGTCAGGAAAAACATGTGCAGGGTTCTTGCTCACCAGAATGCAAAGTGTGCCCTGATAGGTGGAGGGCGGAAAGCGCTGGAGAGCCAGCGTGCTTGATTGTTAAGGATGCTAGGGGTAGGCCCAGCCACTGGAGAAAGTCTAGACTGAAGTCTGGATTTTTTAAGAGGGGCCGCAGGAGCCTCCGGAAAATGTGGAGGTGGCGATTTGAGCACCCTCACTGCCTGGTAGGATATACCCTGTACTGAAGAACCTGAACCCTTCTTTGTAGACCGATGAAGCTGGGCATGAGATAACCTGGACACAGACCTTCGGGCGGCTGGCAGGTAACAGATCAGTCTTCCCTCCCTGCACCTTCTGGATCTGGGGCGCAAGTGGGCAGAGGATTAGTGCCAAGGACCGTCTGCTGGAGAACCCCAAACACTCTTGATGTGTTAGGGTCCTGCCTCGTAGACCAGAGGATACAGTAGTGAAACAATTCTACTGTCGCCCTCACAGACCGTATCTGAAAGAAAAAGGGGAATCATTACTAAAAAAAACAAACAAACCTAAGTCTACATACACATTGCGTTCTGTGTCCCAGTCGGGGTATACGTCTGAAATCCCCTGCAAAAAAAGGGGTCTGACGAATGCGCTGACGGGGGCCATAGACTGCAATGCTGATGGCAGAGCGAACGTGCACGCCTAGAGGAGGTCTATGTCTGAGTGTCCTCCGCCAGTGGACGTACACTCCAGAGAGCACACGTTCGCTTTGCAGTCACAATAGCAGTCTGTGTGCTCTTCGGAAAGTACGTCCACTGGAGGAGGAAACTCAGACAGACTACTGTGTCAGAATCCACCTCCTGTAGGCGTACACTCCCGAAAAAAGTGCACGTTCGCTCTGCCATCACCATTGCAGTCTATGGCCCCCGTCAGCGCATTCGTCAGACCCCGTGTTGCAGGGGATTTCAGACGTATGCCCAGAAGGGGACAAAGAACGCAATGTGGAAGCACCCTGAGGTAGATGGACCTGGGTCCAGACCCATGTCTGCCTCCTACTGACACCAAGCTAAAACGGATTAGCTTCCTGCCAGTTGATGATGCACCCTTCTGGGAAGAGCTAACTTTTTTTTTTTTTTGATAGTGTCAGCAACATACACCCATGGTTATTTGTGTCCCAATGAAGCATTAACCCCCACCCCAAATTCCCCCCACAGAGGCTCCCCAGGATTAATCCCCCCACATCAACCAGAAGGCCCCAAATAATAAACCCCCTAAATACCACCAGCCCGTCCCCTTCAAGCATAAACCCACACCAGTCGCCTCAAGCATAAAACCCCCACCTCAAATCCCAGCAGACGGCCCCCTACAAATATTATCCCCCCCCCGCCTCAGGGCCCCCACAGGCATGCTCCGTCACCCCCCTCCCCCGCCTCAGGGCCCCCACAGGCGTGCACCGTCACCCCCCCCCGCAGCATCCCCACCCCCCGCAGCATCCCCACCCCCACAAGACAGCACCAACATCCCCCCCGCAGCATCCCCACCCCCACAAGACCGCACCATCACCCCCCCGCAGCATCCCCACCCCCACAAGACCGCACCATCACCCCCCCCGCAGCATCCCCACCCCCACAAGACCGCACCATCACCCCCCCGCACCATCCCCACCCCCACAAGACCGCACCATCACCCCCCCCGCACCATCCCCACCCCCACAAGACCGCACCATCACCCCCCCGCACCATCCCCACCCCCACAAGACCGCACCATCACCCCCACAAGACCGCACCATCACCCCCCCCGCAGCATCCCCACCCCCACAAGACCGCACCATCACCCCCCCCACGCAGCATCCCCACCACCACAAGACCGCACCATCCCCACCCCCACAAGACCGCACCATCACCCCCCCCGCAGCATCCCCACCCCCACAAGACCGCACCATCACCCCCCCCGCAGCATCCCCACCCCCACAAGACCGCACCATCACCCCCCCCCGCAGCATCCCCACCCCCACAAGACCGCAGCATCCCCACCCCAAGACCGCACCATCACCCCCCCCGCAGCATCCCCACCCCCACAAGACCGCATCATCACCCCCCCCGCAGCATCCCCACCCCCACAAGACCGCACCAACATCCCCCCCGCAGCATCCCCACCCCCACAAGACCGAACCATCACCCCCCCGCAGCATCCCCACCCCCACAAGACCGCACCATCACCCCCCCAGCACCATCACCCCCCCGCAGCATCCCCACCCCCCACAAGACCGCACCATCACCCCCCCGCAGCATCCCCACCCCCACAAGACCGCACCATCACCCCCCCCGCAGCATCCCCACCCCCACAAGACCGCACCATCACCCCCCCCGCAGCATTCCCACCCCCACAAGACCGCACCATCACCCCCCCCCGCAGCATTCCCACCCCCACAAGACCGCATCACCCCCCCCCGCAGCATCCCCACCCCCACAAGACGGCACCAACATCCCCCCCGCAGCAGCCCCACCCCCACAAGACCGAACCATCACCCCCCCCGCAGCATCCCCACCCCCACAAGACCACACCATCACCCCCCCGCAGCATCCCCACCCCCACAAGACCGCACCATCACCCCCCCGCAGCATCACCCCCCCGCAGCATCCCCATCACACACCCCCGCAGCATCCCCACCCCCACAAGACCGCACCATCACCCCCCCCGCAGCATCCCCACCCCCACAAGACCGCACCATCACCCCCCCCCCCGCAGCATCCCCACCCCCACAAGACCGCACCATCACCCCCCCCGCAGCATCCCCACCCCCACAAGACCGCACCATCACCCCCACCGCAGCATCCCCACCCCCACAAGACCGCACCATCACCCCCCCGCAGCATCCCCACCCCCACAAGACCGCACCATCACCCCCCCCCCCGCAGCATCCCCACCCCCACAAGACCGCACCATCACCCCCCCCGCAGCATCCCCACCCCCACAAGACCGCACCATCACCCCCCCGCAGCATCCCCACAAGACCGCACCATCACCCCCCCCGCAGCATCACCCCCCCGCAGCATCCCCACCCCCACAAGACCGCACCATCACCCCCCCGCAGCATCCCCACCCCCACAAGACCGCACCATCACCCCCCCGCAGCATCCCCACCCCAACAAGACCGCACCATCAACCCCCTCCCCCACAGCATCCCCACCCCAACAAGACCGCACCATCAACCCCCTCCCCCACAGCATCCCCACCCCCACAAGACCGCACCATCACCCCCCCCGCAGCATCCCCACCCCCACAAGACCGCACCATCACCCCCCCCAGCAGCATCCCCACCCCCACAAGACCGCACCATCACCCCCCCCGCAGCATCCCCACCCCCACAAGACCGCACCATCACCCCCCCCCCGCAGCATCCCCACCCCCACAAGACCGCACCATCACCCCCCCCCGCAGCATCCCCACCCCCACAAGACCGAACCATCACCCCCCCGCAGCATCCCCACCCCCACAAGACCGCACCATCACCCCCCCCGCAGCATCCCCACCCCCACAAGACCGCACCATCACCCCCCCCGCAGCATCCCCACAAGACCGCACCATCACCCCCCCCGCAGCATCACCCCCCCGCAGCATCCCCACCCCCACAAGACCGCACCATCACCCCCCCCCGCAGCATCCCCACCATCACCCCCCCGCAGCATCCCCACCCCAACAAGACTGCACCATCAACCCCCTCCCCCGCAGCATCCCCACCCCCACAAGACCGCACCATCACCCCCCCCCCGCAGCATCCCCACCCCCACAAGACCGCACCATCACCCCCCCCCGCAGCATCCCCACAAGACCGCACCATCACCCCCCCCGCAGCATCCCCACCCCCACAAGACCGCACCATCACCCCCCCGCAGCATCACCCCATCACCCCCCCCGCAGCATCCCCACCCCCACAAGACCGCACCATCACCCCCCCGCAGCATCCCCACCCCCACAAGACCGCACCATCACCCCCCCGCAGCATCACCCCATCACCCCCCCCGCAGCATCCCCACAAGACCGCACCATCACCCCCCCCCGCAGCATAACCCCCCCGCAGCATCCCCACAAGACCGCATCCCCACCCCCACAAGACCGCACCATCACCCCCCCCGCAGCATCCCCACCCCCACAAGACCGCACCATCACCCCCCCCCGCAGCATAACCCCCCCGCAGCATCCCCACCCCCACAAGACCGCACCATCACCCCCCCCGCAGCATTCCCACCCCAAGACCACATCACCCCCCCCCGCAGCATCCCCACCCCCACAAGACCGCACCAACATCCCCCCCGCAGCATCCCCACCCCCACAAGACCGAACCATCACCCCCCCGCAGCATCCCCACCCCAAGACCGCACCATCACCCCCCCCGCACCATCACTCCCCCCGCAGCATCCCCACAAGACCGCACCATCACCCCCCCGCAGCATCCCCACCCCCACAAGACCGCACCAACATACCCCCCGCAGCATCCCCACCCCCACAAGACCGAACCATCACCCCCCCACAGCATCCCCACCCCCACAAGACCGCACCATCACCCCCCCCACAGCATCCCCAACCCCACAAGACCGCACCATCACCCCCCCCGCAGCATCCCCACCCCCACAAGACCGCACCATCACCCCACCCCACAGCATCACCCCCCCCGCAGCACCGCACCCTCACCCCCCCCGCAGCATCCCCACCCCCCCAAGACCGCACCATCACCCCCCCCGCAGCATCCCCACCCCCCCAAGACCGCACCATCACCCCCCCCGCAGCATCCCCACCCCCCCAAGACCGCACCATCACCCCCCCCGCAGCATCCCCACCCCCCCAAGACCGCACCATCACCCCCCCGCAGCATCCCCACCCCCACAAGACCGCACCATCACACCCCCCCCCCCCGCAGCATCCCCACCCCCACAAGACCGCATCATCACCCCCCCGCAGCATCCCCACCCCCACAAGACTGCACCAACATCCCCCCGCAGCATCCCCACCCCCACAAGACCGAACCATCACCCCCCCCAGACCGCACCATCACCCCCCCCGCAGCATCCCCACCCCCACAAGACCGCACCATCACCCCCCCGCAGCATCCCCACAAGACCGCACCATCACCCCCCCGCAGCATCACCCCCCCGCAGCATCCCCACCCCCACAAGACTGCACCATCACCCCCCCGCAGCATCCCCACCCCCACAAGACTGCACCATCACCCCCCCCGCAGCATCCCCACCCCCACAAGACCGCACCATCACCCCCCCGCAGCATCCCCACCCCAACAAGACCGCACCATGAACCCCCTCCCCCGCAGCATCCCCACCCCCACAAGACCGCACCATCACCCCCCCCCCCCCGCAGCATCCCCACCCCCACAAGACCGCACCATCACCCCCCCCCCGCAGCATCCCCAACCCCACAAGACCGCACCATCACCCCCCCCCCGCAGCATCCCCACCCCCACAAGACCGCACCATCACCCCCCCCCCGCAGCATCCCCACCCCCACAAGACCGCACCATCACCCCCCCGCAGCATCCCCACCCCCACAAGACCGAACCATCACCCCCCCCGCAGCATCCCCACCCCCACAAGACCGCACCATCACCCCCCCAAGACCGCACCATCACCCCCCCCCGCAGCATCCCCACCCCCACAAGACCGCACCATCACCCCCCCCCGCAGCATCCCCACCCCCACAAGACCGCACCATCACCCCCCCCGCAGCATCCCCACCCCAACAAGACCGCACCATCAACCCCCTCCCCCGCAGCATCCCCACCCCCACAAGACCGCACCATCACCCCCCCCCGCAGCATCCCCACCCCCACAAGACCGCACCATCACCCCCCCCGCAGCATCCCCACCCCCACAAGACCGCACCATCACCCCCCCGCAGCATCCCCACCCCCACAAGACCGCACCATCACCCCCCCGCAGCATCCCCACCCCCACAAGACCGCACCATCACCCCCCCCGCAGCATCCCCACCCCCACAAGACCGCACCATCACCCCCCCGCAGCATCCCCACCCCCACAAGACCGCACCATCACCCCCCCCGCAGCATCCCCACCCCCACAAGACCGCACCATAACCCCCCCGCAGCATCCCCACCCCCACAAGACCGCACCATCACCCCACCCCACAGCATCACCCCCCTCGCAGCACCGCACCATCACCCCCAAGACCGCACCATCACCCCCCCCGCAGCATCCCCACCCCCCCAAGACCGCAACATCACCCCCCCGCAGCATCCCCACCCCCCCAAGACCGCACCATCACCCCCCCCCGCAGCATCCCCACCCCCACAAGACCGCACCATCACTCCCCCCGCAGCATCCCCACCCCAAGACCACACCATCACCCCCCCCGCAGCATCCCCACCCCCACAAGACCGCACCATCACCCCCCCCGCAGCATCCCCACCCCCACAAGACCGCACCAACATCCCCCCCGCAGCATCCCCACCCCCCACAAGACCGCACCATCACCCCCCCGCAGCATCCCCACCCCCACAAGACCGCACCATCACCCCCCCGCAGCATCCCCACCCCCACAAGACCGCACCATCACCCCCCCGCAGCATCCCCACCCCCACAAGACCGCACCATCACACCCCCCGCAGCATCCCCACCCCCACAAGACCGCACCATCACCCCCCCGCAGCATCCCCACCCCCACAAGACCGCACCATCACCCCCCCCGCAGCATCCCCACCCCCCAAGACCGCACCATCACCCCCCCGCAGCATCCCCACCCCCCCAAGACCGCACCATCACCCCCCCCGCAGCATCCCCACCCACACAAGACCGCACCATCACCCCCCCCGCAGCATCCCCACCCCCACAAGACCGCACCATCACCCCCCCCCCGCA
This sequence comes from Phyllobates terribilis, assembly GCF_046119375.1. NCBI lineage: Eukaryota > Metazoa > Chordata > Amphibia > Anura > Dendrobatidae > Phyllobates > Phyllobates terribilis. Next base: position 307,682,467 of record NW_027362769.1, read on the forward strand.
GCATCCCCACCCCCACAAGACAGCACCAACATCCCCCCCGCAGCATCCCCACCCCCACAAGACCGAACCATCACCCCCCCGCAGCATCCCCACCCCCACAAGACCGCACCATCACCCCCCCGCAGCATCCCCACCCCCACAAGACCGCACCATCACCCCACAGCATCACCCCCCCGCAGCATCCCCACCCCCACAAGACCGCACCATCACCCCCCCGCAGCATCCCCACCCCCACAAGACCGCACCATCACCCCCCCCGCAGCATCCCCACCCCCACAAGACCTCACCATCACCCCACCCCGCAGCATCACCCCCCCCGCAGCACCGCACCATCACCCCCCCCACAGCATTCCCACCCCCACAAGACCGCACCATCACCCCCCCGCAGCATTCCCACCCCCACAAGACCGCATCACCCCCCCCCGCAGCATCCCCACCCCCACAAGACGGCACCAACATCCCCCCCGCAGCAGCCCCACCCCCACAAGACCGAACCATCACCCCCCCCGCAGCATCCCCACCCCCACAAGACCGCACCATCACCCCCCCTGCAGCATCCCCACCCCCACAAGACCGCACCATCACCCCCCCCCGCAGCATCCCCACCCCCACAAGACCGCACCATCACCCCCCCCCCGCAGCATCCCCACCCCCACAAGACCGAACCATCACCCCCCCGCAGCATCCCCACCCCCACAAGACCGCACCATCACCCCCCCCCGCAGCATCCCCACCCCCACAAGACCGCACCATCACCCCCCCCGCAGCATCCCCACAAGACCGCACCATCACCCCCCCCGCAGCATCACCCCCCCGCAGCATCCCCACCCCCACAAGACCGCACCATCACCCCCCCCCGCAGCATCCCCACCATCACCCCCCCGCAGCATCCCCACCCCAACAAGACTGCACCATCAACCCCCTCCCCCGCAGCATCCCCACCCCCACAAGACCGCACCATCCCCACCCCAACAAGACTGCACCATCAACCCCCTCCCCCGCAGCATCCCCACCCCCACAAGACCGCACCATCACCCCCCCCCCGCAGCATCCCCACCCCCACAAGACCGCACCATCACCCCCCCCCGCAGCATCCCCACAAGACCGCACCATCACCCCCCCCGCAGCATCCCCACCCCCACAAGACCGCACCATCACCCTCCCGCAGCATCACCCCATCACCCCCCCCGCAGCATCCCCACCCCCACAAGACCGCACCATCACCCCCCCCGCAGCATCCCCACCCCCACAAGACCGCACCATCACCCCCCCCGCAGCATCCCCACCCCCACAAGACCGCACCATCACCCCCCGCAGCATCCCCACCCCCACCCCCCACAAGACCGCACCATCAGCCCCCCCCGCAGCATCACCCCCCCTGCAGCATCCCCACCCCCACAAGACCGCACCATCACCCCCCCCGCAGCATCCCCACCCCCACAAGACCGCACCATCAGCCCCCCCCGCAGCATCACCCCCCCGGCAGCATCCCCACCCCCACAAGACCGCACCATCACCCCCCCGCAGCATCCCCACCCCCACAAGACCGCACCATCACCCCCCCCGCAGCATCCCCACCCCCACAAGACCGCACCATCACCCCCCCCGCAGCATCCCCACCCCAAGACAGCACCATCACCCCCCCCCGCAGCATCCCCACCCCCACAAGACCGAACCATCACCCCCCCCGCAGCATCCCCACCCCCACAAGACCGCACCATCACCCCCCCCCGCAGCATCCCCACAAGACCGCACCATCACCCCCCCCGCAGCATCCCCACCCCCACAAGACCGCACCATCACCCCCCCCCGCAGCATAACCCCCCCGCAGCATCCCCACCCCCACAAGACCGCACCATCACCCCCCCCGCAGCATTCCCACCCCAAGACCACATCACCCCCCCCCGCAGCATCCCCACCCCCACAAGACCGCACCAACATCCCCCCCGCAGCATCCCCACCCCCACAAGACCGAACCATCACCCCCCCGCAGCATCCCCACCCCAAGACCGCACCATCACCCCCCCCGCACCATCACTCCCCCCGCAGCATCCCCACAAGACCGCACCATCACCCCCCCGCAGCATCCCCACCCCCACAAGACCGCACCAACATACCCCCCGCAGCATCCCCACCCCCACAAGACCGAACCATCACCCCCCCACAGCATCCCCACCCCCACAAGACCGCACCATCACCCCCCCCACAGCATCCCCAACCCCACAAGACCGCACCATCACCCCCCCCGCAGCATCCCCACCCCCACAAGACCGCACCATCACCCCACCCCACAGCATCACCCCCCCCGCAGCACCGCACCCTCACCCCCCCCGCAGCATCCCCACCCCCCCAAGACCGCACCATCACCCCCCCCCGCAGCATCCCCACCCCCCCAAGACCGCACCATCACCCCCCCGCAGCATCCCCACCCCCCCAAGACCGCACCATCACCCCCCCCGCAGCATCCCCACCCCCCCAAGACCGCACCATCACCCCCCCGCAGCATCCCCACCCCCACAAGACAGCACCATCACACCCCCCCCCCCCCGCAGCATCCCCACCCCCACAAGACCGCATCATCACCCCCCCCGCAGCATCCCCACCCCCACAAGACTGCACCAACATCCCCCCCGCAGCATCCCCACCCCCACAAGACCGAACCATCACCCCCCCCAGACCGCACCATCACCCCCCCCGCAGCATCCCCACCCCCACAAGACCGCACCATCACCCCCCCGCAGCATCCCCACAAGACCGCACCATCACCCCCCCGCAGCATCCCCACCCCCACAAGACTGCACCATCACCCCCCCGCAGCATCCCCACCCCCACAAGACTGCACCATCACCCCCCCCGCAGCATCCCCACCCCCACAAGACCGCACCATCACCCCCCCCGCAGCATCCCCACCCCAACAAGACCGCACCATGAACCCCCTCCCCCGCAGCATCCCCACCCCCACAAGACCGCACCATCACCCCCCCCCGCAGCATCCCCACCCCCACAAGACCGCACCATCACCCCCCCCCGCAGCATCCCCAACCCCACAAGACCGCACCATCACCCCCCCCCGCAGCATCCCCACCCCCACAAGACCGCACCATCACCCCCCCCCCGCAGCATCCCCACCCCCACAAAACCGCACCATCACCCCCCCCGCAGCATCCCCACCCCCACAAGACCGAACCATCACCCCCCCCGCAGCATCCCCACCCCCACAAGACCGCACCATCACCCCCCCAAGACCGCACCATCACCCCCCCCCCGCAGCATCCCCACCCCCACAAGACCGCACCATCACCCCCCCCCGCAGCATCCCCACCCCCACAAGACCGCACCATCACCCCCCCCGCAGCATCCCCACCCCAACAAGACCGCACCATCAACCCCCTCCCCCGCAGCATCCCCACCCCCACAAGACCGCACCATCACCCCCCCCCGCAGCATCCCCACCCCCACAAGACCGCACCATCACCCCCCCCGCAGCATCCCCACCCCCACAAGACCGCACCATCACCCCCCCCGCAGCATCCCCACCCCCACAAGACCGCACCATCACCCCCCCCGCAGCATCCCCACCCCCACAAGACCGCACCATCACCCCCCCCGCAGCATCCCCACCCCCACAAGACCGCACCATCACCCCCCCCGCAGCATCCCCACCCCCACAAGACCGCACCATCACCCCCCCGCAGCATCCCCACCCCCACAAGACCGCACCATCACCCCCCCCGCAGCATCCCCACCCCCACAAGACCGCACCATAACCCCCCCGCAGCATCCCCACCCCCACAAGACCGCACCATCACCCCACCCCACAGCATCACCCCCCTCGCAGCACCGCACCATCACCCCCCCTGCAGCATCCCCACCCCCCCAAGACCGCACCATCACCCCCCCCCGCAGCATCCCCACCCCCCCAAGACCGCAACATCACCCCCCCGCAGCATCCCCACCCCCCCAAGACCGCACCATCACCCCCCCCGCAGCATCCCCACCCCCACAAGACCGCACCATCACTCCCCCCGCAGCATCCCCACCCCAAGACCACACCATCACCCCCCCCGCAGCATCCCCACCCCCACAAGACCGCACCATCACCCCCCCCGCAGCATCCCCACCCCCACAAGACCGCACCAACATCCCCCCCGCAGCATCCCCACCCCCACAAGACCAAACCATCACCCCCCCGCAGCATCCCCACCCCCCACAAGACCGCACCATCACCCCCCCGCAGCATCCCCACCCCCACAAGACCGCACCATCACCCCCCCCGCAGCATCCCCACCCCCACAAGACCGCACCATCACACCCCCCGCAGCATCCCCACCCCCACAAGACCGCACCATCACCCCCCCGCAGCATCCCCACCCCCACAAGACCGCACCATCACCCCCCCCGCAGCATCCCCACCCCCCAAGACCGCACCATCACCCCCCCGCAGCATCCCCACCCCCCCAAGACCGCACCATCACCCCCCCCGCAGCATCCCCACCCACACAAGACCGCACCATCACCCCCCCCGCAGCATCCCCACCCCCACAAGACCGCACCATCACCCCCCCCCCCGCAGCATCCCCACCCCCACAAGACCGCACCATCACCCCCCCCCCCGCAGCATCCCCACCCCCACAAGACAGCACCAACATCCCCCCCGCAGCATCCCCACCCCCACAAGACCGAACCATCACCCCCCCGCAGCATCCCCACCCCCACAAGACCGCACCATCACCCCCCCGCAGCATCCCCACCCCCACAAGACCGCACCATCACCCCACAGCATCACCCCCCCGCAGCATCCCCACCCCCACAAGACCGCACCATCACCCCCCCCGCAGCATCCCCACCCCCACAAGACCGCACCATCACCCCCCCGCAGCATCACCCCCCCGCAGCATCCCCACCATCACCCCCCCCCCGCAGCATCCCCACCCCCACAAGACCGCACCATCACCCCCCCCCGCAGCATCCCCACCCCCACAAGACCGCACCATCACCCCCCCCGCAGCATCCCCACCCCCACAAGACCGCACCATCACCCCCCCCCGCAGCATCCCCACCCCCAGAAGACCGCACCATCACCCCCCCCGCAGCATCCCCACCCCCACAAGACCGCACCATCACCCCCCCCGCAGCATCCCCACCCCCACAAGACCTCACCATCACCCCACCCTGCAGCATCACCCCCCCCGCAGCACCGCACCATCACCCCCCCCACAGCATTCCCACCCCCACAAGACCGCACCATCACCCCCCCACAGCATTCCCACCCCCACAAGACCGCATCACCCCCCCCTGCAGAATCCCCACCCCCACAAGACGGCACCAACATCCCCCCCGCAGCAGCCCCACCCCCACAAGACCGAACCATCACCCCCCCCGCAGCATCCCCACCCCCACAAGACCGCACCATCACCCCCCCCGCATCATCCCCACCCCCACAAGACCGCACCATCACCCCCCCCCGCAGCATCCCCATCACCCCCCCCCCGCAGCATCCCCACCCCCACAAGACCGCACCATCACCCCCCCCGCAGCATCCCCACCCCCACAAGACCGCACCATCACCCCCCCCCGCAGCATCCCCACCCCCACAAGACCGCACCATCACCCCCCCCCGCAGCATCCCCACCCCCACAAGACCGCACCATCACCCCCACCGCAGCATCCCCACCCCCACAAGACCGCACCATCACCCCCACCGCAGCATCCCCACCCCCACAAGACCGCACCATCACCCCCACCGCAGCATCCCCACCCCCACAAGACCGCACCATCACCCCCCCGCAGCATCCCCACCCCCACAAGACCGCACCATCAACCCCCCCCGCAGCATCCCCACCCCCACAAGACCGCACCATCACCCCCCCCCCCCGCAGCATCCCCACCCCCACAAGACCGCACCATCACCCCCCCCGCAGCATCCCCACCCCCACAAGACCGCACCATCACCCCCCCCGCAGCATCCCCACAAGACCGCACCATCACCCCCCCCGCAGCATCACCCCCCCGCAGCATCCCCACCCCCACAAGACCGCACCATCACCCCCCCGCAGCATCCCCACCCCCACAAGACCGCACCATCACCCCCCCACAGCATCCCCACCCCCACAAGACCGCACCATCACCCCCCCGCAGCATCCCCACCCCCACAAGACCGCACCATCACCCCCCCCGCAGCATCCCCACCCCCACAAGACCGCACCATCACCCCCCCCCCGCAGCATCCCCACCCCCACAAGACCGAACCATCACCCCCCCGCAGCATCCCCACCCCCACAAGACCGCACCATCACCCCCCCCGCAGCATCCCCACCCCCACAAGACCGCACCATCACCCCCCCCCCGCAGCATCCCCACAAGACCGCACCATCACCCCCCCCGCAGCATCACCCCCCCGCAGCATCCCCACCCCCACAAGACCGCACCATCACCCCCCCGCAGCATCCCCACCATCACCCCCCCGCAGCATCCCCACCCCAACAAGACCGCACCATCACCCCCCTCCCCCGCAGCATCCCCACCCCCACAAGACCGCACCATCACCCCCCCCCCGCAGCATCCCCACCCCCACAAGACCGCACCATCACCCCCCCCCCGCAGCATCCCCACAAGACCGCACAATCACCCCCCCCGCAGCATCCCCACCCCCACAAGACCGCACCATCACCCCCCCGCAGCATCACCCCATCCGCAGCATCCCCACCCCCACAAGACCGCACCATCACCCCCCCCGCAGCATCCCCACCCCCACAAGACCGCACCATCACCCCCCCCGCAGCATCCCCACCCCCAGAAGACAGCACCATCACCCCCCCGCAGCATCCCCACCCCCACAAGACCGCACCATCAGCCCCCCCCGCAGCATCACCCCCCCGGCAGCATCCCCACCCCCACAAGACCGCACCATCACCCCCCCCGCAGCATCCCCACCCCCACAAGACCGCACCATCACCCCCCCCGCAGCATCCCCACCCCCACAAGACCGCACCATCACCCCCCCCGCAGCATCCCCACCCCAAGACAGCACCATCACCCCCCCCCGCAGCATCCCCACCCCCACAAGACCGAACCATCACCCCCCCCCGCAGCATCCCCACAAGACCGCACCATCACCCCCCCCGCAGCATCCCCACAAGACCGCATCCCCACCCCCACAAGACCGCACCATCACCCCCCCCGCAGCATCCCCACCCCCACAAGACCGCACCATCACCCCCCCCCCCCCCGCAGCATAACCCCCCCGCAGCATCCCCACCCCCACAAGACCGCACCATCACCCCCCCCGCAGCATTCCCACCCCAAGACCACATCACCCCCCCCCCCGCAGCATCCCCACCCCCACAAGACAGCACCAACATCCCCCCCGCAGCATCCCCACCCCCACAAGACCGAACCATCATCCCCCCGCAGCATCCCCACCCCAAGACCGCACCATCACCCCCCCCGCAGCATCCCCACCCCCACAAGACCGCACCATCACCCCCCCCCGCAGCATCCCCACCCCCACAAGACCGCACCAACATACCCCCCGCAGCATCCCCACCCCCACAAGACCGAACCATCACCCCCCCCACAGCATCCCCACCCCCACAAGACCGCACCATCACCCCCCCCCCGCAGCATCCCCACCCCCACAAGACCGCACCATCACCCCCCCCCGCAGCATCCCCACCCCCACAAGACCGCACCATCACCCCACCCCACAGCATCACCCCCCCCCGCAGCACCGCACCCTCACCCCCCCGCAGCATCCCCACCCCCCCAAGACCGCACCATCACCCCCCCCCCGCAGCATCCCCACCCCCCCAAGACCGCACCATCACCCCCCCCCGCAGCATCCCCACCCCCCCAAGACCGCACCATCACCCCCCCCGCAGCATCCCCACCCCCCCAAGACTGCACCATCACCCCCCCCGCAGCATCCCCACCCCCCTAAGACCGCACCATCACCCCCCCGCAGCATCCCCACCCCCACAAGACCGCACCATCACACCCCCCCCGCAGCATCCCCACCCCCACAAGACCGCATCATCACCCCCCCGCAGCATCCCCACCCCCACAAGACCGCACCAACATCCCCCCCGCAGCATCCCCACCCCCACAAGACCGAACCATCACCCCCCCCAGACCGCACCATCACCCCCCCCGCAGCATCCCCACCCCCACAAGACCGCACCATCACCCCCCCGCAGCATCCCCACAAGACCGCACCATCACCCCCCCGCAGCATCACCCCCCCGCAGCATCCCCACCCCCACAAGACTGCACCATCACCCCCCCCGCAGCATCCCCACCCCCACAAGACCGCACCATCACACCCCCCCCCGCAGCATCCCCACCCCCACAAGACCGCATCATCACCCCCCCCGCAGCATCCCCACCCCCACAAGACCGCACCAACATCCCCCCCGCAGCATCCCCACCCCCACAAGACCGAACCATCACCCCCCCCAGACCGCACCATCACCCCCCCCGCAGCATCCCCACCCCCACAAGACCGCACCATCACCCCCCCGCAGAATCCCCACCCCCACAAGACCGCACCATCACCCCCCCAGCAGCATCCCCACCCCCACAAGACCGCACCATCACCCCCCCGCAGCATCACCCCATCACCCCCCCCGCAGCATCCCCACCCCCACAAGACCGCACCATCACCCCCCCCCCGCAGCATCCCCACCCCCACAAGACCGCACCATCACCCCCCCCGCAGCATCCCCACCCCCACAAGACCGCACCATCACCCCCCCCGCAGCATCCCCACCCCCACCCCCCACAAGACCACACCATCAGCCCCCCCCGCAGCATCACCCCCCCACAGCATCCCCACCCCCACAAGACCGCACCATCACCCCCCCCCCCCGCAGCATCCCCACCCCCACAAAGCCGCACCATCACCCCCCCCGCAGCATCCCCACCCCCACAAGACCGCACCATCACCCCCCCCGCAGCATCCCCACCCCCACAAGACCGCACCATCACCCCCCCCGCAGCATCCCCACCCCCACAAGACCGAACCATCACCCCCCCCGCAGCATCCCCACCCCCACAAAACCGCACCATCACCCCCCCCGCAGCATCACCCCCCCCCGCAGCATCCCCACCCCCACAAGAACGCACCATCACCCCCCCCCGCAGCATCACCCCACTCCCCCGCAGCATCCCCACCCCAACAAGACCGCACCATCACCCCCCTCCCCCGCAGCATCCCCACCCCCACAAGACCGCACCATCACCCCACCCCCACAAGACCGCACCATCACCCCCCCCCCGCAGCATCCCCACCCCCACAAGACCGCACCATCACCCCCCCGCAGCATCCCCACCCCCACAAGACCGCACCATCACCCCCCCCACAGCATCCCCACCCCCACAAGACCGCACCATCACCCCCCCCCGCAGCATCCCCACCATCACCCCCCCCGCAGCATCCCCACCCCAACAAGACCGCACCATCAACCCCCTCCCCCGCAGCATCCCCACCCCCACAAGACCGCACCATCACCCCCCCCGCAGCATCCCCACAAGACCGCACCATCACCCCCCCCGCAGCATCCCCACCCCAAGACCGCACCATCACCCCCCCGCAGCATCACCCCATCACCCCCCCCGCAGCATCCCCACCCCCACAAGACCGCACCATCACCCCCCCCGCAGCATCCCCACCCCCACAAGACCGCACCATCACCCCCCCCGCAGCATCCCCACCCCCACAAGACCGCATCAGCCCCCCCCGCAGCATCACCCCCCCGCAGTATCCCCACCCCCACCCCCACAAGACCGCACCATCACCGCCCCCGCAGCATCCCCACCCCCACAAGACCGCACCATCAGCCCCCCCCGCAGCATCACCCCCTCCGCAGCATCCCCACCCCCACAAGACTGCACCATCACCCCCCCCGCAGCATCCCCACCCGCACAAGACCGCACCATCACCCCCCCCGCAGCATCCCCACCCCCACAAGACCGCACCATCACCCCCCCCGCAGCATCCCCACCCCAAGACAGCCCCATCACCCCCCCCGCAGCATCCCCACCCCCACAAGACCGAACCATCACCCCCCCCGCAGCATCCCCACCCCAAGACCGCACCATCACCCCCCCCCGCAGCATCCCCACAAGACCGCATCCCCACCCCCACAAGACCGCACCATCACCCCCCCGCAGCATCCCCACCCCCACAAGACCGCACCATCACCCCCCCCACGCAGCATAACCCCCCCGCAGCATCCCCACCCCCACAAGACCGCACCATCACCCCCCCCGCAGCATTCCCACCCCAAGACCACATCACCCCCCCCCGCAGCATCCCCACCCCCACAAGACCGCACCAACATCCCCCCCGCAGCATCCCCACCCCCACAAGACCGAACCATCACCCCCCGCAGCATCCCCACCCCAAGACCGCACCATCACCCCCCCGCAGCATCCCCACCCCCACAAGACCGCACCATCACCCCCCCCCCGCAGCATCCCCACCCCCACAAGACCGCACCATCATACCCCCCGCAGCATCCCCACCCCCACAAGACCGAACCATCACCCCCCCCACAGCATCCCCACCCCCACAAGACCGCACCATCACCCCCCCGCAGCATCCCCACCCCCACAAGACCGCACCATCACCTCCCCCGCAGCATCCCCACCCCCACAAGACCGCACCATCACCCCACCCCACAGCATCAGCCCCCCCGCAGCACCGCACCCTCACCCCCCCCGCAGCATCCCCACCCCCCCAAGACCGCGCCATCACCCCCCCCGCAGCATCCCCACCCCCCCAAGACCGCACCATCACCCCCCCGCAGCATCCCCACCCCCCCAAGACCGCACCATCACCCCCCCGCAGCATCCCCACCCCCCCAAGACCGCACCATCACCCCCCCCGCAGCATCCCCACCCCCACAAGACCGCACCATCACACCCCCCCCCGCAGCATCCCCACCCCCACAAGACCGCATCATCACCCCCCCCGCAGCATCCCCACCCCCACAAGACCGCACCAACATCCCCCCCGCAGCATCCCCACCCCCACAAGACCGAACCATCACCCCCCCCAGACCGCACCATCACCCCCTCGCAGCATCCCCACCCCCACCTGACCGCACCATCACCCCCCCGCAGCATCCCCACAAGACCGCACCATCACCCCCCCGCAGCATCCCCACCCCCACAAGACCGCACCATCATCCCCCCCGCAGCATCCCCACCCCCACTAGACCGCACCATCACCCACCCCGCAGCATCCCCACCCCATCAAGACCGCACCATGAACCCCCTCCCCCGCAGCATCCCCACCCCCACAAGACCGCACCATCACCCCCCCCCCCCGCAGCATCCCCACCCCCACAAGACCGCACCATCACCCCCCCCCGCAGCATCCCCAACCCCACAAGACCGCACCATCACCCCCCCCCGCAGCATCCCCACCCCCACAAGACCGCACCATCACCCCCCCCGCAGCATCCCCACCCCCACAAGACTGAACCATCACCCCCCCCGCAGCATCCCCACCCCCACAAGACCGCACCATCACCCCCCCCCGCAGCATCCCCACCCCCACAAGACCGCACCATCACCCCCCCCCGCAGCATCCCCACAAGACCGCACCATCACCCCCCCCGCAGCATCACCCCCCCGCGGCATCCCCACCCCCACAAGACCGCACCATCACCCCCCCCCCGCAGCATCCCCACCCCCACAAGACCGCACCATCACCCCCCCGCAGCATCCCCACTCCAACAAGACCGCACCATCAACCCCCTCCCCCGCAGCATCCCCACCCCCACAAGACCGCACCATCACCCCCCCCGCAGCATCCCCACCCCCACAAGACCGCACCATCACCCCCCCCCGCAGCATCCCCACCCCCACAAGACCGCACCATCACCCCCCCGCAGCATCCCCACCCCCACAAGACCGCACCATCACCCCCCCCGCAGCATCCCCACCCCCCCAAGACCGCACCATCACCCCCCCCCGCAGCATCACCCCCCCCGCAGCATCCCCACCCCCACAAGACCGCACCATCACTCCCCCCGCAGCATCCCCACCCCCACAAGACCGCACCATCACTCCCCCCGCAGCATCCCCACCCCAAGACCGCACCATCACCCCCCCCGCAGCATCCCCACCCCCACAAGACCGCACCATCACCCCCCCCGCAGCATCCCCACCCCCACAAGACCGCACCAACATCCCCCCCGCAGCATCCCCACCCCCACAAGACCAAACCATCACCCCCCCGCAGCATCCCCACCCCCCACAAGCCCGCACCATCACCCCCCCGCAGCATCCCCACCCCCACAAGACCGCACCATCACCCCCCCCGCAGCATCCCCACCCCCACAAGACCGCACCATCACACCCCCCGCAGCATCCCCACCCCCACAAGACCGCACCATCACCCCCCCGCAGCATCCCCACCCCCACAAGACCGCACCATCACCCCCCCCGCAGCATCCCCACCCCCCAAGACCGCACCATCACCCCCCCCGCAGCATCCCCACCCCCCCAAGACCGCACCATCACCCCCCCGCAGCATCCCCACCCCCACAAGACCGCACCATCACCCCCCCCCGCAGCATCCCCACCCCCACAAGACAGCACCAACATCCCCCCCGCAGCATCCCCACCCCCACAAGACCGAACCATCACCCCCCCGCAGCATCCCCACCCCCACAAGACCGCACCATCACCCCCCCGCAGCATCCCCACCCCCACAAGACCGCACCAGCACCCCACAGCATCACCCCCCCGCAGCATCCCCACCCCCACAAGACCGCACCATCACCCCCCCCGCAGCACCCCCACCCCCACAAGACCGCACCATCACCCCCCCGCAGCATCACCCCCCCGCAGCATCCCCACCATCACCCCCCCCCGCAGCATCCCCACCCCAAGACCGCACCATCACCCCCCCCCGCAGCATCCCCACCCCCACAAGACCGCACCATCACCCCCCCCCGCAGCATCCCCACCCCCACAAGACCGCACCATCACCCCCCCGCAGCATCCCCACCCCCACAAGACCTCACCATCACCCCACCCCGCAGCATCCCCACCCCCACAAGACCTCACCATCACCCCACCCCGCAGCATCACCCCCCCGCAGCATCGCACCATCACCCCCCGCGCAGCATCCCCACCCCCACAAGACCGCACCATCACCCCCCCCCGCAGCATCCCCACCCCCACAAGACCGCACCATCACCCCCCCCGCAGCATCCCCACCCCCACAAGACCGCACCATCACCCCCCCCGCAGCATCCCCACCCCCACAAGACCGCACCATCACCCCCCCCCCATCACCCCCCCCGCAGCATCCCCACCCCCCCAAGACCGCACCATCACCCCCCCCCGCAGCATCCCCACCCCCCCAAGACCGAACCATCACCCCCCCCAAGACCGCACCATCACCCCCCCCGCAGCATCCCCACCCCCCCAAGACCGCACCATCACCCCCCCCGCAGCATCCCCACCCCCCCAAGACCGCACCATCACCCCCCCCGCAGCATCCCCACCCCCCAAGACCGCACTATCATCCCCCCCGCAGCATCACCCCCCCGCAGCATCCCCACCCCAAGAACGCACCATCACCCCCCCCCGCAGCATCCCCACCCCCACAAGACCGCACCATCACCCCCCCCCGCAGCATCCCCACCCCCACAAGACCGCACCATCACCCCCCCGCAGCATCCCCACCCCCACAAGACCGCACCAACATCCCCCCCGCAGCATCCCCACCCCCACAAGACCGAACCATCACCCCCCCCGCAGCATCCCCACCCCCCACAAGACCGCACCATCACCCCACCCCGCAGCATCCCCACCCCCACAAGACCGCACCATCACCCCCCCCGCAGCATCCCCACCCCCACAAGACCGCACCATCACCCCCCCCGCAGCATCCCCACCCCCACAAGACCGCACCATCACCCCCCCGCAGCATCACCACCCCCCAAGACCGCACCATCACCCCCCCCCGCAGCATCCCCACCCCCCCAAGACCGCACCATCACCCCCCCGCAGCATCCCCACCCCCCCAAGACCGCACCATCACCCCCCCCGCAGCATCCCCACCCACACAAGACCGCACCATCACCCCCCCGCAGCATCCCCACCCCCACAAGACCGCACCATCACCCCCCCCGCAGCATCCCCACCCCCACAAGACAGCACCAACATCCCCCCCGCAGCATCCCCACCCCCACAAGACCGAACCATCACCCCCCCGCAGCATCCCCACCCCCACAAGACCGCACCATCACCCCCCCGCAGCATCCCCACCCCCACAAGACCGCACCAGCACCCCACAGCATCACCCCCCCGCAGCATCCCCACCCCCACAAGACCGCACCATCACCCCCCCCGCAGCATCCCCACCCCCACAAGACCGCACCATCACCCCCCCGCAGCATCCCCACCATCACCCCCCCCGCAGCATCCCCACCCCAAGACCGCACCATCACCCCCCCCGCAGCATCCCCACCCCCACAAGACCGCACCATCACCCCCCCCGCAGCATCCCCACCCCCACAAGACCGCACCATCACCCCCCCCGCAGCATCCCCACCCCCACAAGACCGCACCATCACCCCCCCGCAGCATCCCCACCCCCACAAGACCTCACCATCACCCCACCCCGCAGCATCCCCACCCCCACAAGACCTCACCATCACCCCACCCCGCAGCATCACCCCCCCGCAGCATCGCACCATCACCCCCCCGCAGCATCCCCACCCCCACAAGACCGCACCATCACCCCCCCCGCAGCATCCCCACCCCCACAAGACCGCACCATCACCCCCCCCGCAGCATCCCCACCCCCACAAGACCGCACCATCACCCCCCCGCAGCATCCCCACCCCCACAAGACCGCACCATCACCCCCCCCGCAGCATCCCCACCCCCACAAGACCGCACCATCACCCCCCCCGCAGCATCCCCACCCCCACAAGACCGCACCATCACCCCACCCCGCAGCATCACCCCCCCCCCCATCACCCCCCCCGCAGCATCCCCACCCCCCCAAGACCGCACCATCACCCTCCCCGCAGCATCCCCACCCCCCCAAGACCGCACCATCACCCCCCCCGCAGCATCCCCACCCCCCCAAGACCGCACCATCACCCCCCCCGCAGCATCCCCACCCCCCCAAGACCGCACCATCACCCCCCCCGCAGCATCCCCACCCCCCAAGACCGCACTATCACCCCCCCCGCAGCATCACCCCCCCGCAGCATCCCCACCCCAAGACCGCACCATCACCCCCCCCCGCAGCATCCCCACCCCCACAAGACCGCACCATCACCCCCCCGCAGCATCCCCACCCCCACAAGACAGCACCAACATCCCCCCCGCAGCATCCCCACCCCCACAAGACCGAACCATCACCCCCCCCGCAGCATCCCCACCCCCCACAAGACCGCACCATCACCCCACCCCGCAGCATCCCCACCCCCACAAGACCGCACCATCACCCCCCCGCAGCATCCCCACCCCCACAAGACCGCACCATCACCCCCCCGCAGCATCCCCACCCCCACAAGACCGCACCATCACCCCCCCGCAGCATCCCCACCCCCCAAGACCGCACCATCACCCCCCCCCGCAGCATCCCCACCCCCCCAAGACCGCACTATCACCCCCCCCCGCAGCATCCCCACCCACACAAGACCGCACCATCACCCCCCCCACAGCATCCCCACCCCAACAAGACCGCACCATCACCCCCCCCCGCAGCATCCCCACCCCCACAAGACCGCACCATCACCCCCCCCCGCAGCATCCCCACCCCCACAAGACCGCACCATCACCCCCCCGCAGCATCCCCACCCCCACAAGACCGCACCATCACCCCCCCCGCAGCATCCCCACCCCCACAAGACCGCACCATCACCCCCCCGCAGCATCCCCACCCCCACAAGACCGCACCATCACCCCCCCCGCAGCATCCCCACCCCCACAAGACCGAACCATCACCCCCCCCGCAGCATCCCCACCCCCACAAGACCGAACAATCACCCCACCCCGCAGCATCACCCCCCCCGCAGCACCGCACCATCACCCCCCCGCAGCATCCCCACCCCCACAAGACCGCACCATCACCCCCCCCCCGCAGCATCCCCACCCCCCCAAGACCGCACCATCACCCCCCCCGCAGCATCCCCACCCCAAGACCGCACCATCACCCCCCCCGCAGCATCCCCACCCCAAGACCGCACCATCACCCCCCCCGCAGCATCCCCACCCCAAGACCGCACCATCACCCCCCCCCCCGCAGCATCCCCACCCCCACAGCATCCCCACCCCCACAAGACAACACCATCACCCCCCCCGCAGCATCCCCACCCCCACAAGACCGAACCATCACCCCCCCGCAGCATCCCCACCCCCACAAGACAACACCATCACCCCCCCCGCAGCATCCCCACCCCCACAAGACCGCACCATCACCCCACCCCGCAGCATCACCCCCCCGCAGCATCCCCACCCCCACAAGACCGCACCATCAGCCCCCCCCCGCAGCATCCCCACCCCCACAAGACCGCACCATCACCCCCCCCCGCAGCATCCCCACCCCCACAAGACCGCACCATCACCTCCCCCGCAGCATCCCCACCCCCACAAGACCGCACCATCACCCCCCCCGCAGCATCCCCACCCCCACAAGACCGCACCATCACCCCCCCGCAGCATCCCCACCCCCACAAGACCGCACCATCACCCCCCCCCCCACATCACCCCCCCGCAGCACCGCACCATCACCCCCCCCGCAGCATCCCCACCCCCACAATACCGCACCATCACCCCCCCCCCGCAGCATCCCCACCCCCCCAAGACCGCACCATCACCCCCCCGCAGCATCCCCACCCCCCCAAGACCGCACCATCACCCCCCCCGCAGCATCCCCACCCCAAGACCGCACCATCACCCCCCCCGCAGCATCCCCACCCCCACAAGACCGCACCATCACCCCCCCCGCAGCATCCCCACCCCCACAAGACCGCACCAACATCCCCCCCGCAGCATCCCAACCCCCACAAGACCGAACCATCACCCCCCCGCAGCATCCCCACCCCCCACAAGACCGCACCATCACCCCACCCCGCAGCATCCCCACCCCCACAAGACCGCACCATCACCCCCCCCGCAGCATCCCCACCCCCACAAGACCGCACCATCACCCCCCCCGCAGCATCCCCACCCCCACAAGACCGCACCATCACCCCCCCGCAGCATCACCCCCCCGCAGCATCCCCACCCCCCCAAGACCGCACCATCCCCACCCCCCCAGGACCGCACCATCACCCCCCCCCCCGCAGCATCCCCACCCACACAAGACCGCACCATCACCCCCCCCGCAGCATCCCCACCCCAACAAGACCGCACCATCACCCCCCCCGCAGCATCCCCACCCCCACAAGACCTCACCATCACCCCCCCCCCCGCAGCATCCCCACCCCCACAGCATCCCCACCCCCACAAGACAGCACCAACATCCCCCCGGCAGCATCCCCACCCCCACAAGACCGAACCATCACCCCCCCGCAGCATCCCCACCCCCACAAGACAACACCATCACCCCCCCGCAGCATCCCCACCCCCACAAGACCGCACCATCACCCCACCCCGCAGCATCACCCCCCCGCAGCATCCCCACCCCCACAAGACCGCACCATCACCCCCCCGCAGCATCCCCACCCCCACAAGACCGCACCATCACCCCCCCGCAGCATCCCCACCCCCACAAGACCGCACCATCACCCCCCCGCAGCATCCCCACCATCACCCCCCCGCAGCATCCCCACCCCCACAAGACCGCACCATCACCCCCCCGCAGCATCCCCACCCCCACAAGACCGCACCATCACCCCACCCCGCAGCATCACCCCCCCGCAGCATCCCCACCCCCACAAGACCGCACCATCACCCCCCCGCAGCATCCCCACCCCCACAAGACCGCACCATCACCCCCCCGCAGCATCCCCACCCCCACAAGACCGCACCATCACCCCCCCGCAGCATCCCCACCATCACCCCCCCGCAGCATCCCCACCCCCACAAGACCGCACCATCACCCCCCCGCAGCATCCCCACCCCCACAAGACCGCACCATCACCCCCCCGCAGCATCCCCACCCCCACAAGACCGCACCATCACCCCCCCCGCAGCATCCCCACCCCCACAAGACCGCACCATCACCCCCCCGCAGCATCAACCCCCCCCCGCAGCATCCCCACCCACACAAGACCGCACCATCACCCCCCCCGCAGCATCCCCACCCCCACAAGACCGCACCATCACCCCCCCCGCAGCATCCCCACCCCCACAAGACCGCACCATCACCCCCCCGCAGCATCCCCACCCCCACAAGACCGCACCATCACCCCCCCCGCAGCATCCCCACCCCCACAAGACCGCACCATCACCCCCCCCCCGCAGCATTCCCACCCCCACAAGACCGAACCATCACCCCCCCCGCAGCATCCCCACCCCCACAAGACCGCACCATCACCCCCCCCGCAGCATCCCCACTCCCACAAGACCGCACCATCACCCCCCCGCAGCATCCCCACCCCCACAAGACCACACCATCACCCCCCCCGCAGCATCCCCACCCCCACAAGACCGCACCATCACCCCCCCCGCAGCATCCCCACCCCCACAAGACCGCACCATCACCCCCCCCGTAGCATCACCCCCCCGCAGCATCACCACTCCCACAAGACCGCACCATCCCCCCCCGCAGCATCGCCACCCCCACAAGACCGCACCATCCCCCCCCGCACAAGACCGCACCATCACCCCCCCCGCAGCATCCCCACCCCCACAAGACCGCACCATCACCCCCCCGCAGCATCCCCACCCACACAAGACCGCACCATCACCCCCCCGCAGCATCCCCACCCCCACAAGACCGCACCATCACCCCCCCCGCAGCATCCCCACCCCCACAAGACCGCACCATCACCCCCCCCCGCAGCATCCCCACCCCCACAAGACCGCACCATCACCCCCCCGCAGCATCCCCACCCCCACAAGACCGCACCATCACCCCCCCGAAGCATCCCCACCCCCACAAGACCGCACCATCACCCCCCCCGCAGCATCCCCACCCCCACAAGACCGCACCATCACCCCCCCCGCAGCATCACCACCCCCACAAGACCACACCATCACCCCCCCGCAGCATCCCCACCCCAACAAGACCGCACCATCACCCCCCCGCAGCATCCCCACCCCAAGACCGCACCATCACCCCCCCCGCAGCATCCCCACCTCCACAAGACCGCACCATCACCCCCCCCGCAGCATCCCCACCCCCACAAGACCGCATCATCACCCCACCCCCCGCAGCATCACCCCCCCGCAGCATCCCCACTCCCACAAGACCGCACCATCCCCCCCCGCAGCATCCCCACCCCCACAAGACCGCACCATCCCCCCCCCGCACAAGACCGCACCATCACCCCCCCCCCCCGCAGCATCCCCACCCCCACAAGACCGCATCATCACCCCCCCGCAGCATCCCCACCCCCACAAGACCGCATCACCCCCCCCGCACCATCACCCCCCCCGCAGCATCCCCCCGCAGCATCCCCACCCCCACAAGACCGCACCATCACCCCCTCCCCCGCAGCATCCCCACCCCCACAAGACCGCACCATCACCCCCCCCGCAGCATCCCCACCCCCACAAGACCGCACCATCACCCCCCCGCAGCATCCCCACCCCAAGACCGCACCATCACCCCCCCCGCAGCATCCCCACCTCCACAAGACCGCACCATCACCCCCCCCCGCAGCATCCCCACCCCCACAAGACCGCATCATCACCCCACCCCCCGCAGCATCACCCCCCCGCAGCATCCCCACTCCCACAAGACCGCACCATCCCCCCCCGCAGCATCCCCACCCCCACAAGACCGCACCATCCCCCCCCCGCACAAGACCGCACCATCACCCCCCCCCCCCCGCAGCATCCCCACCCCCACAAGACCGCATCATCACCCCCCCGCAGCATCCCCACCCCCACAAGACCGCATCACCCCCCCCGCACCATCACCCCCCCAGCATCCCCACCCCCACAAGACCGCACCATCACCCCCTCCCCCGCAGCATCCCCACCCCCACAAGACCGCACCATCACCCCCCCCGCAGCATCCCCACCCCCACAAGACCGCACCATCACCCCCCCCGCAGCATCCCCACCCCAAGACCGCACCATCACCCCCCCCCGCAGCATCCCCACAAGACCGCATCCCCACCCCCACAAGACCGCACCATCACCCCCCCGCAGCATCCCCACCCCCACAAGACCGCACCATCACCCCCCCCACGCAGCATAACCCCCCCGCAGCATCCCCACCCCCACAAGACCGCACCATCACCCCCCCCGCAGCATTCCCACCCCAAGACCACATCACCCCCCCCCGCAGCATCCCCACCCCCACAAGACCGCACCAACATCCCCCCCGCAGCATCCCCACCCCCACAAGACCGAACCATCACCCCCCGCAGCATCCCCACCCCAAGACCGCACCATCACCCCCCCGCAGCATCCCCACCCCCACAAGACCGCACCATCACCCCCCCCCGCAGCATCCCCACCCCCACAAGACCGCACCATCATACCCCCCGCAGCATCCCCACCCCCACAAGACCGAACCATCACCCCCCCCACAGCATCCCCACCCCCACAAGACCGCACCATCACCCCCCCCGCAGCATCCCCACCCCCACAAGACCGCACCATCACCTCCCCCGCAGCATCCCCACCCCCACAAGACCGCACCATCACCCCACCCCACAGCATCAGCCCCCCCGCAGCACCGCACCCTCACCCCCCCCGCAGCATCCCCACCCCCCCAAGACCGCGCCATCACCCCCCCCGCAGCATCCCCACCCCCCCAAGACCGCACCATCACCCCCCCGCAGCATCCCCACCCCCCCAAGACCGCACCATCACCCCCCCGCAGCATCCCCACCCCCCCAAGACCGCACCATCACCCCCCCCGCAGCATCCCCACCCCCACAAGACCGCACCATCACACCCCCCCCCGCAGCATCCCCACCCCCACAAGACCGCATCATCACCCCCCCCGCAGCATCCCCACCCCCACAAGACCGCACCAACATCCCCCCCGCAGCATCCCCACCCCCACAAGACCGAACCATCACCCCCCCCAGACCGCACCATCACCCCCTCGCAGCATCCCCACCCCCACCTGACCGCACCATCACCCCCCCGCAGCATCCCCACAAGACCGCACCATCACCCCCCCGCAGCATCCCCACCCCCACAAGACCGCACCATCATCCCCCCCGCAGCATCCCCACCCCCACTAGACCGCACCATCACCCACCCCGCAGCATCCCCACCCCATCAAGACCGCACCATGAACCCCCTCCCCCGCAGCATCCCCACCCCCACAAGACCGCACCATCACCCCCCCCCCCGCAGCATCCCCACCCCCACAAGACCGCACCATCACCCCCCCCCGCAGCATCCCCAACCCCACAAGACCGCACCATCACCCCCCCCCGCAGCATCCCCACCCCCACAAGACCGCACCATCACCCCCCCCGCAGCATCCCCACCCCCACAAGACTGAACCATCACCCCCCCCGCAGCATCCCCACCCCCACAAGACCGCACCATCACCCCCCCCCGCAGCATCCCCACCCCCACAAGACCGCACCATCACCCCCCCCCGCAGCATCCCCACAAGACCGCACCATCACCCCCCCCGCAGCATCACCCCCCCGCGGCATCCCCACCCCCACAAGACCGCACCATCACCCCCCCCCGCAGCATCCCCACCCCCACAAGACCGCACCATCACCCCCCCCGCAGCATCCCCACTCCAACAAGACCGCACCATCAACCCCCTCCCCCGCAGCATCCCCACCCCCACAAGACCGCACCATCACCCCCCCGCAGCATCCCCACCCCCACAAGACCGCACCATCACCCCCCCCCGCAGCATCCCCACCCCCACAAGACCGCACCATCACCCCCCCCGCAGCATCCCCACCCCCACAAGACCGCACCATCACCCCCCCCGCAGCATCCCCACCCCCCCAAGACCGCACCATCACCCCCCCCCGCAGCATCACCCCCCCCGCAGCATCCCCACCCCCACAAGACCGCACCATCACTCCCCCCGCAGCATCCCCACCCCCACAAGACCGCACCATCACTCCCCCCGCAGCATCCCCACCCCAAGACCGCACCATCACCCCCCCCGCAGCATCCCCACCCCCACAAGACCGCACCATCACCCCCCCCGCAGCATCCCCACCCCCACAAGACCGCACCAACATCCCCCCCGCAGCATCCCCACCCCCACAAGACCAAACCATCACCCCCCCGCAGCATCCCCACCCCCCACAAGCCCGCACCATCACCCCCCCGCAGCATCCCCACCCCCACAAGACCGCACCATCACCCCCCCCCGCAGCATCCCCACCCCCACAAGACCGCACCATCACACCCCCCGCAGCATCCCCACCCCCACAAGACCGCACCATCACCCCCCCGCAGCATCCCCACCCCCACAAGACCGCACCATCACCCCCCCCGCAGCATCCCCACCCCCCAAGACCGCACCATCACCCCCCCCGCAGCATCCCCACCCCCCCAAGACCGCACCATCACCCCCCCGCAGCATCCCCACCCCCACAAGACCGCACCATCACCCCCCCCGCAGCATCCCCACCCCCACAAGACAGCACCAACATCCCCCCCGCAGCATCCCCACCCCCACAAGACCGAACCATCACCCCCCCGCAGCATCCCCACCCCCACAAGACCGCACCATCACCCCCCCGCAGCATCCCCACCCCCACAAGACCGCACCAGCACCCCACAGCATCACCCCCCCGCAGCATCCCCACCCCCACAAGACCGCACCATCACCCCCCCCGCAGCACCCCCACCCCCACAAGACCGCACCATCACCCCCCCGCAGCATCACCCCCCCGCAGCATCCCCACCATCACCCCCCCCCGCAGCATCCCCACCCCAAGACCGCACCATCACCCCCCCCGCAGCATCCCCACCCCCACAAGACCGCACCATCACCCCCCCCGCAGCATCCCCACCCCCACAAGACCGCACCATCACCCCCCCCCGCAGCATCCCCACCCCCACAAGACCGCACCATCACCCCCCCCCGCAGCATCCCCACCCCCACAAGACCGCACCATCACCCCCCCGCAGCATCCCCACCCCCACAAGACCTCACCATCACCCCACCCCGCAGCATCCCCACCCCCACAAGACCTCACCATCACCCCACCCCGCAGCATCACCCCCCCGCAGCATCGCACCATCACCCCCCGCGCAGCATCCCCACCCCCACAAGACCGCACCATCACCCCCCCCCGCAGCATCCCCACCCCCACAAGACCGCACCATCACCCCCCCCGCAGCATCCCCACCCCCACAAGACCGCACCATCACCCCCCCCGCAGCATCCCCACCCCCACAAGACCGCACCATCACCCCCCCCCCATCACCCCCCCCGCAGCATCCCCACCCCCCCAAGACCGCACCATCACCCCCCCCCGCAGCATCCCCACCCCCCCAAGACCGAACCATCACCCCCCCCCGCAGCATCCCCACCCCCCCAAGACCGCACCATCACCCCCCCCCGCAGCATCCCCACCCCCCCAAGACCGCACCATCACCCCCCCCGCAGCATCCCCACCCCCCCAAGACCGCACCATCACCCCCCCCGCAGCATCCCCACCCCCCAAGACCGCACTATCACCCCCCCCGCAGCATCACCCCCCCGCAGCATCCCCACCCCAAGACCGCACCATCACCCCCCCCCGCAGCATCCCCACCCCCACAAGACCGCACCATCACCCCCCCCCGCAGCATCCCCACCCCCACAAGACCGCACCATCACCCCCCCGCAGCATCCCCACCCCCACAAGACCGCACCAACATCCCCCCCGCAGCATCCCCACCCCCACAAGACCGAACCATCACCCCCCCCGCAGCATCCCCACCCCCCACAAGACCGCACCATCACCCCACCCCGCAGCATCCCCACCCCCACAAGACCGCACCATCACCCCCCCCGCAGCATCCCCACCCCCACAAGACCGCACCATCACCCCCCCCGCAGCATCCCCACCCCCACAAGACCGCACCATCACCCCCCCGCAGCATCACCACCCCCCAAGACCGCACCATCACCCCCCCCCGCAGCATCCCCACCCCCCCAAGACCGCACCATCACCCCCCCCGCAGCATCCCCACCCCCCCAAGACCGCACCATCACCCCCCCCGCAGCATCCCCACCCACACAAGACCGCACCATCACCCCCCCGCAGCATCCCCACCCCCACAAGACCGCACCATCACCCCCCCCCGCAGCATCCCCACCCCCACAAGACAGCACCAACATCCCCCCCGCAGCATCCCCACCCCCACAAGACCGAACCATCACCCCCCCGCAGCATCCCCACCCCCACAAGACCGCACCATCACCCCCCCGCAGCATCCCCACCCCCACAAGACCGCACCAGCACCCCACAGCATCACCCCCCCGCAGCATCCCCACCCCCACAAGACCGCACCATCACCCCCCCGCAGCATCCCCACCCCCACAAGACCGCACCATCACCCCCCCGCAGCATCCCCACCATCACCCCCCCCGCAGCATCCCCACCCCAAGACCGCACCATCACCCCCCCCGCAGCATCCCCACCCCCACAAGACCGCACCATCACCCCCCCCGCAGCATCCCCACCCCCACAAGACCGCACCATCACCCCCCCCCGCAGCATCCCCACCCCCACAAGACCGCACCATCACCCCCCCGCAGCATCCCCACCCCCACAAGACCTCACCATCACCCCACCCCGCAGCATCCCCACCCCCACAAGACCTCACCATCACCCCACCCCGCAGCATCACCCCCCCGCAGCATCGCACCATCACCCCCCCGCAGCATCCCCACCCCCACAAGACCGCACCATCACCCCCCCCGCAGCATCCCCACCCCCACAAGACCGCACCATCACCCCCCCCGCAGCATCCCCACCCCCACAAGACCGCACCATCACCCCCCCGCAGCATCCCCACCCCCACAAGACCGCACCATCACCCCCCCCGCAGCATCCCCACCCCCACAAGACCGCACCATCACCCCCCCCGCAGCATCCCCACCCCCACAAGACCGCACCATCACCCCACCCCGCAGCATCACCCCCCCCCCATCACCCCCCCCGCAGCATCCCCACCCCCCCAAGACCGCACCATCACCCTCCCCGCAGCATCCCCACCCCCCCAAGACCGCACCATCACCCCCCCCGCAGCATCCCCACCCCCCCAAGACCGCACCATCACCCCCCCCGCAGCATCCCCACCCCCCCAAGACCGAACCATCACCCCCCCCGCAGCATCCCCACCCCCCACAAGACCGCACCATCACCCCACCCCGCAGCATCCCCACCCCCACAAGACCGCACCATCACCCCCCCGCAGCATCCCCACCCCCACAAGACCGCACCATCACCCCCCCGCAGCATCCCCACCCCCACAAGACCGCACCATCACCCCCCCCCCGCAGCATCCCCACCCCCCCAAGACCGCACCATCACCCCCCCCCCGCAGCATCCCCACCCCCCCAAGACCGCACTATCACCCCCCCCCGCAGCATCCCCACCCCCCCAAGACCGCACTATCACCCCCCCCCGCAGCATCCCCACCCACACAAGACCGCACCATCACCCCCCCCACAGCATCCCCACCCCAACAAGACCGCACCATCACCCCCCCCGCAGCATCCCCACCCCCACAAGACCGCACCATCACCCCCCCCCGCAGCATCCCCACCCCCACAAGACCGCACCATAACCCCCCCGCAGCATCCCCACCCCCACAAGACCGCACCATCACCCCCCCCGCAGCATCCCCACCCCCACAAGACCGCACCATCACCCCCCCGCAGCATCCCCACCCCCACAAGACCGCACCATCACCCCCCCCCGCAGCATCCCCACCCCCACAAGACCGAACCATCACCCCCCCCGCAGCATCCCCACCCCCACAAGACCGAACAATCACCCCACCCCGCAGCATCACCCCCCCCCGCAGCACCGCACCATCACCCCCCCGCAGCATCCCCACCCCCACAAGACCGCACCATCACCCCCCCCCCGCAGCATCCCCACCCCCCCAAGACCGCACCATCACCCCCCCCGCAGCATCCCCACCCCAAGACCGCACCATCACCCCCCCCGCAGCATCCCCACCCCAAGACCGCACCATCACCCCCCCCGCAGCATCCCCACCCCAAGACCGCACCATCACCCCCCCCCCGCAGCATCCCCACCCCCACAGCATCCCCACCCCCACAAGACAACACCATCACCCCCCCCGCAGCATCCCCACCCCCACAAGACCGAACCATCACCCCCCCGCAGCATCCCCACCCCCACAAGACAACACCATCACCCCCCCCGCAGCATCCCCACCCCCACAAGACCGCACCATCACCCCACCCCGCAGCATCACCCCCCCGCAGCATCCCCACCCCCACAAGACCGCACCATCAGCCCCCCCCCGCAGCATCCCCACCCCCACAAGACCGCACCATCACCCCCCCCCGCAGCATCCCCACCCCCACAAGACCGCACCATCACCTCCCCCGCAGCATCCCCACCCCCACAAGACCGCACCATCACCCCCCCGCAGCATCCCCACCCCCACAAGACCGCACCATCACCCCCCCCGCAGCATCCCCACCCCCACAAGACCGCACCATCACCCCCCCCCCCACATCACCCCCCCGCAGCACCGCACCATCACCCCCCCGCAGCATCCCCACCCCCACAATACCGCACCATCACCCCCCCCCCGCAGCATCCCCACCCCCCCAAGACCGCACCATCACCCCCCCGCAGCATCCCCACCCCCCCAAGACCGCACCATCACCCCCCCCGCAGCATCCCCACCCCAAGACCGCACCATCACCCCCCCCGCAGCATCCCCACCCCCACAAGACCGCACCATCACCCCCCCCGCAGCATCCCCACCCCCACAAGACCGCACCAACATCCCCCCCGCAGCATCCCAACCCCCACAAGACCGAACCATCACCCCCCCGCAGCATCCCCACCCCCCACAAGACCGCACCATCACCCCACCCCGCAGCATCCCCACCCCCACAAGACCGCACCATCACCCCCCCCGCAGCATCCCCACCCCCACAAGACCGCACCATCACCCCCCCCGCAGCATCCCCACCCCCACAAGACCGCACCATCACCCCCCCGCAGCATCACCCCCCCGCAGCATCCCCACCCCCCCAAGACCGCACCATCCCCACCCCCCCAGGACCGCACCATCACCCCCCCCCCGCAGCATCCCCACCCACACAAGACCGCACCATCACCCCCCCCGCAGCATCCCCACCCCAACAAGACCGCACCATCACCCCCCCCGCAGCATCCCCACCCCCACAAGACCTCACCATCACCCCCCCCCCCGCAGCATCCCCACCCCCACAGCATCCCCACCCCCACAAGACAGCACCAACATCCCCCCGGCAGCATCCCCACCCCCACAAGACCGAACCATCACCCCCCCGCAGCATCCCCACCCCCACAAGACAACACCATCACCCCCCCGCAGCATCCCCACCCCCACAAGACCGCACCATCACCCCACCCCGCAGCATCACCCCCCCGCAGCATCCCCACCCCCACAAGACCGCACCATCACCCCCCCGCAGCATCCCCACCCCCACAAGACCGCACCATCACCCCCCCGCAGCATCCCCACCCCCACAAGACCGCACCATCACCCCCCCGCAGCATCCCCACCATCACCCCCCCGCAGCATCCCCACCCCCACAAGACCGCACCATCACCCCCCCGCAGCATCCCCACCCCCACAAGACCGCACCATCACCCCACCCCGCAGCATCACCCCCCCGCAGCATCCCCACCCCCACAAGACCGCACCATCACCCCCCCGCAGCATCCCCACCCCCACAAGACCGCACCATCACCCCCCCGCAGCATCCCCACCCCCACAAGACCGCACCATCACCCCCCCGCAGCATCCCCACCATCACCCCCCCGCAGCATCCCCACCCCCACAAGACCGCACCATCACCCCCCCGCAGCATCCCCACCCCCACAAGACCGCACCATCACCCCCCCGCAGCATCCCCACCCCCACAAGACCGCACCATCACCCCCCCCGCAGCATCCCCACCCCCACAAGACCGCACCATCACCCCCCCGCAGCATCAACCCCCCCCCGCAGCATCCCCACCCACACAAGACCGCACCATCACCCCCCCCGCAGCATCCCCACCCCCACAAGACCGCACCATCACCCCCCCCGCAGCATCCCCACCCCCACAAGACCGCACCATCACCCCCCCGCAGCATCCCCACCCCCACAAGACCGCACCATCACCCCCCCCGCAGCATCCCCACCCCCACAAGACCGCACCATCACCCCCCCCCCGCAGCATTCCCACCCCCACAAGACCGAACCATCACCCCCCCCGCAGCATCCCCACCCCCACAAGACCGCACCATCACCCCCCCCGCAGCATCCCCACTCCCACAAGACCGCACCATCACCCCCCCCGCAGCATCCCCACCCCCACAAGACCACACCATCACCCCCCCCGCAGCATCCCCACCCCCACAAGACCGCACCATCACCCCCCCCGCAGCATCCCCACCCCCACAAGACCGCACCATCACCCCCCCCGTAGCATCACCCCCCCGCAGCATCACCACTCCCACAAGACCGCACCATCCCCCCCCGCAGCATCGCCACCCCCACAAGACCGCACCATCCCCCCCCGCACAAGACCGCACCATCACCCCCCCCGCAGCATCCCCACCCCCACAAGACCGCACCATCACCCCCCCGCAGCATCCCCACCCCCACAAGACCGCACCATCACCCCCCCGCAGCATCCCCACCCCCACAAGACCGCACCATCACCCCCCCCGCAGCATCCCCACCCCCACAAGACCGCACCATCACCCCCCCCCGCAGCATCCCCACCCCCACAAGACCGCACCATCACCCCCCCGCAGCATCCCCACCCCCACAAGACCGCACCATCACCCCCCCCGAAGCATCCCCACCCCCACAAGACCGCACCATCACCCCCCCCGCAGCATCCCCACCCCCACAAGACCGCACCATCACCCCCCCCGCAGCATCACCACCCCCACAAGACCACACCATCACCCCCCCGCAGCATCCCCACCCCAACAAGACCGCACCATCACCCCCCCGCAGCATCCCCACCCCAAGACCGCACCATCACCCCCCCCGCAGCATCCCCACCTCCACAAGACCGCACCATCACCCCCCCCGCAGCATCCCCACCCCTACAAGACCGCATCATCACCCCACCCCCCGCAGCATCACCCCCCCGCAGCATCCCCACTCCCACAAGACCGCACCATCCCCCCCCGCAGCATCCCCACCCCCACAAGACCGCACCATCCCCCCCCCGCACAAGACCGCACCATCACCCCCCCCCCCCCCGCAGCATCCCCACCCCCACAAGACCGCATCATCACCCCCCCGCAGCATCCCCACCCCCACAAGACCGCATCACCCCCCCCGCACCATCACCCCCCCCGCAGCATCCCCCCCGCAGCATCCCCACCCCCACAAGACCGCACCATCACCCCCTCCCCCGCAGCATCCCCACCCCCACAAGACCGCACCATCACCCCCCCCGCAGCATCCCCACCCCCACAAGACCGCACCATCACCCCCCCGCAGCATCCCCACCCCAAGACCGCACCATCACCCCCCCCGCAGCATCCCCACCTCCACAAGACCGCACCATCACCCCCCCCCGCAGCATCCCCACCCCCACAAGACCGCATCATCACCCCACCCCCCGCAGCATCACCCCCCCGCAGCATCCCCACTCCCACAAGACCGCACCATCCCCCCCCGCAGCATCCCCACCCCCACAAGACCGCACCATCCCCCCCCCGCACAAGACCGCACCATCACCCCCCCCCCCCGCAGCATCCCCACCCCCACAAGACCGCATCATCACCCCCCCGCAGCATCCCCACCCCCACAAGACCGCATCACCCCCCCCGCACCATCACCCCCCCAGCATCCCCACCCCCACAAGACCGCACCATCACCCCCTCCCCCGCAGCATCCCCACCCCCACAAGACCGCACCATCACCCCCCCCGCAGCATCCCCACCCCCACAAGACCGCACCATCACCCCCCCCGCAGCATCCCCACAAAACCGCACCATCACCCCCCCCGCAGCATCCCCACCCCCACAAGACCGCACCATCACCCCCCCCGCAGCATCACCCCCCCCGCAGCATCCCCACCCCCACGAGACCGCACCATCAGCCCCCCCCGCAGCATCCCCACCCCCACAAGACCGCACCATCAGCCCCCCCCGCAGCATCCCCACCCCCACGAGACCGCACCATCAGCCCCCCCCGCAGCATCCCCACCCCCACGAGACCGCACCATCAGCCCCCCCCCGCAGCATCCCCACCCCCACGAGACGGCACCATCAGCCCCCCCCCGCAGCATCCCCACCCCCACGAGACCGCACCATCAGCCCCCCCGCAGCATCCCCACCCCCACGAGACCGCACCATCAGCCCCCCCCCGCAGCATCCCTGCCCCCACGAGACCGCACCATCAGCCCCCCCGCAGCATCCCCACCATCAGCCCCCCCCGCAGCATCCCCACCCCCACGAGACAGCACCATCACCCCCCCCGCAGCATCACCCCCCCGCAGCATCCCCACCCCCACGAGACCGCACCATCAGCCCCCCCCCGCAGCATCCCCACCCCCACGAGACCGCACCATCAGCCCCCCCCGCAGCATCCCCACCCCCACAAGACCGCACCATCACTCCCCCCGCAGCATCCCCACCCCAAGACCGCACCATCACCCCCCCCGCAGCATCCCCACCCCCACAAGACCGCACCATCACCCCCCCCCGCAGCATCCCCACCCCCACAAGACCGCACCAACATCCCCCCCGCAGCATCCCCACCCCCACAAGACCAAACCATCACCCCCCCGCAGCATCCCCACCCCCCACAAGACCGCACCATCACCCCCCCGCAGCATCCCCACCCCCACAAGACCGCACCATCACCCCCCCGCAGCATCCCCACCCCAAGACCGCACCATCACACCCCCCGCAGCATCCCCACCCCCACAAGACCGCACCATCACCCCCCCGCAGCATCCCCACCCCCACAAGACCGCACCATCACCCCCCCCGCAGCATCCCCACCCCCAAGACCGCACCATCACCCCCCCGCAGCATCCCCACCCCCCCAAGACCGCACCATCACCCCCCCCGCAGCATCCCCACCCACACAAGACCGCACCATCACCCCCCCGCAGCATCCCCACCCCCACAAGACCGCACCATCACCCCCCCCGCAGCATCCCCACCCCCACAAGACAGCACCAACATCCCCCCCGCAGCATCCCCACCCCCACAAGACCGAACCATCACCCCCCCGCAGCATCCCCACCCCCACAAGACGCACCATCACCCCCCCGCAGCATCCCCACCCCCACAAGACCGCACCATCACCCCACAGCATCACCCCCCGCAGCATCCCCACCCCCACAAGACCGCACCATCACCCCGTCCGCAGCATCCCCACCCCAAGACCGCACCATCACCCCCCGCAGCATCACCCCCCGCAGCATCCCCACCATCACCACCCCCGCAGCATCCCCACCCCCACAAGACCGCACCATCACCGCCACGCAGCATCCCCACCCCCACAAGACCGCACCATCACCCCCCCGCAGCATCCCCACCCCCACAAGACCGCACCATCACCCCCCCCGCAGCATCCCACCCCCACAAGACCGCACCATCACCCCCCCCGCAGCATCCCCACCCCCACAAGACCGCACCATCACCCCCCCGCAGCATCCCACCCCAAGACCTCACCATCACCCCACCCCGCAGCATCACCCCCCCCGCAGCACCGCACCATCACCCCCCCGCAGCATCCCCACCCCACAAGACCGCACCATCACCCCCCCCGCAGCATCCCCACCCCACAAGACCGCACCATCACCCCCCCGCAGCATCCCACCCCCACAAGACCGCACCATCACCCCCCCGCAGCATCCCCACCCCCACAAGACCGCACCATCACCCCACCCCGCAGCATCACCCCCCCCATCACCCCCCCCGCAGCATCCCCACCCCCCAAGACCGCACCATCACCCCCCCCGCAGCATCCCCACCCCCCCAAGACCGCACCATCACCCCCCCCGCAGCATCCCCACCCCCCCAAGACCGCACCATCACCCCCCCCCGCAGCATCCCCACCCCCCCAAGACCGCATCACCCCCCCCCGCAGCATCCCCACCCCCCAAGACCGCACTACCACCCCCCCCGCAGCATCACCCCCCCCGCAGCATCCCCACCCCAAGACCGCACCATCACCCCCCCCGCAGCATCCCCACCCCCACAAGACCGCACCATCACCCCCCCGCAGATCCCCCACCCCACAAGACCGCACCATCACCCCCCCGCAGCATCCCCACCCCCACAAGACCGCACCAACATCCCCCCTGCAGCATCCCCACCCCCACAAGACCGAACCATCATCCCCCCTGCAGCATCCCCACCCCCACAAGACCGAACCATCATCCCCCCCGCAGCATCCCACCCCCCACAAGACCGCACCATCACCCCCCCGCAGCATCCCCACCCCCACAAGACCGCACCATCACCCCCCCGCAGCATCCCCACCCCCACAAAACCGCACCATCACCCCCCCCGCAGCATCCCCACCCCCACAAGACCGCACCATCACCCCCCCGCAGCATCCCCACCCCCCCAAGACCGCACCATCACCCCCCCGCAGCATCCCCACCCCCCCAAGACCGCACCATCACCCCCCCCCGCAGCATCCCCACCCACACAAGACCGCACCATCACCCCCCCCCA
Organism: Phyllobates terribilis; assembly: GCF_046119375.1. Taxonomy (NCBI): domain Eukaryota; kingdom Metazoa; phylum Chordata; class Amphibia; order Anura; family Dendrobatidae; genus Phyllobates; species Phyllobates terribilis. The sequence goes on from NW_027362769.1 coordinate 307,715,463, forward strand.
CAGCATCCCCACCCCAACAAGACCGCACCATCACCCCCCCCACAGCATCCCCACCCCAACAAGACCGCACCATCACCCCCCCCCCCCGCAGCATCCCCACCCCCACAAGACAGCACCAACATCCCCCCGGCAGCATCCCCCACCCCCACAAGACCGAACCATCACCCCCCCGCAGCATCCCACCCCCACAAGACAACACCATCACCCCCCGCAGCATCCCCACCCCCACAAGACCGCACCATCACCCCACCCCGCAGCATCACCCCCGCGCAGCATCCCCACCCCCACAAGACCGCACCATCACCCCCCCGCAGCATCCCCACCCCCACAAGACCGCACCATCACCCCCCCGCAGCATCACCCCCCCGCAGCATCCCACCCCACAAGACCGCACCATCACCCCCCCGCAGCATCCCCACCCCCACAAGACCGCACCATCACCCCCCCCGCAGCATCCCCACCATCACCCCCCCCGCAGCATCCCCACCCCCCACAAGACCGCACCATCACCCCCCCCGCAGCATCCCCACCCCCCAAGACCGCACCATCCCCACCCCCCAAGACCGCACCATCCCCACCCCCCCAAGACCGCACCATCACCCCCCCGCAGCATCCCCACCCACACAAGACCGCACCATCACCCCCCCGCAGCATCCCCACCCCAACAAGACCGCACCATCACCCCCCCCCGCAGCATCCCCACCCCCACAAGACCGCACCATAACCCCACCCCGAAGCATCACCCCCCCCGCAGCACCGCACCATCACCCCCCCCGCAGCATCCCCACCCCCACAAGACCGCACCATCACCCCCCCCGCAGCATCCCCACCCCCGACAAGACCGCACCAACATCCCCCCCGCAGCATCCCCCCCCACAAGACCGAACCATCACCCCCCCCGCAGCATCCCCACCCCCCACAAGACCGAACCATCACCCCCCCCGCAGCATCCCCACCCCCACAAGACCGCACCATCACCCCCCCGCAGCATCCCCACCCCCACAAGACCGCACCATCACCCCACCCCGCAGCATCCCCACCCCCCACAAGACCGCACCATCACCCCCCCCGCAGCATCCCCACCCCCACAAGACCGCACCATCACCCCACCCCGCAGCATCCCCACCCCCACAAGACCGCACCATCACCCCCCCGCAGCATCCCCACCCCCACAAGACCGCACCATCACCCCCCCGCAGCATCCCCACCCCCACAAGACCGCACCATCACCCCCCCGCAGCATCACCCCCCCGCAGCATCCCACCATCCCAAGACCGCACCATCACCCCCCCGCAGCATCCCCACCCCCCCAGCATCCCCACCCACACAAGACCGCACCATCACCCCCCCGCAGCATCCCCACCCCCACAAGACCGCACCATCACCCCCCCCCGCAGCATCCCCACCCCACAAGACCGCACCATCACCCCCCCCCCCGGAGCATCCCCACCCCCACAGCATCCCCACCCCCACAAGACAGCACCAACATCCCCCGGCAGCATCCCCACCACCCACAAGACCGAACCATCACCCCCCCGGCAGCATCCCCACCCCCACAAGACAACACCATCACCCCCCGCAGCATCCCCACCCCACAAGACCGCACCATCACCCCACCCCGCAGCATCACCCCCCCGCAGCATCCCCACCCCCACAAGACGCACCATCACCCCCCCCGCAGCATCCCCACCCCCACAAGACCGCACCATCACCCCCCCGCAGCATCCCCACCCCCACAAGACCGCACCATCACCCCCCCGCAGCATCCCCACCCCCACAAGACCGCACCATCACCCCCCCGCAGCATCACCCCCCCCCCGCAGCATCCCCACCCCAAGACCGCACCATCACCCCCCCCGCAGCATCCCCACCCCCACAAGACCGCACCATACCCCCCCCGCAGCATCCCCACAGACCGCACCATCACCCCCCCCGCAGCATCCCCACCCCCACAAGACCGCACCATCACCCCCCCCGCAGCATCCCCACAAGACCGCACCATCACCCCCCCCGTAGCATCACCCCCCCGCAGCATCCCCACCCCCACAAGACTGCACCATCACCCCCCCCGCAGCATCACCCCCCCGCAGCATCCCCACCCCAACAAGATGGCACCATCAACCCCCTCCCCCGCAGCATCCCCACCCCCACAAGACCGCACCATCACCACCCCCGCAGCATCCCCACCCCCACAAGACCGCACCATCACCCCCCCCCGCAGCATCCCCACCCCACAAGACCGCACCATCACCCCCCCCGCAGCATCCCCACCCCCACAAGACCGCACCATCACCCCCCCGCAGCATCCCCACCCCCACAAGACCGCACCATCACCCCCCCCCCCGCAGCATCCCCACCCCCACAAGACCGCACCATCACCCCCCCCCCGCAGCATCCCCACCCCCACAAGACCGCACCATCACCCCCCCCGCAGCATCCCCACCCCCACAAGACCGCACCATCACCCCCCCCCCCACAGCATCCCCACCCCACAAGACCGCACCATCACCCCCCCGCAGCATCCCACCCCCACAAGACCGCACCATCACCCCCCCCGCAGCATCCCCACCCCCACAAGACCGAACCATCAACCCCCCGCAGCATCCCCACCCCCACAGACCGCACCATCACCCCACCCCGCAGCATCACCCCCCCGCAGCACCGCACCATCACCCCCCCCGCAGCATCCCCACCCCCACAAGACCGCACCATCACCCCCCCGCAGCATCCCCACCCCACAAGACCGCACCATCACCCCCCCGCAGCATCCCCACCCCCACAAGACCGCACCATCACCCCCCCGCAGCATCCCCACCCCCACAAGACCGCACCAACATCCCCCCCGCAGCATCCCCACCCCCACAAGACCGAACCATCACCCCCCCGCAGCATCCCCACCCCCACAAGACCGCACCATGACCCCCCCCGCAGCATCCCCACCCCCACAAGACCGCACCATCACCCCACCCCGCAGCATCCCCACCCCCACAAGACCGCACCATCACCCCCCCGCAGCATCCCCACCCCCACAAGACCGCACCATCACCCCCCGCAGCATCCCCACCCCCCCAAGACCGCACAATCCCCACCCCCCCAAGACCGCACCATCACCCCCCCCCGCAGCATCCCCACCCACACAAGACCGCACCATCACCCCCCGCAGCATCCCCACCCACACAAGACTGCACCATCACCCCCCCCGCAGCATCCCCACCCCCACAAGACCGCACCATCACCCCCCCCGCAGCATCCCCCACCCCCACAAGACCGCACCATCACCCCCCCCCGCAGCATCCCCACCCCCACAAGACCGCACCATCACCCCCCCCCCGCAGCATCCCCACCCCCACAAGACAGCACCAACATCCCCCCGGCAGCATCCCCACCCCCACAAGACCGAACCATCACCCCCCCCGCAGCATCCTCACCCCACAAGACAACACCATCACCCCCCCCCGCAGCATCCCCACCCCCACAAGACCGCACCATCAGCCCCCGCAGCATCCCCACCCCCACAAGACCGCACCATCAGCCCCCCGCAGCATCCCCACCCCCACAAGACCGCACCAACATCCCCCCCGCAGCATCCCCACCCCCACAAGACCGAACCATCACCCCCCCGCAGCATCCCCACCCCCCACAAGACCGCACCATGACCCCCCCGCAGCATCCCCACCCCCACAAGACCGCACCATCATCCCACCCCGCAGCATCCCCACCCCCACTAGACCGCACCATCACCCCCCCCCACAGCATCCCCACCCCCACAAGACCGCACCATCACCCCCCCGCAGCATCCCCACCCCCACAAGACCGCACCATCACCCCCCGCAGCATCCCCACCCCCCCAAGACCGCACCATCCCCACCCCCCCAAGACCGCACCATCACCCCCCACACAAGACCGCACCATCACCCCCCCCCGCAGCATCCCCACCCCAACAAGACCGCACCATCACCCCCCCCGCAGCATCCCCACCCCCACAAGACCGCACCATCACCCCCCCCGCAGCATCCCCACCCCACAGCATCCCCACCCCCACAAGACAGCACCAACATCCCCCGGCAGCATCCCCACCCCACAAGACCGAACCATCACCCCCCCGCAGCATCCCCACCCCCACAAGACAACACCATCACCCCCCCGCAGCATCCCCACCCCCACAAGACCGCACCATCACCCCACCCCGCAGCATCACCCCCCGCAGCATCCCCACCCCCACAAGACCGCACCATCACCCCCCCCCGCAGCATCCCCACCCCCACAAGACCGCACCATCACCCCCCGCAGCATCCCCACCATCACCCCCCGCAGCATCCCCACCCCCACAAGACCGCACCATCACCCCCCCGCAGCATCCCCACCCGCAGCATCCCCACCCCCACAAGAACGCACCATCACCCCCCCCGCAGCATCCCCACCCCACAAGACCGCACCATCACCCCCCCGCAGCATCAACCCCCCCCCGCAGCATCCCCACCCCCACAAGACCGCACCATCACCCTCCCCGCAGCATCCCCACCCCCACAAGACCGCACCATCAACCCCCCCGCAGAATCCCCACAAGACCGCACCATCACCCCCGCAGCATCCCCCCCCACAAGACCGCACCATCACCCCCGCAGCATCCCACCCCCACAAGACCGCACCATCACCCCCCCCGCAGCATCCCCACCCCCACAAGACCGCACCATCACCCCCCCCCCGCAGCATCCCCACCCCCACAAGACCGCACCATCACCCCCCCCGCAGCATCCCCACCCCCACAAGACCGCACCATCACCCCCCCGCAGCATCCCCACCCCCACAAGACCGCACCATCACCCCCCCGCAGCATCCCCACCCCCACAAGACCGCACCATCACCCCCCCGCAGCATCACCTCCCCGCAGCATCCCCACCCCCACAAGACAGCACCATCACCCCCCGCAGCATCCCCATCCCCACAAGACCGCACCATCACCCCCCTGCAGCATCCCCACCCCACAAGACCGCACCATCACCCCCCCGCAGCATCCCCACCCCCACAAGACCGCACCATCAGCCCCCCCCGCAGCATCCCCACCCCCACAAGACCGCACCATCAGCCCCCCCGCAGCATCACCCCCCCCCGCAGCATCCCCACCCCCACAAGACCGCACCATCACCCCCGCAGCATCCCCACCCCCACAAGACCGCACCATCAGCCCCCCCGCAGCATCACCCCCCCCCACAGCATCCCCACCCCACAAGACCGCACATCACCCCCCCCCCCGCAGCATCCCCACCCCCACAAGACCGCACCATCACCCCCCCCGCAGCATCCCCACCCCCACAACACCGCACCATCCCCACCCCCCGCAGCATCCCCACCCCCACAAGACCGCACCATCACCCCCCCCGCAGCATCCCCACCCCCACAAGACAGCACCATCACCCCCCCCGCAGCATCCCCACCCCCACAAGACCGCACCATCACCCCCCCCCGCAGCATCCCCCACCCCACAAGACAGCACCAACATCCCCCCCGCAGCATCCCCACCCCACAAGACCGAACCATCACCCCCCGCAGCATCCCCACCCCCACAAGACCGCACCATCACCCCCCCCGCAGCATCCCCACCCCCCCCGCAGCATCACCACACCATCACCCCCCCCGCAGCATCCCCACCCCCACAAGACCGCACCATCACCCCCCCCCGCAGCATCCCCCCCCGCAGCATCCCCACCATCACCCCCCCCGCAGCATCCCCACCCACACAAGACCCGCACCATCACCCCCCTCCCCCGCAGCATCCCCATCCCCACAAGACCGCACCATCACCCCCCTCCCCCGCAGCATCCCCACCCCCACAAGACCGCACCACCACCCCCCCCGCAGCATCCCCACCCCCACAAGACCGCACCATCACCCCCCGCAGCATCCCCACCCCCACAAGACCGCACCATCACCCCCCCGCAGCATCCCCACCCCCACAAGACCGCACCATCACCCCCCCGCAGCATCCCCACCCCCACAAGACCGCACCATCACCCCCCCGCAGCATCCCCACCCCCACAAGACCGCACCATCACCCCCCCCGCAGCATCCCCACCCCACAAGACCGCACCATCACCCCCCCCGCAGCATCACCCCCCGCAGCATCCCCACCCCCACAAGACCGCACCATCACCCCCCCGCAGCATCCCCACCCCACAAGACCGCACCATCCCCCACCCCCGCAGCATCCCCACCCCCACAAGACCGCACCATCACCCCCCCGCAGCATCCCCACCCCACAAGACAGCACCATCACCCCCCCCGCAGCATCCCCACCCCACAAGACCGCACCATCACCCCCCCCCGCAGCATCCCCACCCCCACAAGACAGCACCAACATCCCCCCCGCAGCATCCCCACCCCCACAAGACCGAACCATCACCCCCCCCGCAGCATCCCCACCCCCACAAGACCGCACCATCACCCCCCCGCAGCATCCCCACCCCCACAAGACCGCACCATCAGCCCCCCCGCAGCATCACCCCCCCCACAAGACCGCACCATCATCCCCCCCGCAGCATCCCCACCCCCCACAAGACCGCACATAACCCCCCCCGCAGCATCCCCACCCCCACAAGACCGCACCATCACCCCCCCGCAGCATCCCCACCCCCACAAGACCGCACCATCACCCCCCCCCCGCAGCATCCCCACCCCCATGAGACCGCACCATCACCCCCCCGCAGCATCCCCACCCCCACGAGACCGCACCATCACCCCCCCCGCAGCATCCCCACCCCCACGAGACCGCACCATCACCCCCCCCGCAGCATCCCCACCCCCACGAGACCGCACCATCACCCCCCCCGCAGCATCCCCACCCCCACGAGACCGCACCATCACCCCCCGCAGCATCCCCACCCCCACGAGACCGCACCATCACCCCCCCGCAGCATCCCCACCCCCACGAGACCGCACCATCACCCCCCCGCAGCATCCCCCACCCCCACGAGACCGCACCATCACCCCCCCCGCAGCATCCCCACCCCCACGAGACCGCACCATCACCCCCCCCCGCAGCATCCCACCCCCACGAGACCGCACCATCACCCCCCCGCAGCATCCCCACCCCCACGAGACCGCACCATAACCCCCCGCAGCATCCCCACCCCCACGAGACCGCACCATCACCCCCCCGCAGCATCCCCACCCCCACGAGACCGCACCATCACCCCCCCCGCAGCATCCCCACCCGAGAACCGCACCATCACCCCCCCGCAGCATCCCCACCCCCACAAGACCGCACCATCACCCCCCCCCGCAGCATCCCCACCCCCAAAAGACCGCACCATCACCCCCCCCGCAGCATCCCCACCCCCAAAAGACCGCACCATCACCCCCCCCGCAGCATCCCCACCCCCCCGCAGCATCACCACACCATCACCCCCCCGCAGCATCCCCACCCCCACAAGACCGCATCACCCCCCCCGCAGCATCCCCCCCCCCGCAGCATCCCCACCCCCACAAGACCGCACCATCACCCCCCCGCAGCATCCCCACCCACACAAGACCGCACCATCACCCCCCTCCCCCGCAGCATCCCCATCCCCACAAGACCGCACCATCACCCCCCTCCCCGCAGCATCCCCACCCCCACAAGACCGCACCATCACCCCCCCCGCAGCATCCCCACCCCACAAGACCGCACCATCACCCCCCCCCGCAGCATCCCCACCCCCACAAGACCGCACCATCACCCCCCCGCAGCATCCCCACCCCCACAAGACCGCACCATCACCCCCCCGCAGCATCCCACCCCCACAAGACCGCACCATCACCCCCCCCGCAGCATTCCCACCCCCACAAGACCGCACCATCACCCCCCCCGCAGCATCCCCACCCCCACAAGACCGCACCATCACCCCCCCGCAGCATCCCCCCCGCAGCATCCCACCCCCACAAGACCGCACCATCACCCCCCGCAGCATCCCCACCCCCACAAGACCGCACCATCCCCACCCCCCGCAGCATCCCCACCCCCACAAGACCGCACCATCACCCCCCCGCAGCATCCCCACCCCCACAAGACAGCACCATCACCCCCCCGCAGCATCCCCACCCCCACAAGACCGCACCATCACCCCCCCCCGCAGCATCCCCACCCCCACAAGACAGCACCAACATCCCCCCCGCAGCATCCCCACCCCACAAGACCGAACCATCACCCCCCCGCAGCATCCCCACCCCCACAAGACCGCACCATCACCCCCCCGCAGCATCCCCACCCCCACAAGACCGCACCATCACCCCCCCGCAGCATCCCCACTCCCACAAGACCGCACCATCACCCCACCCCGCAGCATCACCCCCCCACAAGACCGCACCATCACCCCACCCCGCAGCATCACCCCCCCACAGCATCCCCACCATCACCCCCCTGCAGCATCACCCCCCCACAGCATCCCCACCATCACCCCCCCCGCAGCATCACCCCCCCGCAGCATCACCCCCCCACAAGACCGCACCATCACCCCACCCGCAGCAATCACCCCCCCACAGCATCCCCACCATCACCCCCCTGCAGCATCACCCCCCCACAGCATCCCCACCATCACCCCCCCCGCAGCATCACCCCCCCGCAGCATCCCCACCATCACCCCCCCGCAGCATCCCCACCCCCACAAGACCGCACCATCACCCCCCCGCAGCATCCCCACCCCACAAGACCGCACCATCACCCCCCCCGCAGCATCCCGCCCCCACAAGACCGCACCATCACCCCCCCCGCAGCATCCCCGCCCCCACAAGACCGCACCATCACCCCCCCCGCAGCATCCCCACCCCCACAAGACCGCACCATCACCCCCCCCGCAGCATCCCCACCCCACAAGAACGCACCATCACCCCCCCCTGCAGCATCACCTCCCCGCAGCATCCCCACCCCCACAAGACCGCACCATCACCCCCCCGCAGCATCCCCACCCCCACAAGACCGCACCATCACCCCCCCCCAGCATCCCCACCCCCACAAGACGCACCATCACCCCCCCCCGCAGCATCACCTCCCGCAGCATCCCCACCCCCACAAGACCGCACCATCACCCCCCCCACAGCATCCCCACCCCCACAAGACCGCACCATCAGCCCCCCCGCAGCATCCCCACCCCCACAAGACCGCACCATCAGCCCCCCCGCAGCATCCCCACCCCCACAAGACCGCACCATCAGCCCCCCCGCAGCATCCCCCCCCGCAGCATCCCCACCCCCACAAGACCGCACCATCACCCCCCCCGCAGCATCCCCACCCCCACAAGACCGCACCATCACCCCCCCCCCGCAGCATCCCCCACCCCCATGAGACCGCACCATCACCCCCCCCGCAGCATTCCCACCCCCACGAGACCGCACCATCACCCCCCCCCGCAGCATCCCCACCCCCACGAGACCGCACCATCACCCCCCCCCGCAGCATCCCCACCCCCACGAGACCGCACCATCACCCCCCCGCAGCATCCCCCACGAGACCGCACCATCACCCCCCCCGCAGCATCCCACCCCCACGAGACCGCACCATCACCCCCCCCGCAGCATCCCCACGAGACCGCACCCATCACCCCCCCGCAGCATCCCCACCCCACGAGACCGCACCATCACCCCCCCGCAGCATCCCCACCCCCACGAGACCGCACCATCACCCCCCCCGCAGCATCCCCACCCCCACAAGACCGCACCATCACCCCCCCGCAGCATCCCCACCCCCACAAGACCACACCATCACCCCCCCCGCAGCATCCCCACCCCCACAAGACCGCACCATCACCCCCCCCGCAGCATCCCCACCCCCACAAGACCGCACCATCACCCCCCCCCGCAGCATCACCCCCCCGCAGCATCACCACTCCCACAAGACCGCACCATCCCCCCCCGCAGCATCGCCACCCCCACAAGACCGCACCATCCCCCCCCGCACAAGACCGCACCATCCCCCCCCCCGCAGCATCCCCACCCCCACAAGACCGCACCATCACCCCCCCGCAGCATCCCCACCCCCACAAGACCGCACCATCACCCCCCGCAGCATCCCCCCCGCACAAGACCGCACCATCACCCCCCCGCAGCATCCCCACCCCCCACAAGACCGCACCATCACCCCCCGCAGCATCCCCACCCCCACAAGACCGCACCATCACCCCCCCCCCGCAGCATCCCCACCCCCACAAGACCACACCATCACCCCCCCGCAGCATCCCCACCCCACAAGACCGCACCATCACCCCCCCGCAGCATCCCCACCCCCACAAGACCGCACCATCACCCCCCCCGCAGCATCACCCCCCGCAGCATCACCACTCCCACAAGACCGCACCATCCCCCCCCGCAGCATCGCCACCCCCACAAGACCGCACCATCCCCCCCGCAGCATCGCCACCCCCACAAGACCGCACCATCCCCCCCCGCACAAGACCGCACCATCACCCCCCCCGCAGCATCCCCACCCCACAAGACCGCCCATCACCCCCCGCAGCATCCCCACCCCCACAAGACCGCACCATCACCCCCCCCCCCGCACCATCACCCCCCCGCAGCATCCCCCCCGCACAAGACCGCACCATCACCCCCCCCGCAGCATCCCCACCCCCACAAGACCGCACCATCACCCCCCCCGCAGCATCCCCACCCCCACAAGACCGCACCATCACCCCCCCCCGCAGCATCCCCACCCCACAAGACCGCACCATCACCCCCCCCCCGCAGCATCCCCACCCCCACAAAACCGCACCATCACCCCCCCCGCAGCATCCCCACCACCACAAGACCGCACCATCACCCCCGGCAGCATCCCCACCCCCACAAGACCGCACCATCACCCCCCCGGCAGCATCCCCACCCCCACAAGACCGCACCATCACCCCCCCCGCAGCATCCCCACCCCCACAAGACCGCACCATCACCCCCCCCGCAGCACCACCACCCCCACAAGACCACACCATCACCCCCCCGCAGCATCCCCACCCCAACAAGACCGCACCATCACCCCCCGCAGCATCCCCACCCCCACAAGACCGCACCATCACCCCCCCCGCAGCATCCCCACCCCCACAAGACGGCACCATCACCCCCCCCCCGCAGCATCCCCACCCCCACAAGACCGCACCATCACCCCACCCCCCGCAGCATCACCCCCCCGCAGCATCCCCACTCCCACAAGACCGCACCATCCCCCCCCGCAGCATCCCCACCCCCCACAAGACCGCACCATCCCCCCCCCGCAGCATCCCCACCCCCACAAGACCGCATCATCACCCCCCTGCAGCATCCCCACCCCCACAAGACCGCACCATCACCCCCCGGCACCATCACCCCCCCCGCAGCATCCCCCCCCCCACAAGACCGCACCATCACCCCCTCCCCCGCAGCATCCCACCCCCACAAGACCGCACCATCACCCCCCTCGCAGCATCCCCACCCCCACAAGACCGCACATCACCCCCCCCGCAGCATCCCCACAAAACCGCACCATCACCCCCCCCCGCAGCATCCCCACCCCCACAAGACCGCACCATCACCCCCCCCCGCAGCATCACCCCCCCCGCAGCATCCCCACCC